>NC_090265.1:271722143-272356309 GCF_040414725.1 Anabrus simplex
CAAGTAATATAATGGGTAAACGGTTGGCCCATCTAAAAGTGAAGTGCATCATACGGCCTTGAAGTTAAATTTTCTACAAGACCAGTCATATGCTTTTTTTTTCGTATCTCTAACAATTTTCGAAAATGCTCGGCTTCCTCGTGTTTTTGGCTGTGGCCCAAAGCGAAATGACTAAAATAACGTATAAACGGTTACCCCTATCATGAAATGAAGTGCACCATTAGCCCGTGAAATTAAATTCCCTACAAGAAACGTCATAAACATTTTCTTCGTAAATCATAACGGTTTTCGAGAAAGTTCATTTTTATTGTGATGTAGTCGCCTTGACCTATCCAAAGCTTCTGATAGGACAGTACATGGACGACTATTGACTAAAATGGAAGCTATTTTACTAAACAAAAGATTGGCTGAATTTGTAGAAAACAGCAATCAGAGAATTAGGGTAAGTGGTGTGACCCTATAGCTACTAAAAGGATGTTCCACAAGGCGGTACCCATTCTTCGTACGGCTTCATGAGCAAAGATTAAGGTGATTAATTACCGTAAATGAAGTGTGAATTATAAACTCATTGAATATGAATCCTAACCTATGAACACAATATTAAAATATAGAAATACGATGATACGATTATAACAAAAATGGCTGAATAAATAATGTACAGGCTACAGCAGTTTTCAAATACGGATAAGTACGCTTAGCACACAATACAAGTGTAGCCTTCATAAGCCAGTTGGCCTGGTACACAAATAATTACGAGTGATGACGAATATGGCTTCTTAGGAAAGCACTTGGGAAATGCAACGAAAGATGAGCTATCATTTGTTGCGAGAACAACTGCAGATCAATATACAATAATCTTTATTTGCAGAGAACAAAAAGTGCACAGGAACAATCCAATCCACGTACTTTTGAAGCCCTGGAGAATTAAATCAGGTGACAAAGACGTGGGATTTCTTTTTTTTTATTTTACAATTTGCTTCGTGTCGCACCGATACATATAAGTCTTACGGTGACGATGGGACAGGAAAGGGCTAAGAGTGGGAAGAAAACGGCCATGGCCTTAATTAAGGTACAGTATGGTGTGAAAATGGGAAACCACAGAATACCACCTTCACAGCTGCGGACGGTGGGGTTCGAATCCACTAATCCAGAATACAAGCTCACAGCTGTAAGACACTAATCGCACAGCCAACTCACTCGGTACCTGAAATTTTAGAGTCGGAAATACAAGGAGTGAGTCGGAACCTTTTACGCCAGCGCAGCGTTTGGATCGAGAATAATGGATATCACTTTCAACAGCTGCTTTAATGAAAGGTAAGTTTTCATCTTCCTGATTCATTCTGAACTCTGCCGTAATAACACTGAACGTGCTCCCGTGCTACTCCAGCTTACCAGTGAGTCCAGCGATGGATTGCAGACAATCTGTTATCCCAACTTCCTCTGCATAGAGCCTGTCCCTGTACGAGGTCGGATATTTATGTACTATCGCATCGTTTCTTCTCATCTCGTTCGCTTTCTTGCTTGCTTGCTTTGCTTATTTATTTATTTATTTATTTATTTATTTATTTATTTATTTATTTATTTATTTATTTATTTATTTATTTATTTATTTATTTATTTATTTATTTATTTATTTATTTTATATTTATTTATTTATTTATTGGGAAAACAAAACAGCGAGAAGTCGAATTACAGAGTTCCGCAACGAAAAGTATATTTACAATGGAGTAGCTCAATGCAAACATAAAAATAAGTGAAACAAAAATGAAATATCATATAATGATAAAAGTAGCGGAGGAAAATTAAAAACTAATAAAATAACTGTAGAGACAAAAAATCAACAATAAAACCTAAAGGCAATGAAATGAAATGTCGTATGTCTTTCTATTTGACGCCTGTAGGCGTCCTGCGCGTCGTGATGACGATGAAATGATGATGAAGACAACACATACACCCAGCCCCCGGGCCATTGGAATCAACCAATTAAGGTTAAAATCCCCGATCCGGCCGGGAATCGAACCCGGGACCCTCTGGACCGAAGGCCAGTACGCTGACCGTTCAGCCAACGAGTCGGACAAAGGCAATGAGAAGAGAAAAAAGGAATATGAAGACAAGGAGCTAGGTTAAGTTAAGAAAGATTAAGGAAGACATTCGAAGAAAAAACGTCCAAGACCTTGTCAGAAGGTAAAAAGTTAAGGGGAGTTGGAATGCGGATAAATAAAGTTCTTTGAACAAGAGGGAAGCGGAAACACGGAATATGAAGGGGTGGATTTATTCTGCTTTTGAGAATTTGGACACGTAAGGAGAACGAAATAAACCGTTAACAGCGCAATGTAGGAATCTAAAGCCGGCTACCTTCCTGCGAGTAGATAACGGGCGAAAGTTTAACTCATCCAGTATCTGATTGCTGCCCAAGTTTCGACAATCAGATAATATGTCTCTAACAATGGCACAGAAGAATGACCGCACCCAGTCAATGTGATTCGGGTTAGTGGGTGAAGAGGTAAACCAAATGGAAGACGCGAATTCAATAATCCGTAGGATGCAAAATACATAGCGGGCTCTGAGGGCGTCAATATAGGTGATATCAGAGAATCTATACAACAAACCGAGAGCACACTGCTCGTGAGCTTATCTTCTGTATATGGGGGACAAATAATAATTTACTACCAAACAACAATCCTAAGTCATTTTGTTCTGCTAGAGTTGAGAACGGGTTTCCGAGGAGGGAGTATTTACTAAGAATAGAGGATATACGAAGCGTGGGCTTAAGAAGCCATCATCTCCAAAAGTTATTCCTCCCACATTTTCAGGTTGTATATTAGTTTAATCAGAATTTCATACAGTGCTTTGGTGTAATGGCTGCAAACGCGTTTTCGAATAGCTTGTTCAAGAAAGTTACCTATGTAAGCAACGATAGAAAAATTTCACTGACCGTTAAAGTCACGGCAAGAAGTGACATACATAAATATTAATAAATCAGTTACAAAATTCTGAAAGTTATGCTCAAATGTTCTCCCTCTCTGTTGCTGAGAAAAAGAAAACTGAGTTAGAAGAACATGAGAGATAATATAATAAACGTAGGAATGGATGGTACCAACATTGATCAGGATAAGAAGTACTGCTATCTGGAAAGCATGATGGAAATGAATAGAAGAATACAGTGGCAGAGCAAGCATTTATAGCAAAGAAACGCTTTATTATCACCAATAAGCACAGTATCTCAGAAATCAGGCAATCTCGTATAAAGCCATTTGCATAGAGTAGACTTCTTTATGGAAGTGAAAACTGGACACTGGAAAACAGGAAGAAACCTCTTAGAAACATTAGAAATGAAGATGACGGGCAAAATTATATGAACGAGCTAGACTGAGATAAATCAGGAAAGGATGTGTTAAGAGAATTAAAAGGGGAGAGAGGGTTGTTTGGAGAAGTGGAAAGCGGAAAATTAAAATCACAGGAAATAAAGTTCGTCAACAATATGTTCTAAGGTAAAGTGTTAAGGAAGAAAGGGAGAGATCGACCTCCGCGAAAGTTTCTGAAGGACATTAAAAGCAGAATGGAATATTAATGTTACGTGAACAGGAAACGAGCAGCAAGAATATGGAGAAGAGTGGTTGTATCGACATTAAAACATTCCTCCTTCCATAATCATCTGCACAGTACCACTTTACACTTACGTGTATCACGTTAGCCACATTTGCATGTGTGAACGCTTTAAAGATCCCAACAATACACCGCACTCAGCCTCTAGGACACTCTCCGCCAGTAGTGCACGTGTCTCTACGTATTCCAATCTCAAGGTATATAGTACGTTAAATTTATCGTCAAAATATCTGGCAATTCGAAACTTTATTACATGACGGAGCGACAGTAAACCAGTGAGGCATGTGATTGGTCGCTGTTATTTCCAAACAAAAAGACTGTGCAGGTTATTATTTCCAATATCAGCGTGGCTGCTTCTTTCAGCGCTCCTGTCCTTCTCACGGATTTCATGACTTATCAAGGTTAAGAAAGATTTAATGTTCACCACTGTGGAATCGAAAGTTCATGACGTGAACTGTTCAAAAAACTGTTCTGTATTATGTTTAACAGTATTTCCAACTAATTGATTGAGATTAAATGTATAGTGATTCTAATACCGCCTCTTCTAAGTTTTACGCCGAAAGTTTAACAGCGTTGCCGTCATATTAGAATATGGGTGCTCATTTTGAAAGGTATGCTACTAAATTTGATGGAAGCGCATAACTGATTAATTAATGTTATTGGTTGTACTTCTCTACATCTATTCTTGTTTTCGGAGAAGCCGACGTAACGGAGTTTTGTCCCCACAGTAGTTCCCCTAAGTACCGGAAAACCTACCAAAATTACGGAGTAGGAAATACAGTTCCGGTTTTAAAAACGATTCAGACAAGTGTTGTATGATTTCTATCATAGTGCATAGATGTTAACCTTGAGTTATCGTGCAGTTTAATATGATTAGTACTATCCTTGGTCACGGCAAATTTTTCCGTTAGATTCAGAGGTACTCGCCAATCCTTTAGAACTCCAGTATAAAAGTATCAGAACAGATACTTTAATAGAATTCTTAGTATGAGAACCCATTTTCCTTTTTCTTTCCCGGTTAGAATTACAACCTCAATGATATTGTTCAAGAACTGTTTCAGTATGTATCTGATTAATACACTGACTGACAGAGCAAATGCAACACCAAGAAGGAGTGGTCAGAACTTTATGCCAATTGCTGGGTAGACTGACGTCGCTGAGGTATGCTCATGATGTGAAATGCGCCGCTGTGCTGCGTAGCGAACGATAAATGGGACACGGCGTTGGCGAATGGCCCACTTCGTACCGGGATTTCTCAGCCGACAGTCATTGTAGAACGTGTTGTCGTGTGCCACAGGACACGTGTATAGCTAAGAATGCCAGGCCGTCGTCAACGGAGGCATTTCCAGCAGACAGACGACTTTACGAGGGGTATGGTGATCGGGCTGAGAAGGGCAGGTTGGTCGCTTCGTCAAATCGCAGCCGATACCCATAGGGATGTGTCCACGGTGCAGCGCCTGTGGCGAAGATGGTTGGCGCAGGGACATGTGGCACGTGCGAGGGGTCCAGGCGCAGCCCGAGTGACGTCAGCACGCGAGGATCGGCGCATCCGCCGCCAAGCGGTGGCAGCCCCGCACGCCACGTCAACCGCCATTCTTCAGCATGTGCAAGACACCCTGGCTGTTCCAATATCGACCAGAACAATTTCCCGTCGATTGGTTGAAGGAGGCCTACACTCCCGGCGTCCGCTCAGAAGACTACCATTGACTCCACAGCATAGACGTGCACGCCTGGCATGGTGCCGGGCTAGAGCGACTTGGATGAGGGAATGGCGGAACGTCGTGTTCTCCGATGAGTCACGCTTCTGTTCTGTCAGTGATAGTCACCGCAGACGAGTGTGGCGTCGGCGTGGAGAAACGTCAAATCCGGCAGTAACTGTGGAGCGCCCTACCGCTAGACAACGCGGCATCATGGTTTGGGGCGATATTGCGTATGATTCCACGTCACCTCTAGTGCGTATTCAAGGCACGTTAAATGCCCACCGCTACGTGCAGCATGTGCTGCGGCCGGTGGCACTCCCGTACCTTCAGGGGCTGCCCAATGCTCTGTTTCAGCAGGATAATGCCCGCCCACACACTGCTCGCATCTCCCAACAGGCTCTACGAGGTGTACAGATGCTTCCGTGGCCAGCGTACTCTCCGGATCTCTCACCAATCGAACACGTGTGGGATCTCATTGGACGCCGTTTACAAACTCTGCCCCAGCCTCGTACGGACGACCAACTGTGGCAAATGGTTGACAGAGAATGGAGAACCATCCCTCAGGACACCATCCGCACTCTTATTGACTCTGTACCTCGACGTGTTTCTGCGTGCATCGCCGCTCGCGGTGGTCCTACATCCTACTGAGTCGATGCCGTGCGCATTGTGTAACCTGCATATCGGTTTGAAATAAACATCAATTATTCGTCCGTGCCGTCTCTGTTTTTTCCCCAACTTTCATCCCTTTCGAACCACTCCTTCTTGGTGTTGCATTTGCTCTGTCAGTCAGTGTATTAAGAATTACGGAAAATACTCACAGGTGTACTCAAGAAGTAAACTGTTTTGGTTCTGAGATCACAACACTCCTTTGAAAAGAATCAAATATGGTATATAAAACCAAGAGTACACATCGCAGCCTTCTACAGTACATTCTCACTCCGATCCTTCCAGTATATTCTCACCCATTTTAATACATTCAGTGACGAAGTCAGCCAGTTTCAAGCCCCACTTCTCCCACACCACCACAGATACCGACACGCAATCACTACAGTGCACGATGGGAGACATTAGGCTACTACGGCACACAAACACCAATGGTCTGCAGTGGATAGTTGTGGCTGCAAGGTGAAATATACGAACACACGCGGCTATTTTTATGTATAGTCGGTCACTTTCAATCCCACATCTCCCACACCACCACAGCTACCGACACGCAACCACTATAGTGCACGATGGGATACTTGAAGCTATTGCCACACACAAAAAGCAGTCGTCTTCAATGGATAATTGTATGGATAATTGTGGCTGAAAGGTGAAATATACGAACGCACACGTCTATATTTATACATATACTAATTGATGTACCCGTGCTTCGCTACGGAATTCTACATTGTATACAGAATATTCTAGGTTAGGTAGTGTACTGTGAGCAAGATTGTATTGTATTGCAAAGCTCTTAACGTTACCCTAGAAACGCGACGGGGAAGTCACCAAACGCCTTTTCTCATATGAAGACTGGGTTAGGCAATTTTCATTGTAATGGTAAGCCCGCTTGCCTACCATTAGTCACACTCAGGTTGGGGAGTTTTCATTATAATGGCAGACACTCAACTCTCCACCTGCTTTTTTACATCCTCAGAAAGACTTTCTTATTGGTTTTCCCAAGTGAAATGAACATAGGTCATTACAATGACGTCAGTAGGAATGGCGCGATGAAAAGAAATAACGTATAAAATACTCCATCAAATGAAAAACCACGCATTTTCTCACTTTTAATGAACAGTACTACGCTGCCAATCTAACAGTCCAAAGTTCCAGAGCTGGAATGACCAAGTCGCAGACAGCCGTGATCCGTGAACACTCTTCGTCATTTTTCGGCGGGGTGGGGGGGAGGGGTGTCGAATAGTGGAGAGTCCCAGGGCAAAGCTATGCCCTTTTACTAACCTGTTTCCTAGGAGTACCCGACGAGTCGGAAAATCTCATTTCACTACACTGGCGGCGGAAAAATCTGATTTGGAGGCAAATTTTTCCTCCAAGACAGGGGGGAAAACCCCTCTTCACTGCTATTTTGGAATAAAATGAATGTAGAATATAATAAAAGTGAAGAGGAAGAAGCGTTTTAAGAAACGGCTCTTTTCCGGGTTGAATTTTGAATTATTTAGTGAATTGTGGTGCTAAAATTTGGAATAGACTTAAATTGTAATTCTAGACCAGGTCATACTACTATTACTAGCTGAGCCTCTGCCAAATGTGCACACTGCTCATTCAGAACAGCGCGGCAGAGTAGGGATCGAATAGCTGGAATACTATGATGAACCAGTGTGTTACGTACCAGCAGTATCAGACAATGTATGAACCAGAGGAATGGCATGCCGAAGGAAAAAAGTTTTCTGACTCCCCATGTTGTGTGTGTGTCCTCCGCGCCTACAATCTCCGCAGCCCGCCCGATACAGGGATGTTTCCAGAGACCACGAGGCAGACTGCAGTGCGCTGACGTGATCGTCGGTGACGTCAGCCAGCGCTATAAAAGGAACACCGTTTCTCGCCTCTCCAGGACTCCTAGAGTGTCCAACGACCAGACTACACCGCAAGTCAGACACGGAGGTACCCTCTTAAAATGTGTTCTGGATAGGTGGACTGATTCCTGGCCGTGAGGTTTCACCTCTGGACATTGCCTCACTTATCCTGCATCCCGTAGGCACGTCGAGCACCCATCCAAGCATTTGCTATCCACGCAAATCCCCTTCAGTGCTCCAACTCCAATCATAGCATTCTGCTATATGTGAACATTAGACGCAAGTTCCTTGCAAATTATACGCCTCCTGTTAGCATTCTGCTAATACGAACTCTCTACAAGTTCCACTTGTTATTATACATGACCGATAGTTTTCGACTATCAAGAACATTCTCTCATTTGAACAGACTGTCTCATCAAGACAAGATTCAATGTATACAGGAATCTCAAATGTAAATATTATTCAGCCTACTACCTTATATTAACATTAAACGTGTGCAACTCAACAAGCTTCAAGAAAAGTTTCGTTCTATTTCATGTGCATATTGTATAAATGTGTTGAAGCAATAAACTTTTATGCTGTGCCCCTTATACCAAGTTCCTTGTATACAACACCCCAGGTCTTTCCCGTCAATATTCAGTCAGGCTGTTATACTCGGTACGCAGCAGTAGTCCTATCTATCGGAGTTGAGGGCACCATAAGAGGCAAAGAACATCACAACAAACAATAGTCAATGTTATCTTATTGTTGATCAATGTTATGCGCTTTCGATATTATAGGCTTTCACATTTAGTTTTCTTCCGACTCTGAAATACCACTCTTACCATAGTCGGTACGGTAAAACTGAATAAAACATAAATGATCGGAAATTGTATTCTCTGTAACTTTTGTTATGTAGTACTTTTCTATAGGACCAATAACATAGGTATTTAAAAATTAAATTTTAGGCGCCTACCCATAAACTACCATTTCATCCAGGGTCAGTAAAATTATTTTTAGCTTGGACTATAGTTTCTTCTTCCCCGACTCTATATAACAATTTTCATTACATTTTGTTCACCCTATTTTCGTGGCTCGGCGTTGATGTGGACTTAGCAATAAAAATCGAAATTCATCAATATCTGTGTTATCAAAGCTGGTACGGTAAAAATGTATAAGACATAAATGATCGGAAATTTAATTCTATGTAACTTATGTAGTATTTATCGATACGGCCACTAATAATATAAATATTTGAGAATTGAATTTAAGGTCTTCCCCTAAACTACCATTCCATTCAGCGTGAATAAAATGATTTATAGCCTAGATTGTAGTTGTTCATCCCCCGACTTTACATACCGATTTTCATGAAATTCTCTTCAGCCGTTTCCTCGTGATGCGTGTACATACATATATACAGACAGACAGACAGACAGACAGACAGACAGACAGACAGACAGACAGACAGACAGACAGACAGACAGACAGACAGACAGACAGACAGAATTTACGAAAAAGTAAAAAGTGTATTTCCTTGTTACTGTGGACATGGCCGATACAAAAATACCATTCTTTTCAAATGCTGAGCAATGTACAGACAAAACTCTTATTTTATATACAGTATATAGATTAATTTTTGAAGTAGTTTGTAAATGTATTTATTCGAATTTACTTTCGGCAGAGTGAAGAACCTAAAAGTTATAAATTATCTGAGTCGGAACTGAAAACAGATGGCTTCAGATATCACAAAAAGAAAAGACGTGAACTGAGGCAGAAGTCTGCACAACAGTGTAACCAACTGAAAATGTGTAGCGTAGTTGATAGAGATATTCGAATTCTTTGCTCAAGGTTGCGGGATCGAATGCCAAGTCAACGGCCGGGATTTTAAGTATTCATAAACAAGAATTCCGTGTCAGTATATTGGCACAATGCACTTCTACATGAAATCCAGTCATTTCTTCAACAAGAAGTATAACCGTGTGATTCGTTCAGTGACCCCGATCGGTTATTCTGCCTAGCATTCCTTTTCGAAGTGACAAAACATTTCAACACCTTGAATACAGTGTTGAAGGGGAAATATACACTCATCAATGTTGCCTACAGTGCATTAAAATCATTTTCATGGAAATTATTCAGGAAATAAATTTCTGCCGGAACTGGATACATTTTCCAACAGTGAATGACCAAACAACCAATACCCTGGCATACCTTTCAAGAATGATTCTTTCGTAGAAGCAATTCAGGGTATTGAAGACCAATGTGCGTCCATATTTGTTAATATTGTACAAATGGATTCAGAAATTTCTTTTTTTTTTTTTTCTTCGCCATTTACCTTCGAAGCTGACAGCGCACCAGATGAACTACAGTAAGAAATACTGGACTTGCAAGGTGATGACACAATGAATGGGTTCTTTGATCCTAATAATCTTCAAGTTTTATAAGTTGTTGCCAGAAGAAAAGCTCTGAAGAAAGAAGCATGGCATTTGATCGCTATGTTTTCTTCAACTTACATATATGAGCAAATATTCTCTAAGTTGAAAATCCAGAAATCAAGACTGAGAATGACCATGAGTGATGATCACGTATAAGACGTGTTACTACTTAGCACTACTGAACATAAACCGCCCATGAGTAATTTGTTATCTTCAAAAACCCACTTCCACACTTCTCACAAGATATTTACTGTATGCGTGTTTTTACGTTGTTTTAATAAATGGATTAGTATAATGTCACTAATCACTAAGACTAAAGGAAACAACATACAAAGTATTTATATGTTTAATAATAGCGAGGTTATTATTATTATTATTATTATTATTATTATTATTATTATTATTATTATTATTATTATTATTATTATTATTATTATTGTACCTGGAGGTACACCTCAACGCCGCGCATTCAAAATAAGCGCCTTAATGAACTCCTCTATTGGTCAAACAGTGAAACTGATGACACTACAAGTTAGAACTTTAATCAGAAGATATCTCCTCCGAAATATTAAGTAATTTTGTTATTATGAAGTTTCCTAAACTGTCTGAATTTCTCCTTGTTTTCTTTGCCATTCATCAAGAAGTTTGGGCATTCTTCCACAGATGACACTACCATAAACTATGATCATGCACCCTGGTCCAAGGTGTAAGAACTTATAATTTAAAGAAGTTTTGTATTTCTAGGTTGTGCATAACTGATCAATGTTCATTTATTTTTGGGTTGGCAATACTTTCTTTTCTTTCCGCCAGTTTTGAATCTAGCCAATCGCTAATTTTTGTAATTAATTTTTAACCAATCCAACATTTCTTGTTCACTTTGTGTTTACCCAATAAAAATTAAGAGGGCGTGTCCTGATTAATCTTGAATGATCTCGAACCTTCCTGACGGTTTATAAACTGCGGCTTTTCCCGTTTCTTGGCCAATTGATCGACGTCTTTATGAGAGTGTGTGTGTTTAAACAGGAGGCGGGCGGCTTCTTTCGTCGGCAGCTGGAACATCTATAAGGTAATGGACACATAAAATCATTCTTTCCTCCTACCTCCGCAGTTTAATCCGAGGGAAAGGTCCGAATCTTTAACTATGTAACCTGCATTTCTAAAATGTAAATTTTCTTTTGGCTAAAGTAAAACTTCATAAAGCTTTAATTGTAAATCGAGGATATAGAGTGAGTAACCCTCTCGATCTCCCCTTCAATTTGGTTTGAGGTGCCTGCGATTTAGCAACCTTTTTTTTTCATAATGTATTACAGTTATTTCCATGCGTGCTACCTAAAGTAGCTTGGGATTAGCCCCTGTTTCTTCGGCCGAGAGCCCTATAGCTTTAATATGTCATTAACTGGAGCGCGGTGTACGCCTCCATTCAGCTTGTGTTCGCGCCGTTTATTTTACCTGTTCTTTTTTGACAAAGGCCCTGTAGGTTGGGTACTAGATACCCCTGTGTAGAAATCAGAAATCAGGCCAGAGATTGTATATCTTGATGTAATGTTGCTTTGTGTAAGCTTGAAAAACTGAGAGCCTGTTAGCTCATTTTCAAAATTTTGTAACTGTAAAGTGTGCCTCTGGGAGGCTAGATATTGTGAGCAAATGCTCTTGAATTAAGGGGATCTCTGCCCTTGAATAAATGATTCCTTAGTTTGGATTAAAGATTTTGTTAATTGAATCCGGTATCTCTGACACTGTAAACTAGGGGCTTGAAGCCCAAAATTGTTAAAGTTCTGAATCTTGGATTTTCCTAGTCTTGTTTCAAGATTGCTTTTGTACCAGATATGTTGTTAAGTTTGTTTCTGGAAAAGAAATATAACCTTTTAAAGTTTTAATTCTTTAACCTCTTTCTGCTCCACGGGTAACCCCGGAACAATAATAATTGCGGCCCACAAAATGCCTTTTTCGTAACTATTAGCCTTCCATAAAAGAAGTTTGAGCGGCTAGATACATTTGCAACTACATAATCATCCATAGAGCAGACTGTAAATAAATAAATTAATTGTTTTCTATTCTAAATTAAAATCCCAGTCTGTTGTCTCTTAATGTTAAACTCATAGATTTAGTTCACCTTCTTGTTACTCTTGATATCATATACATCATCATCGTCGTCGATAAAATTACTTGTCATAATTTATAATCATAGTAAAAGTATGGGTTTTCAATTGTTAGCAAATACGTTGTTAAATGATGAGCATGTATAAATGAATATTTGTAATATTGTTTTAGACTCTCGATTTTGTGCTACTGAAGAAGGGGAGTATCCTTTATTAGTTTATGTTACCGTGGTTGGTGGATCAGCAGGTGCCGGGATGAATGGGTCTAACTACCAAATCAAAGTTAATTTAAAACTTAAACAAGGTTATATTTTCTGAGTTTTAACAATCAATAACAACAAAATTTAACAGGATCCAAGAATTTTTTACTCTCTTAGGCTACAAGCCTCTAGTTTTACAATTTCGAGCTCCTAGCTCAACGTCCAAATTAGTTCAAGGGCAGAAATCCCCTAGTAACATGGAGCACTTGCTCCCACTTTACAATGTCCAGCCTCCCAGAGGCATTCAAACAACACTAGAAAAGAGCTGACACGCTCTCAATTTTTCAAGCCTATTCAAGGCAATATCAGAAACTTACAATTACTGGCCATCAAGGCACAACTTACAAAAATGAAACAGGGGTATCTCGTACCCAGCCTACAGGGCCTTCGTGTAGAAGAAATAACAGATAAATAAATGGCCCGAAAACAAAATGAAAGGAGGCGAACTCTTGCACTCCTCTATGTAGCTTCTGAAAACCTAAAAGGCACTAGGCCGATGAAACAAGGGCTATTCCCAAACTATGGAGGTGACTCGTATAAGAATTATTTAAGACATTAAGGAAGAGAAGAACATCAGTTACCAAAACGTAGTCACCTCAAACCAAAATGAAGGGGAGCTCGAGAGGGTAAATCACTCTCTATCCCCGAATTACAGTTACAGATTTAATTAAGTTTTTACATAAGCCGGCAGAAAATTACATGTTTAGAAAGATAGGTTACATGGTAAAGGTTTCGGACCTTTCCCGCGGGTTAAACTGCTGAGCTAGCAAGAAATAAAGATGTTAAATGGCCATTACCTTGCTGAAGATCTGCTGCCTGATGAAAGAGCCACCACCCGCCTCCTGCTTCACATCCACACACTTAGATAGCTGTTGATCAAATGGCCAAGAGACGTGAATATCAGCTGTTTTTAAACCCTCGGGGAAAGTTCGAGACCTTTCATGAATAAAACAGCCACACCCTCTCACTTTATTGGAGAATTTAAAAGTTACACACCAAATCGAAGAAGAAGAAGAAGAAGAAGAAGAAGAAGCCTGCGATTGGTAGGAAATTAACTACAGAAATTCTGGATTGGCTAAATTCAAAACTGGCGGAAGTAAAAGTTAAATATTGCCAACCCATCAATGAATGAACGAAATTTAGTAAAGAACAAACTTAGGCATACAAAATTTCTTCAAAAAAGTTCCTTAACTTCGCACCAGGGTGCATGATCATAGTTTTTTAGCAGAGACATCTATGAGAGTGTCTACACTTCTTGAAGAACTGAAAACAAAACAAGTTGAAATGCACACAGTTCAGGAAACTTCACCATTTAAAAAAACTTACGGTAGTGACATCTTCTGAGGAAAAGTTTTAGTAAGTCAAGTTCCAAGTTCGGTGTTTCTCCTGTACAGGAGGTTTCATTGGCGCAAGATTTAAAAGTGCGGCGTAGGGGTGTACCTCCCGGTACAGTTTATATCCGTCTTTATTTTTACAAGGAGTTCCATTGGAGTTAATCTTCTATATATTAACAAGATTTACTAAAAACAGTTCTATTGGACCGATTTGCTTCATATTTATTTTGTTCTCTCCGACATTACCTGCCAGTGAATAATCAGGCATTGATAGGTCTCTACGTTCAGTCAAACTTGAGTAATCCCAAGATCATATCACTAAATGACACTCCAGTAATTACCCTAGTCCGCAATACATTTTGTACTTAGCAGGTTGCACACAATTAAGGAGCAATATCCTTTCTTAAAAATATCGGCGAAGCTAAACGATAAAAAATTATGACGAATATATTCATGCATTAAATTTCAACCAAACTTGGTACACATGTGACTTAATGCTATCTGGAGAGAGATACTGTGGGATTAAGATACACCTAGCACCACTAGGAGTGGATTTGGGAGGAAGTTGTATGTAAAAATAATCGAGAACGACCTATATTACTGTTGAATCCAACGTTTTGGGGGTCACTGAGACGAATAGTGGCATTCCGAACGTCATTGAAGTCCATCAGCACAGGGGATAAGAAGTGGTTAAAATGAAAATAAAATGACAGAGATTATGGATTTATGTGTATGTTCCAGCATATCTCTCAGCCAAACTTAGTACACACATGACTCGATAAAAATACTGTAAGGTAAGGACACCCCTCGCACCTCTACGGTTAAGGGTTGTGACCGAGTGACATGAAAAAATCGATAACCACCAATTTTAGTGTCGAATCCATACTGTTCGGGGTCGCTGAAATGAATTGTGAAACTCTGGATAGCGTTTAAGTCCACGTTCAGCCTCCATCGGCATGTCGGTTAGAAGGGGTGAAAAACAAAATGTCCAAGATTACCGAGATTAGTATTGAATCTCCAGTTTTCGGGTTCACTAGGCTTATTGGTGACAGTCCCAATGGCAGTTGAAATCGTGTACATCATATATATCTTTAGCGCGACGCGTAAATAAATACTCTTATCACTTCTTCTTCTTATTCTTGCGATAGAGCCTACTAGGGACCACGGTCCAATTTCAATTCTTTATCCTTTGTTGTTGTTCCTTCCTTTTCTTCCAATATTCCTTCCTGTTTCACTATGTTTCTTTTTTCTTTCTTCAGACCACTTTGTGCCGGTTTTCTTTGCCTCCCGACCTTGGAATCCTTCCATCTTTAAAACTTTCTTCCTGAAAAATTCTCTTTCGTTTACTTCTTCTTCTCTGATATTGTTTCTTTCCAAGTCTTTTTTGATCTCTTGAATCCAAGTGGTTGTTGACTTTTTCTTCCAAAGATACGTGAAGATCTATTTGTTAGTCTACTGCCGTCCATTCTGTAAATATGTCAAAAAAAATAGCGACCTCCTCTTCCGTACTGTTATAAATATGTTTTCTATGTTCGGAAAATTTCGTTATTACGTCTTAATTTCTACAATTCTGTAGTTTTTAGAGGGCCTAATATTTTTCTTATAATTCTTCTTTTTAGTATTTCAAATCTTTCAAGTGTATTATTTATTTGAAAGGATCAGCTACTTTACAGACAATTTGGGCTGCAACAAGGACGAATGTCTGAAACTAAAACTTTAAATCAAACAGACAACAGAACTATACAGCTACAAAGTAGTTCGTAATAAACTGTAGCAATCACCGACACAATAAAGAATTCTACAAAAATTAGCTTGATACATAATTAACAAGTAATAAAGCAAAGCAAAGTCACCTCCGTACAGGCCATGAAGGCCCTTGGAGGGGTGGAAGGTACAGGTTTCCACCATTGTTAACCTCGGCACGTGATGGGGTAGTGTGGTTAGCTCTACGCCCGGCCGCCTTTGCCCCCAGGAATTAACCTGGTACTCATTTTTGGTGGAGGCTGAGTGAACCTCAGGGCCATATGCACCTCCGGAAGTGGAAATCTCGTTTCTTACATTTTACGACTTCCTGACGGGGATTCGAACCCACGTCCTTCCGGGCGAGCCGAGCACGCCTTTACCACCTCGGCCACCTTCAGCGCTGCCGACAGTGGGATTCGAACCCACTATTTCCCGGATGCAAACTCACAGCTCCGCGACGCTAACCGCACGGCCAACTCGCCCGGTACGGGTCCTCTAGTTTAATGTTAAGTTGTTCTTTCTTTTCACTTAATGTAACAGTGTACGTACAGTATATGTGCTTCACATTATTAGATTTGTCCCTCTCTGAAACAGAATAAATAAATAAATAAATAAATAAATAAATAAATAAATAGAATAATTAATTAATTAATCATATGGACTCAGTAAAGCGGTGCCATCTAGCCAACCACCCAACCGAACGAACTGGATGTGCAGTTCAGGCCATGTAGTTGTTAGATTACATTCGGCAGGTGGTGGCTTCGAAAGCCACTTCAGTCAGCTCTGAAGGCAGATTTGTGTGGTTTCCCAGTTTGACAACAAGCAAATCCTGCGGATCGGCCGTTTCCTATAGCATCGTCCCCATAAGATATTTCTGAATCGGTACGGCGTAAATTCTTAGTCAAGAAGAGAAGCCAAATGTGCTATTCTTCACCAATGAAAGTATAATTCTCCTAGATGCTTCCAGTTAATTTAATTTTGTCGGGTGACACTAAATGCTCCACGAGAGATTTTTATAACGTGTCAACAACAATGAAATGGAGTTTCAAGATTTTTGACAGTCCCTCAGCCGGTATCGAACCCGAGAACTTGGAATCATAAGTTTGGCACACTGCCACTATTCTGTCGATTGTAATGGTATAGATACATCTGAAATAGCAGTTAGAACTGTTGATGCTTGGGTAGTAGTAAATTGTTTTCGCTTGGACGTGAACATTTGCTAGTGATTCACATGGAAGGTTTTCGGCGACCGGAGGAGTGAAAGTCTTGGTTTGGGAAAGTAGTGGCCGTCACTTTAAATAAGGCACAGCCCCAGCATTAGCCTGGTGTGAAAACGGGAAAGCACGGAAAACCATCTCTAGAGCTGCCGACGGTGGGATTCGAACCCACCATCTCCCGAAGGTAACCTCACAGCTCCGCGATCCTAAGTGCACGGACAACTCACTAAGGTGCTTCAAAGTTGATGGCATGTCACTTCATTCCAAGGGTTAGAGTGTACATTAGTATATAAATGGTTCGTTCGTTCGTTCGTTCGTAATCTGTTTACCCTCCAGGGTCGGTTTTTCCTCAGCGAGGGATCCCACCTCTACCGCCTCAAGGGCAGTGTCCTGGAGATTCAGACTTTGGGTCGGGGATACAACCGGGGAGAATGACCAGTAACTCGCCCAGGCGGCCTCACCTGCTATGCTGAACAGGGGCCTAGTGGAGGGATGGGAAGATTGGATGGGACAGGCAAGGAAGAGGGAAGGAAGCCTGGAGGAGAAGTGGGAAACCACGGAAAACCACTTCCAGGATGGCTGAGGTGGGAATTGAACCCACCTCTACTCAGTTGACCTCCCGAAGCTGAGGGGACCCCGTTACAGTCCTCGTACCACTTTTCAAATTTCGTGGCAGAGCCGGGAATCGAACCCGGACCTCTCGGGGTGGCAGCTAATCACGCTAACCACTACACCACAGAGACGGACATATAAATGGTTATTTCATAATTTATGTAATGCGAAGAGGGACGCCGTACCTTTCTAACCTATGGAAGACGTGACTGGCGGAAAAACGAAAACTCTCTAGGCTTAGATAAAAGCTACTAATTCCGACGACAGAGAACAAGAGTTAACCAAAGGGGAGCAGGTATAAAATTAGAAGGGGAAGAAATTAGAGACCCTCGTGCTTGTCACTCGCGTATCACAAATTGGGAGTCTTTGGGTAGTACCTAGTAATACTACGGCTGATGACGTCACAAGGGTAGGCACGAGGCCAACGAGAGAGACAGGCCGCGGCCCGTTCAAGTCACGTGACAAGTTCAGTCCCAGCAATGGTAGAGTGAAGCCGGTTATTACATGTGTTCTTGCGGCGTTATTGCAAGTTTATTGAGGATTATGGAAGGAAATAACGGAGATTTTGTGTTTATGTGAATATGTTGGTGTTGTGCAACAGTTCCTTACATTCATAACGTTGTGTGCGGAAGTGTAAGTAAGTATTAATTTACAAAAATGCGTATATAACCTCAACGTTGTTCACATCATTCAGCAATGTTGGGCTGCATTACACGAGTTGGATAAATTACAACACCAGTGCCGACGATTTAGAGGTAATGCATTCATATCCTATTTAATTACAGATATATGAAAATGAAAATGTAAGTATTAGATATGATGCTGAAGCCAGGTATGGAGTGGAACAAATGTAAGGCTTGTAAATAGCTTACAATAGGCCTACCTTTCACCCTGGATTCAATAAGATATTCCTTACATGAATGTTATTTTAAATATATGCTTAATTGTGCATTAGCCAGTTTCATTAGCAACATTTGATTTATCTGAGTGTGCGTGTCTTTACTGCAGTAAGATTTTCAGTTTTTGTCATCCAAGGCTAGTAGGAGACACTGTTTCATTTAATTTCGAACTGAATAGGGTGGTTCCAAGATAACTTTCAGGAAGGGAGCATAATTTAAGTATTAAATATGATGCTGGAACCAGATTGTAAATAGCTTACAATAGGCCTACCTTTGATCCCGGATTCAATAAGATATTCCTTACATGAATGTTATTGTAAATATAGGCTTAATTGTACATTAACCACTTTCATTAGTAACATTTAACTCATCTGAGTGAGCATCTCTTTACTGCAGTAAGATTTTTAGATTTTGACAACCAAGGCTAGTAAGATACACTCTATTTAATTTAATTTTTAATTGAATAGGGTGGTTCAAAGACAACTTCCAGGAAGGTAACAGAATTTAAGTATTAGATAAGATGCTGGAGCCAGGTATGGAGTGGAACAAATTCAAGACTTGTAAATAGCTTAAAATAGGCGTAGATAACTTCCAGGAAGGTCGAAAAATTTAAGTATTAGATATGATGCTCAAGCCAGGTATGGAATGGAACAAATATAAGACTTGAAAATAGCTTAAAATAGGCCTACCTTTCACCTTGGATTCAATAAGATATTCCTTAGGCCTACATGAATGTTATTGTAAATATAGGCTTAATTGTACATTAACCACTTTCATTAGCAACATTTGACTTATCTGAGTGTACATCTATTTACTGCAGTAAGATTTTTAGATTTTGTCAACCAAGGCTAGTAAGATACACTGTATTTTATTTTATTTCTAAATGAATAGGGTGGCTCCAAGGTAACTTCCACGAAGGTAGCAACTTTTACATATTAGATATGATGCTGAAGCCAGGTATGGAGTGGAACAAATGTAAGGCTTGTAAATAGCTTAGAGTAGGCCTACGTTTCACCCTGGATTCAATAAGATATTTAGTACATGAATGTTATTGCGAATTTAGGATAAATTGTACATTAACCATTAACATTATTGAGTGTGCATATCTGTACCTGAGTAAGATTTTTAGTGTTTGTTCAACCAAGGATAGTAAGACACACTGTTTCATTTGATCTGTAGTTCAGTAGTGTTATTTTAGTAGGTTGAAATACGCTGAAATGTATTTTATTCACCACGCTACGATAGTCTCTCGCGTGAACCTGGGGATGCATTCTCTACAGCAAGACCGGCCAAGTCACGTGACATTCAATGTATGACGTGCGCACCGCGGCCTGTCTTTCTCGTCGGCCTCGGGTAGGCAGTCACTCCTGAAGCGTGCAACGGCACTTCAATGGTGGTTGAACGAATTACTTTCATGACGAGATCTTGTGTGCTTTACAAAACGTTTTCAAAATATCCTCTTTCAGGGTATTAAAGCATATTGGTGATACATTTATTTCAGTTGTACCGAGACCAATTAAAGCAGAAAAAAAGACGGAGAGATGGCGCACTCCGTTTTGTGGAAATATGGTAAAAGTTCAGATTGATAGTAAATAGCAACAAGAGGTTTTAATTTGATTGTTACTATTTTTTAGTTAATAATAATTTTATGACCCTTGGTGATTAGTAATTAAGCTACGTTTTACTCGAAGAATCAGTTAACATTTTACTGGAAAATAAAATAATTACATGAATTAATATACATATATATATATATATATTTGCTACTTGCTTTACGTCGCACCGACACAGATAGGTCTTATGGCGACGATGGGATTGGAAAGGGCTAGAAGTGGGAAGGAAGCGGCCGTGGCCTTAATTAAGGTACAGCCCCAGCATTTGCCTGGTGTGAAAATGGGAAACCACGGAAAACCATTTTCAGGGCTGCCGACAGTGGGGTTCGAACCTACTATCTCCCGAATACTGGATACTGGCCGCACTTAAGCGACTGCAGCTATCAGGCCCGGTACACATAACACTATCCTCCACCACAATAACACGCAGTCCCCTACATATGGCAGATGCCGCCCACCCTCATCGGAGGGTCTGCTTTACAAGAGCTGCACTGCTACAAGAAATTGAAATTTAAAAAATGGTCTGACCTGCATATTGGTCATTTCTGTACGATACCCCCCATGATGCAACAGCTCCGAAGGGCCTTCGTTTACCAAGTGACCGCTGCTCAGCCCGAAGGCCTGCAGATTACGTCGTCTTGTGTGATCAGCACGTCGAATCCTCTCGGCAGTTATTCTTGGCTTTCTAATCCGGGACCGCTATCTCACCGTCAGATAGCTACTTAATTGTAATCGTGTAGGCCGAGTGGACCTAGAACCACTCCTCAAATCCATGTAGAAATCCATGACCTTGGAGGGAATCAAACCAGGGTGCTCCGGGTAAGAGGCACGTACATTACCCGTACACCACGGGGCCGGCTAATTTATGTATACCGAGCTCGATAGCTGCAGTTGCTTAAGTGCGGCCAGTATCCAGTATTCGTGAGACAGTAGGTTCGAACCCACTGTCGGTAGCCCTGAAGATGGTTTTCCGTGGTTTCCCATTTTCACACCAGGCAAATGCTGGGGCTGTTCCTTAATTAATGCCACGGCCGCTTCCTTCCCACTCCCAGCCCTTCCCTGTCCCATCGTCGCCATAAGACCTATCTGTGTCGGTGCGACGTAAAGCAACTAGCAAATATACATATATAATAGGTATTCCATAATCGCTGATTTCATAGCCTATTTCTAAATTCATATTGTTCGGCTTCCTTAATTTCTATAGCTTCTCAGACTTTTCTTTCGAGATTATGGTGCACAGCTGCTTAAATACTGGTTCTGTCAAATTAAATTTCGTGGTATATTCTTTTTCGCAGGAATGCTCAGGTACAGCCAAAATTTTGCCGTTTGATTAACGTTGCACTAAATCACGTAGATTTTCGACGATAGGGAAGTGTTAGAACCGGGACAGTAGCGATCGGAAGTCACTATTGCATGAAAGTTCAACAGTATCTTTACTTTCTAGCCTTCTAATATCGAGAAATAAACCCATTCTACCTATTCTAGAGTCCGGCCCCATGGCTAAATGGTTAGCATGCTGGCCTTTGGTCACAGGGGTCCCGGGTTCGATTCCCGGTAGGGTAGGGAATTTTAACCATCATTGGTTAATTTTCCTGGCACGGGAGCTGGGTGTATGTGTTGTCTTCATCATCATTTCATCCTCATCATGACGCGCAGCTCACCTACGGGTGTCAAATCAAAAGACCTGTACCTGGCGAGCCGAACCCGTCCTGGGATCTCCCGGCACTTAAAGCCATACGCCATTTCATTTTACCTAGTCTAGTCATAAAATACTATAACAAACCACTCGCCATGGTTTCACCATTTGTTTCGCGACACCAGCTGGTGATATACACTGACTGACAGAGCAAATGCAACACCAAGAAGGAGTGGTTCGAAAGGGATGAAAGTTGGGGAAAAAACAGAGACGGCACGGACGAATAATTGATGTTTATTTCAAACCGATATGCAGGTTACACAATGCGCACGGCATCGACTCAGTAGGATGTAGGACCACCGCGAGCGGCGATGCACGCAGAAACACGTCGAGGTAGAGAGTCAATAAGAGTGCGGATGGTGTCCTGAGGGATGGTTCTCCATTCTCTGTCAACCATTTGCCACAGTTGGTCGTCCGTACGAGGCGTGAGATCCCACACGTGTTCGATTGGTGAGAGATCCGGAGAGTACGCTGGCCACGGAAGCATCTGTACACCTCGTAGAGCCTGTTGGGAGATGCGAGCAGTGTGTGGGCGGGCATTATCCTGCTGAAACAGAGCATTGGGCAGCCCCTGAAGGTACGGGAATGCCACCGGCCGCAGCACATGCTACACGTAGCGGTGGGCATTTAACGTGCCTTGAATACGCACTAGAGGTGACGTGGAATCATACGCAATAGCGCCCGAAACCATGATGCCGCGTTGTCTAGCGGTAGGGCGCTCCACAGTTACTGCCGGATTTGACCTTTCTCCACGCCGACGCCACACTCGTCTGCGGTGACTATCACTGACAGCACAGAAGCGTGACTCATCGGAGAACACGACGTTCCGCCATTCCCTCATCCAAGTCGCTCTAGCCCGGCACCATGCCAGGCGTGCACGTCTATGCTGTGGAGTCAATGGTAGTCTTCTGAGCGGACGCCGGGTGTGCAGGCCTCCTTCAACCAATCGACGGGAAATTATTCTGGTCGATATTGGAACAGCCAGGGTGTCTTGCACATGCTGAAGAATGGCGGTTGACGTGGCGTGCGGGGCTGCCACCGCTTGGCGGCGGATGCGCCGATCCTCGCGTGCTGACGTCACTCGGGCTGCGCCTGGACCCCTCGCACGTGCCACGTGCCACATGTCCCTGCGCCAACCATCTTCGCCACAGGCGCTGCACCGTGGACACATCCCTATGGGTATCGGCTGCGATTTGACGAAGCGACCAACCTGCCCTTCTCAGCCCGATCACCATACCTTTCGTAAAGTCGTCTGTCTGCTGGAAATGCCTCCGTTGACGGCGGCCTGGCATTCTTAGCTATACACGTGTCCTGTGGCACACGACAACACGTTTTACAATGACTGTCGGCTGAGAAATCACGGTACGAAGTGGGCCATTCGCCAACGCCGTGTCCCATTTATCGTTCGCTACGTGCGCAGCACAGCGGCGCATTTCACATCATGAGCATACCTCAGTGACGTCAGTCTACCCTGCAATTGGCATAAAGTTCTGACCACTCCTTCTTGGTGTTGCATTTGCTCTGTCAGTCAGTGTAGAATATAGGAGGATCTCTTCTATAAATGTCTGTATTAACTTCCTAAGTAATTCTATTGCACTCCGCATCTCGTAAATGGGGTGATTATGCAAATCGTACCGCAGTAACAGCGCCGCATAAGGTAGGAAGATAATCTTAGATACCTTTAAGAAGCTAGATATCAACAGAAAATTTGTTGTCGAACAATTGAACACTTCAGGGAAACTAAGATAAGAAGATAATCTTAGATACCTTTAAGAAGCTAGATATCAACAGAAAATTTGTTGTCGAACAATTGAACACTTCAGGGAAACTGGGAGGTTGCCAGCGCTCTCGTTCAAGCCTTCAGAGGTCTACTAAGACTTCGCACTAAATGCCGTAAAACAAAGAATTCGGCTAAATCTTGTGCGAAAAAGAAAAATAATGACAAGAGAGACGAACATGCCCAGGGTGCTATGAAGTGACCTTGGTCAGAAAGCATTTTTCCGAAGTACTAGGCACTTCCCAAAAACACGATTGAAGAAGCAGAGAAAATGTCGAGCCCTACTTATTCGGTATGCACATAACAGCCTTTGGAAAATTTTCCTTACTGATTAGAAAGATTTCATATTTGTAACAGCACTTTAAAAATCAAGCCCTAGGTGAAGTCACAGTTCGTCTGATGATTCCAGAAATCTAGAGAACTCATCATCCGGCAATACTGATGATATGGAAAGGAGTCTCTTACAATCGAATTTCGGCCATCAGATTTGTGATAAAAGTGTAAAAATATCTACTAAAGTATACCAGAACACAGTATAATTTTCTGTTGTGAATCTCTAAAATAAAAGTTTGTTCATAGGGTGGAATCGGAGTTTCAACAAGAGTGTTCTCCAGCAGACAACGCCAAGATCACTCATGAATGGCTGTAAATAAGGGTTCCTGACTTTATTTCCGTTTCTGATTGGCCAGCTAGTTGCTCATATATTTAAAAGCAGTGGATTATAAATTATGGTCATTGTTTGAAGGAATGGTCTGTAAGAAGAGATTGACAGCCTAAGTAGAGCTTTAAATACTGCTGAGGTCGAGTTTTCCGCTAACGTTGTGAGTGAAGCAATCGATGCGTGGCCAGGAATATCTAAGTAGTGTGTTCCAAAAAGCAGACATTTTGAACAGTATACGTAATATATGTTACTTCATACATGTAATTTGTATTTCAATTTTTTCATATTTTCGCTGTACAATACGTAAAAGTAATTACGGGAGGACTAGGTGTATGATAGCTTTAAATGTCTGTAGACCAAATACTTACACTGCCACCGCTTATGAGAACAAAGAAACATGGCCCCTACATCAGATCGCTTTATTGCCGATTAGCAGCAGCAGCAGCAGCAGCAGTGTATCCTTCCATGCTCCATTTAGTCATTTTCTTATCTACATGGCTCACTTTTACTGTCGACAAGTCTTATCTTTACTGCACCAAGCAAGATAATTTATCAAGTTTATTGTGGTCTGTCCGTCTTTGTGAAGAATCAAGGTGATCAATTCAATTTGTATCGGGTAAAACGCACATAGAAATGGCATTTCTGACCTGTGATCTACTGTATATTGTAGACGTGGTGGTGACTAGTGAGTTGAATAAACATTTACATTGTGAACGCGTTTCATATTTGCATTGAAATACGCTGCTCGTAGTACACTAGCGGACATAAATTTAAGAACACTCCGAAGGAATACACGTATCTTCCCAAAAGTTGGAACACAAAAAGAAGGAGGTTGTATGTCGGAATGGTCAAAACAAAGTACGTAGTGCATTCATGATATTACATTCAACACGTACAGCAGACCACTATCCCGAACCTGTTGTACAAACGCTGGATGTCTCTCTGGAGCATTATATCCCACGCTCACTGTTCTTCTTGCCGTAGCCAGGGCTAGCTGGACGTTCAATGCCGTCTCATCATGACGTACACATGCTTGATGGTAGTGATGTGCGCGAGTGACGCTTGGACTCGCGAGAATCGAGTCTGGCGAGTCCAAGTCTCGCCGAGTAACCCGTGCGAAGTACTCGAGTCTCCACTGTGACGTCACGAACCGTAACTGCGACCTCTTGCCGAGCAGTCGGAAGAAATGCCCCAATCATTAAGTACTATTACAACAGCTACGTAAATGATGACCATGACGTGAAACACGGGAGTGTAAGACCGTAACATATTTGTTTCGAAATGCCATTCGTTTAGTTTGTCACACAATGACATTCTTCCTTTTCTCCTTCGTCTATATATAAATGGGCTCGTTCATTACAGCGCCTCTGTAGCGTAACAGGTAGTGTTATTAACTCTCATCCGTGGAAGCCTGGGTTCGATTCCCGGTACCAGTAGAGATTTTTGAATGTCAGGAAGGCTGGTATGTGATTGAAATGGTACATGCAGCTCACCTGCAATGGGGGTTTTTCCGAAAGGAGCTGCACAACCTCGGGATGAGGATATGAGTTTGCATATTTGCATTATAACGCCCAGTAGGTTAGCCTTTGGTAACTTGAGATACGGAGTGAAGATTAGGAACATAATTTAACTATTGTAGGCTTCCTTCCCTCTTCCTTGTCTATCCCTTCCAATCTTCCCATCCCCCACCAAGGCCCCTGTTCAGCATAGCAGGTGAGGCCGCCTGGGCAAGGTACTGGTCATTCTCCCCAGTTGTATCCCCCGACCCAATGTCTCACGCTCCAGGACACTGCCCTTGAGGCAGTAGAGGTGGGATCCCTGGCTGAGTCCGAGGGAGAAACCAACCCTGGAGGGTAAACAGATCAAGAAAGAAAGATTACAATCTAGCTGTATCCCTATTTCACATTTAAAATATCTGAACACAGTCGCTAGTTACGTAGATTCATCTGAACACACTGCAGACAATTGCCAGTGCGAGACGCAAGGTTCGGTAAGGGGCGCAATGTTCACACAATGTTGTAGAGATCAGATATACCACACACAGCTTTAAAAGCTTTGCGGTCAGGTATTCTTTGTATAGTCACGAGCGTACAATAATGCCCTTTATAATATAAATAGATAGTCGAAAATGTACTTTTGTCCTGCCTGATCTCTACAATTTCACACTGTGCGCCGGTAAAATGAAATGGCGTGTGGCTTTTAGTGCCAGGAGTATCCGATGACATGTTTGGCTCGCCAGGTGCAGGTCTTTCGATTTGACACCCGTGGCCGCTCTGCGCGTCATAATGAGGATGAAATGATGATGAAGACAACACACACACACACCCAGCCCCCGTGTCGGCAAAATTAACCAATGATGGTTAAAATTCGCGACCCTGCCGCGTATCGAACCCGCGACCTCTGTGACCGATGGTCAGGACGCTAAACATTAAGCCATGGAGGCGGACTGTGGTTCGTAAGCACTTGTGTCCACACGTTCCTTAGTTTACGTTACAATATGGTTTTGTTGTGTAGGCCTATACATTCACGTAAATACGGCATAATGTACATGTTCGGCTGTATATATTGTTGTGCAGTAGAAGAGCGAATGCCCTAGTTCAGGGATGGCGAACTTTTTCCAGCTAGTGTGCCATTTTAGGTCTGGATTATTATTCTCAGCTGTTTACTGTGCCACTTGTTATTTTCGTTTGTAATGGATACAACCCCCGCCCCTACTCATCACCGCCACTACTGACTTCCATCCCTAATTCCACATTGTGTTTCATAATATGATATTACATATATATATATATATTATAAAATACAAAATACATGTGATTGCATGTTTCATGGTCGTATTATGCAATACCGCAAAAATACTTAGTAGCTTTGTCATTTATGTTAGGTTCATAACTTGTCTTCACACGTTCACTGTAGACAATATCTGCTTGCAGGCGTATGATGACCCAAACAAAGTAAGTAGCGCTGTAGCAAGTTTCTTTTGTGGGAGACGGTTCTACTATTCAAGTATTAAGTTCTCCGGCTTCTCGGGAGAGTATTCACCATCAACAACACATTCGATTTTCACTAATGCTTCATCAAGTTGTACGAACTTTTTCACCCATACATGCTTTCTTAAAATTCAGTCAACTCATTTCTAAACTGTCCATATCTAACCACTCAAAAAAAATACTCATTTGTGCAATATGAGGTTTTGAAATAAAGTGCGATACTTTCTCCATATCTCGAAATTGGGATAATTTCTTGGCAACTATTTGTCTTACAAAATTCACAACATTAAACAGTTACTCGCTAGGAATGATTACGCGATGCTGGCAACCACACACAAGCCAAACTTCACTAAGTCACTGATATGGGTAAGCGAATGGCTCGTCGGCTGCATCTGACATTTATTTCACTTGACTTCCTGACCTGTGGGTGTTGTAGTGTTGCCATAATGCACTTTCTAATGGAACTAGAATTTAGATATTCGGTATTTATTTCTTAAACCTGAAACACTATAACTGTACGATGCACGAGATATATATAGTCTGTAGTACAAAACGTGCATAAAAATTGTAATATGTGCATGTGGTGTGCCACCGAAATCGTGTTCGCGTGTCACGTAATGACACGCGTGGCATAGGTTCGCCATCCCTGCCCTAGTTGAACGTCCACACCGTTCAATTGATTGAAGGTATTTTGTCCTGCCGTATAATATCGTACTTATTTTTTCGGTAAGGTACTGTGTGTATGTTTCGGGATTAACGACTGTTTCAAAGGGTGACTGTGTACACACTTCTTTAAAGTGATGTTCATTACCGCATCACATTAATTTGTACATTATATCACTGTGCATTATTGGGAAACGGACCTAATACTTGTCCTTGGCCTACCTACAATATTAAGCATCGTGTTGTTTCCATACACGGCTCGCAGATAACGCTGCCAGCGTCCTCGGCCTCGAGTCCGGACTCGAGTACCTCGAGTTTTACGATCCCCGACTCGAGTCTTCGCGAGTCCATTCGCAGCCCATCACTACTTGATGGGACTGTCTGGAGCTCTATCGGGTAGGATGGGTACGTCATGTAGGACTTCTTGTGTTGCCATGATGACTCGCTTTATCGTGTTGGAAGATTTGTTACTGCAATGTGTCGAAATATGGTCGTAGAAGGAGTAAAAGCTCAGTCACTTATATTCACCGAGTTCCATCGGCATTTGAAAGCACAGTACCGGGCATTGAATATGTTGCGCCGATCTTCAGGAGCTAGCAACTTGCTTCAATCAAGTGACTCGTCTTCGACTTCTACACAATTTTGGAACTTCATACTTATTAAATTGTGTTGTGACTCCACGCCTGATAGTATATGCAGGCTGGCTCACTTAACTGTTCACCTCTTCTCGTAAACATTTTGAGACAGTGCCGTGCCGTACTTTGCGTGTGTTGTGCTACTATTCAGAAGATTGCGCCTTACTTCATATAAGTGACTGACCTTTTACTCCTTCTAGATTTTACGATTTAAAATCGCACAGTGCCAATCCCCATTATCTTATATTGCCTCTTCAACGGTTTTTGTGAAAGAGTCATTATTTAATTTCTTAATTACCTATGCATTGTTTCTGCATTTTATTCGGCTTATGATGACCCAAATTGGGGTCGAAACCGGTACCGCTTCCGCTTATAATTAAATAGGAATGTAACTCTACCTTTCTTATGTATTTGTATTGAATAGGTTGAACTACGTTAGTTGTTATTTCAACTTAATTGCACTGAATGAATATCAGAGGTGATAGGGATATGCAGCCTTTTTTACAATTGGGTTTACGTCGCACTGACATAGATAGGTTTCCTGGCGACGATGGGATAGGAAAGGCTTAGGAGTATGAAGGAAGCGGCCGTGGCCTTAATTAAGGTACAGCCCCAGCATTTGCCTGGTGTGAAAATGGGAAACCAAGGAAAACCATTTTCAGGGCTGCCGACAGTGGAGTTCGAACATACTATCTCCCGGATGCAAGCTCACAGCTGCGAGGCCCTAACCCCACGGCCAACTCGCCCGGTGATATGCAGCTTATGGCCCTCATGCCATAAACTCACTTTGGGTCCGGTATGGTGAGTGCGAATACACGACGGACTGTTCATGTCTAGGGTTACCAACCGTCCGGCTTTTGCCGGACATGTCCTGCTTTTCAATCATTTTGGTTATGTCCGGCCAGCATTTCTAATCGACATTGTCCGGCATTTTTCGTTACAAGATTGCTCACTTAGGTTTTAGGCTGAAGACAGCATGTCATTGTATCGTACATCAACTCCATGTGCTCAGGGCGCTACTTCCGAGGGTGGAAATAAGTAATACTAATATTCGATATATTGAACTCGAAGTCCAGGCATCGATCAACCAATCAACGCGCTTCATTTCCACGTTTATGTTGAGAGAAACCGGAAGTGTCGAGAGCTACAGTTTACATGTGCTTGCCATATGATTTGCAGCTATCGTGTTTGGTTATCTGGTTGTCGCCGTAAATTATAGTGCGAGTATGAAGCGAGTGGAGTGAAATATTAATCTCACTGCATCCTATTACGCACCGGTATGTCATCTTTGCAACCTGAAAGGAGCGAATCTAAAAAAAGACAGTGTAAATTTTCGGATAAACTAAAACATAAGTATCCTTGCTTTACTCACGGACGCAGTGAAAGTGAAGCAAAATGTCCAGTGTGTGTTAGTTATGTTAATGTCGGATACAAAGGTGTTGGTGACTTGGAAAGACACGTTAAGAGTGAAAAACACAAAAAGACGGTGAGAACTATGTCAATATCATGTTCAGTGTTATCATTTGTCACTCCCAAATATTCACCAGATGATAAAAAGTTCAAGCCGCAGAAGCTACAAGGTCATTTCATACAGTTTTCCATCACGAGTCGTACAAATCAATGGACTGCACAGCTAAATTGAATAAGAGTATGTTCTTAGGTTCTGAAGTAGTACAGAAACTGACCTGTGCAAGATCTAGAACAGAAGCCATAATAAATAACGTTATTGCTCCTCACTCGACAGATATTATAATTGAAACTCTTAACAATAAAGTTCCATTTTTTGGCCTAGGAACAGATGCAAGCAATCGTGGTGCACTAAAGTTGTTTCCAATTGTCATCCAATTCTTTGATTACAAAAATAATGGCATTCAGATACAAGTTCTTGATTTACAAGCATGTCCAAATGAAAGTTCTGAATGTATTTCCTCCTATATTTCAGATACTCTCAAAAGCATAAAATTACTTCTAGATGCATTGCATTTTCTGGAGACAATGCCAATGTTAATTTTGGAAGCCTTGCACGCAGGGAAGGGAAGAATGTATTCTCTGCTCTCGAAAAAGACTTGAATGAAAACATAGTAGGTGTTGGATGTCCTGCTCACATTCTACATAACTGTTTGCAACATGGAGTTGATGCTCTTCCTGGTGATATTGAGTCTGTGGTGATGAAAATTTTCAACTTCTTTCATATATATGCAGTGCGCACTCAGGAACTGAAAAACGTTTGTGAATTTGTTGATGTAAATTATCTGCAGCTTTTAAATCATTCCAAGACTAGGTGGTTAACATTGTATCCAGCAGTTGAAAGAATCCTGCAGTTGTTCCCAGCTCTGAAATCCTACTTTATTTCTTAGGGTGGGTAGGAAGTCATTGCCTTCATCAATTAGAAACTTCCTTGAAAATGACTTTTCAGAGCTCTATCCTTTGCTTCTTTCCTCAACCATGCACATTTTTCACTATAAAATTTTGTCACTTGAGAAAGAACATAATTCAGTTGTAGAAGTGCTTGAACTATTAGAATCTGTCCAATCTTCATTGAAAGGCAGACTTGAAGGTCAATTCATTCCCCTTAAAGTCAGACAGATGTTAAATACATTTTCAGAAGATGGTTTGGATAAAGAATGCAAAGTGTTTATGGAGAATGTATCTTGTTTCTATGAAACCTGCACTGAGTACTTGGATAAATGGATGCATCCTATAGAGGAATTCAAGTGTTTCAAATGGTTGAAACTTCAAAACATTAAAGACATCAGCTTTGACGTTATTGTACCATGTATTCAGTACTTACATTCAAAAGGTGTAGAAATAGATGATTCAAAATTATTCGACCAGTTCTGCAACGTAAGGGCTTATTATAAAACTTCAACTTTGGATAAAGATACAACACTAGACAAACAATGGTCTGTTTTTTTAATAAGTGCCAGAACATTGAGGTATTTTCTGAATTTTTGAACATTTTCCAGTTTTTCTTTGCCATACCAGGCAGCAATGCCTCCACTGAACGTGTGTTTTCATTCATAAATGCTCAATGGACAAAGGAAAGGAACTGTTTGTTGGTAGAATCAGTGAAAGGAATGTTACTTGTGAAGTTCAATTTCAAAGATGTGTCGTGTGAAGAATTTTATAAATATGTACTTCAAGAAAATAACTCGCGTCTTCTTTCAAAAGTAGGTTCTGTTGAAAAATACAGCTTCAAGGAAATGAACTGCAGCAAGGACTGATCATTAAGTAAGGTATTTCCTTTTGTAAAAAGTTGTGTGTAATATATGTATAATTTTGTTATCGATTGAAATTTTCAGGCATTTTTCTTAAATGTCCTGCTTTTTGCTAAACAATGTCCTGCATTTGGAAATTTTCAGTTGGTAACCCTGTTCACGTCTACAAACGCAACCACATCCATCACAGAAACGACTCTCATCACTGAACCCCACTGCTCTCCATTCGCATCTTTAACGTACTCTCTACCGACACGACCGCAGACGCTCACGCATGAGGGCACATGCGCATGTTGTTCTGTCAGGTAGGAAGGCCCGAATGATTCCTCCGTCCAGGCGCTCTGCAGTGCAGCGAGTTGGCACTGGTGGGGCTAGGTAGCTGTGGGAACCCTCGGTCCCCACCTTCACCACCTGTCGACCACTGTCGACCACGCTCAAGGTTGGTATAGCTTAACACTTTGAAAAATTATATTTTTCAATGTGTATAAAAATGTATAACCCCACTCTTTTAGTTCATTTTGCTGATTTTAAAAAATATCTGCACAAGTTTAGAAATTATGTTTAAAAGGCTACTAGAAGGCTGTTGTGTTTCAACAAGGGTCACGATTTACTTGTAATTCCTGAATTATCTGCTGTATTACCATGATTTTTCTCTCATGTTCTTAGTGATAAAGTCTACAAAACTGACCTAAAATCATAAGCTTTTGTTGGATGGTTGTTCGTAAAAGAATATTTCCCCAAAAACATAGGTTTTCTGGCTTTCAATCTTACCTTGGGACCTGACAGGAATGTATACACGGACACTGGATGTCGCTTAAAACTTCAGCTAATCTGAATATATGTGAGTGAAAGCAACAGATTAGCATGAAACGCCTCGTACTTGTTTGTAGTCCGGACGAAGCTTTATGTACAATTTGTCAACATTTCGTGTATTTCGAAACAGATAAACAACTTTCTCAAGGCACCAAATTCATACAGCTTTTCTCCCTTACCACCCGTCAGTGGAACCGAATTCGTTGTATTGCAGCCGTGGTCAGGCGTACAGTGTAATGTTTGCGAACACTCGGGCTATGTTTTCCTATGCTGTGACCATAGTATGAACTGCGTACTCATCACCAGCTGCTTATCTTTCCGCGCAGACGATGATCCCAGCAACTAATTGTATCCAGCCCAGAGGAGTGAAAGCGCCAAGTGTCATACACTAACAGAATGTTGTTTGAAGCTTTGTGTTCCCACATAGTGAAGAACTGTGTACATCAACTCCATATGACCCTTATCCCAGCCTATTAAACCGACTTTATTTTTCTATTCTTTATAGATTTCCTACCAAATAAGGATAGGAATACCGAGCGAGATGGCTGCTTATTCCGGCCCGTGTATTTGTTAGAGTGAATACCATAAACTGCAGGTTTGAACCCTACTATCCCTAAAGATGGTGTTCCGTGTTTTCTCATGTTCTCACCAGGCAAATGCTGAAGTTATGTCTTAAGAAATGCCACGGTGACTTCCTTCCCAGCCCCAGTCTTCTCGTATCCCATTGTCACTAAAAATACTGTCTGTGTTGGTGCAACGTCAAATCACTGGCAACACGAGAATAAGTTTATGTATAACGTTCTTAAACTACGGTTATTCCAAGAGACACCCGAGTGCCAAAGTTTCACTACGAAAAACTGTGTAACAAAGCCAGTAAATGCACTGGCATTTCTCTAGCATTCAAGCCAACAGACTGCGTCAGGATTCGATCCTCGTAACTAGAGCACAGAAGACGAAAGCCTAACCCCCTACGCTGCACAACCAGCTTCTCTTAATGATACCAACTTCCAGCTTGCTGTGAGAAAACCAAGTACCGGGCGAGTTGGCCGTGCGCGTAGAGGCGCGCGGCTGTGAGCTTGCATCCGGGAGATAGTAGGTTCGAATCCCACTATCGGCAGCCCTGAAAATGGTTTTCCGTGGTTTACCATTTTCACACCAGGCAAATGCTGGGGCTGTACCTTAATTAAGGCCACGGCCGCTTCCTTCCAACTCCTAAACCTTTCCTATCCCATCGTCACCATAAGACCTATCTGTGTCGGAGTGACGTAAAGCCCCTAGCAAAAAAAAACTAAGTGTATAAGTTAAGGAGTGCGGTTACATCTACAATCTGCCCATTTTTACGAAGTTTGGTGGAAGTATGTAAGTTTAGAAATTGTAACATAATATGCAGGGTGCTCCCAACATTGTGGGAAGAAAACAGGGCATGGATCCCAGAACAACTCAAGATGACCCTATGAACAATCCAGTGGGGAGGGCCTGGAAACGGTACCGTTAACGTACCTAACAACATCATTTCCTACCTCCAATATCAACACGAATGACCCATTTCTTCGTGGTGTTGCAATTTCCATTTTCGCTATTGCATATTGGAAATTGTTCACACATTGATTGACTAAAAGGGCCGAATTATTACATTACTCTAACCAGAAAACTGTTCTAATCAAAACTTCTACTGATCAACGATCGGACCGTGTGATGTGGGAAGTGTAAATGATTCAAACGTTCGCTGGAGGAGTGGTGATGCCGACCGTATATCTCCACGATTGTGAACTGACCTAATGACCTTCTGTCTTGTTTCAGACAACAGGTGTTATATGAGAGCTAGGTTTAATCAAACTTACAAAATTACGTAATCGTTGAATTATCATTTGGTTAGATCAAATAAGAAAATATTGTGCACTTTCCAAGAGAGAGAAAGAAAGCTGTTTATCTCTATTAGAGTGAATTCCTTTTATTCAGGTGCTTGAAAGCAGAAATAATTATCTATTGTGTAACATCTCGATTTTAAGAAATATTTAATATCTCTGACTTAGTTTCAATAATTTAATTATTAAAAGACTTATTTTTATTGTGTTATTATTTTTATTTTCCAAACCTAGAAAACTGAAGAGTACTAGCATGTCACAAGTCATAAACATTATTTTATAAGTACACTGGTGTCTCCGTCTGGAACGGTGCAGCTCTTTTCAAGCATATCTCCACTGGAGGTGAACTGTACGTACCATGTTAATCACACACCAGCATTCCTGCCATTCTTCATTATGTGAGGGTACCGGGCAGTAGCGGCGATTGAGAATTAAAAGTGCGGGGGCAAAAAAAATATATATATACAGACAAAAAACAATACCGGCTTTGTGGGATATAGTGGACGGGGGGAGGGTGGTGATGGCGATGGTTATACGCATAAAAAACAGGTACAAAATGGTAAGTTTTTGATGCTCTCTGAGCGAATTTTGACAGAGAGGTAATAATAGTTTTTGGAGATTTTGATTCAATACTATATAATACAACTTCCCTGAAATGAACAATATTACAATTACAAAGAAGTATGGGATGATTATACAATTAAAACTATTTAGCATTCGACTAAATACTAAGAAACTAACAGACACTAATGAGACTGACGAATGCGCGCGGCAAACGGGTGAATCATACCTCAGAGTCCCTTGGGAAAAAAATACTTCTGGTACCGTTCCTCACGGTACATGCAAATTCTGCACAACTTGCCGTGGCGCTATACAAATCCGTTAGCTGGGACGAACGATATTTTGTGTGTAGGTATTTTCACTAATGATTTTGTTAATCGTAGGTATCAGGTAGGGATCCTCTTCGGAGGCTGCTCTCTACCCAGGGAGTGGCGCCCCTGCCTATGTGAGTTCCAGAGCATACTGACCCGGTGTGTAACATCTGGAATGGGTCCTAGCTCAGGGTTACGAGTGAAGACCTCAACGGCATCTACGGCGGAGAAAGTGGACTTCGGTACGATGGAGATGGCGGAAGGGGCATACCTGTAGCGGCTGTACTCTAGACCAGGGTCTCTCAGAGTGCATGCACCATGCACTGTGCACGGTGCAAAAAAACGACTTCGCTTGGTTGACCAGAGTGCAGACCCCCACTCCTCGATTTGGAGCAATAGCGTTGTCTCTCTCTTTCCGCACGCCTGTCTCGCTCGCTCCGCCTGTCTCCCTCTTCCTCAGTTGCTCCGTAGCGCTCCACATCCGAGCCGAGTTGAGCCGATTTCAGTCGAGCTTAGCCGAGTAGCCCAGAGACGAAGCGTTGGTCCGAGGCGACCCGAGCGGGACCGATGCACAGTGCACGGAACTCTTGCGCCTCGATTTGCACACGTGAGATTTTGGGCGTTTGAGAGTCCCTGTTCTAGAGGAGCGGCTACGAAAGGCGTCTGACTCCATGTTGGGGGATGCCTAATTTTGAACCTGGCAGTAGGTATAAAATGCCTTTGGGTGTGGCGAGCCCATCGTAACAATAGCCTATATGGATAAAGCAGATATGGTGCCTCGGAAAATGTTAGGGCGTCCCCTACCTAAGAAAGTGGAGAGGAACCATATTTGCCCCTACCCGGCTACACCTGGAAAAAAGGGAAATTGTTATGATGATGATGATGATGAATTTTGTTAACAATGGAATAAAATAAAGGAAAGAATTAGCTGATAAGACAACAGGGCTGCTTGCTTTTTTAAATAATTTCTTTAATTCCTAGTTTTAACCTGCTAAAATGTAATAAAATGTAATATATTCTCCACAAAGTGGGGGGCGACTGCCCCCCTCGCCCCCCCCCTAGTCGCCACTACTGCTACCGGGAATCGAACTCGGACCTCCGAGGATGGCAGCTAACAACACTAAACGTTACGTTATGGAAACGAACGCCTAATTATTTTATGATGACATCAAGTAAATATGACTACACCATGAAAAAATGAATTTGTCATCGACCGAGAGAGCAGCATATCATAAAATGAATCTGTCATCGGCCGAGAGAGAAGCATATCATAAAATGAATCTGTCATCAACCGAGAGAGCAGCATATCATAAAATGAATCTGTCATCGACCGAAAGAGCAGCATATCATAAAATGAATCTGTCATCGACCGAAAGAGCAGCATATCATAAAATAATTTTAATTCGGCTGGCATATGCTCAACCAATTGTTTGATATCATCCAACCTTTTTCATAAAATAGGCACTCTGGTTGCTGGGTAAACCTGGAATGATTGCTTCACGTTTATGCCTCAAGTGAAAGGTAGTTTTAACCAACCCATCAATGTACTGAAGTACACCTCCATTGTCCTGGTATCTTACTTTTTAGCACGCTGTCTTTGTTTTATTTATTTATTTATTTATTTATTTATTTATTTATTTTATTTATTTATTTATTTATTTATTTATTTATGTATTTATTTATTTATTTATTTATTTATTTATTTATTTATTTATTTATTTATTTATTTATTTATTTATTTATTTATTTATTTATTTATTTATTTATTTATTTATTGTGAACATAACAGGTCATGAGTCCCAGTTACAATGTTCACAACAACTGTTAATTAGACGTTAAAAAATACAAACGAAAACACGCATTTTAAAAAATACAAATAAAAACAATGTATAGCTATAATATTATTAAAATTACTACCAGTGACACCAGCCACATTAAAAATATGAAGGATAATATAACTAATATTACATTACAGTACGAATTAATACTAATTCAGATTTAGTATAATGCTTAAAAGAAGTATTATTACAGGATTTTCCCTTGGAAACCTTTTCTTTTTTAAATTTAGTCATAAGCTATTAAGTTATATTCAGAAGTACAGTGTTACATGACGAAGGGAATATAGCTTCAGTCGTATTAAAAATATCAAGGTAGGGATGAATATCATTGTAGAGTCTCATTGCTGTGTTATTTGGGGAGTTCGTATGCATTTCAGTATTAGCCTTTGACAGAAAAAGTATATTTCTAGGACGACTTTCTGGGGTGCATAGGAAGTGATTAACTGCAACATATCTGAGTCATCAATTTTATAATTATTATTTTACACAGTTTCGTATGAAACAACAGCTATCTTAATACAATCATGGGTCATCACTTATCAAACTCAAGTATTTCATGACCATCAATTATTTTCACTGTCACATTCTTTTTGCTGTTGGCCATTCGTTCAATGTGTCGAAAAGGGGTGTAATTATAGTCATTCAATACCAAACAAGTATCATCTTGAGTTTATGTCATGCAGAGAACTGTGACTTGTTTGATTTCAGCACTGGACCATAATTGGCTGAAGGCTCAGGTTTAAATTCCATGAGAAACAGCAAATACCAAAATTTGGGTTATTGGTTACACGAATAGCCAATTCCATTCACTTACTATAGACTAGAGGTTCTCAAACTGTTATAGGATTGTACTCCTCCACCATGACTATACGTTCAATGTAGCCCCACGAAAAAATTCGCAAGTGACAGGTTTAAAAAATATGAGTAACTGGCTAATTGTTAAGACATTAATTGACTATGAACAATTCTTTTAAATACACTTCGTAAACAAGATAGATAGATAAATACATAGATAGATAGATAGATAGATAGATAGATAGATAGATAGATAGATGGATAAATAGATAGTGTAACGGTTCAAATCCCGTTACAAGGTGATATCGATAATTATTATTATTATTATTATTATTATTATTATTATTTCATCTGTGATATTATTATTATTATTATTATTATTATTATTATGTCCGTACTATTATTATTTTATTTGTGAGATTACTATTATTGTATTATAATTATTCCATTCTGCAATGCTTGTCGCTTGCGTGATTGTAGTTAAATGTATGCATATATACGTGTGTGTAGATTAACACTAAAGACATGTACAGTGAGAGTCCCTATATATCAGATGTGGATATGACATTGCTACATTGTGCAATACTGCTGGCGTTACTGACAAGTCATCGCTAGGTCATCGCTACGTCATCGTGCTTAATTAGCGATGAGCTCACTTTCGTTGAGTTACCTAGGGAACCCGGGCGATTTCGCCATAGTGTGTAATATTTGTCGCGAGGTGGGAGTAGATCATAGTTATTTCTGGAGGTTACGTAGGTGCGTCAACCTAACGTCTATATAAGGTGGCTGCATATTGTAGCGTCAGTCATTATTCTACTGGAAGGAGAGGCCACAGTTGGCCATTAACTGAACGAGATGGAGAAGACTCAGAGAGCAATTAGTCATTGGTCATTGAAAGAGTGAGGCCACGGTTGGTTGGTCACTTAGTTGAAGATACGGACGGGAAGGCTTACCATGGAGCCATAGAAGGATACACTTGCAATGAAGTCATATCATACAGATTTACCAAGAAGTCGTATGATATGGAGAAGAAGCAGTCACATCCATACATCACCAAATTAGGCGTGACACATCTACAGTAAACACCAGATCTAAGGAATACGTCGTAATTACACACAAAGTGTTGAAGGTACAGTCAAGTGAACCAGTGAGGGATATATTTCGTATAAATTGTTAAATGTCCGGTCAAGAAGAATTCAAATTCATGCCTAGTTTCTTTCAGTTGCAATGTCATAATTTCAAATTCTCATCTGTTTTATCGCAACAAGACTTACTATTTTTTATATACAATTTCAAGAATATATATTGTTCTATCAAATTAATCTTTCGTTTCATTTATACAGTAACATTTCTTAACCTCAAATTTAATGGGGAAACCGAACGCCAATCTCCTTTTCCCAGAACGTATATGGTATGTTGTCAAAAGTAAGCTTATTACCCCACACCCTAGAGATAGTCAAGATTCTCATTCTATTATTGCTGCACTGAGTGGTAGCTGGCGCCCATCAAATATCGTATGCGTAAGTAAGCAGGTAAGAGGAAAGTGTGAGTACAAGGTCCGACGATTATTAATTTTCATATTTTACATTTTAAATGCTGTTTTATATGTTTCAAAAAATAATCAGAGAGTTAGGAAAGTCACAATAGATAGATAGATAGATAGATAGATAGATAGATAGATAGATAGATAGATAGATAGATAGATAGATAGATAGATAGATATGGTTTATTTTAACTGGTAAAGTTAGGGGCACGTGTCCCTGTCTCACACTTAACCAGTGAAATACATAAATAACATAAAATAAAAATATTTGAGCACGGAATTTAAAAAAAGGGACAAACAAATTACTATGCTACTGTGCTTTCCTACTGTACATAAAATATCTATTGTAAAACACAATATAAATTAACATTTAATTTCCCAAGTATAATAGTATAATACCTGCGAAAAATTAACATACAACGAATAATAATAATAGTAATAATAATATAGACAAACCAACTAATATTTACAATTAATTTGTCCGATTCCAAAAATATATCACACTAACGAATGTTACAGTTTTCGTGTTTTTATTATCGGCGAAAAACATTACAAAATGGGGATCGGGATAAGGTTAACTATGCAGGGAACCACAGCTGAGTACTCTCTAACACTATTGATGAATGATATAATGATAATGATAATAATAATAATAATAATAATAATAATAATAATAATAATAATAATAATAAAAGAAGAAGAAGAAAGGCCAGAATGAGAAGAAGAAGAAGAAAAAAAACCTGTCGCACTACGAGCTCGTTTCATAGAGATATTTTGAGCACATACTTTTAAATCTCCCGAGGTTTGATATCCCTCTGATCTCCTGCGGAAGGAAGTTCCATTCACGACTGGCCACAACAGTGAAGGAATTGTTGTAGGTTGAGGATTTATACCTAGGAATAACGAGCAATGTCGAGCTCAGCGCTCTGATGTTTTTATCATGGTGTTCAGAAAGACTATGAAATCTTTTATACAGGTAAAATGAGGATTGTAAGGTAAGGATTCGGTGCAATGAAGTCAGGGTATGCAGCTTGCGTCTTTCTTCAAGGCGTAGCCATCCGACGTCGACGTAAGATTGGGTAACATGATCTGAAAATTTCAGATTACATATAAATCTTACACAGGCATTCTGTGCACGTCGCAGTTTATCTCGAAGCTCGTTTTTCGCGTCTTTGTAAACTTCGTCACAATAATCGAATATTGGAAGAACGAGGATTTCAAATAGTTTCTTCTTTAAACTGAACGGGAAAGTAAATTTGAAAATGTTTAATATGTGCAGCATCGCGAAAGCTCGTCTACTCACAGATATATTGTCTGATCCGTCCACGAGAAGTGCTGGTCAATGATTACTCCGAGATTTTTTACGCTCTTGCAAAATTGTAAAGCTTGGTTTTGAAGTCGTACGTCAGGGGCGTACATGCGGTAATTACTGGAAATAAGTCTTGGGTGGGTAACTGCTATGGTTTGGGATTTTTTCTGGTTTAAAATAAGTCCATGCTGGGAAGACCATTTGCTTATGGCCTCTAGATCCATGTTAATTTGCTCGATTACTTTCGAAACGTCTGTTGGTTTTGCATTGATGTAGAATTGTACGTCGTCAGTATAAATGTGACATTTACAATGTGTCAGCTGTTTAGCTGAGTCGTTGATATAGGCAGAAAATAACAAGGGAGCTAGGGTTGGCCCTTGTGGGACAACTGTTTTCACATATTGCCATGTAGGAAAGGCACCTTGATTGACGACACGTTGTTGACGTTCGTGTAAATAGGCTACCAGCCATCCCAGAGTACTGTAGGAGAACCCTAGGCAATAATGTTTGGATAGTAGCAACTCATGGTCTACAGAGTCAAATGCTTTGCTGAAGTCCAATTATACTAGAATTGTCAGATTTTGCTCATCAATAGCCTGTCAGTCACGCTTACTTAGTAAGGTAGTACATGTACTGTGATTGCGTCGGAAACCTGACTGGTGTAGGTCTAGTATGTCGAGGTCGTTGAGATAGTTCGTGATTTGATTATGCACAATTTGTTGGAGTCCCTTGGCTATTATAGGCAGTATATTAATAGGTCTATAATCACTGTTTAGTCTCGGAGATTTTGATTTCGGTAAAGGATGTACCAGGACCATTTTCCAGACAGTTGGAAATACACTGTTTTGAAGGGAGAAGTTGTATACGAATGTCAATACTGGAATAATAGCGTCGATAATTTTCTTTAGCATTATAATACATATATTGTCCACCCCTGTGGATTTAGTTTTAATTCACAAGATACCCGTTTTCATTTGCCTACGGGTGGTGTGTTGTAATTTGCGCTCAAAATATTTTCTTTTGCTTCTTCAATTGTACATGGGAGGATACGAAGTGATTATTCAATTCATCAAGAGAAATCTCCAAATAGTCTACCTTGTCCGGTTTATTCAGTCCGAATTGTCGGATTGACTTCCATAAGTAAGCGGGTCTTACGTCAGGTTTATAAAGTCATGGGCGTACCGTAGTCGAGCGTTTCTTACTGTCTGAGTAGTTTTATTGCGTAGTCGTTTGTAATAGATAAAGTTTTCCTCTGTCGGGTAATGTTTATATTTCCCATGAGCTGCATCATTGCTCTAGTATCATCATTTAGCCACGGGGAAAGTCTTTTACAGACGCGCGCTGTTCGTAGACGGGCGTGTTTGTCAAAAATATGTAGTATCATGTTATTGAAAGTGGTGACCACATCATCAATGTTAGTTTTATGAGTTATCTCCTGCCACAGCATCGAAAAAGCGTCTTCCAATAATTTTTCGTTGTCAATACGGCTATAGTCTCTGTAAGTTGCGTACTTAGGTTTATGTTTGGGGCATGTCATGGACTGACAGCCCGTGAGCAGATGTCTGGCTGTGATGTAATACTCTGTCAGGGTTGTTCGTTACTATTAGGTCCAGTAGTGTGAGTGAAGTTTTAGTGTGGTGAGTGGGAGAAAATAGGAGGATCGCCATACCGCATGCCTGAAACGTATTCAATAGATGTGTGGTTTCGGAATAATCTGGATCTAGAAGGTTTGTATTGAAGTCTCCCATCATTATAACATGTTCGAACATAGGTAACAGTCTGTTAAGATCAATCTCTAAGTCATTCAGACGGCGAGCTTTAGGCGGCTTGTATACAGCACCTACTAAGTATTTCATAGTAGAGACCTGTATCTCAGTGAACATGTACTCAGGTTTTCGCTCATACTGTTGAGGCGACTGACAGATAATTTGAGGTTTCAAGCGCGAAGAGCACAGACTCCACCTCCGCCTTAGCCAGTCTGTCATTCCTCAGAAGGCAGTAGCCAGGTAATTCCAGATTCTTAGCCTGATGTTTGACTTTCAATCAACTATCACTGCATACGATTATATCAACGGACAGTGGTATGAAAGTCGCTTTTAGTTCATCTATACGAGTTTTTTTTCTAATTGCTTTACGTCGCACCGACACCTATACGAGTTTGAGAAACTAAACTCTGGGCATTAAGGTGGCATATGTGAAGTGCGCTTTTATGTCTATTTAGGGTTGACTGGAGAATGTGTCTTGTAGCTTCAAGGGTCAATGGACTAGCAAGTAGACAGGTTGAAGGGATGGTTGGGGAAGGGGAAGTGTGACAAGGGAAAGTATTGCTATGGTCAGAGGGATTACGGCTGTTTGTGGTATGCATTACCAATTGATAAAATGAAACTAACTAGAACACATCATGCGACTACGTCCCATGAATGGTCAGCAATTAACGTATTTTAGATTATTAAATTGTCAGTAATAATAATAATAGTGATAACGTGCAACAGCAGATTAGGCGTACGGGATACTCAAGTAGGAGCTTATTCTACATAGTGTTGATGTTAGATCTATGTAGATGTAATACGGAGGCCTGACTTAAATTAGAACCAGTTAGGAAAATTTTATTAAAGAGTAAGGAAGTCGACAGGTGGTAGGATAAGAAGACAGATAATCGAATAGATATTTAGATAAATAGATAAATGGATAGATAGGTATATAGATGATAGCCAGCTAAATATATAGATAGATAAAGTTAATTCAAATAAATAAAAAAGCTAGCTTCTCAGCTGTGACTTACGGCAAAGGATGGGAGTGGATTCACATTGCCAAGTGATAAGGCAGCACTGCAACAGAAGCTTATGCTATAGGAAGTTCCTTTAACTGGCACACTCTTAATTTCATCCCGTCGGCCTTCTTGATTACGATGTCTCCTGAGTCATCTAAGTGTTTGTAAGACCAAAATGCTGGTTTGCTGTCTTCAAGATGGACATTCTGATAGCCGTAAGATTTTCACGGATTGTTGCGGATTAGACTTTCAGTTTCCTTTTCCTAGAGAAGACATCCAGCCGTGAGCGATAAGACAAATATTTCACTAGGATAGGTCTTGTTTTCTCTGTTGATCGAGGTCTTACTCTGTGACACCTATCAATGTCATCAAGTCTAACATCTGCACCTACTGCTTTGCACACGTTGAGATTGTGAAAATACAGTAAATACATTCACGTTCATCACAGTTTTCGTTCTAACTTTCGGGGATGCCGAAAATTCTTACATTATTTCTCCTGCTGTATTGCTCCAATGAATCGATCGCACTTGGCGTCCATATCCTCCTTCAATTTGCGGATTTCCGCCTCCTTCTTATCAAGTTTTTCAGTTAACTCTGAAAAACGCTTCGATATTAAATTTTAAACTTTTTTCAAGTTCTTTTGTGACCACTTCTGTTATGCGGGTCGAAATGGCCTGCAGAATTTTTTCAAGGAAGCCGTCCGAGTTAATGGAGTCGTCCAGCGCGCACTTCACTAGGTGGTCTACGTTGGCAGCAATGGCAGTGGCTAGGCTTCCAACTCCGTTGTTTCGGCGGCCCATTTTCTCTACAATGCAAATTTGGAAGAAAAAGAAAACCAATACCGACAAAACGTGTGGGTATATTGGTTCGTAAATACAAATGTAACACTCCCGCAAGTTTTTATCACGTTCACTGCTGTATAACACCTTCAGATCACTTGAATACTGTGGAGCCTCACTCACTCAGGTCCGTCACCAACCATTCCGCTAGTAGGTGAGATTTAGAAAATAAATACTTTCCTAAAACCTATCACAAGAAATTTAAGAGTATGTGTCTGTGCCAAGTTTAATACAATGATAATGAAGTAACATATTTTGTATGAAAGTTTCACAAAACGCTAGATTTTAGCCTCAGTATCAAATTAATGAATTAGGATGAAAAATATCCCATCTTAATTTTGGAATTCAGACATTGCGAACCATTAAAGTGTTAATGCAATGGGTGTGCGGTCAGTAGCGGCGATTTGGGGGGGGGGCAGTCGTCCCTCACACACTTTTCGGAGAAAATGTTACATTTTCATTCGCATTTTAGCCGGATGAATCTAGGAATTATAGGAATTATTTTTAAAAAAGCAGTTTGTACAAGCCCTGTTGTATTATCCCATAATTCTTTTCTTTATTTTCTTTAATTATTAACGAAATTATTAGCAGAAATACGCACAAAATGTCGTTCGTCCTGGATAACCGATTTTTATAGCGCCACAGCAAGTAGTGGAGACTTCGCACGTGTTGTGAGGAAGGGTAGCAAGGGTATATATTTCTTTTTACCAAGGTCATGGGCACTTGGGTATTATTCACCCGCTTGCCGCGCGAATCTGTCAGTCTGGCAGTCTTTTAAGTGCCTGTTAATTTCTTAGTGTGCAGTCAAATACTAAATTATTTTAATTGTATATTCACGCCGTAATTCTATTTAATTGTAATAAATGCGTAAAAATGTCCCTTTGGTAAAAGTTTTATTGTATATTGTTGAATCAAATTCTTAAAAAAACTATTATAATCGCACTTAAATTGGTAAACTCTTAACCCTTACCCCTCTCTCGAAATTCGCTCAGGAAGCATCAAGAAACTTACCATTTTCTGGCTTGTTTCTTTAGTTTTAATGTACAACCCATCCCCGTCCTCTATATCCCACAAACACGGGTACTGTTTGTTCTCTGCATATGTTTTCCCCCCGCACTTTTAGCTCCCAATCGCCGTTACTGGGGATGCCTGCATGGCGCGACGCACTTTCCTGATGTGTCGTCGTCCAGGTGAAACGTTCACGCGAATCGGGGCTCCATATACCCAATAACGTTGTTATTTATTCCCACCTTCCAATTTTTCTTCATTTTTTCCATGAAGGCTGCTTGCATACTCCACTAAAAACTCAGGCGTACCCCTAGGGGTGCGCGCACCACAGTTTGAGAACGTCTACTCTAGATCCAGCAGACGCATACAGTACATAGACAAAAAAACTTCGCAAGCGTATATTTCCTCCGCTACACGGAAAAGCATAGAACCGTGGATATGATTTTTGGGGATGTTTTTGTTGTCCCCTCTTTAGTAGCCTTTTACGAGATACAGGAGATACAGGTAATACACTGAGAACCAAAAATCATGGCAAGACACTGAATATGATATTAATAATGAGTTGCTCCTCCGCGAGCCCTCTAAATGGCAGCAATACGACGAGGAATCGATTCTACAAGGCGTTAGAATCGTTCTTGGAGGGATCTGGAACTACGCAGCTTACACTGCTACCCACAATTGGTCTTGTGTAGTTGGGGTGGCGTTCATGGACCGTAAATCAGCATCGACAGCATATCATAAATGCTCGACTGGATTAAGATCGGGGGATCTGAAGGGCCAATCCATGGTCGTAACTTCACTGGAGTGCTCCCCCAACCACCTGCATGCCACCACAATGTGGTGACATGGCGCATTGTCCTGCTGAAACATGGCAACTCAATTAGAGTACTCTAGGGCCAGAGATGGGTACAGATGGTTTGAAAGAACATCCGCATAAAGTGCATCAGTCAGGACTCCCTGCAGCCGGACAATGGGGCCTAATTGCGACCATGGGAACGCCGCCCAGGCCAGAACTTGAGCCACCTCCCGCCTGGACACAACCTTGTTGACACGCAGGATCCATAGCTTCATAGGGGATCACGCTCCCATCACCTCAATAAAACTGGAACCGGGCTTTAGCGGACCCTACCACACGCCGCCACTGATCCATGGTTCATTGCCGATGTTCGCGGGCTAATGCACGCCTTTGAGCTCAGTGTCGAGGTGTCAGCAAAGGGACACGAGTTGGTCGTCGGCTAGTGAAGCCTATGCGGTGCGGTTGCCTCCTTACAGTCCTGGTAGAAATGCGTTCCTGACTCCCAACATTCAACAAGGGAGTGATCTGACTCGCAGTAGGCCGTCGACCGCCCAGCATGGTTCTGCGTAGGGCGACGTGATGTCCGTTCGTTAAACACCTGTGGTCTTCCCGTGCGGTGGTTTACGCGGGTGGTAACATTCTCTTTGCGATAGAAAAGATCCACTCTCAAAACTCTTAACTTCGGAAATCCGATTTCGCGTGCAATCTCCGCAATGCTATCACCTATGTGCCGTGCGCCGATGATCCTCTCAAGTGCAAAGTAGGTTAATTCGAGACGTGTTGCTATCTTCACGACACTGGTGTCTGTGACAGACTGCTCAGCTACGCCGCAGCTAGCCGCAACAGCTCACGGGTCATACACGGCATATTTCCTAATGGGACACCACTTTCCGTGACTTTTGGCCACTCAGTGTACATCGTTTCACTGCATCCAAAGGGGAGACAAGGAGTTCCAATAAATCGAAACATAGTATATCCACACAAAAGTGGTAAGGCTCATGAATTGTGAGAAAATAAAAGACATTCTAGACCAGTTAACAACATCTTATAATCGCATATCTCTTCCTCATCGTATTCTCTAACCCAAACATCATTAACTCTTAACACATCCAGACGCACCCTGTGACGCAGTCACTTTTACTATATTTCTTCCATAAGACCCATTAACATTAACAGCACCCGATCGAATTCAATTTCGTTCGCCGTTTCCAAGTAATCCCTTGGTTGTCAAATGGAGATAGGACTCCGTTACTCCCATGGATCCGAGGCTTGTTTAAAATATTCGAGCTCGGCTACTCTGTGAAGTAGAATGCTACCCTACTTACACCTACTCCCAGTGAGAATTTTTCTCCTAATTGCTTGAGAACACCTGGTGTATTGCATTGTCTTATCCGTCTGAGCACAAAGAGGGCCATGACTCAAAATATGTCCGAGATGCCCACTTCCATTCCAAAGCAACCGGTAGCCCGACACTCAGGACCAGCTAGGCTACTTGCCCATGGCTCACGAGAAGGAAGTGACTACTTGACTACAGTAACACACAGAATGAACCTTTGGCGATAAGTAACTAGGCCTAAAATTCTATATTCGAACTTCATCAGCAGCATATAGTGGTGGTTAGATATTCGCTTTCTATACCAAAGTTTACTAGAACGATTCCGAACAAAGTCGACTGTTTTAACAATGTTGGTAGATTTACGTTACAGAATTCATTTTAGGCAAGAAACTCCTAGCGCCCCAGAATTCCTAAGCTTTAAGAAATGTTCAGGCGTTATTATTATTATTATTATATTTTATTACGTGTATTTTACCCTCATGGGCACACTGAAAGCCAGGATAAGAATGCCTGCCTCTTACCCGATGGTCCCGGGTTCGATCCCCGGCCAATTCAGAAATTAAATTCTGGACTGGGAGCTGCCGCATCTGTGGTGTAGTGGTTAGTGTGATTAGCTGCCACCCCTGGAGGCCCGGGTTCGATTTCCGGCTCTGCCACGAAATTTGAAAAGTGGTACGAGGGTTGGAGCGCGGTCCACTCAGTCTCGGGAGGTCAACTGAGTAGAGGTAGGTTCGATTCCCACCTCAGCCATCCTCGAAGTGGTTTTCCGTGGTTTCCCACTTCTCCCCCAGGCGAATGTCGGGGTGGTACCTAACGTAAGGCCACGGCCGCTTCCTTCCCTCTTCCTTGTCTATCCCTTCCAATCTTTTCATACCCCCGAAAGGCCGCTGTTCATCACAGCAGGTGAGGCTGCTTCGGCGCGGTACTGGTCATCTTCCCCAGTTGTATCCCCCAACCCAGAGTCTGAAGCTCCAGGTCACTGCTCTTGCGGCGGTAGAGGTGGTATCCCTCGCTGAGTCCGAGGAAAATACAATACTATCAGCAGCTAGTAAAAATGCTGCGGTATAATGATGTATGTCCCCGGATTTATTTGAGATGCTATGAGTAACAGGAATCGGTTCCCGACGACATTGTTTCCCCGTAGGAATGGTGATTTATTGGATTTATGGACTCTGGATGAGACAGTTATTGAGTTATTTTGCTCAGATAAAAGAGTTATATTTTTTGACACCATATTGAGCCGTATCCTACCGGCCCATAATAATAATTAGAATATTATTTGACCCAATTTGTAAAAATTTATTCATAAAAGTTACAGTCTAATATGTTAAAGCATCGTATCCCAAGATAGTTGATACCGGATGTTGAGCAAAACAGTGAATCGCTGGATGTTGCTTCATATTTCCGTATGACCGTGAGAAAAGATAGCGTACCCAAGCGCTGGCAAGGATCGACACGTGTATTAGATGCTGACCAAGCAAGATATTTCAGCCAATGGGAACTTAAGGATTTAGCAAACCTGGAGGCCACACCGCGCCAAATCTTAATTCCAGGATGACCAACGTGCTATGTGGATAATGTCAGTTTCTGTAGGTAATCGGTTTTCCACAGTTTCTGAAGTTAGATATATTTGGAAATGTATTATAAAAATTGGTGGAAGAGATTTGCTAGTGTTTGAGCTGTGTTTTGTAAATATATCACAATAAGTATTGAGTCATTATATATGACGAACTCTCTGATTGGTGGGTGGTTCCGACACCCGGGAACCCCAACATTATTGGCGTCACCGAAGCCTCCTTAGTAACCCTTAGCTCTGGAGAGCGTCATTCCGTAGTTGAAATTTGAGCAGTACGGATGTACCAACTCTGCATTTCTGTGGTAAAGATTTGAACAGTGCGGATGCATTAACTCTGTGTCTGGTGATCGTGATTAACGTTGTGTTATTCCAGAAATAGTAACTGGTTCTCATTGATACTTTAAATTGTGCAGTCGCAATATTTTACTGTACTTGAGTAAATGAAATAGTATAATTTTGGCAGAGTTTACTTTCTATTGATAAAGACGGTGTTCAGTGACCGCTGAGTAACAAGTGTAGTGGAAACGTGCTATTGTTCACTATTTCGCGACGGGCGCGTATTCGCGTGGAACTTTCGTACCGAACCGTGGGCTGCTTTTTAAACTGTATTTTTATCCTTTAAGTGAAGTGTGTAATATATATGTGAATCAGTGTGTTTAGCTGATCTGGTAAAGAAAAGGGCATTTCGGCTCGCAGCATTAAGCAGCGAAGAGATTATCAACTATAGTCTTCTGTGTTCCAGTGAATTATTTTCCAGCAAGATGATGGATACGCCTGCAGAGGAAGGAAGTGCATTCACACATGTTAAGGATGTGATCCCAAAAGCAGTGGGGATGTAAGCTGCTATCCTGGTTTCCCGAGAGTCATGTAAAGTAAGACGCATGTATTATTTATGGCATGATATGTAAGTTATGTTAAGGTACTAGGGCAGTGTAGATAGAATTTTTATTTTCATTTAAAGTAAGCCTGACGGCATGTATTTGTTTAATTTTGTTACTATGGTAGATTCGGATACGAGAATAATGCATGTTTATTTTATTTTCATTTTGCTTTATGAGTAGATGTTTGGGAAAATGAGGGATTGATAGGATCAGTTGTTGTTTATTTGTGTATATTACTTAGCGTAGGATATTCCGAGTTTTCCTTATATGTATGCTAGAAGGGCTAGATCGACAGGTTCATTTTTATATTACGTCAAACACGTATTAATTCATTTTATTTCGGTTATTCAGAGAGACAGGTATAGCTATTTTGCATGATGCATGGTTTTACAGAAGCTGCCAGAAGGAGCTGCAGATCGTCGTTGTTAAAGTAAGATCTTTGAAGTTAAGTTGGATTCTGTTTGCCTGATGGTCTGCCAAGGACTTGAACTGCGTCTCGTTATGTGGAAAGGCCAGTGGGATTCATGAGTATTAATGAGATAAAAATTGCATGCTGAATTATAATGTATTGGTGCAGGCTGATTGTATGCCTGACAAGATAAAGAGAATTGTGCAGATGTGTGTGCCTGCCTAGCGTCTTCTGAGTATATTGTGATCAGAATGGACAGTGTTAATTCCAGACTATTGAGTCTGATGTTGTTTAATGGCCCAAGCATGCTAAGAAGAAATGAATATACGTGAGTTTCCGTGTAGTTGATGAAAAGCGTTATCTCATGACAAGCTGATTCCTGGCCTGTGTTTATCTGTAAGTGCGAAGGAGACAGTATTTCCTTGTGGCGGCCTCGGGAGACAAAATCCAGTCTTTAGCATAGTGGAGTTCAATATTACTTTACAGCTCGTAATCTACCCGGAAGTACATGATGGATGACCGCGCTGTTGAGCGCTCAAACGCAGCAGAAGGAGGCAATGTTGCCCATTGCTTTCTTCATGATATCAAGGGTTATTTATATGTTTTTTCCTTACAGGATGGTGTTTACATTATTATTTTGTGATTGTATACCTTGTCTCGTCGTTTTTAAAGGTAACAGCCCGAGTGTTGAAGTATTGTTGGTTTATCTAGTTCTGTCTAGATCTTTTGCTGTGAACCGGGATTCACATTAGAAGCAGTGTAGCATTTAAGACTTTACTCGATATCCGATGTATATATATGTTTAGTTTGATTATTTGAATTGTTGTAAATATAGTGTAGGATTTGCCCCTAGTATTTTGCATAAATTACATAGCGTCCATTGCGTCTTAATTATTTTTTTTTCGTCGTAACTTTTCTGTATAATGTAACTTTTATTTAATTGTAATTTCGGCTACTCTCGGGATTAACTTAACTTTGAAACCGTATCGTTGGGATGCGATAGTGTGAAACTCCATACGGAAATGCCACATTGCAGTGTTTGCGTACACTTGTTGCCATACAACATAAACATTGGACTATAAGAAGAAACTCAGTCTTGATTTTTATAAATGTTCTTTGTTGAACTTGTTTTTCTTTTAAATGTCAGATTTGTATAATCATTCCATTAACGTTTTTAATTTCGATTTATTTCAATACTTTGAGTTCATTTTGTTTTTATATATTATTATTTTTCTTGATTTCATTATTTTCGTGTGATTTGATCGGGGATATTTATTAATAAATCCATCTTACCCCCTATGATTGTTTCTCATTCGTGTTATACCTCCATTTCCTGTCATTGATTGCTATTTTAGTGTAGAACTTCGACTTTTATCCTGACCCAATCGACAACCAACCCACTCTCTGCCCAACCCTGAGTTAGTCGGATGTTCATACAGGAATGGAGGCATCGTCCTAGAGGGTATTTACCCCTGGTTATGGTACAATATGACAGGATATGTGAGACGGGATGTCTCCTAATGAGTCATGTGTGTTGAAGGGACCATACTAAAACCCGATAGAGAGATCGAGGTTCCAAGAACGACAATCCGCAGCATGATTATAATCGCCATGACGTCTTTTTTCTTTTTGGTTTTCATTCCCCGCCCAAAGTGCGGGGGGGGGGCTAGATCGTAACGCGATCTCTCGGACCAAGAGAGGTGAAGATAACTGAGAGATGCGAGAAATGAAAAAAGTGGGTAAGCGATTTGATAGATTGAATGAGAAATGGCTACGGTGCTGTTAATGAAAGAAGATGTGCATTAGGCGGGAAATTTTTTAAGGGAGATGGGAAAAGTGAATATTTATACAAGAGTGGTGGTTTGGAAGTTGCTGGGAAGGATGAGATGGTGAAGTGTGGAGACGATGTGGTAGAGGACGGTTGTGAAGTATCGTGTGTCGGCGGTGGGGGTGAAAGAGATATTCAGATGGAGATAGGATGGGCGGACTTAGTGCGTAGGTTGAAAGGGAGGATGATCTGGTGGGTGTGACGACGTGGTGTAGGGAGGGGATGTCTAGAGCGGGGAGGAGAACGAGAAGGTTTGACTTTATGAAGACGACCGTAGAGGGTTGCACCGTTGGCGATGAGATGGTCGACGGCTGCTGCAGTAGATAGTTGAAGACGCACTAAGTACGTGGGGCCATAGGTGTTGAAAATGAGGATAGCCTTCCGGACTGGAATGGCGTGAAGACGGTGGTGACGTTGAACTTCTGTTGCTGGAAGGAGAGGGTCGACGCCGCGAACGACACAGCTGTAGATAGTAGTAGTAGATGAGGTTGACGGCTATGACAGTTGGCTTGCGGTTGCTGCTGGTGCGGCTGTAGATGGTGGTAACAGAGTCGACGATGGTGCTGGTGTAGCATCAGTTGGTGGTCGGTGTAGATTGCTGGGGGGAGGAGATTGGAACACTGATTGAATGAAGAGGTAATGGCATAGAAAGAAATGTGGACATAGTGACGGATGGGAAGACGTAAAAGTCGTCATAGGATAGTAGGAAAAGGTGAGGGCAGAGGTCGTGGTGGTGGTGATGGAGGTGGTGGTAGCCATGGTGTAGAAAGGTAGTGGGAAGGCTAACATCCAACGAGGTGTCGGCCAATGTACTTTATTCGGGTCGGTGGGAGCTTGCAGTAAAGATGGATAGCCACCCGGCCGATCAAAAATAACAGGTGTTTCTTCAATGGAGATCAGCGAGGTCCGCTTCAGAGATGCGTTGTGTGATGCATGACGTCTGTTAAAAGTTCATCTCAAATTCAGGAAGTTTGCTTAGCTCAATTTAATAATAAGTCATGCTCATTATGATAGCAGGAGCAATGTGGTGATATTTGATGCCCAATTTCATGTAAAGGGAAACTTAATTTAATAATCAGGAAAAAATCTTGTCAAGTTAAATTATTTTGAATCTTGACTTTGAAGGCTGCATAATTGACTATTTAACCTACGACATGACGAATATAAGAACAAGTGTGAGGACTCCTCGAGTTCAAGCGCGCCCCGCCAGGCAGCGCTATAGAGTGGGTTAGCTACACACTACCGATCAGCTGGTCTTAGGAATGATGGCAGAGGGAATGAATAACTCCGTAATTGAAAAGTATGTACACTGTTTTTAAAGAACAGTGAGAGATTACAATTAAAATACCACGGAAGGGTACAATGCAAAAAAAACATGCATGGAAATAAGAGCAAGGACCTTCATCACATGTTGCGGAAGGCAAAGCTTACTGGAGTGTACATGTACAGATAAATAGTACGTAACTCCCAGCGTATTAAAACAAACACCTATGAACTATTTAAAGGTAATACTCTACTTACCAACTGAATTTGTCGATTACTGGACTTTCGAAAGCTTGCGTGAAGATTTGGCAGATGTTCGGGATTGTAAATTTCGCCGGACAGAAACATCGGCTCTTCAGATAATGATAAACAAGTCTGGGGATTATATCCACAACATGTTGAAGACAACAGCCAGCTTCAGAAGGATCGACTGAAATGTTTTTTATGGAATCGATGCAATCAAAGAATATTTCGTCCCTCATCGATTTTGAGTTCGGTTTTCCATTAATTACTTTCTCAGCCTGGAAAAGAATGGCACATACACTTTTCGGAGGATGTGTTAAAAACACGTCCTTATTGCTTGAACCATACTCTCGTATTTCGGTGAGAACTAAAAATTTACTTTGATTATTCTCACGTAGATAATGCTGAGTTGAGACTGGATCTAGCTCGAATTAAATTTCGATTAGCACATTTTAGGCGCCTTTTGAGCATCGGATTGTACACTAGAATGATGCAAATTAGACTGACCTTTTAATTCCCCATTCGCTGCTGCACTCCCGTCTTCAATCTTCTTTCTTCTTTTCCTGATGGTGTCTACGTTCTTTTTCCTGTTAGGAGGTTCACGAGACTTAATCTCACTTGAAAGGTGTTTTGTAAAATTACGGAAAATGTGAGGCATTGCTCCAAGACGTAATTTCTATCTCACACGACAGATATTCACTCCTTCACCATTCATTAAAACTTATCTAATTTTACTATCAAATCATCAGAGAAATCATCTGGCCCATTTTTTCAAATTGATATCTATCCTTTGATTGTGAAAAATGGCATATCATAAACTACTTCAACCAGGCATAAAACAGCACGACATGCTGAACTATTAAATTAATGAATCCACGTAAGATATATGCCTGAAGTACACACCACACAATGAACTAAGTTTAGGAACTGAAAGCAAAGAAAATTCAACATATTCACTGAAATACCTCGCACAGTAACGTCTCCCGTTATGTTCTATATACCCGGCTTGCCGGAACTGCTGGAGCATGTGTTGGACATCAAGGTCTATATACACAGGTCTGGCCACGCTCCCAGAATTCTTTGCGGCAGCGGCCATATTGGGACCATAGGCCTCTACAGTGTTTTATACAGTGCAGTGCAATTAAGTTGTCATGGGTTATTGCGCCGTTCCAAAGTTTAGAAGTCATTCATATAAAGGGACTAGCCTAATTAGATTCCCAAAAGATAAGAACAGGAGGGCAAAATGGGTTCGAAATTGCCGACGTGGTAGGTGGCAGCCCACAGAACATTCGCAGCTGTTTGAGGTTAGTATAACCTTTGCTAGATAAAAGTAAATAATCGTCAAGTTTAAATATATTTTCTTTTGTGGTGTAGCGGTTAGTGTGATTAGCTGGCATCCCTGGAGGCCCGGGTTCGATTCTCGGCTCTGCTACGAAATTTGAAAAGTGGTACAAGGAATGGAACGGAGTCCATTCAGCATAGGGAGGTCAACTGAGTAGGAAGGGTGTTCAATTCCCCTCTCAGCCATCCTCCAAGTGTTTCTCCGTGGTTTTCCATTTCTCCTCCAGGCTAATGCCGGGTTGGTACCTACTTAAGACCACGGCCGCGTCTTTCCTCTTCCTTATCTAGCCCTTCCAATCTTCTCATCCCCCGACAAGGCCCCTGTTCAGCGCAGCAGTTAAGGCCGTCTGGGCGAGGTACTGGTCCTCCTCCCCAGTTGTATCCTTCGACCCATAGTCCTATACTCAAGGATACTGGCTTTGAGGCGGTAGTGGTGGGATCCCTCGCTGAGTTCGACGGGAAAACCAACTCCGGACGGCGAACGGATTAAGAAATAATCAGGTAAAATTTGCTTAACCTATTCAATAATAATATGTCTGGAAACTTCCCACTTGTCAATTTTCTTTCTATATATATTTCGATTCAAAATTCAAAATTCAAAATTTCTTCAGGTTGAATTTGTGTGTTCTTCATGTCCGCTTTTGTTTGTTGTATCCAAGGGAAATTCTTCAGTTTATCAACTCTTTCAAGGATTTGGTGGGTTAGTCTGGTTTCTGGAGGCCTCTTAACATGTCCAAGAAATGTTAGCCTCCTGAGGTCTGCTGCAATATTGGATATCTTTCCTGTGTATTTCCGGGATTGGAGGCGGTACCTTTCTTCCGTGTGTTTTGGTCCTAAATTTTTTCTCATGTTCTTTCGCTCTTCTTTTAGGATATTTTCGAGCTCGCTCTTCTTTTGAACCATTAGAGCAGGGCCTCTCAGGGTGCATGCGCCTGCTGCATGCACTGTGCATGGTGCAAAAGAAGACTTCGCTTGGTTGCCCAGAGTGCAGACCCCCACTCCTTGATTTGGAGCAACAGCGCTGTCTCTCTCTTTCCCCACGCCTGTCTCGCTCTCTCCCCCTGTCTCCCTCTTCCTCACTTGTTCCGTAGCGCTCCAAATCCGACCCGAGTTGAGCCGAGTTGAGGCGAGCTTAGCCGAGTAGCCCAGAGACGAAGCGTTGGTCCGAGCCGAGCCGAGTGGAACCGATGCACAGTGCACGGAACTCTTGCGCCTCGATTTTGGGCATTTGAGAGACCCTGCATTAGAGTTTCCCCTGCATATAAAGCCACAGGTTTAATTACAGTACTGTAATGTTTAATCTTAACGTGGAGAGACGTACATTTTTTGTTGTAGATTTCTCTTTTTCTCTCGTATGCTCTTCTGAGGTTTGTTTTGGCCTATTTTTTCTTGTCCGATTAGTTCGAGGATTTCGCCCAGGTATTTGAAGTGAGGGACTCTGTTGATTTGTCCGTATTTTGTATCGAGACTATGGATGTTTAGATTTGAACAGAAAAATTCAGTTTTCTGGAAGGAGATAGGAAGTCCCACCTTTCTGGCACATTCTTGGAGAATTTCAACTTGCTTTACCGCCGTGACTTCATCGCTGGACAAAAGGGGCAGGTCATCCGCGAAGGTTAAGCATGGAACTTGAAGCTTGTTCTTTGTGTCCCAATGTTTACTGGGTTCAAGCTATTTTGCGCTTTCTGTTTCCTTTTCCCATTCCCTTATCACCTTATCTAGGACGAGGTTGAAGAGGAGGGGTGACAATCCATCTCCTTGCCGGACACCAGTTTTTGTCAGGAATTCATCTGAGATTTCTCCCATGAATTACACTCTTGACTTCTTGTCAGTGAGGGACTTTTTGACGAAGTTTAGTGTTTTAGAGTCTAGTCCCTGTTCTTTCAGGATGCTGAACATAGATTTACGATCAATTGCATCATAAGCCTTCTTGAAATCTACGGAGGTACAGATGATTGGGAGGTTTCTGTGGGCCCTGAATTTTAGAGCGGTTTTGAGATTGAAGACATGTTCAGTGCACGATCTGTGAGGGTAGAACCCAGCTTGATGTTCACCAATATTGTGCTCATTTTTTCATTTTTTCATTCTTTTCAACAGGCATTCAGAGAAGATTTTGTAGCCGACTTCAAGGAGGGAGATTCTCCTATAGTTGTCGACATCAGTTTCTCCTTTTTTGTGAAGTCGGTGAATCAAGGCACATTTCCAATCTTCAGGGAGTTTTTCGTTTTATTATTATTATTATTATTATTATTATTATTATTATTATTATTATTATTATTATTATTATTATTATTATTATGTAAAATATATATCACCGAGCAAGTGGCTACGGGTCTTGGATCATGTAGTTATCAGTTTGAATTCGGGAGAGAGTGGGTACGTAGGCATCGTAGGCATGAAGAATATAAGACCAAGTGTGTGGACGATAAAGGAGGCACATCCAATTCGTTCATGATATTTTGATATTTTTAAGCGGCAGAGAAATTAATGACTTTTTGTTCTATTCCAGAGCAGATATAATGCTACACCACGATAAGTTAATGTATATGCAGATATGGTTGTACGACTTGCCTCATACTCATGCGACCATGATTAAAGGTCCATTATATCCATGGTCTGCAGATACGCTAGGTGAGACTGTCATATTAGTCACCAGGGTGCTACGAATTTTAAGCTAGGTTTGTATGTCACCGGAGAGTGATAAACCCGTCATAATAATAATCAAAGTATGTCACATTTGTAAAATTGTATGATATACCCGAAATGCGGAAGCTCCATGTTGTATTGCAGTTTAGTGTTTTGTATGTGTTTTATTATAAGCCTTCGCAGGTGTAGTATGGTTCATTTTCAAGGTTTTTCATTATTTGTGCGTATTTCTTTGCACTTTGACAGTGGAGATTTCTTGTTGCTGGTATTTCCACCCAATTTAGTAAAGAACGGCTAAGGAGTGCGAGTGTAGGAACTGTGGGTGTGGCCAGGCGTTAAGGAGTATGAGGGAGGAGTTGGAGAGCTTGAGGGAGATAATTAGGTTTCTTTCAGAGGACAGGAAGGAAAGTAGGCCTCCCTCAAACAATGTACAGGATACAGTAGGTGTAATAGAGGGATGAGAAGGAAAGGGGGGAATTGTAGAAGACAGGTGGTCTAATGTTTTAAGGGTAAGGAGATTGCAGGCTAAGGGCTCCATTCAGGATCAGAATTCAGGACAGGTGTCGGTGAGAAATCGGTACGAGTCACTGCAGATAGAACAATCAAGGGAAGATGAGGAACAGGGAACTGTTGCCGAGAAGTGTGGAAGTAGGCGAAAGGGAAGAGGTAGGAAAGGGAAATGTAGAGTTGTGAATAGGAAAAGACAGGTGGATCAGGGTCATGGGATGGAGAAAAGGGAGGAGGAAGTAGATTCTGCAGCTGTCAGGAAAGATAGGACTGACCAGGAGGGGAGGGGATCAAATGAGGTGGGTAGGGTTGAGGCTCTGGTCATGGGGGATTCCATAGTTAGACATGTCGGGAAAGTGTGTGGAGGAAAGGATACCAGGGTAGGGTGTTATCCAGGAATTAGGTTAGGGCAGATGTTGACGAAAGTAGAAGAGAAGGAGGAGGGAAAGGAGAAGGTGGTAGTGTTTCACGTTGGTACTAACGACGTAAGACAAGCAGGTATAAGTACCAACATAGTTCGGGATGTGTGGGACCTGGTAAATGCAGTACGGGTGGAGTTTAAGGAAGCGGTGATTGTTATCAGTGGAATACTGTGTAGGAGGGATACTGACTGGAAGGTGATTGGGGATTTAAATGAGACTATAGAGTGGGTATGTGGGAAACTGGGAGTGAGATTTATAGATCTTAATGGGTGGGTAGTAATAGGAATCTACGCTCAGATGGCCTTCACTTAAACCGCAGTGGTACATATAAGTTAGGAAATATGTTTAGAAGGGTTATAGGGAGATACATTCAGGGAAACAGGGTAGCCTAGGGAGCGGTGTTAAGGTAACCGGGAACTGGAAATGAAGTAGGGATGACATAAAAATGTTAGTACTCAACTGTAGCAGTATTATAAAGAAAGGAATGGAATTAATTTAATAGATATATACTTACCAGATATTGTAATAGGAGTTGAATCATGGCTGAGAAATGATAAAATGGATGCAGAAATGTTCTCATGCAACTGGAGGGTTCATCGTAAAAATAGAATATGAATGGTAGGAGGGGGAGTATTCATTCTGGTGAAAGAAGAACTTGTAAGCTACGAAAAAGTTAAAGATTACAAACACGAAATTCTAGGGGTAAGGCTCATCTCTAAAGGTAAAAGGCAACTTGATATCTTTGGAGTGTACAGACCGGAAAAGGGTAGCGCAGATACCGATTCAGAATTATTTGATAAGATAATCAGCTATGTGGGAAACGATAAGGAAAGGAACGTGATTGTAGCGAGTGATCTCCATTTACCAAATGTCAATTGGGAAGGTAATGCGAACGACAGGAAGCATGACCAACAAATGGCAAATAAATATGGGAAGGGCACCTGATTCAGAAAGTGATGGAACCAACTAGGGGAAAGAATATTCTGGAAGTGGTGCTGGTAAAACCAGATGAGCTCTATAGAGAAACCGAAGTAATAGATGGTATCAGTGATCACGAAGCTGTTTTTGTGGTAAATAAAAATAAATGTGAAAGAAAGGAAGATATTAAAATTTTGACTATTAGGCAGTACCATATGCCTGAGGGAGTTTTTAATAAGCAACTATAATCGGTGGAAGCCGGTAAATAAAAATGTAAACAGACTCTGGGATGGGTTTAAAGCAATTGTTGAGGAATGTGAAAATAGGTTTGTACCTTTAAAGGTGGTAAGGAATGGTAAAGATCCACTATATTATAACAGGGAATAAAGAGACTAAGAAGCAGGTGCAGGATGGAAAGAAATATAGTTAGAAATGGCTGTGGAAGTAAGGAGAAATTGAAGGAACTTACTAGGAAATTGAATCTAGCAAAGAAGTCAGCTAAGGATAACATTATGGCAAGCATAATTGGCGGCCATACAAATTTTAGCGAGAAATGTAAGGGTATGAATAGGTACTTTAAGGTAGAAACAGGTTCCAAGAAGGAGATTCCATGAATCATTAATGAACAAGGAGAGTGTGTATGCGAGGATTTTCAAAAGGCAGAAGTATTCAGTCAGCAGTATGTAAAGATTGTTGGTTACAATGATAATGTCCAGATAGAGGAGGTGACTAATACTAAAGAAGTATTAAAATTTACCTATGACAGCAATGACATTTACAGTAAGATACAAAAGTTGAAAACTAGAAAAGCAGCTGTAATTGATAAGGTTTCGGGGGATATACTAAAGACAATGGGTTGGGATATAGTACCATATCTGAACTACTTGTTTGATTATTGTTTTCATGAAGGAACTTTACCAAATGAATGGAGAGTTGCTATAGTAGCCCCTGTATCTAAAGGAAAGAGTGATAGACATAAAGCTGAAAATTGCAGGCCAGTCAGTTTGACATGCATTGCATGTAAGCTTTGGGAAGGCATTCTTTCTGATATATATAAGACATGTATGCGAAATTAATAACTGATTTGATAGAAAGCATTTTGGGTTTAGGAAAGGTTATTCCACTGAAGCCCAACTTGTAGGATTCCAGCAAGATATAGCAGATATCCTGAATTCAGGAGGTCAATTGGACTGTATAGCGATTGACCTGTCTAAGGCATTTGGTAGGGTAGATCATGGGACACTACTGGCAAAAATGAGTGCAATTGGACTTGACAAAAGAGTGACTGAATGGGTGGCTCTGTTTCTAGAAAACAGAACTCAGAGAATTAGAGTAGGTAAAGCTTTATCTGTCCCTGTAATAATTAAGAGGGGAATTCCTCAAGGTAGTATTATTGGGCCCTTGTGTTTTCTTATATATCAATGATATGTGTAAGAAGTGGAATCAGAGATAAGGCTTTTTGCAAATGATGTTATTCTGTACAGAGTAATAAATAAGTTACAAGATTGTGAGCAACTGCCTGTTATGTTCATCACTGAATAAATAAATAAATAAATAAATAAATAAATAAATAAATAAATAAATAAATAAATAAATAAATAAATAAATAAATAAATAAATAAATAAATAAATAAATAAAATGACCTCGATGATGTTGTGAGATGGACAGTAGGTAATGGTATGATGATAAACGGGGATAAAAGTCAGGTTGTTTCACAAATAGGAAAAGTCCTCTCAGTTTTAATTACTGCTTTGATGGGGTGAAAGTTCCCTTTGGGGATCATTGTAAATACCTAGGTATTAATATAAGAAAAGATCTTCACTTGGGTAATCAAATAAATATGATTGTAAATAAAGGTTAAAGATCTCTGCAGATGGTTATGAGGGTATTTAGGGGTTGTGGTAAAGATGTAAAGGAGAGAGCATATTTGTCTCTGGTGAGACCCCAACTGGAGTATGGTTCCAGTGTATGGGACCCTCACCAGGATTACTATCCGACTCGTTGGCTGAATGGTCAGCGTACTGGCCTTCGGTTCAGAGGGTCCCGGGTTCGATTCCCGGCCGGGTCGGGGATTTTAACCTTCATTGGTTAATTCCAATGGCTCGGGGGCTGGGTGTTTGTGCTGTCGCCAACATCCCTGCAACTCACACACCACACATAACACTATCCTCCACCACAATAACACGCAGTTACCTATACATGGCAGATGCCGCCCACCCTCATCGGAGGGTCTGACTTACAAGGGCTGCACTCAGCTAGAAATAGCCACACGAAATTAAAAAACCAGGATTACTTGATTCAGGAACTGGAAAAAATCCAAAGAAATGCAGCTCGATTTGTTCTGGGCGATTTCCGACAAAATAGTAGCGTTATAAGAATGTTGCAAAGTTTGGGCTGGGAAGACTTGGGAGAAAGGAGACGAGCTGCTCGTCTAAGTGGTTTATTCCGAGCTGTCAGTGGAGAGATGGCATGGGAGGATATCAGTAGACGAATAAGTTTGAGTGCTGTCTTTAAAAGTAGGAAAGATCACAATATGAAGATAAAGTTGGAATTCAAGAGGACAAATTGGGGCAAATATTCGTTTAGAGGATGGGGAGTTAGTGACTGGAATAACTTACCAAGGGAAATGTTCAATAATTTTCCAATTTCTTTGCGATCATTTAAGAAAAGGCTAGAAAAACAACAGATAGGGAATCGGCCACCTGGGCGACTGCCCTAAATGCAGATCAGTAGTGATTGATTGATTGATTGATTGATTGATTGATTGATTGATTGATTGATTGATTGATTGATTGATTGATTGATTGATTGATTGATTGATTGATTGATTGATTGATTGATTGATTGATTGATTGATTGATTGATTGATTGATTGATTGATTGATTGATTGATTGATTGATTGATTGATTGATTGATTGATTGATTGATTGATTGATTGATTGATTGATTGATTGATTGATTGATTGATGTTTATATTGTACATATTCAACCCAAGTTGATCATAGTGTATTGGATTTAATGTGTTAGGGACTAGACAACAGCTAGCCTAGTCAATTGAATCTCGGCAACAATTTAATAACAGCGTCATCACAGCAGAAACATCTCTGAACAGATGGTTTGTTTTTGTTTAAATATATTTTAGGTGTTTGAAACCGTAAGTAACCAATGAATGGTCAACGGTACTAATTAATTAAATGCAACATTTGCCAATATCTGTTCAGTTGATCGTAAATAATTTCAGTTAAAGGTTTATTGTAATGTTAAATGGCCTTAGTAGGTATGTTTAAAAGCACAAACAATTGTCGCAACTGAGTAAATAATTTGTGAATTATGCCAACTAAAAATATCAAAATAGTAAATTGGTTAAATTATGAATATTAAAAGTCATAATTAATCAATGTATTCAACGGAATGAGAATATTGTGTTGGTAAAAATTAATGTTGAATAATAATTCCTGAAGCAATGTCAGACATAGCTCATCTAGTAAGCAGGTGGTCCTGTGTTCAAGTTAAAAGGCGATGTTATGAAATAAGGAGAATGCTACGAACACATTTCAATACAAGGATTACGTAATTTTCATTTACACATTTACGCGTGTTTCCAGGATTGGAAATTTTATAATTTCAGGATCTCCACTTTATCATCACAAAACAGTACCTGGGATTTGTTTGAAGAAGACGTATGTTTCACCAGTCAGCTTGATAGAACAATTATTGTGAGGAGACAGGACAGATCCACCTTCCCCGGTGTTGACTTGCAGTTCAACTCACCATAATCATTTGAGTTTCATATAGATTTCTATCTTCGTATGGCTCGTTAATTTCTTCAGGACGAATGATGCAAGAAATTGACTATAGATATCCGGGCGCACCAGAACCTAAACAAACATCTTCACATTTAACCGTCCGTGACTGTTCACATCATTGCGAGATTGCGCGCGAATCACTGACACGCTGAAGGTAGAACTTAATTACTGCTCTTCCTGCATATACTCGTCGACCATAATAAGTCCAGTGAACAATTCAAAGTTAATTGGTTCGAAACCAAACCGCAGAGACTTCCGGTTGTCCTTAGTCAATTGGTACTTTTCACTCGGTCATGACATTATTTAGAAGTGATGATGGTCGGGGTGATTTTCCTTCTACTTGGCTGGATAGACAGCGTAATGGCCTTCGGTTCAGAGGGTCTCGCGTTCATTTCGGCATGGTCAACCGTGTCTGGTTAACACCTCTATGGTCGTCCTAACACATATTACACTACAAAAAACAACAGAAGCACACAACGGAGAGAATGCAACCCTCCACAAGCGGTTGACGTCAACAAAGGCACTCGGCCGTAAAAGGTGGTGGCGGTGGTTATTGATTAAGAGGAACTCCAACTGGGCAAACAATCTCTACTAACTCTATCAGAAGGGACAAAGTAACAGATCCGATCCTAAGAAATAAATAAATAAATAAATAAATAAATAAATAAATACGTGTATTACTTATTGAACCACTCTGTTAATCTTCTCACTAAAGAATGGATGGTTGTGGTCGCCACTTATTCAGATCCATAGAATCACCACCGTTGAACATAAGTACAGTTCTGTCTCGCTTAAGAATCTCAGGCGCCCGAGTTCTTGTCAACGTGATGGTTGCTATTAGTGCCAAAAACTTATGGCATAAGTCATCTATAGGTGATCTAGTCTCTCGTGGTCCTGGTGATGCATCCATTGTTGTTTTCTTCACGGCACTTTCTACTTCCTGCTTAGGAATGGTTGTGTTTGTTGGATCTTCTAACTCCACCGTTTGACTTCAGACGTGTAGGAAGTATAAGCTAGACTTTACGAACCATTGGGCATTGCGACACGACAGGAAAAGATAATTGAGCATACATTATTGATATCCATCTTGCAGACGTCACTTCCCCGCCAACACCACCGCTGCACGAACTACTTTTCGTCGCTGATTGTGGTAGATGAACTGAGTTTTTGGTACTCGTTTTTCTCGCACCTCTTCTCCCCTTCTCTTCTTGTTGCCCTTTCCAGATCACTTTGTTGTGTGTACTTATGCTGATTATTAAGTACATTGTTTCCTCCATCGGGCCTCATACACTTTCACAGCTCGGTGTTTTGACCAAGAAAGCAAATGCAGAGCTTTACAAAAGTTATCACCACCAATATTTGAGTCCCGCTTTCTTTCCTGACGCCATCCCCATGTGGAGGGATGCATTCTCTACTGATGAAAAAATAGACTACATGAATTTGTTGATCCCATAGTGATATGGAACGTATTCTGGATGCTGTATCTATGTATGGAAATGATATAGCGGTTCTATACACGAGGTCAATGTGGAACTACTACTTTAGCGTTCTTGCCGGAAAGAAGTCCGCTTCCGTAGCGTAACGGTTAGTGTTATTAGCTTCCATCCTGGAGGGTGCGGGTTCGATTCTCGGTACAACCAGAAATTTAAGAATGGCAGGAGGGCTGGTACGTGGTTGAAATATTTAATGCAGCTCACCTCCATTGGGGGTGTGCCTGAAAAGAGCTGCCCCACCTCGGGACAAGGACACGAACTTGTTTTTTATCGGAGAGAAGCTTCTAGTAAGGAAATGCTTATTATAAGTTTCATATTACAAGGACAAGTTCGAGAAAAAGTTAAACATTATTCTTACCCCTCCCCTCCTCCTTAAATGTGTTCTGGATCCACCACTGGTCTCTGATATGGAAATGAGTTTCAGTCAAACAAACTTATCACATTCCATTGCCGGTAACTTTATTCTTCGACGGCCCGGACTTCTTTTTCTTTGCATTTAATTAGTGTTAAGCGTGGATGGTTTCCCAGTTGTCCTTCCTCGTTAAACATTAATCACCATTTTCTTAGCCTCTTTTTCAACTACTTAAGGTCGACAATATTTGTGGATTACGCAGTTTTCCGGGCGAGTGCCCCTGGGGGTAGGGATGGTAGAACATATATCAAGAGAGATAGTGTCATTGACATGTCTAAAGAGTTTGATAGGGTAGATCATGGGAGACTACTGGCAAAAATGAGTGCAATTGGACTAGACAAAAGAGTGACTGAATGGGTTGCTATATTTCCAGAAAATAGAACTCAGAGAATTAGAGTAGGCGAAGCTTTATCTAGCCCTGTAATAATTAAGAGTGGAATTCTTCAAGGCAGTACTATTGGACCATTATGTTGTCTTATATATATATAAATGATGTGAGTAAAAAAGTGCGATCAGAGATAAGGCTTTTTGGGGATTATGTTATTCTGTATAGAGTAATAAATAAGTTACAAGATTGTGAGCAACTGCAAAATGACCTCGATAATGATGTGAGATGGACAGTATGACGATAAACGGGGTTAAAAGTCAGGTTGTGAGTTTCACAAATAGGAAAAGTCCTCTCAGTTTTAATTACTGCGTTGCACTATCTCTCTTGATATATGTTCTACCATCCCTACCCCCAGGGGCACTCGCCCGGAAAACTGCGTAATCCACAAATATCCCTTTTGGGGATCATTGTAAGTACCTAGGTGTTAACATAAGGAAATATATTTATTAGGGTAATCACATAAATGGGATTGTAACTAAGGGGTACAGATCTCTGCATATGGTTGTGAGGGTATTTAGGGGTTGTAGTAAGGAAGAAAAGAAGAGTCTCTGATAACACCCCAACTAGAGTATGGTTCCAGCGTATGGGACCCTCACCAGGATTACTTGATTCAAGAACTGGAAAAAATAAAAGAAAAGCAGCTCGATTTGTTTTGGGCGATTTCCCACAAAAGAGTAGCGTTACAAAAATGTTGCAAAGTTTGGGCTGGGAAGATTTGGGAGAAAGAAGATGATCTGATCGTCTACGTCAAGCGATTCCAACTGAGATGCTCCCACGGCCCCGGCCGGCCCCGGTGCTGTGCTACAGCACCGTTGAGGTGGTGGGGGAAGGAGGAGAAGTGACAGAGGCAGAGCCACAGGTCGTCAAGTCAGCGCGCAGCGTATGAAAACAATATTATTTATGGCAGTTCTGTGAACACATAAACACACAATTTATTCTGTACATACTTTGCGTTTGCCTTAATGTACATTTAGCGTTTAAGTCGATTGTTGACATCGTTTTGCGGTAACTAATTTCCAATAATGGGTATAAGCGATTTGGCAGTAGAAATTCTAAGTACAGCCTCTAAGTCCGCATCAGACAGAGAAGTCCTAGTTCTCCATTTATTTAAATTCAGAATTGAAAACATCTGCTTTTTGCAATTTTCAGAGCAACAATAGCCCATAACGTGCTCGAACTGCGCCTTTTAAAGTATTGGGTTCAAGTATTTGTGGGACAAGGAGATAAAATAATTAAAATAATTATATTTGTGGGTTCTTTTTTGCAATAGGTCTTATGGCGATGATGGGATAGGAAAAGGCTATGAATGGGAAGGAAGTGTCCGTGGCCTTATTTAAGGAACAGCCCCAGCATTTTTTTGCTTTGAAAATGAGAAACTACGGAAAACCATCTTCAGCACTGCCGACAGTGGGGTTCGAACCCACTATCTCCCGGATGCAAGCTCATAGCTGAGCGCCCCTAACTGCCCCGCCAACACGCCAGGTGGTTTTTCTTAGCAGCACATCTAAGTCTAATTCTAAACAGTTCTTAATAATGCAAAACCCAAAACGAAAACAAATCTCCTAAATTGCATGTAAAACAATTCCTAATGAGTAAGTTATTACGTATCTCTGAAGAACTTAGCGAGTCCGATTTTAACTTAGCAATTTGTTCGGTTCTTGCTGCCCCAACAATGTCATCATAGGTGGAAACATGTTTATTGTGGTAGTGTCGTCGAACGGTTGAAGACTTTACGCTTAAAATGACATGACAAATTAAACACTGAGCTTTCCCTTCGGTATTGAGAACAAAATATGAATCCACCCATGAAGGATTAAACGACATTTTTGAACGAAGGTGAAACCAACTGCTCCACTGTCTGTTCTATCAAATAGATTCTACTGAGAATGACACACACATAGAGAGAGAGAATGAGAATGAATGTATTGTCTCTTACGTACATATGAAGCGACCACTGCGAAGGGTAGGTGTGGAAGAAGGAGAACGGTGCTGCTAAGTGCAGTGCTGGTGCACCCCAGCACTAAGTGCTCGAGTTGGAAAAGCCTGGTCTAAGTGGTATGTTCCGAGCTGTCAGTGGAGAGATGGCATGGAATGACATTAGTAGACGAATAAGTTTGAGCGGTGTCTTTAAAAGTAGGAAATGTCACTATATGAAGACAAAGATTTAATTCAAGGGGACAAATTAGGGCAAATATTCATTTATAGGAAGAGGAGGAATAACTTACCAAGGGAGATGTTCAATAAATGTCCAATTTCTTTGAAATCATTTAAGAAAAGACTAGGAAAGCAACATATAGGAAATCTACCAACTGGGTGACTACCCTAAATGCAGATCAGTAGTGATTGATTGATTGAGGTGGGTAGGTGTTTCACTGCAGACCGTTTCAGCATGACGATAACTGAGCGCTCTACACACAGGAATGGTATACATACAGTTATGCCCAATATGACCACAGTTTACAATAATGCAAGTAAAATATAAATTTCACTACGACTTACCTTTTGAAGGATATTCTGGGCAACAGCACTGCAGCAGTGTACAACATAGACCTGGTTTGGGCAGGATTTATTAAACATCGAATCTTATATGCACACAACACAGTGAAAACGCACGTGAAAGATGAAAAGTTTAAATGAAAATTCAAAAGTCGCTAAACGTGAAATTTAAAAGACACATCATACAATTTTTAATAAACAATATTTGCGTACGCTGGAGGTGCTGCTTTTTCTTGTTGAAGATGTGTCAGCACAGGTCTCATAACGGCGTAGACACAATCACTCGTTGTGGTAGTGCTGGTATTGGTGAAGAGGAGGGGTGTATTCTCCTCATACACCCTATCAAGAGCGGCGAGAGGGGCGATGCATTCTGCGCTTTCTACCGATGGTTGGGAATGGTGAAGAGGGTGTTGCTATTGGCGACGGGAGAGATGTCGCCTGGATAGAGCTGCTGCTTCTGGCTTAGGGTTGACATCCATGTGATGGTCTAGTTCACTAGTGTCGAGCAGGGATGTAGTGGGTACTCTAATGGTGTAGACTGAGGAGATAATGTACGCTGCCACGGCGGCTACTGCTGCTGCATTGACTGCGCTGACTGGGATGCTGGTAGACTACTCCACAATAGTAGATAATGCATTATCGTCAAAATATTCCGTGAGATGCCCGCTAGGAACCAATGCCCCAGATGTCGACCCGCGCATTCCTCCAGAGTACAGACGAGATCTATGAATAAATCTTAAACTTCCTTGTCCATATTGTTAAAGATAGGTTGGTGCTCTTTGTCGAACCTAGCAACAAGGAACTGGAACCCATCTTCGAAGGTTTGGTTCTCGAGATCGGCGAGGATATTTCATTTGTTAATGTAATTGAGGCACGCTGAGCTAAGGCTGGTGGAATGTTGCTCTGCCATGGTATTCATCGATAAGAGTAGTTGCAGAAGTAGTATAATAGGAGGATTCGGCCGCCTCCTCCTCCTCCCGCGGCGCGGAAAATTTGAATTTTGGCGGGAAATTTGAATTTTTGGCGGGAGATTTGAATTTTGGCGCGAGATTTGAATTTGTAAACAAAGCCACGTGCTTTTTGACAGCTGTCATCGACAACAACGCATCGCTAACCTCACTGCTGCCATCTTGACGGGCCTAAACCTCAGTAGTGCCAAATTAACCTAACTAGCATGAGGTAAACAAAGCCACGTGCTTTTTGACAGCCACGTGCTTTTTGACAGACAACAACGCATCGCTAACCTCAGTACTGCCATCTTGACGGGCCTAAACCTCAGTAGTGCCAACTTAACCTAACTAGCGCGAGATAAACAAATCCACGTGCTTTTTGACAGATTTGTAAATAAAGGCACGTGCTTTTTGACAGCTGTCATCGACAACAACGCATCGCTAACCTCACTGCTGCCATCTTGACGGGCCTAAACCTCAGTAGTGCCAACTTAACCTAACTAGCGTGAGGTAAACAAAGACACGTGTTTTTGACAGCCACGTGCTTTTTGACAGACAACAACGCATCGCTAACCTCAGTACTGCCATCTTGACGGGCCTAAACCTTAGTGGTACCAACTTAACCTCACTAGCGTGAGATAAACAAATCCACATGCAGCCGTCATCCGCCATCTTTAATCACAGTGCTGCCCTCTTTGTGGTGGCGGATAATTTGAAAAATGCTTTTGGATAGCAGCCATCTTTGAGCACCGTGCTGCCCTCTATGTGGTGGCGGTAAATTCCACGTGCTTTACAAACCTATATGCTTTTCTGACAGCTGTCATCCGCCATCTTTATTCCAGAGAGAACAGTGCTGCCCGGTGGCGGCAAATTCCACGTGCTCTTGTTTGGAAACAAAGCCATGTGCAGCTGTCAACCGCCATCTTTAATCACCGTGCTGCCCTCTTTAGCTACTTACCTTTGACAGCTGTCATCCGCCATCTTTAATCCAGAGAGAACAGTGCTGCCCGGTGGCGGCAAATTCCACGTGCTTTACAAACCTATATGCTTTTCTGACAGCTGTCATCCGCCATCTTTAATCCAGAGAGAACAGTGCTGCCCTCTATGTGGTGGCGGCAAATTCCACGTGCTCTTGTTTGGAAACAAAGCTATGTGCTTTTTTGACAGCTGTCATCCGCCCAGCAATTCTCTTTCTATATAATAATTTCGTGTGGCTATTTCTAGCCAAGTGCAGTCTAAAAAATAAATCTTAGTCTTGTTACATCAGGAAGGGTAACTGGCTAAATCCTGGTCTTTCAGCGTCAGGAAGGGCAACCGGCCATACCGTGAAACAATAGTGTATGATGTAAGAGGCTAGATACTGCTTTGAGCATCTAGCTGTAAATCCCCGATTCTCGTGTTTAAGGCATAGCATTATCGAACATACAACGCAATCTTGCACATATCGCGTACCTACATGTTTATACTTGAACACATACTGCTGTTCATAGTTCGATATTGTAGAACACTGCATTGCAAGACTAGAATCAAACACTTTTGAGGTAAAAAATTCTGCTCTCGAGATACTTACCGAACTAGACGATACTATACTTACGAATCTGCTCATCACCTTCTTTCTTGCTTTCTTCTATGAGTAATAAACAAAAACTCTATCTTGCAAATAAGGAGCGGGAGGAAGGTAATACCTAACCTAAAATAAAAGAATATGCCAATTCTACATTATTTATTTACATCTTGTATGTACAAGTTTTATCTCGAATCATTTTACCCTAGTGATGTTTGCGTACTTCTCGATGCAATTCTTGAATGTACAAGTTTAAACTTGCCGTACTACTCTCTCAGCATACCTCTCCCTACAATATGTACAGTGAATTGTGATGTAAGACAGCGTAACGTAAGTACACACCTCTAGCATAATGTTTACATCTGCTTTATGTAAAGTAGTACCGATCAATACTACTATGCCCCCAGGCTAGCGTGTTGGTAGAATTTGGAATGACAAACCGTTTGCAATCATCGCTATTAAGGGCTACCTTACTAATTAAATGAGTGTACAACTGGTGCTTCTTGCTTCTAATGACAGACATTTGCTTATGCAAAACAGGTGGATTACTTTTAATGCAATTGTTATAGTTTTCAAAACTTAGCTGATTCTGAACGACATTCTTTTAACCCCCTTCAATCTCTTTATTTGTAATTCATTTAAGAGTTTTATGCAATATGACTTGGATTTAGTACCTACAAATGAATCGATAATATTCCCAGCACATTCATCTTTCATTTTACCTAGAACCTTTTTGTTCACTAGCGGTAGATGATATTGATTATTTGCAGGATAGTTACTTGTATCAAACCTACCCAAGTCCGGCTTTATATCATTGTAATAGTCATCAGTTTTGATTTGATAAATAAACGAATCGGTATCTGTGTAGAGCAATTGCGCATTATGCGCGTACTTCTTCGTCATATAATCGTAATGGAATTCATACATGAGTGTTTTAGCCAATTCAAGTACTGCAAAGCCGACGTAGGTAGGTTTGTCATACTTAACCTTAACATGATTCATCTGTATAATAACTAAATTCTCATGTATGATGATGCAGCTGTGGAAATTTGGTTTACTTATTAAATAGTTAGCACCATACCTTTTCTTAATATTATCCCAGTTTGTAATCAATTTTACATCAACGCGTTTGTCAACATTTTCCATAGTCTTACCAAACACACTGTTATTCATGAGCTTGTAGAAATCTTTTTCAAACTCGTTAACCGCATTCGTTCTTAAATTATTGTTCAGATCGATATATGGCTTTAGCCACGGTGACTGATTAAATTCTAGTACGCGATGAATTTTGGATAACTTCAAACCATGCTGCAAACACTGTTTTAAATTTCGGTAATGAATGATATACTTAGATTTATCGCACAAATTAGCAATGAGCATTTTCGTCGTTGATGCGATGTACGGGGGCTTCATATTTTCAGGGCAGAACGGTAGGTCATTATGAGAAGTGTGTAACTCTTTAGGATACTGTAAGTCAACTTCGAGGAAATAGCCTTTATCAGCTTCATCACCTAGGGCGTGTAGCTGTAAAGCATCAATTTCGCACTGCGGCAGCCAGCGGAAACCACTCACCGGTAGATGCTGACTCATCGCCCACCCATACTGATTATTAGCATCGAGGTAAACGATATACCGAGATTCCTGACTAGAATCGAAACTCGGCATGTACTTATTATTCGCCTTCGAATACCGCCCGCTGCACTGACTTAGACCACCTCGAATAGATGATTTTATAAAGTGCACCATATCAATATCAGTTAGCAGTTCCAAATTCACCTGCGTGTGTTTTAACATCGCGTCCCAACTTAACCCAGGCGCAGTAAAATACTGACATGGGTCAAGGCTGTAGGTTTTCATGCAAACACAGCGAAAATTTTCAAAAACATCAGCTAACAAAAGTACATCTGTCTTTAAATATAAATCGGAGTATTCACCCAGCGTTTGAATGTGGAACTGCTCCCAGATATGTTGTGCATGTAAATAGTCATCATCACTAATATCTGCTGAATTCAGCGACCTGTAAAAGGATTGTTTCGATGGTAAGGCACGTTCTTCGAGGCGTTCTAAGCAGTCGAGATATTCATAACAAAAAACACCCTTACGCCGAAGTAAATTAAACTGCGCTTCTTCGGGAAAAACGCGTCGAATTTCCGTAAATTGTTCAGGCTGTAAATGACTAGAGAGTTTATCGAGGCTACTCGCCATAAAGCGAAACGAGTCAAGGAATCTCAGTTTTATAGAATGCTCAGCATCTACTTTTACAGACTTTGCAAACGCAATGTACCGCTCTTTATTCTGAGGGATTATATCTACTTTTTCATCTGAAGCTCCAAATTGTGAAATGATGAAATGAGAGTCGTAACCAGATAAGTTATGGAAAATTACAGGGATAAATTTAGGAACTCTATACTTAAGATTACAGCTATAATGAGCGGCACATCTGTAGAAACCAGTTAAATGATCATGATCAAAAACTTTAGGGTCATTTTCGGAAAATTCCCCATCACAAATGCTACACTTTGTAGCACGTTCATGATCATTTAACTGAATTTCGGTGAGTGGCTTCATAGGAATATTACTATTCAGAATACGACCGAGACGAACTGCATCACTTTCAAGTCTTTCGAAAAATACTTTAGCAGCATCATGTCCTCGATACAGCTCTAACTTGTTAAGCGTACTATCGTAACTACACTTGATGTAATACGCGAAGCTATACGGGACATGCATGTGCGTAGTATTAGTGAAAGAGTTGTCAGGATTAGGTGAGCATGTGTTGCATGGCGTGAGGATGGCTTCAAAGTCTGCATAAATCACGAACGGTACCCACATCTGCTTGTGAAAATTTGTAAATTTTAAAACATTATTGCCTGTAGTAGGTATCTCTGTACGTACATGATTGCAGTCATTCTTGGAGTGCTTCGTTAACTGATCTTCAGTTTTAAAATACTGCAAGCATCCATCACATAGCCACTTTTTACACTTATGTTTTGACAACTGACTGCCAAGAAGTCTACTCAGATTTTTAATCCAGCAAAAGTGGCTATTTTCACTGTTTTCAATATAGAGTAAATTAACATGAGTACTCTTCTTATGACATGTATAATACAGAGGACCTACTAAAGACTTTTTCTCTACACCATACACATTAATACTAATGTTATTTAGTTCCTCAAAGCGCTTAATATCCTTTATCTGCACAGGAAATTCTATACTATCGAAATTTAGCTGCGTTGAATAGTGTGGATACGATGATGTTCTATTCGCTACATTCGATTTAGCAGGATTTAAAGCTGACATCACCGCCCATGCAAAACATGCTTCGTCATTGTTTTCGATGTTTACAACAGCTTTTCTTTGCTGAATCCATGTCGGCAGCTCGATGTGCGAAGATCCACGCATAGGATTGTACTTATTGATGTTAACTTCTAGATACATTATCTCAACTAAAGCCCACCCTGATTTCTTTTGCTGAAATTCTTCGCTCTTAGTTGAAATAATGTTAGAGACATCCCTAAGTACATCACCAAAATTAGTCGACTCACTTAGGACAAAATTCTTCGTATTAAATGATTTAATGTCCGTTATTTCGGATTCATCCGTGCTTTTAATGTACAAGGCGAAAAGTTCAAAATTAACTTTAAATAAACTATGATTGGACAAAGATTTAGCAAGAAGCTGTTGTACATCCGGTTAAACGCAATTTAAAAAGTTTGAAGTGCTCTGAAACGTTTGACTGGTGCGAATTCGGTAACTAGCAATCCTACTTTTAAATGCTGTATTAATTTCCTCGATGTTTGCGTTACTACCACTTCTACACGCATTATTTTTATGCGCATTACTCCGTAAGTGTCCCTGAAAATGCGAAGATGGTACATCAGTGTTACAGTGCTCGCAGTGAATAGTTTGAATTTCATTTTTCCTAGGTTTTTTACTACTAGTACTTTCTACAGCTACATCAGTAGCTGCACGCTTTTTCCCTACTACTACCTGAGGGCAAGTAGATATTTGATGTACCTCTGCTAAGTGAGCCTCGTATCGCTCTACGTTAGCGAAATACACACTACAAACTTTACATAAAGCAGATGTTATGCTAGGGTGTTTTGATTTCATATCGCGCATGAAGTTATCCCGCCTTGTAAACGTTACATTACATTCCTCGCAGCAGGGGAACATCTGAAAAGAGAACGACCGATAGAGATTAGGTGAAAGTTACGGAAGAAACCAAGTTTCAACGTATAGAGGTTGGACATGGCTGTGAGTTTGAAATTATAAGATTAACCTCTTCTATAGCATGAGGATTGAAGAGAACGACTATTTATGAATAGACTAAAGTTACGATGTTTTAGAAGAAACCAAGTTTCAGCCTGTTGAGGTCAGACATAGCTATGTGTGTTTGAAATTATAAAATTAACTAGGCCTATAGCATGAGGATTGAAGAGAACGACTATTTATCAATAGACTAAAGTTACGATGTTCGGAAGAAACCAAGTTTCAATGTATAGAGGTCGGACATTGCTGTGAGTTTGAAATTATAAGATTAACCTCGTCTATAGCATGAGGATTGAAGAGAACAACTATTTATGATTAGCTTAAAGTTAAGATGTTCGGAAGAAACCAAGTTTCTGCCTGTTGAGGTCGGACATTGCTGTGAGTTTGAAATTATAAGATTAACCTCTTCTATGACATGCAGATTAAAGAAAATAACTATTTGTCAATAGACTAAAGTTACGATGTTTTAGAAGAAACCAAGTTTCAGCCTGCTGAGGTCAGACATAGCTATGTGTGTGTTTGAAATTATAAAATTAACCTCGTCTATAGCATGAGGATTGAAGAGAACGACTATTTATCAATAGACTAAAGTTACGATGTTTTAGAAGAAACCAAGTTTCAGCCTGCTGAGGTCAGACATAGCTATGTGCGTGTTTGAAATTATAAATTTAACCTCTTCTATAGCATGAGGATTGAAGAGAACAACTATTTATCAATAGACTAAAGTTGCAATGTTCGGAAGAAACCAAGTTTCAACCTACTGAGGTCGGACATTACTGTGAGTTTGAAATTATAAGATTAACCTCTTCTATGACATGCAGATTAAAGAAAATAACTATTTGTCAATAGACTAAAGTTACGATGTTTTAGAAGAAACCAAGTTTCAGCCTGCTGAGGTCAGACATAGCTATGTGTGTGTGTGTGTGTGTGTGTGTTTGAAATTATAAAATTAACCTCTCTATAGCATGAGGATTGAAGAGAACGACTAAAGTTACGATGTTTTAGAAGAAACCAAGTTTCAGCCTGCTGAGGTCAGACATAGCTATGTGCGTGTTTGAAATTATAAATTTAACCTCGCCTATAGCATGAGGATTAAAGAAAATGACTATTTATCAATAGACTAAAGTTACGATGTTTTAGAAGAAACCAAGTTTCAACGAATAGAGGTCAGACATACCTTTAAATCCTCGCGCTGCGAACTGTTACTCGGATGAATAAAATGCGTGCGTTCAAGCCTGAAACTCGAATGATAATATTCTGGTCGTACCTAAAAGAAAAGAACAAACATATATGAATGTAGTGTAGGGTGTATCAGCTAGCCTAGTTATCTTTACAACTCAAAGTTCGAAAACATACCTTAAAAATGAATGTGCTGCAGACTGTTACTCGGATAAATAAAATGCGTACGTTCAAGCCTCAAACTCGAATGATAATATTCTGGTCGAATCTAAAAAGAAAAGAACAAACATATATGAATGTAGTGTAGGGTGTATCAGCTAGCCTAGTTATCTTTACAACTCAAAGTTCGAAAACATACCTTTAAAAAAATGCACGTGCTGTAGACTGTTACTCGGATGAATAAAATGCGTACTTTCAAGCCTGTAACTCGAACGGTACCTAAAAAGAACAAACATATATTAATGTAGATGTCTATTACCTAGCGTAGAAGTTGCTTTGCAAAAAGTAACTAACAGTTCTACCTTACCTTAAGATAAAGGCTGAAGAATAATATTCACAGCAGACAGTACTTAGACGGGAGATGTGTGTACGTAATAAACGCATACAGAGAACTGTGAGCACTTCACGCAGACTGCAGCGAGTAAATATGCTGCTTGTTACCAAGCGGATGTGAAAATCGCTGACAACTGCAGTACAGTCGGAACGAAGTGTTTATGCAACAAGAGCTCTCCTGAAGTCCCGCAGGCTGATGTATTTAAGCCGGAATCGAACCTCCTGTTGATGCCGAGGTGTCAGAATTTAAGAGTTCTGCAGCGGATCGAGCCTTGGAAAGTTAGCGCGCGATCCTCGACTTCTCGACTTAAACGAGAGGGTACTAAGCTACATCCGCGGTATTCCTTACCTGTAGGCACTTAAAGGTATTGAGCTAAAACTACATTTAGCTAGATCACGTTATGACGATCGCGCAGGCTCCTCGCCTAGCATTTGCTATTTTTTACGGCTTCTAGTTCGAACCCGCTATCTTCCGAAGTAGCGAGAATGATTGAAGAGTGTTGAGTGTGATTCATTTGTCGGATGGAGGCGTTAAGCTGTGTGCAGGCTTCTTCGGTAGGAGTAGGCTATGTGCCGGTACCGGGACATCTAGTTATCGATTTAAAATCCTAGTCAGGAAGGGTAACCGGTCGTATAAAACTATGGTGTATGATCTAAGAGGCGGGGTGTGCAAAAAAAGCCAGTATTAAGTAAGGGCTGTTGATAGGGGGCGTTAAACCTTGTGCAGACTCCTTCGAAAATGAATTTGAGTACAAGACGTTGATGGTGATTCATTTGTCGGATGGAGGCAATAAACCTTGTGCAGGCTTCTTCGGTAGGAGTAGGCTATGTGCCGGTACCGGGATATCTAGTTATCGATTTAAAATCCTAGTCAGGAAGGGCAACCGGTCGTAAAACTATGGTGTATGATCTAAGAGGCGGGGTGTGCAAAAAAGCCAGCAATAAGTAAGGGCTGTTGATGGGGGCGTTAAACCTTGTGCAGGCTCCTTCGAAAAATGATTTTGAGTACAAGACGTTGATGGTGATTCATCTGTCGGATGGAGGTAATAAGCCTTGTGCAGGCTTCTTCGGTAGGAGTAGGCTATGTTCCGGTACCGGGATATCTAGTTATCGATTTAAAATTCTAGTCAGGAAGGGCAACCGGTCGTAAAACTACGGTGTAAAAGTTTCAACATATAGAGATCAGACATGGTTGTAAGTTTGAAATTATAAGATTGACCTCTTCTATAGCATGAGGATTGAAGAGAACAACTATTTACCAATAGACTAAAGTTGCAATGTTCGGAATAAACCAAGTTTCAACCTACTGAGGTCGGACATTGTCGTGAGTTTTACTAAGCTAAGTCTACATCTACAGTACCCCCTACCTGCTAGCAACAACACGAAACGCTGAGGTACTGAAATATACAAGTTCTACAAGCTGACGTATTTGCACTATGATTGAACGGGGAGGTTTGAGCTCAGCTCGAGAAGCTGCTAATAATTTTAATGCGAACTGTACGCGTGTAGCAGACTTCGTTCCCTGCTGAGGCAAACACATTCCAGGTAGGAGCTAGCGAGCCGGATGCAGCTTGCGCGCGTGTGTGTAGGCATGCTTCAAAAACACATCCCAGATATTTTTTCCTCGTTCTAGAGTCTGTTACCCTTCCTGATGTAACAAGACTAGGATTTATTTTTTAGACTGCACTTGGCTAGAAAGAGAATTGCCGGCTCCTACAGTTTGGTTTAGTGTACCTGCCTCTCACCCGGCAGTCTCGGGTTCGATTCTCTTGGGGTTAAAAATATGTTTTACAGAGTTTAAATCGCAAGAATCCGTTTTACGATCGATTGCCCTTCCTGATGCAAAACTGGGAGTATCTAGCCTCTTACATCATACACTATTGTTTTCCACCGGTTGCCCTTCCTGACGTCAAAGAACTCGGATTAAGAATCTGTTTTACAACTTCTAACACGAGAATCGGGGATTTACAGCTAGATGCTCTTCTTAGATTTTAAATCGCTGTATCACGAACTATTGTTTTACAATCGGATGCCCTTCCTGACGCAAAACTAAGATTTTAAATCAGAAGAATTTATTGAGTTGCCCTTCCTAACGCAAAACTAGTAGTATCTAGCCTCTTACATCATACGCTATTGTTTTCGACCGGTTGCCCTTCCTGACGTCAAAGAACTCGGATTAAGAATCTGTTTTACAACTTCTAACACGAGAATCGGGGTTTTACAGCTAGATGCACTTCTTAGATTTTAAATCGCTGTATCGCGAACTATTGTTTTACAGCCGGATGCCCTTCCTGACGCAAAACTAAGATTTTAAATCGCAAGAATTTGTTGAGTTGCCCTTCCTAACGCAAAACTAGCAGTATCTAGACTCTTACATCATACACTATTGTTTTCAACCGGTTGCCCTTCCTGGCGTCAAAGAACTCGGATTAAGAATCTGTTTTACAACTTCTAACACGAGAATCGGGGATTTACAGCTAGATGGTCTTTTTAGATTTTAAATCACTGTATCACGAACTATTGTTTTACAGCCGGATGCCCTTCCTGACGCAAAACTAAGATTTTAAATCGCAAGAATTTGTTGAGTTGCCGTTCCTGACGCAAAACTAGCAGTATCTACCCTCTTACATCATACACTATTGTTTTCGACCGGTTGCCCTTCCTGACGTCAAAGAACTCGGATTAAGAATCTGTTTTACAACTTCTAACACTAGAATCGGGGATATACAGCTTAAAGATGGCGGATGACAGCTGTCCGAAAAGCATATAGGTTTGTAAAGCACGTAGAATTTACCGCCACCACATAGAGGGCAGCACGGTGATTAAAGATGGCGGTTGACAGCTGTCAAAAAAAGTATGTTGATTTGTTTCCAAACAAGAGCACGTAGAATTTGCCGCCACCACATACAGGGCAGCACGGTGATTAAAGATGGCGGATGACAGCTGTCAAAAAAAAGCATGTTGATTTGTTTCCAAACAAGAGCACGTGGAATTTGCCGCTACCGGGCAGCACTGTTCTCTCTGGATTAAAGATGGCGGATGACAGCTGTCAGAAAATCGCATGGGTTTGTAAAGCACGTGGAATTTACCGCCACCACATAGAGGGCAGCACGGTGATTAAAGATGGCGGTTGACAGCTGCACATAGCTTTGTTTCCAAACAAGAGCACGTGGAATTTGCCGCCACCACATAGAGGGCAGCACTGTTCTCTCTGGATTAAAGATGGCGGATGACAGCTGTCAGAAAAGCATATAGGTTGTAAAGCACGTGGAATTTGCCGCCACCGGGCAGCACATTCTCTCTGGATTAAAGATGGCGGATGACAGCTGTCAAAGGTAAGTAGCTAAAGAGGGCAGCACGGTGATTAAAGATGGCTGCTATCCAAAAGCATTTTTCAAATTATCCGCCACCACAAAGAGGGCAGCACTGTGATTAAAGATGGCGGATGACGGCTGCACGTGGATTTGTTTATCTCACGCTAGTGAGGTTAAGTTGGTAGCACTAAGGTTTAGACCCGTCAAGATGGCAGCACTGCCGATGACAGGTGACGAATTTTACATCTAAAGAGGGCAGCAGAGTGCTCTGTAGTTTAAAGATGGCGGATGACAGCTGTCAAAAAAGCACGTGGCTGTCAAAAAGCACGTGGCTTTGTTTACCACACGCTAGTGAGGTTAAGTTGGTACCACTAAGGTTTAGGCCCGTCAAGATGGCAGTACTGAGGTTAGCGATGCGTTGTTGTCTGTCAAAAAGCACGTGGCTGTCAAAAAACACGTGGCTTTGTTTACCTCACGCTAGTTAGGTTAAGTTGGCACTACTGAGGTTTAGGCCCGTCAAGATGGCAGCAGTGAGGTTAGCGATGCGTTGTTGTCGATGACAGCTGTCAAAAAGCACGTGCCTTTGTTTACAAATCTGTCAAAAAGCACGTGGATTTGTTTATCTCGCGCTAGTTAGGTTAAGTTGGCACTACTGAGGTTTAGGCCCGTCAAGATGGCAGTACTGAGGTTAGCGATGCGTTGTTGTCTGTCAAAAAGCACGTGGCTGTCAAAAAGCACGTGACTTTGTTTACCTCATGCTAGTTAGGTTAAGTTGGCACTACTGAGGTTTAGGCCCGTCAAGATGGCAGCAGTGATGTTAGCGATGCGTTGTTGTCGATGACAGCTGTCAAAAAGCACGTGGCTTTGTTTACAAATTCAAATCTCGCGCCAAAATTCAAATCTCCTGCCAAAAATTCAAATTTCCCGCCAAAATTCAAATTTCCCGCGCCGCGGGGGGAGGAGGAGGAGGCGGCCGAATCCCCCTATTATACTACTTGCAGACATTAGCGTGAAGCGAATCTACCCGCAGACAATTCTCCTAAAAACAGGTGAATACAACAAAGCAGAGATGTGTGTGCTAAATTCATTTTCATGTCGCTGGTATGGAATAAAAGCGCTCATCCGTAATGTGTGAGCAAGGTGTTATTGACTAGCTCCCCGTAGCTCCCAAACCACCTATCTCTTCGGAGATAGGTGACTCACACGGATGACCTCTGAGCGACAAGCTTTGTTGGTATTAAGTCGCGATAATTTCATAGGTTCGGAATTTAGTCTGTTGAGACAAGCTTCCATTCACTGCAGAGGTCAAAGATTATCGCGTCGAATGTGAACGTAGTTAGTACTCAATATCTGTATACGAATATCGTTTAGTGAGAGTTGCGATGGTTACTGTATAAAAAGTATCTAATAGGCAGCTAAGGATAACATGATGGCAAGCATAATTGGCAGTCATACAATTTTTTTGTGAAAAATGGAAGGGTATGTATAGGTATTTTAAGGCAGAAACAGGTTCCAAGAAGGACATTCCAGGAATAATTAATGAACAAGGGGAGTGTGTATTTGAGGATCTTCAAAAGGCAGAAGTATTCAGTCAGCAGTATGTAAAGATTGTTGGTTACAAGGATAATGTCCAGATAGAGGAGGAGACTAAGGCTCAAGAAGTATTAAAATTTACATATTATAACAATGACATTTGCAATAAGGTACAAATTTGAAAACTAGAAAAGCGGTTGGAATTGATAAGATTTCTGGGGATAAACTAAAGACAATGGGTTGGGATATATTACCATATCTGAAGTACTTACTTGATTATTGTTTGGTCGGAGGAGCTATACCAGATGAATGGAGAGTTGCTATAGTATCCCCTGCGTATAAAGGAAAGGGTGATAGACACGAAGCTGAAAATTACAGGCCAGTCAGTTTGACATGCATTGTATGTAAGCTTTGGGAAGGCATTCTTTCTGATTATATTAGACATATTTGTGAAATGAATAACTGGTTCGATAGAAGGCAGTTCGGTTTTAGGAAAGGTTATTTCACTGAAGCTCAACTTGTAGGATTCCAGCAAGATATAGCAGATATCTTGGATTCAGGAGGCCAAATGGACTGTATCGCGATTGACCTGTCTAAAACATTTGATAGGGTGGATCATGGGAGACTACTGGCAAAAATGAGTGCAATTGGACGAGACAAAAGAGTGACTGAATGGGTGGCTATATTTCTAGAAAATAGATCTCAGAGAATTAGAGTAGGTGAAGCTTTATCTGACCCTGTAATTATTAAGAGGGGAATTTCCTCAAGGCAGCATTATCGGACCTTTATGTTTTCTTATATATATAAATGATATGAGTAAAGGAGTGGAATCAGATGTAAGGCTTTTTGCGGATGATGTTATTCTCTATAGAGTAATAAATAAGTTACAAGATTGTGAGCAACTGCAACGTGACCTCGAAAATGTTATGAGATGGACAGCAGGCAATGGTATATTGATAAACGGGGTTTTAAGTCAGGTTGTGAGTCCTCTCAATCCTCTCAGTTTTAATTACTGCGTTGATGTGGTGAAAGTTCCTTTTGGGGATCATTGTAAGTATCTAGGTGTTAATATAAGGAAAGATCTTCATTGGGGTAATGACATAAATGGGATTGTAAATCAAGGGCACAGATCTCTGCACATGGTTATGAGAGTGTTTAGGGGTTGTAGTAAGGATGTAAAGGAGAGGGCATATAAGTCTCTGGTAAGACACCAACAAGAGTATGATTCCAGTGTATGGGACCCTCACCAGGATTACCTGATTCAAGAACTGGAAAAAATCCAAAGAAAAGCAGCTCGATTTGTTCTGGGTGATTTCCGACAAAAGAGTAGCGTTACAAAAATATTGCAAAGTTTGAGCTGGGTAGAACTGAGAGAAAGGAGGAGAGCTGCTCGACTAAGTGGTATGTTCCGAGCTGTCAGCGGAGAGATGGCGTGGAATGACATTAGTAAGCGAATAAGTTTGAGTGGCATTTATAAAAGTAGGAAAGTTCACAATATGAAGATAAAGTTGGAATTCAAGAGGACAAACTGGAGCAAATATTCATTTATAGGAAGGGGAGTTAGGGATTGGAATAACTTACCAAGGGAGATGTTCAATAAATTTCAAATTCCTTTGAAATCATTTAGGAAAAGGCTAGGAAAACAACATATAGGGAATCTGTCACCTGGGCGACTGTCCTAAATGCAGATCAGTATTGATTGATTGATTGATTGATTGATTGATTGATTGATTGATTGATTGATTGATTGATTGATTGATTGATTGATTGATTGATTGATTGATTGATTGATTGATTGATTGATTGATTGATATACAACACAGTATAAAATAAATGAACGTTTGCTTCTTAAGGCGATTGAAACGGGGCCAGTGGATTTCAAGTTGGGAGCGTGGGTTGGCGGCCACGGTTCTCTTAGTTGAGTCAACAATGCTTCCACTTCCTTATGGCAGGCTCTTTCCTGTCCAGTCTTCCTTCGCAAACTCTTCTTCTCTTCCAACTCCGGTGGAATTAGGTTTGCCAGCCCTAGGGGGTCTTTATTTCCAAGCCATTCATGTTCATTTCGCTTCTTCAAATAGCGATCATTCAGTGTTTTAACCCTGGAATGGTATGATGTAATTTTTACGAAACGTAACACAAATTTGATTGCATAGAGCAGGTTTCTGCGCGGACTTTTCCGGCCCTCCCAATGTCTTTCCCCACTTAACGCACAAGGTCAGTGCACGTGCAACCGTCGTGCTGGAAGCTCTTGTTTTAGAGCTTTTGGCGTCAGTTCGTGAATGTTACGATATCATACCGATGGTGTAACTATTTTGCATAGTGTTGTGTTTCAATTTAAGTTTAATTGTTAGATCAAATATTCGTCGTTGTTGTTGTTGACTTAGTGTGTTGAAAATTAGTACCATAGGCTATATTAAGTATATCTTTTTATTTGTTTTTGTCGAGTTTTACGCTGTTTTTAGACTACTAGATTTTTTATAAATGGCTTTGTCACCATCGGAGATTGACAAACTTTTAAATGATGATAGTTTTGATACCGATGAAGATGAAGGAGATAGCGGAAGTGAGTCAGAAAATAACATTTTAGCATACTCTGGGAGTGACGACTATATACCTTCAACCTCAGATGAATCCTCAGATGATGAATTTCGTGAACAATTGAAGAGAAAACGTCGTGGTCATTCATCAAATGAAAAGAATTCAATGTACACATCAGGAGTGGTTGGCCCACACAGCACTACTACACAAGTTCCTGACACCCCTCGTCCCTCTGGTAGTTGTGGGACAAAATCGGTTACAACTCTATCTGATGAATCAAGACCTGATAGTAGTAATACTGCTGCTGCTGCTGCTACTACTACTATTATTATTGGTTCTTCAGGATCTGCAAGCTCGACTCCACAACGAACGACAAAAGTAATCAAAGGAAAAAACGGTTATTCCTGGACTGAAAATCCTCCAACCGTAAGTACAAGAAATACCCCTAGAAATATTGTGAATATCCGACAACGGCCTAAAGGCAGCGGTAAGGATGTTCTAACCCCTTTAGATGCGTTTCAGTTGTTCTTTACTGACACTATGGTGAACTCAATCGTTACTCATACAAATGAAGAAATAGTGAGAAAGCAAGCCAACTACAAAACAATCCAGTTTTCAAACAGTCAAACCTCTCCCACAGAGATAAAGGCACTCTTGGGAATTCTAATATTCTCTGCTCTCCACAAGGACTATAGCCTAAATACAGCAATAATGTTTGATCCTTCTGTAAGTGGTAATGTTTACAGAGTTTGCTTTAGTGAAAAGCGATTCCAGTTTTTATTAGATTGTCTCAGATTCGATGACAAAACTACCCGAGCTGAGAGAGTAACGACGGATCGCTTCGCACCTAGAAGGGACCTTTGGGAAGCTTTCATGAAATCATGCATAGACAACTACGAGGCTGGCCCGTATCTCACCATTGATGAACAGCTGCTTGCATTTAGAGACAGATGTCCATTCAAAATGTATATGCCTAAAAAGCCAGCTAAATATGGGCTAAAAATTGTTATGGTTTGTGATGCTGGTTCTAAGTATATGTTAGTTGCTGAGCCACACTTAGGTAAACAAAACACAACTGTCGAAGGCCCTCTGTCCCACTACTATGTGAAAAAGTTAACGGCTCCATTTCATGGATCGAACCGCAACATAACAATGGATAACTGGTTCACAACCGTTCCGTTGGCTGATGAATTGCTCAAGGCTCCTTACAAGCTGACACTTTTAGGAACGATCCGCCTAAACAAACCAGAAATACCTTTGAGTATGAGATCAACGAAGAACAGGGACATTGGTGATGCAAAATACCTGTTCAGCAACACGACAACACTTCTATCGCACAAGGCTAAGAAGAACAAGGTAGTTTGCCTTATTTCCACAATGCACCAAGACAAGGGAGTGAATCAAGATGGCAAAGCAGTTATGATTGACCATTACAACCAGACCAAAGGAGGAGTAGATACCCTTGACCAAATGGTTTCAGTCAGATCTAGTGCAAGGAAAACAAAAAGATGGCCACTCTGAATTTTTTATGACTTGATCGACATCGGAGGAGTTAACTCACTTATTATTTTGAACAGGGTCTTGAGTTCTAGAAAAGAACAAACCATGACAAGATCAGCTTATTTGAATCAGTTGTATCAACAGTTGGTTTTTCCATGGCTAGAACAGCGCTTGACTATCAGAAATCTTCCGAGGGAGCTAAGAAGTATGGTCTTCAGTGTTCTTGGCCGAAAAGAAGCAGCAGATCCAGCTCTTCCTAGGATGGATAAGAAGAGAACAACTTGTAAACTGTGCCCAGCTGAAAAGCGAAGAATGACAGCCAACTACTGCAGCAAGTGCGACACTGCGTTCTGCGCGGAGCACCGCGGTGATATCTGCAAAATCTGCAGCGCCTGACTCAACTGCAGCATCATCAAGACATCATATCATTGCAAGTAAGATTTATTTTGAGCTCTTACCAAAACTTTTTGATCATTTAGCCCTCTGTTTAAACATACAATTTATTTTTTAAAATTAAATATACTAATTTCAATTTTTTTTCAACTTTTCAGACGGACTTAACTGCTAGGTGACGTCGACGACTAGACAATGCTTGACATTGTTCCTCAATAAAATTTTCTTTTATATTCAATGTATTTTCATCTTTTAAAAGTGTGTAAAATTAAAATATGTTATATAAGTTTTGATTTTTCATTTCCATTTTACCAAAATAAGTGTTTTTTCTCAAGATCGTAAAAAATACGACATCATACCAATGATGTAAGTTTTAAGCATCATACCATTCCAGGGTTAAAAAACAATGAAGATAAAAACTGCCCTCAGAAATCCAGACTTTCTAGTTTGGCGTCTTTCACAGGGAATGATGATATTCTGCAAGGCATTAACGTTGAGTCTCTCATTTGCCAATTTGCTACCAGGAAGTCCAGAAGAAAATAATTTTAGGTCAGATTTCTCATAAATCAAAATCAGTGTCTGGTTTGTTTTATAAGATTTTCGTTTACAAATATTATTACTACCTTCGCAATTAGTGAAAGTTAATTACCGATACCATTACAACACAAGATCTTATCAGTAAGAAAAATAAAACCGCTAGGGCGTAAAAGTGGATATAGCTTAGGGGCCGCAGTTTTATGAATCCAACTGTATGTATTGTGACCGTATCGGCACAATTAATATGTATTTCAAGTGATATGCTTGGTAAGGAAGCAGGCAGCAGGCTCTCTTTGTGTAGATGTTGGGAGTAGCATCAGGTTGTGCAATAAGACGCCCGCCAGAGAGGCGCCTTCACCCGCCCACTGGGTGGCTTAAAGAATCCCCGAACTAGGCACACGTCATAGAAGAAGCAGGAGAAGAACACTATTTAGCGACTCCATATTGGAAAACAATGCCAGCGTACAGCGATGCCAAAGCGATCGGGCTAAATTTAATGCATTTTCGGCATAAATAAGGCTTGATTAACAAAACTGCACCCGTCAAAGTAGTGTGCAGAATTTTGGTGGAATTATAAAGTCAGGAGTTCTGATAGAAAATACTCTCCAAGCGAAAGGCGTTGGTAAACAACTTATATAACTCCGTTAGCGTACGTACGCCTAGTGAAAAACCAGATGCTTTCGGGGACTCCCTATTTCCCCTCCAAGCTGATTAATTAATTACTACAGATCCGCCGAACATATCCAATTCCGCATGGCACAGCGCACTTGTGCATAACCAAGTCACACAGTCTAGCGTATTGCTAATTTCGACAGGCTGGTTTATCCAGGAGCAGTCGAAATAAGAGTGGGGATGAAGTCACTAAACCGCCCCTACCACCGGGGCTAGTATACGTTTTTGCATTTCCAGGGAGCTTCAGCATTCGTTGAGGAGCTTTCGACGGGAAACGACGGCCGGTCCGCTATCGAATTACCGCTCCTTTGTATACTATGTGAACAAAGCGGGGGTGAAATCTTTCAGTTTTTTCGCTTATAATTTGTGATAGGCAACAGAAGATTACGGTAATGAGATGTACTTTAGATCTCGGTTGCAAAGTAGACTAAGACTTCGTGAAATATGAAGTAGGGTTTTGTATAGCAACAACTACTTGATAGTACGCAGAATTTCTGTAGGAGAACAAAGAACTGTATAAATCCACGCTGTTTCTGAACAAAGCGCAGGTCAGATTATTAACTGATTAACAGGTAGTGAGGAGTGTTCCTGAACTATTAAACCATACAGAAGATAGGGATAGAAAATTCTGCATCATGCGGATGCTGGGAACGCCCGGCTTAACAGTGTAATAGACTAGCTGAAAGTAGCCGATATAATCATCTCCATGTAACTGGCAGTGGGTAAACAGAGAAGTAGTAGGAGTGAATGGTGACACGTGAGCAAGAAATCGATAAATTGTGTAAATTACAATCTAATTTCAGTGATCCGTGTGCTACAAAAATGGATTACGCGAGACAAGATAAGGAACTTCTGAACTCCAGGACTACAGGATCCAGCGCCATGGAGTAATCCAACATGGGTAGGCCTCCAGAGCTTTCGGAGGGGGCCGAAGACATCAACCGTTGAGTACAAAGTTATGTTTCTTCCCCAATGCTAGTATTTCCCTTTGTAAATAACAGTCATGAAGTATAGGGTTAAAAATAACATTATAAATAGGCTTAATCCGCCTGAGAATGGTCGGGAATCCTTTTATTCATTTTGGTTTTGATTAATTAGATATGGGAAGGGAGTGATCCTATGTTAGTGTATAGAATATGGGACCCCTTTTAGTGGCTAGATTTGCATGTTATCATATTTTGTTTATTTAGTGCTGAGAAGGAATTGAGGGGGAAAAGGAGTAGAATGCTATGTAGATTAATAATGTAGGTCTCATCTGAGCTATTGCCTAAGTTACGCAGGGATTAGCGAGGTGACAGAATCATCAACAAGTGCCCGTATCAAAGGAAAGGCTTGGGCTAGAATCAGCACTATGTTCGTGAAGATATAGTTTGTTGCATGATAATATAAGTTTTGGCTGTAACTGAAGATGCTCAAGGAATGACGTGCCGAGGTTTGAACCCATGTCCTCCACTACACTAGTGTGATTACATGTAGAAGGTCTGTTAGTGGTTTGGCAGGATTTAATAATGTTAATTAATTTTGATTTTTATTATTATTATTATTATTATTATTATTATTATTATTATTATTTTCTTAATGTAACTTGATCAGTGTTTTGATACCAATACATTTCAAGCAAAAGGTTAGAGGATTATTATTATTATTATTATTATTATTGTTATTATTATTATTTTACCGAAGGTAATTTGATTGATGATTTATACCGATAGATTTCGAGCAATAGGGTAGTATCTGATACGTACACACTCTCGCCTCAGAGGCGGAGAAATAGAAATATTGCTGTGGTCAGTGGCTGACGGAGGGTGGACTTTTGGAAGGAGAGAAGATACGAGTCGAACTACAGACCTCCAGAGATATGAGAGAATGAAATGTGAATTAACGATCGAATTTGAGAAATGATTCTCGTGTACTGAATGTATGTGGGCTGGTCCGAGCATTGAATAAAATGTGCCAGTTTCTAATGAATTAATTTGATGGACACAGAGAGAAAAAGCCTAGCGGGAAGCAGGTTGAATGGTGTCTTTAGTCTCCGGACCGTGGGACAAGTGTCAGTCATGAGTTATGGCTGAGAGGGGGAGCGTCTGGAACAGGGAGGAATAAATACAAGCAAAAAGGTTGGTCGGACAAACAATCTGTTTTCTTTTGAGAATAAAGACAGCAAGTGCTTTAATTGCCACGCCGTAGACCATGACCCACAGAGCAATATAAACGTTTATTTTTGTTATGACTGTTCTATACATGATTAGACTAATTAGGGCTTGATTACAGTACCCTGGATGGAGACGACCATAGTCTCAGGTTCAAACCTCGTATAAGCACAGCAGGGATCAACAGCTCGCTAAGACAGCGGGTTACAACGGGTTAATTACAGCTATTGTCTTTATTGATACATGTGTTTGATATATTTTCTTTTTCAGGATGTGTTTTTGTTTACTTATAATCGATGTCGATTTGAATCTAGACTTCGTGAAAGTCCACTGGTAGTGATTGCAAGTGATAGTTCGTTGTTCAAGTCTGTGTTTAATTTTATATGGAAGACTTGAGTCCATTTTTTTTCCTCCGTGACTTAGTGACGGATTTCTGATATGGTCAGAATGTTCGGATTAATTATGTTTTAATATTTACTTTATTGTTTTCTTGAGGTAGTCGACCATTCAAAAGGCGGAAATTTTTCTTTTGTGTAAATAGAGTCTAATGTGTAATACGGGATTCAGTCCCATGGAATACTCGCATTGGGGGAACATGGCTTGTTTTTTTTTTTTGTTTTTTTTTTGTGAATATGGTAGGGTACTCAGTGGTTTATGCTAAACCGGGTGATAGCACGCACAAAACAATCGCGATAATACACAAAACAATTTGTGTAGCATACATCCAAACTAATGTAATAGTTATGTAAGCAATATAGGACACAGGCAATTCAAAATGATAGTATGTGAAAAGGTGAGATCATATTAACAACCTCTCGGTTATTCTCTGTTTTGGTAGAGAGGGATATGGATATTAACGTCTGTGTCAAAAGGGGAAATTTATTGGATTAGAGAAAGTACCAGTTAACGTTGCCGTCCACATAGATTTTGTCTGTGGAATGTGGAGGTAACACTTGATGCCAATGGCAGCCCGGATTTCTTTCGCTGCTAAAATAAGTGATTGCTTATATCAATAGTGTAATAAGTATCAAGAGTGTATGTAAATTTTGTATATTTCACCGAGTGAATAGTAAATTGTTCTAAACGATTTCATGCCTATCTATACCGAAAAACATGCATCCAGAATCCTCTTCCGTTCATTGTAGGCCTTTAAGATAGTTTATGTTTGATAGCCTCTATATGCCGCGAACGTTCTTCGGCCCTGAGGAGTCCGTGTTCAGACCTCAGGAACGGGAGAGTAGCTTTGATCTAGCTGAGTCGTATGGCCGATAACTTCTCATGTGAGTGGATTAAGTATACAATCCCAATGAGGAGAAATCGGCACAGATCAAAAAGATCCCTTGACTATCGACTTCCGTGGAGCATGGTCCCATGTGTTCGTGACCCGAAAGGGTTGGTTTGATGTCACATGGTCCCATGAGTCATGGGGGACGGTGGGAAAGGTTCCATACGGCGCCCTCCGTGTTGGCATTTTCGGCATTTGCGTGTAGGCATTTTCGGCATTTTTCGGTAGGTTTTTCGGATTTCAATTTTTTTTCTTTATTGGGCGCATGGCACATATATCTAAGTTAAAATGGATAGGAATGGCCAATTATTACAAGGAACTGATTTAGTTCACACTTGGATGCACGTAATTGGACCAGTAGTTAAATCTGAATGACTAAGTAAATAATAAATGTTAATTTGAGGAATTTTTCGGTATGTCGTGGTTATTATTATTATTATCATTGCAATAACCATGACGGCCATTCAAAGCAATGGACGTACCCGGAAGGTAAATAAGGATTCAATCGAGTCCAGGAAACAATGAAATGATTTTCCAGAATCTGGGGAAAAATGAATATCGATACCCTTCAGGTAATCGTATTCGCGGGTATGAGTCGGAAGGTACTGTTTGATGTAGGCCTCATTGCTAGTAGTGAAGGTTATTTACGTATTAAGGTAGATTTCTCGTGATTTAGCAAGGGTAACCTCAGGCCCTTGAGCTGAGTATGAAATGGCAATAAATTAGGTTTCAGACGGAAAGTCTTGGGACGGTATGACCTATTGTATCGGGTGTATCTGCCTCAATGCTGGACGGATGACCTGTTTTATTGGCATATACCACCTGTGTTGGTAATTTAATGCGCGCGTCATTAATTTATTCAAAATTGATTATTGATGAAAAAGGCTATGCTTTTAAATCTTGATTGTGCTCTCGGTGAAATAGGGGTGTACATGTTAGGCAACTTCGAGTTAGCCGTATTTGAGGCGGTGTTTTGGAATTAATGTTTTGATTTTGAAAATTTTTCGAAGTTGAACGGGGGAAATGCATTCTTGAATGAACATTGTTTTGTGTGTCTATCAACCCGAGGTCCAAGGTCCGAAGGTGAAGGGGGTCTCATTTTAATGAAAACAGTTGTATTACGATGGATATGGAAGTAGTCAGGGAACTCTTACGGGAGTTGCGCGAGGACATGCAGGTATGAAGGAACTGATGCGGGAAAATAGCGAGGACATGAAGGCCAAACTGAATAAGTATAATGAGGATGTGCAGGCCAAACTGGAAAAGTATAGTGAGAACTTTCTGGGAATGATAGACCGGGTACAGGTCGAGTGTAAGGAAGCAAGGGAGATAAATAAGACCATGGACCCGGCAATTGAACGCATTGATTGTGTTGAGGCTCAAAGCACAAGTGTCGCGGAGCAGTTAGACCAACACATGAAGGCGACGGTTGAATGCCAAGGTACTCAGCGTAGGGAAACTGAGGCTATAACTAGGGAAATCTCCCAAACCCGTCCAGGAACAAGAGAGGTCAGACAGGAACCGTTAGAGGAAGCTGGGCGTGTGCAAGAGAGGCAAGAGCGGACGGCTGGTATAGTCCTTCTGAAGAGGAAAATTAACGAGGAGGCGAACATGACTGATTTAGCTAACGGGAATTTTCAAGCTAAATGGTGCAGGCAGAAAATTAGTGCTGACTCTAAGGAGCATTTAAATAAGTCTGCTGGTAAGAATGTTAGCCGAAAGAAGAGGCGCAGGAAAGGTACGTCACGGATGACGAGAGGAGGTTTTCCCAGCCTACACCGAGGTTCGTACGGCAAACCGAGATGGTGAAGAAGAAGAAGAAAGAAGCGACTTTCCGGAATTCAAACGAGGCAGCCATCAATACAGCATGCAAGACTAAACGACAGACCGCGGAAGAGGGAAGACCGATACCATTGTGGCAAATCCAGCAGGAGGAGGAAGAAGAAAAATGAAGGTTTGAACTTTGTGTTCATAGAAGTCGAGCCAGGGATGGTTTGTTAGATCCCAGGGTACTGAATATCGTTATCGAAGAAAAGGAGAGGACAAGCAAGACCAGTAGTGAGCAATGGTCTAACACCTACTGTACAATACGTTCCATGGTAAATAGTATATAATTAAATTTAATAGACTTGGAGATCATGGACCAACGAAAACCATTGAACATAAGAATAAATTGGCTTCGAAATGGTTTTAGAAGAGAAATGGAATAAATTAAATTTGAAATTGTACCATCCTCTAGGAAGCAGCAGAATAGACGCCAATCAGGTGGACGAGAACGCGGAAGAAGAGGAAGAGGATCTAGAGAGAGACGAAGATGAGGATCCAGGGGACGACGAAGAAGATGGTGAAGAAGATCCAGCAGTCCATGTAATGACGGTGGGAAAGGTCCCAGTATGTTCGAGTATTACGTGGAAGAGATTACTATATACTTTTTATGAAATTTAGCATATATTTTACAATAAATTACGTTAGATGCTGAACTAACAGGCATTCAAAGGAGGAATGAGATATGAGGAGTATGAAATTGTTTCCTGTTGATATCTTGAAAGCGGTCAGCTTTATTTAGAAAAATTGTTTGAAAGAGAGCTTACTTTAAATTTAATTTTGAACATTTTCTGTCATGAAAGGATTTCATGTGAACAATATCTACACCCGAAGGGGTATACAGGGTGTTAGGTGTATACGTGCATATATTTCTTGTAGCAATAGAGAACGATGTGACGAACCACTATATATATCAAACTTTTAGTAATCCGCGGAAGTTATTTCCGAGAGCAAAGTGATATGATGTTTTTAGAATAGGTAGTATGCCTCGTTCTGCGAATGAATAGCTTTCCGTTGATAACAGGCAAGTCACGCGCCATCCGTACCAAACTGGTTTCTGTTTATGTTTCAGAGCAGATATACTACTGTAACAGCTGAACGCTACCTTTGCAATGCCACGAGATGTTACGTAATATACTTGCCAAACTGGTTTTATGTTTACGAGCAACTGAACTACGATAACAGCTGAAGGCTGCTACCGGTGTTCACCATGTTACGTTACATTCTCGCCAGACTGGTTTTGTTGTTAGTATTTAGTTTCCGTCAGACAACCCTAGTTATCGGTTTCGGACCCTGGAGCTGTCTCGAATTGTCAACGTTAATACTGGTTCATTTGCTGTTACGTCATTTAGGGGACTGGGATATCTGTGGTCGTCAGCCCCATGGTCTAGTGAGTATGGAAATGACCTGAAAACCTATGTCTTTACGAAAACGAAAGCAAGCATGGGATTGAATTGAATTAGGCAATCACAGCCAACGTTTTACTTCAAACGAATAATGGACATGTTATACAAATAAATAAATTAAACGTACCTACATTTCGTGCCTCCTGCCGGGCTGTGTGGCTTAGAAGGTTGAGGTGCTGGTCCTTTGACTCCAACCTCACAGGTTCGAACTTGGCCCAGTCCGGTAGTTTTTGAATGTGCTCAAATACGTCACACTCGTGCCGGTAGATTTAGTGGCACGTAAATGGAACCCCTGCGGGACTAAATTCCGGCACCTCATCCTCTCCGAAAACCGTAAACGTAACGCAAATACCATTATTATTATTATTATTATTATTATTATTATTATTATTATTATTATTATTATTATTATTATTATTATTATTGACTACTCGCCAATAATGTCTGCCTAGAAAATACTTCTCATCGTTTATAACTATGGATCTCGACAGTTGTATAATGTCCTAATTATGATGATTTTGAAAATTGGCTTTAAGTCGCACCTACACAGATATGTCTTATGGCGACGATGGGACAGAAAAGGTGTAGAAGTGAGAAGGAAGCGTTCGTGACCTAAATGAGGTTCAACTCCAGCATTTTCCTGATGTGAAAATGGGAAACCACGGAGAACCATCTTCAGGGCTGTCGACAGTGGAGTTCGAACCCAGTATCTCCCCACTGAAAGTTCACAATTTCGCGCCCCTAACCGCACGACCAACCTATTCCAAGCTCTAATGCCGGGTTGAGTACCTCGGACGATAGAGCGCTGGTATTCTGATCCCATCTTGGCAGGTTCGATGGAGGCTCAATTCGGGGGTATTTGAAGGTGCTGAAATACGCCAGTTTCGTGTCTGTAGATTTACTTGCATTAAAAAAAGTCCTGCGGTACAACATTCCAGCACCTCGGCGTCTCCAAAACCCGCCAAAGTAGTTATTGGGACGTAAAAAATAACATTATTATTTCGTGCTTGCAAACGAAAAGCATATGTGTAATGGTAAAATAAAGCAAAATAAAAGTGGCCAGTCTGAGTTGCTCAGATGTTTAAAGCACTGGTTTCTTGTTTCCAACTTAGCAGGCTCGATCTTGGGTCCGTCCGGTGGCATTCGAAGGTGCTCGTCAGCCTCGTGTCGGTAGATTTACTGGCACGTACAAATAACTCCTGCGGGACTAAATTACAGCGCCTCCAGAAACAGTATGAGTAGTTAGTGGGACGTAAAGCAAATAACATTACCGGTATTATTATTATTATTGTTATTATTATTATTATTATTATTATTATTATTATTATTATTATTATTATTATTATTCACCTGTTCATACGTTCGTCGTATTCCTCTTTTTACTCTCCTTCGTATACTTGTTATTCATATTTGATGTTTTGTTATTAATATTATTGTTATTTTTATATAATTATTATTTTTATTATTTAGTTTATTTTGTTTATTTATAACATCTCTTTAGCGTCATGTGACACAATACTTTTTCCGTCTTTAATTCACCTTTTGTGTCGTGTCCCGGTATACTTCTGTCCTGTGCTTCAAGACAGTGCTGCAAGATCTGTGTTTGTTTCCCCAGCCCGGGTGTGTTTCGTTTCTCATGTGACAGAGTTACATCTTACGTTCTGTTACATGTTTAAGTTTGGCCTTGTGATACATCGCCTTTAATCTGCTCTGCAGCCTTTAAAAGTGTAGCATGGTCAATGACCTCAGTGCTTGTTTTGTTCACATATCTGGACTAAGAACTCGTCTCACTCGGCACAGCAAGTTCAAGGCCAACCACTTCTATCTGTTTGTTTGTTTATTTATTTACCCAGGTATGTATGTCAACATTGTACTATGTCAACATCGTACCATGAAAACGTACTCAATAAACGGGGTGTTTGGGGGGTCTCTGTCCTGGGTAGTGTGTTCTGCGGGCCTCCTCTGGGGTCCGTGTTGTTGCTGCGGTTATCTCTCTGCGCGTTCAGGTATTTACTAACATGTTCAATTCAATTTATTGTATGTACAAGACATACGTCCAACTTGAATTATTTCATCCTCACAACTCTACTTCCTTACTCCATGGCCCAAGAGCTACACGTATAGCTGACGGCCCACCCACCACTCTACGAGTGTGGGAATGAAATAACTAATTTGATTGAATTGTTTTCATATTTCAGTAGTGATGAATATAAAACAAGCATTTTTTGAATTTTTATACGTGTTAATATGATGATTGCTGTTTTAAGGTAATCGGCCCTTAAAAACGCAAAGTGTCTTCTGTTTTAACTCGTAGTGAATAAGAAACAAAATATAAATTTCTCGAACACACGTAAAGAATCAAAAAACCGAGCTCGATAGCTGCAGTCACTTAAGTGCGGCCAGTATCCAGTATTCGGGAGATAGTAGGTTCGAACCCCACTGTCGGCAGCCCTGAATATGGTTTTCCGTGGATTCCCATTTTCACACCAGGCAAATGGTGGGGCTGTACCTTAATTAAGGCATGGCCGCTTCCTTCCCACACCTAGCCCTTTCCTGTCCCATCGTTGCCATAAGACGTATCTGTGTCGGTGCGACGTAAAGCAAGTAGCAAAAAAAAAACACATACAGTGTAGGATTGAGCAACTGCCGAAATGCGTTCAAGGTCAATGTCTAGCGTTTTAACAAGCACGTCTTCCGCACTCGCGCACTGAAACTCTCGATTTATAATTTTTGTTACCGGTACATCAATTTCCCTGCTCGGATTTATGAGAATATCGACCTATCGAGACTCAAAATACTAAGGCGATACTGTACTGTACTCCCAAGCCATTACGTTGCAGAAATGGCGTAACATCTGACATACCAAAGTAAAACTCCTAGCAATTGTTCAAAGTGATCACCCTGGGCTTCCCTGCAGGCTTCACTTCTCCGAATCCAGTTGCGACGCATTCGAGCCAAGACACCAGGGTTGTGTCCGACTCGTTGGCTGAACGGTCAGCGTACTGGCTTTCCGTTCAGAGGGTCCCGGGTTCGATTCCCGGCCGGGTCGGGGATTTTAACCTTAACTGGTTAATTCCAATGGCACGGGGGCTGAGTGTATGTGTTGTCTTCATCATCATTTCATCCTCATCACGACGCGCAGGTCGCCTACGAGAGTCAAATGGAAAGACCTGCACCTGGCGAGCCGAACTCGTCCTGGAATATCCCGGCACTAAAAGCCATACGACATTTCATTTCATTTCATTTCATTTCACCAGGGTTGTTCAGAATATCCTCTGCTGCTTAAACAATACGTTCACGGAAGTCGTCCGAAGTGGTTACTTCAGTTCGATATACTTTGTGTTTCATGTTCCCCCAGACATTAAAGTCCATTGGAATAACGTCTGGAGATCTGGCTGGCCAATTGATAGTTCCACATCGTCCTGTCCACCGTTGAGAAAATGTCTGCACCATCGTGTAAAATCCACGTGGTTCTGCGTAGTCGAAGCGACACGTCCTCTGAAAGCTCAAGTAACGTACTGTATCTACAGGAGCAAGGTAACATTAATAAAAAGATGATTAGTCCACGTAACCTACTTCCTACTACACCCATCCAGGTATTAATTCATAACCGGTGCTGGAAATTGCCTTCTCCTACTGAATGGGGACGTTCCACAGCCCATGAGTGGGATATAGTGGGTTCGAACTCCTCTGTCGGCAGCCCTAAAGACGGTTTTCCGTGGTTTGCTATGTTCACACCAGGCAAATGCTGGTGCTGTTCCTTAATTAAGGCCACGGTTGCTTCTTCACGATCCTAGCCCTTTCCTGTCCCGTCGTCGCCGTAATATCTATCTGTGTCGTGGCGACGTACATCAACTCGTAAGAAAATGGTAATCAGCTGTCAAAGACACTGCACCCGTTGAATATGGTCAGGATGCACTCGTTCTTCATGCAGTGCCCTACGTATGGTCCAAGTTGGTACACCAACGGCACGTGGCTCCATGGCAAAACGGTTAGCGTGCTGGCCTTTGGTTACAGGGGTCCCGGGTTCGATTCCCGGCATGGTCGGTATTTGAACCATCATGGTTATTTTCCCTGGCATGGGGCTGGGTGTATGTGTTGTCTTCATCCTCATTTGATTATCATCAAGATGCGCACGTCACCTACGGGAGTCAAACCAAAGGACATGCACCTAGCTAGCCGAACCCGTCCTGGGATCTCCCGGCACTAATATCCATACGCCATTTCATTTCCATTGTCAGGATGTCTTCTTCCGCGTCTAGAATTACACGTGGCCGTTTAGGCCATCGCTTCTGAAAGCGTGATGTAACACAACCTGCATCGCGAATACGCTGCAGTACAGCAAGTATCGTTGCTGGATTCGGCACCCGTCTGTTGGAAAGCCTATTCCGATTTTCCGATAGATTCATTGAGGGCGACCCGTGTTCTGTTCTGCCACACGATACACTAGCAGCATATCATGGTATTCGTGGTATTCATACACTGGCATTATTCAAATACTACTACTACTACTACTACTACTACTACGAAGTAACTCGCGTACTAGTACGGACGATAATTCGCCTCTCTGACAGCTGTTATTCAGGTCAAGGTCAGACAGACAGCTCAAACCTCTAGTCCGGTGGTTTCATGTAGGGGCGGGAACCCGTCCCACCACACCCCCGTCGCTAGAAACAGCAGACGACCGACCGGCCCGTGACAGGTCTAGTGAATTTGTCAAACTGCTTACGTGAAATATTCTCCCACAGTGTGATTTCAATACCATGGATTCTTGGGAGACCAACTCGCCGTATGCAGAAACACCCCGTGTTGACGTGTACGTAAATAAAGTTTCTTACGTCAACGAAAGAATGCGTGGGATAGGATTTCCAAGTGAGTAGTATCAGAAGTGAATTGTCAAAGCACATCGAACGTTTTGCTTCATATCAATAAGGGACATGTTATAAAAATAAATTAATTAAACGTACTTCCTTTTCGTGCTTCCAAACGAAAAGAACTTGTTTAATTAAAGCATTCTGCTTTTGCAGTGCCTATTAAACGTATCAAAATAAACGTTGCCAGGTTGAGTGGCTCAGACGGTTCAAGCTCTGGTTTCATGAACTTAGCAGGCTCGATCCTGGCTCAGTCCGCTGGTATTTGAAGGTGCTCAAATACGTCCGCTTCTGATCGGTAGAATTACAGGAACGTTAAAGAACACCCATGGGCAAAATTCCGAAACCGCGCGTCTCCATTGGCACGTAAACATTTATTATTATTATTATTATTATTATTATTATTATTATTATTATTATTATTATTATTATTATTATTATTATTATTATTACTGAGCGAGTTGGCCGTGTGATTAGGATCGCGCGGCTGTCAGCTTGCATTCGTCGTAAAGCCACCTACCAATATTATAATAAAAACTGTGTTAGTCCATTATTACTAACTATTACGAAAATAAAAGTTAAACGCCCCACTCAAACTTCGTAGCTGGTAATCTGTCAGAAAACACTAAAGAAAATAGTGAACTTTTAACAAGTCCGAATTATTATTAATCTTATAATTGCGGACATGTCTCCGGAATTACCGAAACATGTACTTACACATTGTTTTACGTCGCACCGACACAAGTAGGTCTTACGGCGACGATGGGAGAGAAAAGGGATACAAGTGGGAAGGAAGCGTTCGAGGCCTTAATAAAGGTACAGTCCCAGTATTTCCCTGATGTGAAAATGGGAAATTACGGAAAACCATCTTCCCGGCTGCCGACAGCGGAGTTCGAATCCACTATCACCAAAATGCAAGCTCACAGCTGCGCGCCCCTAACCACACGACCAACTTATTCCAACCTCTAATGCCGGACTGAGTAGCTCGGACGATAGAGCGCTGGTCTTCTGATCCCACCTTGGCAGGTTCGATGGCGGCTCAGTTCGGTGGTATTTGAAGGTGCTCAAATAAGCCAGTCTCGTGTCTGTAGATTTACTTGCATTAAAAAAACACTGCGGTAAAAAATTCTGGCATTTCAGCGTCTCCGAAAACCGTGAAAATTAGTTAGGGGAACGTAAAGACATTATTATTATTATTAGTAGTAGTAGTAATATTATTATGATTACGGAAGTTCTAATTAAGCGGGTCCATTACAGTCATCACTTTACCTATCGGCACTTACTGTCCAGTAATAAGCCTTCTGTCCGCCTCGATGGTATAGTGGTTAGTGTGATTAGCTGCCACCCCCCGAAGGCCCGGGTTCGATTTCGAGCTCTGACACGAAATTTGAAAAGGGGTACGAAAGTTGGAACGGGGCCCATTATGCCTCGGCAGGTCAAATGAGTAGAGGTGGTTCGATTCGCACCTCAGCCATCCTGAAAGTGGTTTCCCGTAGTTTTCCACTTCTCCAGGCAAATGCTGCGATGGTACCTAGCTTAAGGCCACGGCTGCTTCCTTCCCTCTTCCTTTTCTATCCCTTCCCATCCCCCCGCAAGGCCCCTGTTCATCCTAGCAGGTGGGGCCGCTTGGGCGATGTACTGGTCATTCTCCCCAGTTGTATCCCCGACCCAATGTCTCACGCTCGAGGACACTGCCCTTGAGGCGGTAGAGGTGGGATCCCTTGCTGAGTCCCAGCGAAAACCAACCCTGGAGGGTAAAAATATTAGGAAAAGGAAGAATAAGCCTTATATTACAAATGCCCGGCGGCAATTCCACAGTACCGGTAGCTCTTTTTCCTTCGAGCAATGTTCACGATGGATGAAACTACGGTTTTTGAAATTTGTCTCATTAATAACAATTTCACTGAATACTTATAGCCTTTTCTTTCAGTGTCCACCGTCCTTTCATTGACCTGAAAAGTTTATGAATAAGCATGGACTACTCGCATTGTCTATTGTCAGAAGTTCATCGTAGACTGTCGCAATAACAGCACAGAAAAGTTGCGCCCATTTTTCATTACTTATTAACTATTTCCTTTAATTTTGTCAGCTTGGATCACTGAGTAATGCCAATGACGTCTTATAAATCACACACAACTACACAACACTTGATTCGCATGCATGTGCTGGTACGGATCTTCGACGTCACTGCAAGAATTCCGTGTACTTTTCAAACAGACTACCCTAGACCGGTTTTCGAGTACGGCAAGTGGCCAGGCACGTGCGTCAACCTCTCCTACTTGCCAAGCCTTTAGGGGAAGTGCACAACAACATGTGTTGGCCTGCGATAAGAAACAGGTTCAACAAGCCCTATACTCTGCTACTGTACTTCCACTACGCGTGGACAGAATGACGTAACCGGCGCATCCTGTTACGGCCGTTCAAAACACATTAGGTCCTGAAATATTTGGCTCTGTTATGGGCAAACTAATAGGACAAGGTAAAAAGTACATAGCATATATTGTGGGATGTATTTTTCTTTGCCGACTAGCTTAATATCTGCACGTATAACCCTAACACTCTGTATATACAAAAGGGTGTAACGAAAACAGACCTCACTATAACAACCTGCTGCTCTGTGATTGTAAACCAGAAAAACAGCTGTTCTCATGTCGTTACAGAGCTACTGCCCTTGGCTCGATGTATCACTCGTTTGAAACACACCCATCCAATCTCCACCACCATAAGCGCGGGGTGACATGGCGCTTGGGATGCGCCGTGCGAGAGCGTGTCCAGAACCGTCCGGCATGTTTGATTTCTTTCGGGTAAATTTCAATGATAAATAGACGTACACACTATGTTATTAATTCCACGTGAAAATTGAATCTAGAGGCTAGATCTGACCGTCGAGGCCTGTATGCTTATCACTTAAATGCCGAACATAGGTTGAACTCATGAACTCAAACATGATGGTGAAATTAATCTAGAGATATATCCATCCATTCAATAGTTATACATCGAACAAAACTGTCATAGTACGTTCGATGCTGATATGATGTCAACCGCGCCGCCATCTTGCGACACGCATCGCTTGTCCACTGCAGCCGCAGCGATGCGGCGATGCAGAACAAACACTGTGTTTCATTCAGTTGATTCCGTAATAAATTTGTTGTATTCGATGCACGCGTTTCATTTAACTAGACTTGGTTCATAGACACTGTCACACCTGAAACTTCTTGCTATGTCTTATACACAGAGATATTCACTAAATCATCCTTTATGGTTATGGCTAACACGGAAAAATTGTTCACGTTCAATGGGGATAGTGGTGGCAGTGATCATGATTCTGTTTGCAAGATGCGTAACTGTATGGTCATCCGCCCTTTTTATTCAGGAAGATACCGCAAATCAAGACTATCGAAATTAGAAGAAATACACGACGGAACGAGCACTCGAAGAAGAATTAGGGAAATTGTATCATAAAGAAGGGAGAGGGAGCGGGAAGAGAGCGACAAAAATGTTAAGAAAGGGAGAAATGGTGTCAGAAAGTGAGAGTGCTATGGTAACAAGAAGCAAGAATAGGGGAGGAAATCTGGAAGGTGGAGAGTAAGTTATAACAAAATTGGAAAATAGGGTTCATTAATATTTAGGGGCTGTTAGGCAAATTAGGTAATAAAAAGGTTAAAGAAGTAGTAGAAAGTTACGATATTGTGGCACTCCTGGAGACATGGCTTGAAATAGGGAAGGAGGTAACATGGGAAGGGTTTGTGGCTAAGTATAAATAAAAAAAAAGGAGCGGAATAAGGGGAGAACCCCAGGAGGAATAGTGGTTCTAATAAAGGAAGAAATTATTGGACTAGTAGAGGATATTGAGACAGAGATGCAAGAAATGATCTGGATTAGACTTAATATGGGGAAGGAAGAAGGGGGTGTTAAGAAAGTAACTTTAGCATTTGCATATTGCCACCCTAGGAGTTCGTTCTACACGAATAAAAAAAATTTGAGGAGTTATAGCTGGAAATTAGTATGATAAGAGGGAAGTTTGAAGAAGATGGTATGTTGTTATTTGGGGACTGGAATGCGATAATAGGGCAGAAGAGCCCAATGTACAGTAAATAAGACGGAAGGGTAATGAGGAAAAGTAAAAGAAGTGAAGATACAGTGATAAACAGTTATGAAATAAACTTTTAGAAATGTGTGCAGCGGGAAATTTATATATTCTAAATGGTTGGAAAGAAGGCGACAGGAATGGGAAGCTGACGTATTTTACAGAACAGGGAGGAAGCGTGATCGACATAGTAATAAGCTCAGAAGGTTTGTTGGAGGAAGTCATAAGGATGGAGGTAGGATATTGGGTTGAATCACATCACTTTCCAGTGCGGGTGTTGATGAAAAGGAGGGTAGGGAGGAAAAAGAAGGAATATTTAAAGAAGAGTGATGAACTGGTGAGAGGGTATATTAAATATAAATGGTCAGAGAAAGCAAAACGGAAACTGGATACGATAATAAAAGAGGAGTTACAATTAGTAAGGTATGGGTGGGAGGTTGCGTTGGAGGAAAACAACATAGATAGAGCTTTGGAACTGATTTTATACCCAATCAAATGGGTAGCACAGATTGACAGAGGCAGGAGGAGAAAGAGGAGAGAGGTGGAAGGCTGAAAGGTGGGAGTGCAGAAAGAGAAGTTTTCTGTAATTTAAGTAAAGACTACAAAAGGGAAATGTGAGAGAAAAATGCCATGGATGAAAGAACAAACGGAAGCAATAAATAAAGAGTGAAGGACGAATAAAATAGAAAATTGTTTGGAGGGAATAAACAGAATTGACAAGGGGGGAAGGAGATTCGATAAACCAAGTATTGAGGATGAGCAGTGGATGAAATATTTTAGTGAACTACTTGGGGGGGGGGGTGGAGAAATGGTATAGATAGAAGTAGGAAGAAGTTATTTGGAGAAACAGGGGGTATCGATATTTGAACTGGACAAAGAAATAACAAAGAAGAAGAAGAAGTCACGGAAGTGATACGTAAAATTATGGGTAGGTCTGCGGGAGGATGCAATGTTATTAAAAATAGGTTTTGGAAAGAATTAAGCAAAACCGGACTGATGATAGAGGGCACAGTGAAGCTGTTTAACAAGATTGTTGATTGGAGTACCCAAAAGGATGGGAAACAGGAATTATATGTCTAATATACAAGAAGAAAGGTAATTAAAACATCACGAATAATTATAGGGGTATAACTCTGTTAGATTCTCTAAGTAAAATTTATGCAGTAGTTTTAGCAAAGACATTAATAAATTGGGCGGAAAAGAATTCGGTTTTGTCCTTTTTCCAAGGGGTCTTTAGGAAAGGAAAATGAACGGCAGTCAATAGAATTATAGTGAAGATGATTTTAGAGAAATACATGAGTATGGGAAGAGGAAAAATGAATGTGGCGGCAATTTATTTTGAACAAGCGTTTGATACGGTAAACAGATGTGCGTTAGTGGAAAAATTGGGTAGGTTTGGGGTTTCTGGGAAGATGATACGTGCAGTGGAGGCGATATGAAAGAAGGTCAAGTGCTGTGTTAAGTTGGAGTAAAGCAGGTTAAGTAGGCCATTATAATGTAAGGTAGGTTTAAAACAAGGTTATAAATTCTACAACATTTAGGAAAAAACAGGTAGGTCTACAAAGTAATTTTTTACAGGAAAGCTATTCAAAGTTCACTGCTAGCCCTAAAATCAGCATATTGAAGCACAGAATGTTTTAATAAAATATGGTTATTTTGATGCCTTCTTTCAATGGGATACTGTGAAAATAAATATATGTATATCAACGGGGCACAAAGTGATTTACACGGTTTTTCCCGACTAATGACTGGTAAAAAAGAAAATTACTCTGTTTTGAACTTTCGCTTTTAAGACTACCACAAAGTAATTTATTCAAACAATTTTGTTAAAAGAATGTAAAAAAAGATATTTACAATAAAAATAATGGAGACATCCAAGTCATTGTACTTCTGAAAGTTCCTTTCATGCATCAGCATCAACTTCGTCGAGATCTGGATCACTTGTAGGAATGGCAGCAACTGACAGATTCTTACAAAAATCATGAAATATGCTGTCAATGAGAGGAAGGAAGTCCACAAGATCTTTCTTCTTCTCTCTGCTTATTGGTACTGGGCCTGCATGGAACAGAGGTAGAGAAGTTGGTAAAGATATTCTTCTTCGTCTTCGAAGAGACAGTTCTCAGAAATTTACGTCCTCATTGAAGGTGTCTTTTAATGAAAGGGTACTTACTGGTTTCTTAACATACTTCAGCCAATGTGTTGAGTGCCATAAAAATTTATTTCCCTCAGTATCAACCCTCTTCATTTGAAATGGGCCCGTTGTCTTCAGTAGGGTTGAGATATCCAGAAAATGTCTCCGTTCCATGACGAACACATCAAAGGGATTTTTGCGCCTGCATGACCTCATTAACTGGTACCAGTCATTCGGGTGGTTGTTCTTTATCCCAGTTTTCTTCTTTTCCTTCTCAATTATTGCATGATTTTCATCGCATTCCATGTGGGTATGTCCACTTACCAGGAATTTGTGGTGTATTTCTTGTATGCGATCATTAGTCTGCATAACATATGCGGACATTGCAGCTACAATGCAGTTTCTATTTTACCTACCACAACAGTCTGAATAAAATACTAAAGATTGAATATCGTCAGGCAATTGCGAAACGAACTGATATATAGAGGAAGCAATTTGATTTCCACCTCTACCAGAAACACTTTCATCCCACATGAAACAAGTTGCTTTGTTTGTCTTCAAGTCATGTACGGTCAGGTTAAATGCCCATAATTGCCGTTTGTAGAATGATACTGAAGTAGTCAGAAAGGGCGCGGGAAGACATTCCTGAAATTCTAAGGCAAAAATTATTTCCTTTCATCTAATAGGGCTGCCTCTTTGCCCTGGCGTTTTGCATTTTAAGCTGCCTCTGCAGCCCTGTGGTAGTCATCACGTTCTTTGATAAACTATTCTTTGGCGTCCCCAGACAATGTGTTTATTTTCATGTTAATTAAATCACACTTGTGACATGTGTCTTGGTTATGTTTCTTAAAAGTCAGATCCAACTCATGGAAGCATTTAGTATAGATACTCAAGGACACTGGATTATCTGTACACTGTTTATACAAATCGTACATCTTACTAATGCTCAAGTCTGATGATAGAAACTTTCTTGTTGTCCTCTGTCGACAATAATGACTTTCATAGCTTTGAAAAATAATGTGATTTTTCACAATTTCCAGTTTACTGTGTGATCTTTTATTTGGGGTGCTGCCTTTCCTCTTCCATCACCAGGCACTATTCCCGTCGATGAGGTCCTTTTTTTCTTCGTGACCCGTTCTATGAAACCTGTAGTATCTCCTAATGTTCGACGAAAGCATTCTCTGCACATTTGATGACTTTTGCCTTCCAAGATGATATTGTACTTACAAGCACACTCTCTCGATTTCCCTTGACTCTTTTGCCGAACTCTGAGTGTTTTGGGTATATGAATTGTGATGCGGGAAGATAGGTACCGGACTCTGCTATCATGATCACCAATAGCCCAATAGTTTTTAAAACATTATTGCTGGTCTAACTCTGAGATTCGTTCACTGCATTTCATACGGCATGTTTTCAAATGCAAGATCCGTCTTTCTTTAACTCTCTTCCCCTTACTTGTTTCGTAAGCTAATCCCTTATTTCTGAGTTCTTTGTTGAGTCTTCTTTGATATCTTGATGTATCCGTCTTTCGTGGAACACGTTTAACCATACGATTTTCTGCTTTCTGTAAGCTTGAACTGCTGTTACTTATGGCTGAATCGTTGTCAGGGTAACTGGAAACTTCAGTGGCACTCTCAGGGACAAAATCTGGATCCTTCGCACTCTCATCCAAGATAAAGGCAGTATCTCCGTCCTCATTTTCCAAACATTCAAATTCTAATAGCACCGTTTACTCCAAAACTGGCAAATCTGTAAAAATAATAACACGACAGTCACGAATACATTTGGCATCTTGTTTAATCTCTAAGAAAAATATGTATGTTTATAAAATCCTAGCAAGAAACTTGTGAGGAATTACGAAAGATCGGTAGAGCCAGGAATTCGGTATTACAATACCTTAATTTGGCTACCCATGACAATTCTCCATTTTATTAACAATTTATTGCTAAGTTGAGTTGGTGGATATGAAGTAATAACATGTGAGCAATTTCTAGAATATTACATTTCTTTCTTTTCTTTTCCTGCCGCTTTTCCCACACCTGTGGGGTCGCGGGTGCGAACTGCGTCGCACATGTGGATTTGGCCCTGTTTTTACGGCCGGATGCCCTTCCTGACGCCAACCCTCTATGGAGGGATGTAAGCACTATTGCGTGTTTCTGTGGTGGTTGGTAGTGTAGTATGTTGTGTGAATATGATGAGGAGAGTGTTGGGACGGACATATACACCCAGTCCCCGAGCCAGAAGAATTAATCAGAAGCGATTAAAATCCCCGACCCGGCCGGGAATCGAACCCGGGACCCTCTGAACCGAAGACCAGTACGCTGACCATTCAGCCAACGAGTCGGACTTTCTAGAATATTACATTAATAATAGCAATAATCGTACGTTGGTCAATCAGCACATCATATTTTTGATGCTCTTCACTCATTCTCGCATTGGTATTATTGGTTTTAGCCTATAGTACTGAGGCTAGTGTAGAATAATCTAAAATAAAATGTATAATAAATATTAATACTGTGATTTGAAATATGATTAACACATTAACAACAGTCATAGTATAATAATAACAATAAAATTTAAATAACTCACCGTTTTGGTTTCCACCACCATTTTCTTCTGGGTTCTCAATCCGTACTTCTATATTCACTCCATCAGAACATGAATTTAATGTTCTTTTAGCCAAATAAACTAATCGTTGTCCACGACTAAGCATATTTTCACACCCCTCCACGTTAACAAGGGAACTACAAATACCTACACATAAGGCAGTGTCATTATTAAAATGCGGGGGAAATCGACAATGCATGTTATTAAAGCAAGCACTATAATGGAATTCTTTTAAGAACTACCGTACATAGTTCTATAAAGTCCGTGAATGGATTTAATATGAACATTTAACTGTCTATTCCCTCAACTGTTCAATTATAATATAAATATATTTTGATTTCCGTTTGTTATTAGTCATTACTTAATACATTGTAGCTTAATAATCCATGCAAGTACACTTACCTGCTTTTAACAGCCACTACAATAATGATTCGCAAGGGTCAAAATAATGTAACTAGACTTACCCGTTTTTTTCCTTCTTCGCAACTTCCTCTGATAAAATTAAAGTAAGTTGACTTACCCGCACAAGTGCATACTAACTGACTTACCTCGAAAATTAAATGCGCAATAATGGCGCCATTTATACAAGATTACTTACCCGTTTTTACACGATGCAAGTATCATCATAAGTGTTTGCTTGGTGCACTTAACTCATTTTCGACCAAAAGTGGACTTACTCGGTTTTTCTCAAATGCTGTAGAATTATCCCCGATATTGTTCACTTTATTCATTTAACGACATTTTGGATGGACACGGCGGGAATAATTGGGTGGCACCAGCTCTTAATGGGATGGAGATACCGGGACTGACTTTTGCGGACGACGTTGTTTTGCTGACTTTAACTGCTGGTGGGATGCAGTAAAGTTTAGATGCAGTGTCAGAATATACAAAGGAATGGGCATTGAAAATTAACGGGAATAAATCTAAAGTGTTAGTAATGCAGAAAGATAAAGGTAGAAAAAAAGAAATGAATCGGGTGGTCCAGGGAGAGAGGATAGAACAAGTAAATAAGTTAGAATATTTAAGAGTGATTTTAAACAGAGGAGAGACATGGGAGGGTCAAATTAAGAGAGCAAGGAGGAAAGGTGTAGCAGTCTTAGACGTAGTCAAAATTTTAGTGGTTAAGCTATAAAACCTTGAGGTTAGTCTTAAGATCAGTAGTATTTGGGAGGATAATGTGTGGGAAGAAATATGGGGGCTGTAGGAAAAGAGGATTAACTTAAGACAAATGATGAGTAAATATGGTAAGGCGGTTATGGTGCTCCCTCAGAGCACAGCGAATGCTGGGGTGGAACTAATGTGCGGGGAAGAAATAGAGGTTGAGTGTGTAAAAAGAGTAGTCAGATACTGGATGGGTTCGAAAATAGGGGAAGGAGGGAGGGTGCTTCAGGCTGCGTCCGAACAACAAAAGAAAAGCAAGTATAAGGGATGTTGGCTTGAAAAAATTAAACTATACTTGAAGAGGGTGGGAATGGTGTACATGTGGGCAGAGTTTTGGAAGAAGAAGGAAATTAGGGGACAGAGGGTACTTTTAAGGAGGATTGGAGATATTCAAAGACAGAAGCTGATAGAAGAGTGCAGGAATAGAGAATCGTTTAGTGTTTTTAATAAAGTAATGGAAGTGACAGTGTTAAATATTACGAATGTTGATAGGTTAACAGAGGAGGATTACTATGGTGCCTGATGGGGTTCTACAAGAATAAGGGATGGACAAAGGATAAAGAAAAGACACTATGCGTATTATGTGAGGCATCAGGCAATGATCTACACTTAATAGGTAACTGTAAAGCTACGGAAAAGGTAAGAAATAAGCTTTTGAGTGCCAAGAAACGGGAATTATTAGAAAAAGGGGATGAGCAAAAAATCGCACGGTGAATTATCAAAGAATGAGAGAGAGAGAAGGGGGGGGGGATCAACAGGTATTTATGTGCGGTGAGGAGAGTTTGTGACATGAAGTTAAAAGAGGCAAGTTCACAATCTTATTTGGCTTTGAAATAAGTTAAATGACGGCGGTGATTTTTTGTTGGGTAGTCATGAATTGAAAGTGGATGTGAAAGAAAGTTTAAAGATCTAAGGGTGTAAAATGAGAATGAATTAGAAGAGTGTGTAAGATTGATAAGTAAAATTTTGATGTAAGGATTTGAGAGAATTAGGTTTGTTAAGAGCGGTTAAGTAAGATAAGTGCAGTTATAAATGTGTGGGAAGTGTGAGTGAAGGATTGTTAAGATAAAGACAAAATGTTAGAAGGTTCGATTATATCTGATTTTAAAACGTCGAGGTACATTGTGAATGTGGAAGGTTCGTGAAGTGTAATTAAGATTGGGGAAGTGGTAAGGTAGTGTAAATTTGGAAGGTTTAAGTGATAAAGATAGGGCATGTTAATATTGATATGGCAAGACATGGACGTATAATTGAAATAGTAGTGGTAAATAAGTTAGATAATGAAAGACACGAGTCAACTGTTGTCTCACAAGTGAACTGGAATTTCTCTGGAAGTAGGTCAGTGCATACGTAACATTATGAACGATAGGTATAGATGGGAGCTCAAGAGAAGAATTTCGCTAGGAATGTGGCCGGGAATGCGTTAGCCCTCGCTTCTCCCCTCGTCCCTGTCTTATCGTCACCAAGCTGGTGTATGTACTTGCGTTTCTGAAAACGTTCGCCCTCGCAGTCGCAGTGTCCTCAGGTGGTCTCTTCCTGCAAGACACTTGATGTGTTTTTGTATACCGCAGGTTGGCAAAATTATTCATCTATTAATAGACTACATCTGATCAGCGAAATATTAAGACAAGGCAGTTTCCAACTAATAGCAATCTAGGTTATTTTCCAGTGACACTGGGAATTTATGCCATCTTCAGAATTAGATTTTATCACGGGCAGAGTCCATCCTCAAGGTGCAGATCGAAAGAGCTTTTGTTATTTTTTATTTGAATATATATATATTGTATTAATTATTATAATACTTTTTACATATTTTTACAAAATGATCGCCAACGTCCGATGACGGTTACATTACTAGAAGAAGACGATATTTATTTTCTGTATTTCAAATGCAGTAAGTTTCATGAAGTGAACTAAAGGCAGGTCAATTTCGCTCGTCAGTGTGCCGAGTTACGAATGCATTCTCTCTCAAACACATGTACCGGGCAAGTTGGCCGTGCGTGTAGAGGCGCGCGGCTATGAGCTTGCATCCGGGAGATAGTAGGTTCGAATCCCACTATCGGCAGTCCTGAAAATGGTTTTCCGTGGTTTCCCATTTTCACACCAGGTAAATGCTGGGGCTGTACCTTAATTAAGGCCACGGCCGCTTCCTTCCAACTCCTAGGTCTTTCCTATCCCATCGTCGCCATAAGACCTACCTGTGTCGGTGCGACGTAAAAGCCCCTAGCAAAAAAAAATTGCAAACACATGTCCCGGCGTGTTCGTTACGTGAAGAAAATGATAATAATAATAATAATAATAATAATAATAATAATGAACCAGATTGAATATGTGCGCGTATAACAATTTTATGATTACGATCCAATCATTCAACTCATCCAGACATCAGTCAGTCATTCACTCATTCAGCCATTCAGTTAATATATAATGTCTATTGTAAGCTAAGGAGAAATATGTTCGGACTCCTAAAACAAATTACACTAATTAATAATAGGAGTACCGGTAAGATACGTGTTGTCCTAGACAATATAACACTGTTAATGTCTAGGACCAAAAGAAATAAAATTAAAAAACTACAATTTAGAGATTGGGTGTAGGCTAAATAGTGATTAGGAGTAATTATGATGTTTAATGTAGTAATATATATAAGAAGATCAATCATATAAAAAAATAGCAATAAATGATTACTCTGTCCCCAGTTCTAGGAGATCCGGAACTAGGGGATGGAATTATTCTATTCTACTATTCTGTATAACAATATTCTCGCTTGTGCGTCACGAATTCTGTGCCGCAAAGGTTATTTTACGTGTCGATAAAGCTGTCGACACGACGCTGACGTAGTTCAGCACCTTCAGATACCATTGCACTTAGCCGAGGTCGAACCCACAGACATATTGTACGCTCATAAAGCCAGCGCTGTACCATCTGAAATGGGTGAGAGAGGAGGGAATTTATTCATTATTCGACGAGTTAGTTTACTGACGAACTCAATTTTATAGAATTTTATTTAATCACAAAATATTAAAAAATACTGTAGGCCTAACTAATTATCTTCATCAATCCTTGTGTCTCTATGTCACTTTTCTTGATAGGCAAAAATATAAAATAAAATAACATTTAAAACAATAGACTCCAGGCCTAAATTATCTTAATCAATCCTTGTGTCTCTGTCACTTTTCTTGGTGACACACAAAACTATGAAATAAAATAACATTTCAAACAATAGACTGTAGGCCTAAATTATCTTCATCAATCCTTGTGTCCCTATGTCACTTTTCTTTGTGACACACAAAACTATGAAATAAAATAACATTTAAAACAATAGTCTGTAGGCCTAAATTAGCTTAATCAATCCTTGTGTCCCTATGTCACTTTTCTTGATAGGCAAAACTATGAAATAAAATAACGTTTGAAACAATAGTCTGTAGGCCTAAATTAGCTTAATCAATCCTTGTGTCCCTATGTCATTTTTCTTGGTGACACACAAAACTGAATGAAAATGAAATAACATTTAAAACAATAGACTGTAGGCCTAAATTAGCTTCATCAATCCTTGTGTCCCTATGTCACTTTTCTTGGTGACACACAAAACTATGAAATAAAATAACATTTGAAACAGTAGTCTGTAGGCCTAAATTAGCTTAATCAATCCTTGTGTCCCTATGTCACTTTTCTTGATAGGCGAAACTATGAAATAAAATAACATCTGAAACAATAGTCTGTAGGCCTAAATTAGCTTAATTAATCCTAGTGTCCCTATGTCACTTTTCTTGATAGGCAAAACTATGAAATAAAATAACACTTGAAATAATAGACTGTAGGCCTAAATTAGCTTCAATCCTTGTGTCCCTATGCCACTTTTCTTGATGGACAAAACTATGAAATAAAATAACATTAAAACAATAGTCTGTAGGCCTAAATTAGCTTCATCAATCCTTGTGTCTCTGTCACTTTTCTTGGTGACACACAAAACAGTTTCCCTTCTCGTGCCTATTCATCACATTATTGGATAACATGTCTGATAACCTCCCTAGCTTCGCTGTGGATAGTCTTTCCTTTCTTCCGGCAGGGTACCATAATAGTAATACAAAGTAGCACTATAATAACATAAATGTTTTATAACACAGTTTTTTTTTTGCTAGGGGCTTTCCGTCGCACCGACACAGATAGGTCTTATGGCGACGATGGGATAGGAATGGCCTAGGAGTTGGAAGGAAGCGGCCGTGGCCTTAATTAAAGGTACAGCCCCAGCATTTGCCTGGTGTGAAAATGGGAAACCACGGAAAACCATCTTCAGGGCTGCCGACAGTGGGATTCGAACCCTCTATCTCCCGGATGCAATATAACACAGTTATGTAAGTCTCAATATATAAATCGCTGTTCAACATTTAAAAGGTCAACACTACCGAACTGTTCGACTGGCCACTTGTATCATCAGAGGGAGACTGGCTGCTGGCTGACGATACTTTTAGGAAGAGCCATAGCCGAGACGACTGAGAGAGAAAGCTGCTCCCCCGTGTCCCACCTCACGTCCCGCTAGTCTTCTCTTCAGCTCGCATCTATAATAAGAATGAAGGCACATGCGCTGCGGATGACGAAATGTTAAGTCAGCGGACCTGGAAAGTAATGCTCTGCTGAGGAAGAAATGTTGATCCTAAGAGGATTGTGTATAGAAGGGCAGGTCTTGAGGTATTGAGTAAATAAGTGTGTGTAAGAGTTAAGGTAGATGTATAAGAGAGAGATGAATGGGTAGCGTTACTGTAATGAGGGGCCGGACGTGTCGTTCCAGGGAGATTCCTTCTTTGATTTCTTCCTCATCAAGGGGGACGTCACGGATGGCTAGTAGTTTTAGGGGTAGCATCTCACCATGTGGTCTGGTTTCCGCCTGTGTGAGGGGTCACAAAATTTGGTTAGGAGTTTAGAGTTAGTTATAGGGGTGGCGCTTACATGAGGCATGGTTTTCCGCCCAAGTGAATGACCACACAGCAGACTTAGTAGTTTTAGGGGTGGCATCTCATATGTGGTCTGGTTTCCGCCTGTGTGATGAGTCACAAAATTACGTTAGGAGTTTAGAGTAAGTTAGTCATAGGGGTTGCGCTTACATGAGGCATGGTTTTCCGTCCAAGTGAGTAGCCACATAGTACACTTAGTATATTTTTATTTTTATTGTTGTTTTGTAGGAAGGGAAGAGGGAAGGGAACGATATTAGAGGGAGGGATAGGGCGGTCCTATCCCGAACGTTGTTGGCAAGTGTTAATAGATAGAGGTCGAGAAAGGAGAGAGAGATTTGTCAACTGTATAGAGGGCCGGACGTGTCGTTCCAGGGAGGGCGGTTCCTTTTTTCCTCACCAGGGGCGACGGCACGGTCGGTCAGCAGTTAGAGGGGTGGCGTCTCACATGTGGATTGGTTTCCGCCTGTGTGAGGTGTCACAAAATTAAGTTAGGATATTTAGAGTTAAGGTAGTTATAGGGGTGGCGCTTACATGTGGCCCGGTTTTCTGCCCATGTGAGTGTCCACATAGTAGATTTAGTTTTTAGTTTTTCCTTTGTAACGGGAACATGTATTTGGTCAGAAAGCCTGTAATGTTCATCATCACTAAACATAAAAAGATATCAACGTTGTCTCGAAACCTGGACGCAATGATATACTGTAGATAATCACCTCCACATAAAATGCACATGATAACTGGAACAACTTGAAATAAATAATGAAAGACAAACCATGCATCACAATATAATAACTACGGATCATGCTCTACAGTTCTCCTAGGAGATTCAAATACGAAAAATGATTTATTTTAAGAATAGTTTAAATAATTTATATGTTCAAAATTCAACGGTTCAGGTATAAATCATAAATATGCCTTGGAAAGGATGTTCCTATCTCGATATTAAAATCAAGTTACCATATGAAGACGTTCAACACAGTAACCATATTCATCTCTCAACGGAATAGGCTAACGATCGGGCGTATATTTGATGATACCCTACGCATACAGTACACAGGATTCAAGTAGTTAACTACATCGCGTCAACCTCCACAATAGTTCATACCTGCAACAAATTTATATGTGGCTCTGCTCACCAAGACTTTGCGCAATCGTACTCATAATCTTCCCTTAATTTTATTACAAAGACGCTAGTATTCCATTCTAATGTATTCGAAGATGCTATCCCGTTGTTACATTAATATTCATGTATCAATTAGGTTTTCATACATGGAAGATCTTTTCGATAAAACTGTGTTCAAACTAGAATATTCTTAACCACAACATCTCTCTAAAAATAAATTATCCTTTCAAAATAAGGCAGTTAATTATATTGAAAAATATCGGATGTCTATCAAAGCTTCAACATCCGCATTTAACACATGGAAGTCAGTAAAATCATATTACTTCTTACATCGATTTTGAAGATTTCAGTTCTTCCGTGGCATTTAGATGACCCTATTGTCTCTTTAAATTATTTAGTAATGCATGTTTTGGCCTAAACTAACTCATAGTTGCAAGATGTAAGTAATACTCTTCGGACAAGGAATCTTCACAATACATAAATCAAGCTACATATAAGGAAAACGAGGGAAAATCAACATTCGAGGGCTTCATTAGCCTCGGGAGGTGCTAGGGAAGCTCGATTAGCACTTTTATTTCCTCCACCATTTTCACAAAGCCATAGTAATTTATTTTCCACTAAGACAATTGGGATAATGAACATCTGGAACTCATGCATTCTAATTATAAACATGTCGTGCACTTACAAAATATATCCATTCAAGATCAAGAAAGATGAAGTGACACTTTATATTATAAAAAGTCACTTTTCCACCATAGTCTTGTTGGCGGACTTTTCCAACTCACGGATACGCTTACAACACAGGGAATTCATAGACAGGCTCCAGTTTAAAAGACAGCAAACAATGACATAATTACAAAATGACCAATGGCAAAAAGTAACACACCATCCTTCCGTCCCAGTTACTTTTTAAGGAACAATAATTATACAATCTCCAAGTCATAAGTATACTGATTCAAATGTCTTCTCAGAAATATATCACGTTGTGGCCAGCGCATATAATGTTCTCCACACGACATTTCTAGAATTTGCTTGTCTTGAACAACAACATTATGGATAATTTTATTCCATTTTAAACTTCAGTCGAACACCCACACGCCGCCTTCTTCACACCACACTTCTTATCACAGTGAGTTTCTCTCATCGGTTGGCCGACAGGCGCGCCCAGCTTATCTGCCTCCCGTTGACTCATCACTGCCCGCTCCGCGGCGTAGCAACAAGGAGAGCACTTAGCTCACTTTAAAATCCGTGCATGACATGAGATAACAATTCAAATAAGCATTAAGAACATTAGTAATTGAGAATGAAGAAAATAAGCATTAAGAAAATAAGCTCGTAAGTTACCTTATGACATGGGATGTTGGACATGTTCTTCCACACATTTCTGGCATCGTCTTAGGAAACTCCAATTCACACGCATAAGTTCGTCTTTCGTAATTGAGGCTATTTCTCTCCGGGTATGTTCTTTCAGTGCGTCCAAAGTGTGAGGGTTTCTTGCATACACTTAATTTTTTTACTCCCCCATAAATAAAAGTCATAAACACTTAAATCTGGGGACCGTGGCGGCCATACGTTCGTACTAATAATACGATCTTCAGACATTTCCTCAACTAAGTTTAATGTGTCATTTAGCTGTATGCGCGGTGCAAGAGTCGTGCTGAAATTAACTATTTCGACAGTCAATGTCAGTCAGCTCGTCAGAAACTGGTTTGGTTATATTATCGCTGTATCTTTGTGCATTAATTGTGCCTTGAAAAAGATAGGTCCTATAATTATGTATCCATTCACTACGCACCACACTCCGAACCTCTCGTCATGTAGAGGAATTTCGTATACTTATGCGATTGGGGTTTTCTATACTCCAATATCTGTTATTTTGCGTCGAAACATACCAGAATATGAGAAAATTATTAATCGTTTATCAATTATTTCATCATGAACCTTTCGCAACATCCAATTATACAAATATATCCGGTTATCATGATTACGTGGATGCAGTTTGTGTACCACATTTACCTTGTATGGTTTGAATTTTAAAATCCTCGTAGCCCACCATGCTGAGCTCTTCGAAACCACAGCTCCTTGTGCAAGTCGTCTTATGGATTTTGTAGGCGTATCTTTCTGCGATTTCATTTGCTTTTTTCTCGCTAAGTACACATTTTTTAACACTTCGCTTCTTATTGAGTAAAGAACCAGTTCCACACAATTTGTTAACGAGTTTCCGCAATGTGATGTGGCAGTTATTGAAATATGAGTGAGACAGTGGTAGGTATTAAATAGAACACAATAACTTAATGGGTGACAGTAAATATGAACACAATAACAGTAACGTCTCATCAAAGACCAAGATTAGGCAAGGTCTCACACACACTGTGCTCTTACACAGAGACACCAGAAAAATCAAACATAAATAGCAATACAGTGTTATTGCACCCCAAGCAGAAAATAAATAAGAACAGAAAAATATTTAAACATGCAAAAACAAGCAATGGCAACTTACCTCAAAGGGGTAAATGTGCGGAGAGGGAACTTACAGTGGATCATTGTAATGGTGACCAGCCCCTTTTTTAAAAGGTATCCGAATTAATATAGTAAATTTTAGAGATTAGTTTCGAACCGCTGTCATGAAAGGATAAGACCTAGATTAGAAATAGTAAAATTTAATAACAACAGCATGTATTACATGTATCGTCTAGGGAAATAACAGATTAAAGGTAAATAATTTTGTTTGGTTTTAGAAATAATAGCCCAAAGGAGAAGAAGGAACAGGTTCTGTAACAATAAAATTGACTGAGAAGGATAAGAGGAAAAATATGAAACCAATACCTAAATACGGTGTTAACAAAGAACAGAGAACATTGAAGTTACCAGGGAGCATAAATCAGAAACAAATACCCTCAAATATAACAATTTACAGAAAACCCACCGCACAAGGGATACCAAAGGGATAAGACGAAACTCAATTAAGTTAGAAGAGAATAAATTAATAGAATTAAACCAGAGGGCCAGCAAAGATAGAACCAAATTAAACACCAAAAGAAGCGGAAGACATGCTCACAGCCGAAGGTTGACCAAGGTAGAGTAAGGTCAAGTCGAGGAGAAATATCTCCTTAATTCAATAAACTATTTAAAATGCAGGAAGATAAGATAATGGATGACCCCCAACGATCATCCGATGAAGTGGTGAATAAAATGTGAGATCAGTAAATATCACCATTGACACTTCTAAACCAATGCTAAGTTAAGGAGAAAACACTCCTTCATTCAACAATTTTCTAATTAAAATCCAGGATAATAAGATAATGGGTGATACCAACGCTCATCCAATGAAGTGGTGAATAAAATGTGAGATCAGTAAAAGTCACCACTAAGTCTACTAGACCAACGTCGAGGCAAATCAGTCAGTAACGTTCACCCGATCTCAGTGAAATCAGACTCAAGTCCCTATTCGCAAAAACAAAATAATGCCACAATAAAAGTCACCAAGACGACGAGAAAATTAAAATCAGGCAACCAAACATGTGACAAATCACCGTAATAATAATGGTGGCTTCATTTTTCTCAACACTTACCACCACAAGGTGAATTATGTTTAAGGTTAGCCTTCAGAATAGATAGGCGTAATTAAGATATCGGCCACCGGAATTTACGATCAATGTAAATAATGGAATGTAGGAAAACTTTTTAATCCCTTTTAAAAATAAAGAAACATGTACTTTTGGTTTTCGGAAAAACCAATTAAGGGTGGGGGTGTAAAAACGACTCAAAATGGGGGTGAATTATTTTTATTAGATTAGTGTCATCTCAAAAACTGAAGATCGTGCAGAAGTAAAAATTGGTACTGGAGTCTCCTTTAAAAATATAGAAATACGTATATTATTGTTTTCGGAAATTCTTCTTAACATGAGGCGAAAGAATTGGAAAATGAGTTGAATTCCTTATTTGACGAAACTCATATCTCAAAAACTAAATGTGTCAAATGTGAAAATTGGTATTTGGAATCTCCTTTGAAAATAAAGAAAAACGTATCTTTTGTGTTCGGGAAATCCACTTAAGGGGGCTGAAAAAATTGAAAAATTGTATCAATTATGCATTTGTATGAAGATACTTAAATCTAAAACAACTAAATATGTTACAGACGTGAAAATTAGTATTTGAAATCTCCTTTAAAACTAAGGAAACATGCTTTTATTGGGGAAAAATGAACTTGTGCAGGGGGTTAAAAAAGAGAAGAATTATTTTTATGAGAATACCTATATTTCAAAAACTGAAGATGTTACAGACATGAAAATTGGTATTTGGAATCTCCTTTCAAAATAAAGAAACACGCATTTGGGGAAAGATCAATATGAGCGGTGAAAAGGGGTGAAAAATGGTTGAATGCCTTAAATGAGGATACTTATATCTCAGAAACAGAAGACATTACAGACCTGAAAATTGGTATTTGGGATCTCCTGTGAAAATAAATTAACACGTATTTTTTTGTTTTTGGTAAATATAATCAATGGGGGTTAAGCAGAAGTGACAAATTGGGGTGAATTTTTAGAAAGATTATATCTATAGTATATCTAAGAAACGTAAAATGTTACAGACGTAAAAATTGGTATTTGGGATCTCCTGTAAAAGTAAAGGAACATAGGTGATTTGTTTTTGGAAACTCCACTTAAGGGGAACTAAAAAGGGGGTGAAATTTTAAAATGAGCATTTCTACAGTATATCTCAAAAACTTAACATGTTACCGAAGTGAAAAATAGTATTTTTTAATCTCTACTAAAAGTAAAGAAACATGTATTTTTGTTTTCTGAAAAGCCACTTGGGTGGAGGGGTACAAGTGATTGAAAATGGGGTTGAATTCTTTTAATTAGGATGCTGATATTGGTATTTGGCATCTCCTTTAAAAATAAAGAAACACATATTTTATTGTTTTCGGAAAATCCCAATAGGAGAGGTGAAAAGGGTGAAAAAGGTGTTGAATGCCTTAAATGAGGATACTTATATCTCAGAAACAAGGTGTTACAGACGTGAAATTTGGTATTTGGAATCTCCTTTAAAAATAAAGGATTTTTTTTTGTTTTCGGAAATCTACCTAAAGGCGGGGAGGGAAATTAAAAAATTAGTTGAATTATTTGTATGAGGATACTATTATCTCAAAAACGAAAGATTTTGCAGACGTGAAAATTGGTACTGGGAATCTGCCTTAAAATCAAAGAAACACGTATTCTCCGAAAATCCAATGAAGGGGAGGGGATGAAAGAATTGAAAAATTAATTGAATTAATTGTATGAGGATACCTACATATAATAAAAACTAAAGATGTTACAGACGTGAAAATTGGTATTTGGATCTCCTTTAAAAACAAAGAAAAAAGCCTTTTGGGGCGGAAATCATCTTGAGGGGCGGGGGTGGAAATGAGTTGAATTCCTTCTATGAGAACACATATCTCAAAAACTGAAGGCGTTAGAGTCGTGATAATTGTTATTTAGAAGTATTTTTAACGGGAAATTCACTTACGGGGGGGGGGAGTGTGAAAGGAAGTGAAAAAAGTGAATTTTTTAAATCGGGATACTTATATCTCAGAACTGAAGGTAACTACGTGAACATTGGCATTTGGAATCTCCTTTAAACATAAGGAAACACGCCTTCTTTTTGGGAGAGGGGGGGGTAAGTCAACTTAACGGCGGTCGGGTGAAAAATGAGTTGAGTCCAATTGATTTTACTGTTCATAATGTACTTTTTCTGATCATAAACTGATCGTTTTTAATTTTCCTGGGTTCGTTTTCAAGAGCCATCTTTTCCTTTGAAGTACATAAAGTTAGATTACAGTAAATTCTTCTGGCATACAAATAAAAATTTTAACACCTTTTAAATAAACGATATGAATGATATTGACCGTGCAATTGTTCACCTCTATAATAAGGTCAATAATGCACGGAAGTATATCATTCGTGTCGCCAGAAATTTAGCGCACTTGCCTACGCGCGACGATGGTGCTGGTCACATTGTCAGCAATGACAATGGCAGCAGATGTAATTTACCGCCTAGTAGCGGTCTTGCAATTTTCTGTGGGTTCCAGACCATGAATAATAATAATAATAATAATAATAATAATAATAATAATAATAATAATAATAATAATAATAATAATAATTTTCTGGACCATCAAGATGTGCGGACAGCGCTGGAAACGGGTCCTGTCTGGGTAATGACTACGACTGCAGTCCGGCCGCAGGTTTAGTACCGCCAACGCACCCAAGACGACACCACGCCGGATCTCCTCAAGGATTTGATCCATATTAAAAATGCTTATAGGAAAAGATGGCAAAGATTTAGGGACCCAACTGACCAGGTGGAATACCTGGACCCAGCCCGGGAAGTACGAAATCGATTGCTGGAAAGAAAGATTGAAAAATGGGAGGAACTTTGCCGTAATCTCTCAGAAAACGAGTCAGATCACGAATTTTGGCGGATTCTCTCAGAAAACGAGTTAGATCGCGAATTTCGGCGGATTATAGATAAAACATTATGCATTCAATTATAAATTTCATTATAATACCGTAGCAAAGCACGGGTATCTTGCTAGTATATATATATATAATAACATGTCCTGACTGATTCATCATCGCCGAGGCAAAACTACAAGACATAAAGAAATGAAATTCGGGAATGCATTTATATTAGAATGTAGGTGCTCACTAAGGGATGATTTTGGGATATTCCGATGCTAAGCAGGAGAAAGGGGGTGAATTATTGAAATGAGGGTATCTACTTCTCAAAACTTAGCAGTTTATAGACGTGAAAACTGGTATTTGGAATCCCCTTTAAAATGAAAGAATCACGTATATTTTTGTTTTCGGGAAATCCTCTTAGGCGGGGGTGTAAAGAACATGAAAAGAGGTTGAATTATTTTTATGAGGACACTTATATTTCAAAAACTGAAGATTTGACGAACATGAACATTTGTATTCGGAATCTCTTTTAGAAATAAAGAAAGGCACATTCTTTTGTTTTCGGAAAATTACTGTAAGTGAATTGAAAAATGAGTTGAAATCTTTTTATGAGAATACTTATATCTCAAGAACAAAGGATGTTGCGGACGTGAAAAATTGGTATTTGGAATACACACAGTACATACATACATTATCATTATAGACTGTTATGCCTTAAGATATTTGAAATCACATTTAAAAGTAAAGGAACACCGGATTCGATTCGTGTTACTGCCAGAGATTTAAGAATGGCTGGTGGGCTGGTATGAGCTGTATGTATTTTAAATCCTAGATGTGATATAGGAAATATTTTTAAACGTTCTACCCCTAAAGTCTTAAAGAAGTTAGCTCCGTAAACGAAATTATTCATCCCTCCAAAACCGTTTCACGTACAAAGTTGTAATTTCACGAGAAGGGTCTTCTTTTATGTCTTAGGTGTAAAATATCGTGTACTTCAAAATATTTCTCCCCTAAGGGTTTTAGATGGTGGTTGATCTAAAAAACACGACATCCGTTGTTCCGAAGCTGTTTCAGGCACGAACTTAAATTTTTATGAAGGGTGTCTTCTACATCCTAGGTGTTAAAAGTATTTAAAAACATTCCCCCTTAAAAAATAATCATTCCCCCATTACTGTTCGGCGTGCAAAATTAGAATTTCACAGCTTGGTCGCTTTTACATCCTAGATGTTAAATAAGATAGGGTTTAAAACATTCAGATTCTTCCGTATGAAGTTCAAATGAGTGTCAGATCAGGAAATAAATAATCATTCCCCAAAAACCGTTTGACGTACGGACTGAGGATGTATTTTACTGGCTCAGCTGACAGTGCACTCTACAAAATGTAAAACTTTGAATAATAACCTTCTATTTAAAACTGTAGCGAAGCACAGCAATCTTGCTAGTATTTAATAAACGTACAGAAAAATTTCCATGTTATCGAGCCACTATAAGATGTTTGAAAATTGTTTTAAACGTAAACGTCTTTTTATAATAAGTAAATCGAATTTTTTTAGCAAATGGCAAAACTCTTTTTCCCGCGCTGCACGCTTGCGAGACAGTGTGCGCAGCGCACTAGACCGCTGTTACTACACTTCCGCTTGACCGGTTCATTTCTAAATGGTGCTATGTGGTATAAAAATAGTCGAACGTTTTTATTCGATTAGATCTATTTCATAACTAGAAGTATAGGGCTGTTATTTACTGATGGTGATTATTGCTTTAAGAGGAATTTAGCTGTGAAATGTCCGCCTTCGTAGCGTAACTGTTAGTGCTACTACTGCGGTCATCGATGGACCGGATTCGATTCGTGCTACTGCCAGAGATTTAAGAATGGCTGGTGGGCTGGTATGAGGTTAAAATGACACCTGTTGCTAACCTCCACTTGGGGTCTGTCCGAAAAGAGCTGCACTACCTCGGAACGAGAATACGAGTTCTGTCTGGATCCATGGTTAAATGGTTAGCATTCTCGCTTTTAATCCAAGGAGCTCCGGGTCGATTCCCAGACGGATCTGGGAAAATTAACCTTCATTGGTTCATTCTTTTGGTTTGAAAGTTGGGTGTTTGTGCCGTCTTCAGCATTAGAATTCATCTTAGGTAGGGACCCATCTTCAAAGCAGGTCACCTATAGGGTGTCATGTCGAAATAACAGGCCTCTTCGGAGGTCCCACGCTATTATTATTATTATTATTATTATTATTATTATCATTATTACTTTATCTTTACTTTCCGACGCCCCACTTTTCCCTTGAAGATCCGGTATCCCTGAGATTCGAATGCATATTCATCGGAATATCTGGTTTCTTACCTGCCTTGATCTGAATCTGGTGTTGTGTTAGAGTGTCTCTTAAATGTTTCATTTTACCTATCTTGATTAGGGAGTTGACATTCAACGTAGCAAAGTAGTTCGGTTGTTTTTGCCGTATCTTGTTGCGAGAGATTGTAGGATGCTCCGACTCATCCCTGTAGCATGTCGGTGTGGGATTCCCAGAATCCGAAGGCCCACGAACGTCACTGAAAGTGGGTGGATTAGGGTTATTACATCCTAATCATGTTACTACCGAGGTTGTGAGCTCCAGTAGGTTTAATTTCAGGGTGTTCTCACCTTGAATTAGTTGCCAGCTCAGCTATGGAGACCAATCCTCCCCGCTGTGGTTCTTCCGCCTTCCTTGCCGTTTTTAGATGGTTCTAAAGATCTTCCTCCGCCTTGGAAGCAGTTGACCAGTTGTACTCATATTAATCCCCATCACCGCCATCACCTCCATACCGTAGTCTATCTTCTCTGTCCTTGAGGTCTTCACACATCACTCTGTGTTAGGGCTCCCCATATTTATGACTCCTGGAGAGAGGGTGTCCCAGTATTGTTAAGCCCCCAGGAGTTGGTCTGCCTGTTGGTCCGCGGGTTCATTTCCGAGGTATTTTCACCAGCCCACATTGCCGTAGGACCCCTATCCGCCACCTGGGGATGCGTCCTTCAGAGGTTAACAGGCTCCCCTGAGGGTATTATTATTATTGCTTATTTTTCTGGGGGGAAAATGTGACTGACATGAACGACTGTAGAGGGATCTCATTGATACCGGTTACCTACAAGATATTATCTAAGGTCGTATTGAGCAGAGCCCGACACTACATAGAAAATGGGTACAAAAGAAACAAACGGAAAACTGGAAAAATACTCCAGGACGCAGGCTTGCAAAGGAACTGATAAAAGGACCAAACAAGAAGCATACTAAAGAACTGTTGAAACTTAGCAGAGAAAATATAAGATGGGTAGTAGGACTGTAGGCAGGACACTGCCATCTGTAAACACACCTACATAGAATCGTAGTAATAAGAGACAACGTATGTAGGAAATACAATGAAACAGAGGAATCAGCTGAACACATACTTTTCGAATGTGAAGCGCTGGGTAGAATCCGACTCTCCACTCCAGGACTACCAGGTGAAGACAGATAAAAAAATCCAAGAAGACCCAATAAGAACAACCTGCAGCTTTGTGAAGGAAGCAGGTATATCTAGGTGGAAATGAAGGAAAAACATGGTAGCAAAAGATCTTAGAGGTCGACGCTAATTAGGAACTAATATTTAGAGGCGCCATGGAGAAGAAAAAGAATATCGGTCGTTTGTAGTTACATTTATATTTCACCCCGTTTCCTAGGGCTTTTAGGCATTTCTTGCTCCCACAGTATCTTTTCCAGAGAGTAGGTAATAGTTATACCAAATTTAGATGACAGCTGTGCTGGAATATACACACAAACATCCATAATCTCGGTCAATTGAACATTTTCTTTTCTTCACCTCTTCTCACCCCGCTACCGATTGGGGCTTAGTGTGGACTTAAACAACATCCTTAGTGTCACTATTTATTTCAGTCACACCGAAAACTATGAAATCGGCACTACTTTCGATTATTTTATATCTCGTCCCCTCCAACTCCTACCCCTACAGGTGCTAAGGTTGTCACCCAACGCGATTTATCTCCTGATAGTAAGTTATAAGTTTACCAAGTGTGGTTGAAATCGATCCAATAGTCCCAAAAACTATTGATTCGAAACTATTATTAGTCGTTTTAGTTATATATATATTTCACCCTCTCACCTAGTGGTTGTAGGGGTGTCTTACCCCAATCAGTACGTTTCTCAGATAGTAAGTCATACTTGTATCAACTTTGGTCGATAGCTACGATGGAACATACATACATCCATTATTTCGGGTATTTTGGACAATTTCTTTTTTTTACCCTTTCTCAACTCCTATACTTAAGGGGACTGAACTTGGACTTCAAAAAATCCGGGATGTCACTATTCATCTCAGGGACTCTGAAAACCTTGGATTCGAATCTGTTTTCGATTATTTTGATATTCCACCCACCTCAGCTGGCGTAAATGTGCCAGGGGTATCTTACCCCCACGCGGTTAGTCTCCTTATAGTAAGTCATAAGTGTACCAAATTTGGATCAAATTGCTCCGGTAGTCCTGAAAAATATGGATTCGACAATATTACTGGCCGTGTTTAATTATGTTTGTATTTCACCCCTTCCCCTAGAGTTTCTAGGGGTGTCTTTCCCCCCACAGCATTTTTCACAGATTAATAAGTAATATTTACACCAAATTTATTTGACAGCTGTGCTGGAAAATACACACATACACCCATAATATCGATGGCTTTTCTCATTTTATTTGTTCATCCTTTCTCACCCCTATCACAAAAGGGGCTAAACTTTGATTTTTTTTTATCCGGAGTGTCACCATTCATCTCATGGTCTCCGAAAACTATGGATTCGACACTATTTTTGATTATTATTGTAATTCACTGCCCCTCGACCCCCACCAATATAGGGGGCTGAACATGGACTTTTAAAAATTCCGGAGTGTCACTATTCATCTCAGGGACCCCGAGAAATGTGGATTCGACACCATTTTCGATTATTTTTAATTAAATCCCCCTCGCCCCCCACTACAAAGGGGGCTGAACTTGGACTTATAATAAAAATTCCGGAGTATCACTATTCATCTCAGCGACCCCGAAGATAACGGATTGGGCTCTATTTTCGAATATTTTTATACCTAACCCCCTGACCCCCTACCGCTAAGGGGGGCTAGGGATGGCTTACCCCCGCAGTGCTCGTCTCCTGATAGCAAATAATAAGTGTACAAATTTTGTTTGAAATTACTCCAGTGGTTTAGGAGATGTGTCATTTACACACATACATTTATATATATAGATAGATAGATAGATAGATAGATAGATAGATAGATAGATAGATAGATAGAGATTGAGTGGAATTTAAAATTGAAGTGGAACAGTCAAAGCATTTGGTCCTCAGGTCGCCAGAATTTTACACTTTGAGAAAAGGGAAGGCTTGCCTTCACAAATCCGGGAAGGTACACATCAGTGAAAGAAGCCTTGGCTTCTAGAAAATTTTACAAGACACCTATCTCGAACCCTGGACCTCAATTTACATTAGTTTTACAAGGTTCCCTTTTGTGGGCAAGTGGATTACATTAACACAAGAGGAAGCAATTACATTTGCTTAAAACATTTATGGGGGGGGCACATCGAAAAAGGAATCGGAAGATCCGTAATTGAACCCTACACGGCCATGAAAGGGAAAATAAGAAGGGAAGTTACATTTGCAAAGGCTGTAAATCGAAATGGAATGGGAGTGCTTGAATTTCCCCTCCATGCTGATCATCAACAATACGGTGTCTAAAGTCACTAGCAAATCAGGAAGTGGCAAAAGCTAAAGAAGAACATTACAGAGACATGTACGATAAACTCAACACCCATGAGAGAGCAAATTATATTTACCAACTAGAGAAAAATCGTCCCCGTTCTACAGAGGATATTGGACTGTAAAGGATGGACACCAGAAACTACAACAAAGATCAGCTGAGATCCTTGACAGATGGAAGAGACATTTCGAAAAATCTCCAATGAAAAATTCCTACAGCCGCCAATACCAACAGTATAGTCCAGCTCCACCCATCACGGTTGCAGAAGTAGAGGTTGCCGTTAGAAAATGAAAAGTGGAAGGGCAACTACACCGGACCTTCCATCAGAGGTGTGGAAGATGCTTGGACAACAAACAGCTAAGTTCCTGGCAGAATTTTTCAACAAAATCGTTGACGAAGACTGTTCCCCTTCCAGTTGGCTTACCAGTGTTACGATTCCCATCTGGAAAGGGAAAGGAGATGTTAGAGACGGCTCCGACTATCGACCAGATCGTCTGCTTTGTCATACAATGAAAATCTTCGAGCGTGTCCTAGACGCATGCCTTCGTGACATAGTTCACATTACCCCAAACCAGTGTGGCTTTGTAAAAGGAACGGGAACGATCGACGCTACACATGCAACACGTCTTTTGTTAGAACGTCACAATTAAAAGAAACCACTCCACGTCACTTTCTTGGATCTCGAAAGGACCTTTGACAGGGTGCTCCGTTATCTTATTTGGCATCCACTCAGGCTGCATGGTGTACCAGAAGCATATATTCGATGGATCCAGCTTTTGTATCGGAATGCCACCAGCTAAGTCCGATACGCTGCTGGAATATCAGCACCATTTCACATTCAAGTTGCCGTTCATCAGGGATCGGCTCTATCTCCTTTTCTGTTCATCCTCTGTCTAGACACCATCAGCACAGAAGTGTTAACACCATACCCTATGCTGGTGACGTTATGGTCACCTGTGAATCTCGCCAAGATTTACAACAACTAGTCCAACGTTGGAGAAACTCCTTGGACAGATATAACCTGTGACTTAACGTCGGGAGGACTGAATACCCAGAGTGTGAGGTACAAAGTGACGGGTCAATTAACATCGACGGCGTTGATATTCTGAAAACATCTCAATTTAAATATCTGGGGTCACTTATCCAAACGGATGGTGACATAACACCAATATAAATGGTCCGTTATTGGACATTATAAATTTTCCAGCTAACTCATTCCTGGTTGCCAGCGTTTCGCCCCAGTGTGCTAATTTGCGCTCATCAGTTGGTAAATAGCACACCTACCAAGCCGCATGGCTAGTGCATACCGTAGAGGCCACAACGTATGCTACTTGGAGCCACCGGCAGTGACAATGCACTATGAAAGAATTTGTCTCATTACCCAAAATTGATGCCTGCCTGGCCATCATGTGATATAGATGTCGATTCCCATGGGGAACCTGAAATATTTGTCCCTTATGACTACATTTATAACACAAATATAAATGGTCCGTTATTGTACATCATAACCAGAAAATGTATACTGTCCAATAACGGACCATTAATATTGGTGTTATAAATTTACTCATACGGGACAACTATTCCAGGCTCCCTATGGGAATCAACATCTATATCATCGGATGGTGGCACGCTCCCAGATGTTCGAAGCAGTAGCAACGCTGCCTGGATGAAGTGGCGCCAAGTCACAGGAGTCCTATTTGATCGGAGGGTGCCAATGTATTTGAAATCCAAAAATCAACAGAACCATCATTAGACCAGTGGCACAGTATGGAACCGAGTGTTGACCAGTTACAAGGAGACACGAACAACAGCTGCATGTCGTAGAGATGAATATGCTTCGCTGGCCAGTGGGACTCTCTAGACCGGACTGCATTAGAAATTAGGATATTCGGATGGCATTGGGTGTGGCCACAATCCCTGAGAGAATGCGAGATAAATGTTTGGGATGGTATGGCCACGTGCTACGCAGAAACGGTTCTTCATTTGCGAGAAGGGCATTAGACTTAAGTCCTGAGGGCCGCAGACCACGGGGGCGACCAAAGTAGGGCTGGCTCGACACTCTGTGGGAGAATATGCATGTGGTGAAAGTCTCTCCTAAAGATGCACAAGACCTCATCAAGTGGGAAAGAAAGTGCACAACAGCAGACCCTGTAATTAAGCTGGATAAATGCTAAGAAATAGAAGAAGATCTTTGGTTTTTGGAAGTCCCAAAGAAAAATCCTAACCTCCACCCTCACAGTAAATATTCCTTGGTACAGCCTTACAGCCCTTGGACTGTGTATTCTCCGAGAATGGTAGTATAGTATGTGAAATTGCATCAAGGTGTATCAAGGTGTACATCAATCCGTTTGCATATCAACTATGTTGTATGGGACTGAAGACATCATATTCACATGTTGGAAGTAACAGCATGAAGGTAGCGAAAAGGATTGCAGGTACAAACAAAAGGGAGCAATCACAAGAGGATATAGTACACGGAATAAGGACATAAAGATTTAGAAATTAACTCGACGGATAAAGCTGTGCGCATGAACCGGCTTCGGAAATGGGGTTATGTGGGATGGATGTAGGTGGACAGGTTACCCAGAAGAAAAATGAACCACTGAACAAGTGGCTGCGGGGTTTCGGTCACGTAGTTATCAGCTTGCATTGAGTGATTGTAGGTTCGAACCCCACTGTCGGTAGCCCTAAAATTGGTTTACCGTGGTTTAACATTTTCCCACCGGTCAAATGCCGAGCTGTACCTTAATTAATGCCACGACCGCTTTCTTCCCACTTCTAGGGTAAGAGAAGTAAACGGAGAACAAGATGACAACAGACACAGCGTGAAATTATTTAAAGATAAAACGTGTAGAACTAAACAAGAAAACGGAGCTGTTTGTCAATAGAGGAATGTGGAAGTGCATAGTTAATGCACAGAGGCTTCAGACTGAACTCTGAAAGGCATAATAGTCTATAATGAGGATATACTGTATATATCCGGACTGAGTAGCTCAGACGGTTGAGGCGCAGACTTTCTGACCGCAACGTGGCAGTTTCGATCCTGGCTCAGTCTGGTGATATTTGAAGGTGCTCAAATAAGTCAGCATTGTGTCGGTAGATTTACTGGCACGTAAAGGAACTCCTGAGGAACTAAATTCCAGCACCTCGGCGTCTCCGAAAACCGTCAAAGTAGTTAGTGGGACGTAAAGCAAATAACATTATTATTTATTAAATGTGCAGTATGTGTTAAGTGCAAATGTAATTATAGATCATTCAGGCATGATGAGGTACACATGAATATTGTATAAACGGCCCGGTCATAATTATCTCATACTTTCAACTTCCGTCATTGCTCGGGACTGAAATGTTAAGCATCATCAACCACAATAACTACAAAGTTTATGTTAAGAGATAAACACTGTTTTCATTTGCTAATGATGGTTTAAAAGGTCCCATTATCGAATGACCAATGTGTAAACACTTTTCGCTGCAAGATAAAAAAAGTCATAAAAGTAATTAGTAACTAGCACGTCAGTCCTGTATTTCGATACCATCAATTAACATGAAGAAACAAACAAGCTTGGAAAGGCATGGGTTATTGTTGGTGTCTCATGAAGAAGTGGCCATACATCGGCTCCTCATATCTCAGTCTTTTAGGCCTCTTTATTGATGGTGGTGCTTTTTATCGAGTCTGGTGAATGTTAAATTATTTTAAAATACGTGGAAAATGTGTTGTTTCACGGTTTCTATGTAGTTAGTTACGCAGAGTTACGTAATTTTTAGTACTGCTTTCCTAGATTTCTTTTGGTTTATGGCTTAATCAAGTAGGACTCTAGCAACATATTTTTTGATGCACCATATCAATCGATCTGGCACACTACAAGGTTCACAGCTGATTTCTTTTATGCCTTATCCCATGGTGAAATATAACCTCCTTTTAATGTACTATGCAATATCTTGATGTGTTGCTACAGATACTAACTATGAATTTCTAAGTGGACTCCTTATTATGAACATATTTAGATTTCTACTTATTGTGAATATGTTCTGTCGGGCAAACTATTATATTCAGAACGGACAAGCTAAGGTATTGTTTATAAACCCATCATTGACAAGACAGTCATGTAGTATGTGCAGTCATCTAACTCCCCGTCTGCTTTCCGCCAATGTTCAGGCATGCTGTTTTACTCGGGACGCAGCAGTAATGCCATCTGTCGGAGATGAGTGGCAACCAAATTTCATCACAACAGTGGTCAATGTAACGTTATTCTTGATCAGTTTTATGAGCTTTCGAAATTGTAGGCCTTCACATTTTCTTTTCTTCCAACTCTGGGATATCAAGTAGAGCATCTAATGTAAAGGATCCTTCCTTCATGACTCTCTCTTGTTTTACACTTCAAGCGATTGTTCATTACGAATTTTTCATTTTTAAAATTATAATCTTAACGATTTTCCTTGTCGATACGTACGCGCTGTTTACACTTTAAGATAATCACGAAAACCATCGTCTTTTAACACGATTAAACGATATATTCATGTTAGAAATGCTCGGCGCTGATCTGGACTTATAAAAAAATCAAAATTCGTGAGTCTTATCTCTGTTACCATATCCGGTACAGTAAAAAATGTATAAGACATAAATGATCGGAAATTTAATTCTATATAACTTTAGTTATGTAATATTTATCGATAGGACAACTAATAACATAAATATTTGAGAATTAAATTTTAGGCATTCCCCTAAACTACCATTTCACTTAGCGTGGATAACATAACCCAGATTGTAGTGCTTCATTTCTCGAGTTTACATACCAAATTTCATTAAATTCTCTTCAGCCATTTTCTCGTGATGCCCGTACATACACACTACCATTCCAGTCTTTGATATTGGGCGCCGGCAATAATCCCAGGGTCGCTATACGGGTGATCCCAAAGATATCTTCGAGTAGAAATAACTAATCTTAAATTTCTAGGCAGGAAGGATAAGAGAGAAGAAAAAAAATAACAAAAAGGTATGAATGAGAACCTTTGTTGCGAATAAATCTATTGAAAAATAAACATTGACAAAATAAATAAAAATATACTGAAATAAATTAGAAATGACAAAAATTCACTGTAAAAATTTACCACTCACGCACTAGGTCAACTGAAATCGTTAATAATAGATTAATATTACAAAATCGGTTTTAATTCATATTATATTTGTTTTAATCAAGCACCAATGCGTTATATGTTGAATTAAACAAGACGGCCAAATTTCAAGCTAATCCAATTCCACTCATAAAATTATTAACATAAAAAACGATCTTCTTTCGTAAGCTCCAAAGCCAGATAAATACATGTTGAGTGGTTGAAATATTTTACATCACTTACCGGTAATAAATTCATATTGACAACTTCATTATAAGAAGATACTGCCGACGTCAACTTCATTAGTTCATTCATTTAATTACCACCTATCGGGTTTCGTTATTATTAATTTATTAACATTTTACAAATATTGTTGACCTGTGTTATCGACATCAACTTCATTTAAGTGATATTTCAATCCAAGATGTAATGACATTTATTCTGTACATAAATTGTTTAATCAACATTAAATCAGTATCATTCCCCCGTGGCTTCAAACCTCCCATCTACAAACACAACTAACATGAAACAAATCCGGACTGATGAGTACATCAGACACGAATACCACGGAATATCACTTGATTTTAATTGAGAAATATTAACTCCAATATATATATATAACTAGCTGTTTTATATTTCACACAAGTAAACACAAACTTGTAGCGAAGGGCCCTACAACTAACACAAAGTCCCACAAACGCTTATATCTACACTGAGTCTACAGCAGTGGGACAGAACCATGCTCCAAAAATGACAACCCCATGAAATTAAATCCACAAATCAAAATCATAACAACCACAAATTAGAATTTGCGTAGCCGAAAATATGCAATAAACAAATCCACATTAAATTCATTCATCAATAATAACCATCAGGAAATCCCAAGTCATTGACCTGGTCGAGCGTCGAAGTAACGACTGTCAAGGTGTGATATTACAGTGACCTGAAAATCCCTACCTTTAATTGGAATATTACAAATTATATTAAATCTTTAAATCTCTATGTGCTGTCACATAACTAGTCAATCTGAATGAAATAATAAATGTGTAACTATTCTTTGATGACGTTATTTCAACGGGGTTTATTCTTTAACACGGAACGCAGAGAAGTGGAAAAATCGTATCTTGGAAGCCGAGCTCATTTATTTCCTTCACGCCTTCAGCAATATATCTGTCAACACACCAATATCTTCATATCCTCGGCAACTCATACAATTCCTCTCAAATCATACTCCACACAATTTAGACTTCACTGGGCTTTTAATCTCAACTGTTCCTCAGCATTCTGCATTTCAAATACACAATGTCTAGCCTATGATCGTCGTATCCATTGGTTCAAATCTCACCAGGATTCGCATCATTATTCATCGAGAACACTTACTCTCTTTATCTTCAATATTCTTTATCTCGTTCCATATTATCATTGGTTCACTGCCTCTCACTAGCGTTTTGAGTGTTAAAGTACCTTATCTCAACTAAGCTTGAAAGTGAACTACAGGGTGAAGTATAAAAAATATGAAGTACGAAGGCCATCCGGAAAGTGGTACCCGTTTGCGCAATAAAGATACTGGAGTAAATATTAACAAATATACACATTTTTATTGGAAGGAGCATACTTTACACTACTTCTCCACATAATCTCCAAGCAAATTTAGGCATTTGTCATAACGTGGGACGAGTTTTTGTATTCCAGCGTCATAGTCCTCCGCCGCCAGCGTATTGAGATACGTAGTCACGGCTCGTTTAAGTTCTTCATCGCTGTCAAATCTTTTTCCCGCCAGAAAGTCTTTAAGCTTCTTAAAGAGATGAAAATCTGAAGGGGCCAAGTCCGGGCTATACGGGGGATGGTCGACGGTTTCCCACTTGAATTGCTGCAAAAGTTGTGTTATCGCGACTGCATGAGACCTGGCATTGTCATGAAGGAAAATGACGCCTGTAGACAATAAAACCTCGCCGTCAATTTTGTATTGCCCGCCGTAATTTCTTTAATGCTTCACAATATGCATTAGCATTAATTGTGTCTCCACGGGCCATTAAATCAATGAGCAGTACACCTCGGTGATCCCAGAAAACGGTTGCCATGAGTTTCCTGGTGGACAGAACTGCCTTGAATTTGTTTTGGTTTGATTGGTGAAGGAGCATGTCGCCACTCCATGGACTGTCGTTTATTCTCAGGTGATGCAGAACAAACCCATTTTTCGTCCCCAGTAATGATGCGAGTCAGGAAGGAGTCTCCTTAATCGGAATAACGTCCCAGAAACGTCAGTGCTGCAGCTATACGCTTGGTTTTGTGCTCCTCTGTAAGCATGCGCGGGACCCGCCTTGCACAGATTTTTGAATAATGCAGATGGTTTTTGACAATTTCATGAACAATTGTTCGAGACGCATTAGGAAAATGTTCACAGAGTTCATCAATTTTAACGCGCCGATCGTTCCTCACGCATTCGTCTACTGCGCTCAGCAGTTGGTTTGTAATGCCAGATGGTCTCCCTGAAAGTTCCTCGTCGTGTCTATTCCCCCTCCCCAGGTTGAAGTTGCGACACCAGCGCCGTACAGACGACTCGTCCATCATATTGTCTCCATACACCTCCGTTAATTGGCGATGAATATCACAAGGTCGAACGTTTCGTGCATTAAGAAATTTAATCACGGGCCTCGCTTCACAACTGGCGGGGTTCACAACTGATGTTAAACGATCACAGACACAACACAGGCAATGCTAGGGTCACGCAACCTCGCACAGAGCAGGCAGACAAGCCACTGACGCGGTCTGACCTTGCCCAGCGGATACCCGAATCGTCAGCGCTTCATGCGGCGCCAACGGGTACTACTTTTCGGATGGCCCCTCGTAACTCACAGCACATAATATTATCCTGGCAATATGAAGACACTTATCGATGAACAAAACTCTAAATATTCACTGTAATGCCCGTAGATGTTCGTTGGTTCATGTCCGCAACACAATATCAATTAACTTTCTCGAAGACTATGACTACTCATGCAATATGCCACAGTACAATTAACATGCCCCAATAACTACTAAAAAATGTACTCAATGCCATCTATCCTGATTAAATATATCCACACACACGAGTATATTTTCAGAAGATCAATACCACATGCTTATACCATATCAGAAGATTGTATAGCACAACACACGCTTATGAAGATATTTTAAAAATCACAATAACATTAACACACTCAGGTCAATATACAAATACTCATTCCCCAAGGCATTAGTACTATAAATGAACTACCTAACTCTAACTGAACCTTGCTACATTTAAAATCAAACAATGTAACTTAATCATCACATGCAAAAAGTATTATTTACAAATTTACCTAATCTGCTGATCATGCTTATGTGAACCAAATAAACTCAAATTTACTCATCTTATTCCGGTTTCGTTCCATATTCAGCCACACACCACTCCGACCATCAGGTCGGCCCACCGAAGTGCTCACACCATTATGACGACGATGTTACCGTCTGTGAAAATGCTCCTCTTGATGTTCATGTTCTTGACACACTTTACGTACGGCGCCATCATACACACGTTTGATACACTGAGCATATAAAGAAAAAATACAAGTTAATTATATTACAAACGATACACAATAATACAATCTTCACACTCGCGTACAATTCCCGCAACAGTTAATTAGAATTACTCCTCGGCAAGAATCCACGATTCCATGATGAACTGCACCCCAACGTGTCCCGCAACTTCATTATCATCACATTCGCTGCTACTCGACGAACAGTTTTATCGACACTTTCTACCTAATGCTTTAGATCTATGATGATTTGAATATCTAATCCCATATGAGAATAACCGCTGCGGATTAAGTTCTATTTGAGCCAGTTGTTATTCATTAAGTCAAGAAATGCTCTGATCCACGTTTCTCCGACGGCGACCACGATGCACTTCCGTACCGCACCGAAGTTAAGAGAGTAGTGAGTGACCCCTTCACCGCTTGGCGTCCTTCCGCCCGCTTTCCCCGCGGCACAGCGTCTGGGGAATCCCTTGATCAGTTTCATCATATCCTGCTCCCAGTAGCTACGTGTTATTGCCCCAGGAGTTTGTGTACATTCTTAGTGTTTGTTTACGTATTTGGTGCCTTATAGAGCTGACTTTCGCAATATCGCGTAGTTGGCGTATTGGTGTGTCAAAAGGGAGTCTGGCCGCTGTTCGAATGCATTTATTTTGTATTAGTTCTAGGTAATCTGCCGACCCCGTGGTGTAGGGGTAGTGTGCCTGCCTCTTACCCGGAGGCCCCGGGTTCGATTCCCGGCCAGGTCAGGGATTTTTACCTGGACCTGAGGGCTGGTTCGAGGTCCACTCTGCCTACGTGATTAGAATTGAGGAGCTATCTGACGGTGAGATAGCGGCCCCGGTCTAGAAAGCCAAGAATAACGGCCGAGAGGATTCGTCGTGCTGACCACACGACACCTCGTAATCTGCAGGCCTACGGGCTGAGCAGCGGTCGCTTAGTAGGCCAAGGCCCTTCACGGTCTGTAGTGCCATGGGGTTTGGTTTGGTTTGGTTCTAGCTAATCCAGGTTCGTTTTTGCAGTGAACCCCCACGCTGGGGCTGCATACATGATTATTGGCCTAATTAAGGCCTTATACATGTTTATAGCTACGTTTGTGTTTATACTGGACTTTTTGTTCAGTATAGGATAAAGCTAGATGAGTCTTATGTGAGCTTTCCTTTGGATATCTTTGATGCGGTGTAGCATGGTGAGCTTTCTGTCTAGGACTACTCCTAAGTATTTAGCTTTGTCATGCCATGCTATATCTTGATTGAAAAGCTTTAGTGGTTTTATGTTGACTGGTCTGCGTGTGCGTCGGTTCTTCCTAGTGAACAACACGGCTTGGCACTTGTCAACGTTGACCTTGATGCGCCATTTCGTTAGCCATGGCTCGAGAGTTCGTAGCGCTACTTGTAGCCTCTTCCAAGTGCACGCTAGTTGTGGGTGTTGGACTGTGATAGCAGTGTCATCAGTGTAGAGGTGTATGGTAGCAAGTTCCGCAGTTGGCATGACATTTGTATATAGGACGAAGAGGATTGGGCCAATAAGGGACCCTTGGCTACGCCCGCTCGCGTGCTGGAGAGCGTGTTGTGTACGTCAACTTGGAACTCTCGGCCCTCCAGATAGGATTTTATTAGTCTCATATAGCCTGGATGGAATTCGAGGTCTATTAATTTCGCTAGTAGGCCTTCGTGCCAGACTTTGACAAATGCTTTCTCGATATCAAGGAAAACCTAACCCGTGTCCCTTCGTTCTATGAATCGCGTGAGTAGTTGTGGGGCAGAATGCCCATTCCTAAAGCCAAATTGCTCGTTGCGAATTATTCCTTTTTCCTTGATATGCCCTATTAACCTTTTCAGTAGTATTTTCTCGAATACTTTACTGAGGGCGTCCAGAAGGCTGATAGGCCTGTAATTGTTTGGGTCTGACTTGTCTTTGCCTGGTTTTCCAAATACGAGTATCCTAGCCCTTTTCCATTGTTCAGGGTAGTATTGGAGTCTGAACATTGCATTGAAGATGCTGGTAAGTAGTGTTAGGGCTTTGTGTGTTAATTTCTTAATTACCGGGCGAGTTGGCCGTGCGCGTAGAGGCGCGCGGCTGTGAGGTTGCATCCGGGAGATAGTAGGTTCGAATCCCACTATCGGCAGCCCTGAAAATGGTTTTCCGTGGTTTCCCATTTTCACACCAGGCAAATGCTGGGGCTGTACCTTAATTAAGGCCACGGCCGCTTCCTTCCAACTCCTAAGCCTTTCCTATCGTCGCCATAAGACCTATCTGTGTCGGTGCGACGTAAAGCCCCTAGCAAAAAAAAAAGGTTAATTATAATATTCTGGATCTCGTCTGGGCCAGGCGCCTTCTTGTGGTTAAAATGACCTATAATCCACTTAATTTCGTGTACATTTGTCCTCTTAACCTCCGGCTTGGGTGCGTTTTCGGGGAACTCTGCTACATTTGCCTCAGTTTGCCTGGTGAAGGCGGCGTCAAATGGTATTTCGTTTGGAGTGAAAACCGCCTCTATCGAGTCCGCTATGACTTCCGCTTTATCGCGGTTCTCATATACCGGACCGTTAGGTCCCTTAGGGATGCTGTGTAGTTCTCGTGTGAAGTGTCTCACTAAGTTATACACAGGCCTGGTGTTTGTGTCGAATAGACGGAGTTGGTTGTTCCATTTTTGCGAACTACATTCCTGCAGTTGTGTTTGCATTTCTGTGTTTAGTTCGTTTTTCACCTCGCGGTAGTAGTCTCTATGGTGTCGTGCCCAGTTACGTCTGTGGCTGTTGCGCTTACGTATTAACTCCTTTATGTGGACTGGAGTCTTGAAAAAAGGTATTCTTTGTGTTTTCTTACTGGTATGCTCGCTGTTGTGGCTGCCTGAATTGCTTCTACTAGGGTTTTGACTGCTTCGTCTATTGGGGCTGTGCTGTCTAGGAGCATGTCCTCGCTTCCCTGTAGGAGTGTGTCTAGTTTGTGTTCGAATTTACCCCATTTGGCTGCTTTATATTTGAGCCTGCGCTTAGGGTTGTTCTCATATTCCTCTGGGTTCGCATTTAGTGTAAATATCACTGGTTGGTGTTTCGACCCAAGGTCGTTCACTACCGTTATGCTATGCTCGTGAGGAATATGTCGCAGTAGGACTATATCCAGAATGTCGGAGGTCTGTCCGCTGGTTGCTGGGAACGTGGGCTCGCTGGGGCTGTTACCACATAGTTCTGGACAGCCTTGTGCCTGCTGGGTTAGGGCACAGGCAGCCCCAGCTGGCGTGTTTCGAATTAAGATCTTCCCCTAGTATCGTGTTTCGGTTTAGCCTTAATATTGCTTCTATGTCTTGTGTGTTTAGGCTTTTCGGTCTGGAGTTTGCTGCTATGACATTCATGAGTGTTCCTAGGACTGGCATGCCTTTCTTAGCTCGATACTGCCCTTATATACACAACTTGAGCTGTGACGTAGAACGGCCGGCCGCTCACTCGCTGGAAGCGCCCTCACATGCTGGCTCAGCGAGGGATGTTCCAGACGGAGTGTCGCGCAGCGCGAAGAGTTTAAACTATGCACCACAACACGCTCCCCTCCTAATTAGGCTGGTACGGCGTAAATCCGCGACATCTCTGGTTCCAACGTCAGTGCTTCAATTGAAGACATGGTCATCTTCGTTATGGTAGGTGTGGACTGCTCGTCAATGGGCAGGCAGGGCTTTTGAAAATCACCCATTCTTATGAAAAGGGGCTCGGTCAACTACAGGTGACTGTTGTAGTAGAGGAGTATCCAGATCGTCCGCCAGAGTGTAGCACCGTCACAGCTGATCCTGATGGCGGTTGGTGATCCTGTCTGAGGTCCTGATTTCGTATAGTCGAGCGAGCACCCACAATGCGGCGGATGACCCCAAGAATCCATGGAGGATGCGGAGGAAATATCCGGGCGTAGATCTTGTCTCCTTGATTGAATTTTCTTCTGCTGACTGATTGTTTCCTGGCTATAGGTTGTAACAGAGAAGGCAGAGTGCGATGTTGACGGATATGGAGCTTCTGGGAGGGGCTGAGTCCATTCTTCCCAGGTAATATTCGATAATTTCGTGACAATTGTAGCAAGGTCTGCCCCTTATTCAGGCCAGGGTGAACCGCTTTTTTCATAGGCTTCTTGAACATTTGTATAAATCCTTCCGCTTCTCCGTTGGACTAAGGGTGTAACCTAAACCTGCATTTATTTCTAACGACCTGGCCATTCCGCCAGAAACTGTGGCCGCGCTAGTAAATCCCCTCTCAGTCACCGAGAGTTAGAATTCGGCATGTTTGAAACACCTAGGCTGCAGTCGGCTATCGAAACGTGTTATATTTAGTCACAGACATATAGATTTAGACTGGCAATGAGCAGCAGAATTCTGAAGCCTGAAGCGTGTGGCCGAGGCCATTTTGCGTCACTACACTACCCCGATGCATTAGTGTAAAGTAGTAGCCGAAACGGTAATATTGGACAGGAGATAATTTAGAATAATTAAAAGCATCTCGAAATAATAACAACACTGATTAATTAGACCTATTAGGTCCGTCATTTTACTGTAAAAAACAGAAAAATTGGTATAAGAATTTACGAATGCTTAAAAATAGCCAACCTGTTTTAGACCGATCTATGGACAAATCTGTTCCCATTCAACTCTCTTTCAGCACGATTTACACGCGTGTTCAGGTTTGTTTGTTTGTCCAACCTTTGTCCCGGTTCTGTACAGGGTCGGATATGAAGTGAGGTGAATGAGTGGGTTCGAACCCACTGTCTCCCGGAAACAAGCTCACTGCTGTGCGCCCCTGACCGCACGGTCAACTCGCCCGGTCGAGTTTTTATGACCGGACGACCTTCCTGACGTCAAACTCAATAGAGGAGTCATTGAGTTGAAATGAATGACGTTATACACCATAGTAATAAGGGAAAGGGTGAAATTCGATGGTGGCACATAGCCTTCTCCTGTCGAATAGCACCAAGGGGTCTGTTCGAAGCTTCACGTCCCCATCCGACGGACGAATCATCATCAACAGCGTCATATGCCCTCACTCCATTTGAGTACTGCGGAGAGGTTTGGAATTTAATCCAGGCTTTTGGCACGCAGTCTAATGATTGGATATTGTATACCACCACCTCCCCTACCTTGCCAGCCGACATTCTGACAGTAAATTCTTTTCGACCAGCGGGACTCGAACTGGCTAACCACGGTGTCAGACCGTTTAGACTTAACGCCACCAGTCGGGCTCTCACACGTATTTTCAGGTACAGTAATGAAATTACACTAATAAAGCGATAAACGTGCGTGTCCTTTGAGTTTAGATCTAAAGCATGTGAGCTTAAACTTGAAAAAAAAACTGAGCTGTGACTTCATTAGGTATGTACCCTTTCATGACTGAGCTTAAACGATTACATGTATTCTCTCCGAAATATATCTCAGTAAGTTTGCACACATGAACGTCTTTCGTAGGAACATGCAGATTACCTCCATTCTTGAAAGAAATTAATAGATAAGGATTTTCTAATAAGAATTTTTAATGTTATTCTTTTTACGTCTCACTAACTACTTCTGTTTTCGGAGACGCCGACGCGCTGGAATTTTGCCTCGCAGTTCTTTTACGTGCCAGTAAATCTACCAATACGAGGCTGATGTATTTGAATACCTTCAAATACCACCGGACTGGGCCAGGATCGAACCTACCAGGTTGGGGTCAGAAGGCCAGCACCTCAACCATCTGAGCCACTCAGCCCGGCTAAGGATTTTCTTTTTGTACAATAGCTTCCTTGCAAGTATCACCCAGTAGATAATAACTGACTAACATCTTTACCACCAAATCCTGAGATACATTCAATAATATTCTGTGATAATAAACCTAACACCTATTTTGATTGTTACAAGCTTAACAATCCTTCCACCCAAATTTTAACAGTAATTTTGACTTCCTTACAACATATCTTTAAAGAATAGAAGAGATCGAGGCCACTATTCCATTACTAATTTCACCGAAAGAAAAACTTAATAATTTATTACCCAATGTTTTATTATTATTATTATTATTATTATTATTATTATTATTATTATTATTATTATTATTATTATTATTATTATTATTATTACCAGGCCCTAGCCGCACTCCATCACAAGAGGGCTAACGCCGACAAATATACACCGGAAGGAAGTGAATTTAGCATCTTTAATAGTAAATACAATATTGTATTAATATGTAGGTAACAGGTGTAAATGAGCACATGTACGCCACTTACCGGTGTATTGAAACTCCTATTCCTTCCTTATTCTTCCTTTGTAGATAGGAAAACCCACACCCAAAAACCACGCAGGTATTCATCATTCTGCCATAGAGTAGTTTGCCGAAGCATTATTGTGAAATGTGCATTAAAACTATATAAAACAAAACTGCACGTAACACAGTAACATGCTTGTTTACAGTGGCTCTGTAGTGACGTAAGATGGCGGCGGCCGCAAGCTTCCGGCTTCACTAGCACCAATGCTACGAGATAGGGCGCTGCCAGTCTATTAACTATATGTCTGTGTGTTTAGTGTTATTATTTATTGACAGAACGTCGATTGTCATGGTTTACCGTTATGTTCCACTGTGTAATAACGCTATGGGAAGAGAGAAGCAAGTGTCTTCCCATGAAATTTCCATGTAATGGGAGACAAGTGTTTCAAGGCTATATCCTGCCTAGGTAAGCGCTGTCGCTTATTGGTTACGTACTTCCATAAAGCATGACCTCATACTTAAAATTGATGTAATTGATAGAATTCCTGTATAGAAAACTAAATGCCCATCCATCAGTTTTAAGTGAAAACGGGAAACTGTTGCACCCATCTGGCCACTCTGTCGTCTGCAGCGCACATTTTATCGCTGAAGATTATACCCAAAAGAATATCTAAAATCAGGAGCTGTACCTTAATTACTTCCTAACTACCTTAAATGCAAGAGAGTGAACCGTGAGCAACCAACGAGGCAGTTGAAACGAAGCCATGAACTTCTTAATTGAGAAGAAGGAAAAAGAAAACAAAGGTGTAGCGGAAATAACACTACTGGTGTGTGCAACGATAGTGATGCAATGGATCAGTATGACGTAGGTACTGATATTGTATCATAAACAGACGGTAGTGTCCAGACTGATTATCCGACTCTTGTGGTTCGTAAGTTCAGGGAGATCAGTAATTCAAAGCGTGCAAATCGCAGACTTAGGCATAAACTGAAATTCTTGTGAGCTACAATAAATAAAGTGAAAAGGCAAGACGGTGAGATTCATGAAAATGATTTTTTAAATTAGAAACTGCTTCCCAAACAATAACGCGAAGGTGGTTTGCGTTAAAAACAGTCACGTGTCTTCGGGAAAGTCAAGCACAAGGGAAGTGAAATAGCCGTCGGGTGCTGCGTATAATGGCAAAACAAACCTCTGTTCACACTTCCCAGCAAATCACCCTAAAGCGCTATCTTGGCACCTGTTCAAGAAAACATTACCGGGCTTATATCTTACAGACTTTCAAAACAACGAAAATTTGTCGGTGACGATGGAGCCTTTGGTTACCTTATTATAGAAACTCACTACAACTTACATCATGATGTAGGGCTATTGTACTTATACATGCTAGGTTCAATATGTTCCTTTCGTCTGTCGATTGGGCGGACATTAGAGAAAACACCTCTACACTCGCACTATGCTCAGGAACAGAGAAACAATATCCTACAATTTGAATCAGTTCAGAATTGAAGTTACCAGAAACTGGCTTTCAAATTCTCTAAATAAGTACGGTGTAATACTTCAGGCATTTTCCTTTTCGGCCCGGACGTTCTCTTGTCTAAAATGCCGCGGTTTGTCCGAGAAAGTTGTGTATATGGCAATCCTAAGTCGCAGTACCGGTATATTTGTACAGGGAGTGACTCAATTTCCTTCACTCGTGCTGTTTCTTAGTTTGCATTCGACGAGTTTTATCTTCATTAAAGCACAGTTTATTTATTATATTTGCATTTAAGTCTTCTTTGATCTTTATTTCATACATGCTGTAGTCCCATAGTAAGTTTAATACTATGAAAGAAAGGATATACGGCGGCTACTTCCTTCACTTGGACATTATACCACCATGACAGATGGCCGAATGCTAGTGCTCGTTGCGGCAAGTGAAAGAACTTCTGGGTGGACACGACAATGAATTGTCCAGCAATGGAGTGAGCAGGTCTTTTATAATACATTGAAACGGGAATGTCACAGCGACATTCATTATCAAAGTATTTCTGGTGCATACGAGCGCAACTCATAACAACAGCTGTACGAGAGGTTAGAAAATACCGCTGTGCGTGAAGGTGACGGATGTAGCAGTTATGCGCGCAGCCTGCTCGCTGATGGAAAGCCAGCCAAGGACATATGACGTAGCCATCTAACATTCGACTCCTTCCATCTCACGATTTCCAGAACCGAATGTGATACAAAAATTTCAATTACATCTTTGTGTAGCCCAAAACAAGAGAGGGTAGAATACGAAATGTCAATAAAATCAATAACCGAGAAATTGAAGATAGTAGATTGACGAATCAGAAGCCACGATGCCCGGACTACGGGTACAAAAGGAGCTAGTTGAATTAGCTTACATCAGTATCTGTGTATATTCCCAGCTGCCAAGGTGTGCGGACCAGCTGTGGAAGATATCGGTCAGAGATCGTTACTCTGTTCGGCAGACTGCCGACGGTAATTGTGTTTACGGAAAGTACAAGTGTTCGCGTCTGTGGACGTACAAATTTCTAAGTGTCGAAGGTGGAAACTTTGAACTCTATTTTTGTGCGAGATAGGAAGTGATATAATATTTTGAGTCGTCAACAGCTGATACAATTGTGTATTAAAACTTGAACAGTTCGATTAATTAACATTCTTGAGAACGGGACTAAATTCTCCGAGCGAATAATCATAAATTATTATCAACCTGTATAAACTGGGCGGACTTACCACATAATAGTTTATCGTCGTGTTATTGTACATATTCATGGAAGTGATAGTTCAGTTACAAACGAGATCATATGACTCACGTCAGTCTTTCGCAACGAACTGTATCATAATAATTTCTAACCACATAGTAGACTTAGTTTATTTTTATTTTGTATTTTTATTGTAACGGGAACAAGGTGGATGTAAGGGTGGTTCTTGCATGTGGCCCGATGTTTCGCCCATGTGAGAGTCCACATAGTAGATTTAGTAATTTCTTTTCTTCTTTTACATTTTTTCTTTGTAACGGGAACATGTATTTGGGCCGAAAGCCTGTATTCTTCATCAGTAAATACGCAAATTAATAATTTCTAAAAGACTGTGTCGTTTATTTGTTGGTCAGTGTTAATTTATTGCCTTCGAACTATTCTGATCACGTTATAATCATGCCTTTTAGGTTCATAAGACTGTGCCTTAGTGACAGAATTTATTTCGTAAAAACTGTGCTTTAATAGCAAAATTTATTTTCAAGAGACTGTGCCTTGGTGACAGAATATACTCGAGGTTTTTTAACTGTGTTCGCTAAATAGGCTTGGTGCACTAGAACAGTGCGCCGAACGACAATCATTTCATTTATGTTGAACTGTGTTGATCTTCTTATTTAATTATGAACTTTGGAACTTGTAAATTCTACGAACTGTGTTGAGTAGTAATATTCGGTGAAGGTGCAGTGCAGTAAAGAAGTGTCGTACCAGATCTCATTGACATTCTGTGCGATGCCTATGCACTTTTTTACTCCCTTCATGGGAATTAAGTGGAATTAAATGCTAAATAAATAATTCCACATTGCACGTAATCGAGCACCAGGCGTCAGACTCTCGGGTTCGATCCCGATCCTTATCGGACCTTCAAGACCTGTCAACCTCCAGGGGATAACGTGGTGCCATGGTGCTGAGAGGAGATCCATGGTGAGGGGGAAGGAGTCCGGCGACGCGGGATATGGCCGACGCCGATGCCGAGAGACAGCGTCACTTCCAACCATTGTTTGGACTTACTCAATCCATCCTTCACATCTGTAAAATATGATATATTTCTTGTATATTTTGAATAAACAAATAAATAAATTTAAAAAGAAATTCGAATACCCTTCTATCTGTGGTTCCTAGCATGGACCGTACACACCCTGGTGTCAACCCATGCTCTCCGATAACACTAAAGTACGGGCGTTCCTGTTATAATATGTAAGTCTAGGTGGAACGGCGGTGCCAATATGTGCTGTATGCCGTTGTTGGTACAAAAATTCTGGAATGTAGAGGCGATGAATTGCGTACCATAATTCGAAATCATTGTCTTAGGAAAGCCTTCCGTTGTAAAAGATCTTCTGTAAGGCCCTTATTGTGTCAGCTGCAGTCGTTAAAATAGCGTACCCCATTAATAATGGCTCATGCTTCCTTGTCAGTTTGAGAGTAATTCAGCCGATGTGTGTTCAATGCTTTGGAAGCAAATTTTATAGGTCTCTCTACCCCGAGTTCGTCCTTGTGCTTTAGAACGGTTCCGAGCACATAGTCGGATACATCCGTAGCTAACGTGACGAGCTTTCCAGGTTGAAAATATGATAATTTAGCCGCTTTGATTAATGTCTGCTTAATATTTTCCCATGTATGCTGGCATTGTTGAGACCATATAATCTTGAAACCGTTTCTACGAAGCGGCTACAGAGGCAACCTGAGGAATAAACTTTTTATTGCAGTTTTCTTTTCCTACAAACGATTTTAGCTGCTTAAAATCTTGAGGGACTGGCATGTTTATTATTGCAGTGAAGTTTTCATCAGTAGGCTGTATGCCATGTGTGTCAACTGTGTCTCCTGGGTGCTGTATTTTGGGTTGAAACAATCGACACTTGGACAGTGTACCTCACGAATCATTTTCACGTAATTTGAAACTCTGAGCGCCAAATTTTTTTTTTTTTTTTTTTTTTTTTTGTTGAGAGCTAGTCCACGAGAGTCCCGGGGCGAAAACTATGCCCCTCTACTCATCTGTTTCAGGGGAGTGCCGATGAGTCGGAAAAGTCTCTGTTATGCTACACTAGCGGGGGAAAAACAATCTGTCAGAGAGGTCATGATAACCTCCCGTCAGAACTGAAACCCCCTCTTCGCTACGGGGAATGTAATTACGCTCCAAATTGTACATGTGTTTCTTCCTGTTGTACTTCGCTGTAATGACAATGGCATCAAGATAGTTCGCATAATCCCCGCTTTGTGCTGTAATTTGATCTAAATATCTCTAAGAAATAGCTGCAGATTAGGCTACACCAAAGGGAAAACATTGAAACTGAAGAAGTTCTTAGGGTGTATTTAGGGTCACATACTGCTTTGATTCATCTAGTGCAGATATGCGTCTTTGCAAACAATTCGACTTTCTGATGGATATATTTGTAGATTGCCTTGACTGTGAATTTTCTGTCAGTCTTCTCTTTGTCGAATGTAACGAGGATAACGTCCGCTTGTGAACACAGAGGAGCACCAAGTTTGTGGTATGTCGACAAGTTATTCAATGAAACTGGAGATCCGGTGCCGAGTTGAAAATCCACCGGCTGTTGTTGCAAGCTCAAGTTGACCATTACTTTGACAGTGACTTTCGTGGGAAGTACTAGGTTTACTTGGTCTGCTTCCATCTTGGTGACACCAGGGCTTATTAATGTTGGGTTGTTTGCTCTGACAAATCGTCTATACTTGACCTACTTTGTTACATCGAACACCATGTGGCTCTGAAAAATCTGCATTGACGTCTGTCATAGTACTTGGAACATCCACGCCATGACTGAAGCCTGTGTGTTTCCTGCTTGTCCGTGATCTTGGTTGAAACGACGATGCGTGGTGATGATGACTTGGGACTGTTGTGAGTCATGTAAATTTCATTACGGCCGAGTCTCCGAATGTGTCTGATGTTACTGTTGTGCTCACCCTTATTCTGTTTTCGTGACTGATTGACAAGTTGAGCTGTATCAACAGAAAGTAATTTCAGTTGCTGTCCGGTTGGTAAACTGTGACTGTTCGCTGAACTAATGAGGGTATCTGCGTTTCACTACGTCGAAACGAATCTTTTCTTCTGGAGCGTGTAACACTAACATGTTTCTGATGAGTGAGTCAGTGTAGAGGCCTTCCACAAACTTCCTTGCTGCATATGAATTTACACGATTAAACAACGCCACGTAATTCAGTGATCCAGTCGGTGTATGTCTGGCCTGATTAATGCGACACTTTTTATGGTGCTGCTACAATGTGCGGTCTTTGATGAAGTGAGCTGTTAAACGTGCTATTGACTCTGTAAATGATACTTGCGATATGTCTTCATCAGGACTTAACTTGCGTAATAACTGACATGTCTCATTTCTTACCGAACTGAAAAAGAGTGCCCGCTGTCTAACTTCTTAAGTGACGCCATGATAAATAATTAAACGCTGCTGGAGCCTATCAGAATAGACTGACCAATCTTCTTTATGTGGGTCAAAAGTGGAAAATGTCGGGATGGAAACGACCGGCTCTGGTGCGGTAAGTGCACGAAATTCTTCTAGAAATTTTGCCTCTTGTGTTTGCATTTGCTGTTGCATGAACTTTTGTTGCTGTTGTAGTGGCTGAAAGATTGCTCGTAATTGGCCCGTACTTGACACGATGTGTGTCCTCTACGTAAATCTCGTATTTTCCTAGTCGATAGTTCGGCGTTGTATTGAAGCAGCCACTGCTAGGTGCTGATTTTTCTTAAAAACATGAAAAGCTGGTGGACATCAAACACAGACGTCTCATTGACACCACTGTTAACCTTTCCACACTGACCGCACTAACACATACCATTTCAACCGAAGGCCCACAAGTTACGATAAAGGCAAGGCAGTTACCACCCAACAAGTTCACTCAGACCAAGGGTGAATTCCAAAAAATGTTTTACTCAGGCATCTGTAGGCCTTCTTGGTCCAGTCCCCTTTATCTGGTCCATAAGGAAGACGGATCCAGGTGACCATGCGGAAATTGCAGATCCCTAATGCCGTTACGGTTCCCGATCGGTAACCCCTACCTCACCTACAGAACTTCAACAGCCGTTTATATGGTAAAGCAGTCCTCTAGATTGTTCAAGTTTTGCAGTAGATGCCTCCCTCCAACGGCTTCCGGAAGAAAAACTAGAACTTCTGCGATTTTTGTCAAAATCTTTAAGTGGTGGAGGTAAAAGGTACAGCACGTACGATTGTGAATTACTAGCAGCCTATTCTACTATCGTGGAGGCAATTTTCTCCTTACGGAAACATCGTATCATTGTTGATCTGCGGCATTTTCTTAAATTGATACATTTGTGTCATCGTTCAAAACTGGCCTGATAAGAGCATTCCACCAAATGTGTATTGCAGAAAAGGACGTGCCTGAAACTGGTATTATAACTCCCTTCAAATTTTTCGAATTCCCCAAACAACCTCTCGGACCTTGAAATGCTGCTCAGTCGTATCAGAGATGTATGTATTCCATACATAGAGATTTGGATTTTGTTGTTTTGGTATCTGGATGATACTTGCAGCCTCTAGAAATGAAGCGGGATATGAACGTCATCTGAAATTGCTGCTGGAGCGCATAAATAAACACTGCATAAATGTAAATCTCTTCAAGTATATGTATTTCTGGTGCCTCAGAAATTTCCATCATAGGATGGTTCATGTTTGTGGGTTACTGTAGTCACGTCCTAGTTCGTGAACCATGGGCAACGGCTGAGTGGCCTAGTAAGTGGTCCTGAGAGTCGGGATACCAGTTGCTATGGAATGGAAGTGGGCATCTCGGACATATTCTGAGTCGTGGTCCTCCTTGTGCTCAGGCGGCTAGGACTATACAATCCACCGGTGGTCCATAACCCGTTAGAGGAGAGATCCTCACTTGGACTATGTGCAAGTAGGGCAGCATCCTGCTTCATGAATCGACCGAGCTCAGAACATTTTAAGCAAGCCTCGGACCTATGGGAGTAACGGAGTCCCACTCCCATTTGACAGGCGAGGGACTCCTTGGAAACAACTTGGCGAACGCAACGGAATTCGATGGGGAGCTATCAATATTAATGGGGCTTATGGAAGAAAGAAAGTAGAACTGGCTGAGTCAGCAAAGAGGATGCATCTGGATGTGCTAGGAGTAAGTGATATTCGGGTAAGGGGAGATAACGAGGAAGAGATAGGAGATTATAAAGTGTACTTGACGGGTGTTAGAAAGGGAAGGGCAGAGTCTGGGGTAGGGCTCTTTATCAGGAATACCATTGCACGGAACATAGTTTCTGTTAGGCACGTAAATGAGCGAATGATGTGGGTAGATTTGTCTGTTGGAGGAATTAGGACTAGAATTGTGTCCGTGTATTCACCATGTGAGGGTGCAGATGAGGATGAAGTTGACAAGTTTTATGAAGCATTGAGTGACATCGTAGTCAGGGTAAACAGCAAGGATAGAATAGTGCTAATGGGCGATTTCAATGCGAGAGTTGGGAATAGAACTGAAGGATACGAAAGGGTGATTGGTAAATGTGGGGAAGATATGGAAGCTAATGGGAATGGGAAGCGTTTGCTGGACTTCTGTGCTAGTATGGGTTTAGCTGTTACAAATACATTCTTCAAGCATAAGGCTATTCACCGCTACACGTGGGAGGCTAGGGGTACCAGATCCATAATAGACTATATCTTAACAGACTTCGAATTCAGGAAATCTGTTAGGAATGTACGAGTTTTCCGGGGATTTTTCGATGATACAGACCACTATCTGATCTGTAGTGAACTAAGTATCTCTAGGCCTAAGGTAGAGAAAGTGAAATCTGTCTGCAAACGAATAAGGGTAGAAAATCTCCAGAACGAGGAAATTAGACGGAAGTACATGGATATGATTAGTGAGAAGTTTCGAACAGTAGACATTAAGCAGGTTCAGGATATAGAAAGTGAATGGGTGGCATATAGGGATGCTGTAGTAGAAACAGCCAGGGAATGCCTTGGAAAAACTGTGTGTAAAGACGGGAAAAGGCGAACATCTTGGTGGAATGATGAAGTGAGAGCAGCTTGTAAACGTAAAAAGAAGGCTTATAAGAAATGGCTCCAAACAAGGGCCGAGGCAGATAGGGATGATGTAGATGAAAGAAACAGAGCGAAACAAATAATTGTTGAATCCAAAAAGAAGTCATGGGAAGATTTTGGTAACAACCTGGAAAGGCTAGGTCAAGCAGCAGGGAAACCTTTCTGGACAGTAATAAAGAATCTTAGGAAGGGAGGGAAAAAGGAAATGAACAGTGTTTTGAGTAATTCAGGTGAACTCATAATAGATCCCAGGGAATCACTGGAGAGGTGGAGGGAATATTTTGAACATCTTCTCAACGTAAAAGGAAATCATCCTGGTGGTGTTGTGAACAGCGAAGCTCAAGGGGAGGATGAAAATGATGTTGGTGAAATTATGCTTGAGGAAGTGGAAAGGATGGTAAATAAACTCCATTGTCATAAAGCAGCAGGAATAGATGAAATTAGACCTGAAATGGTGAAGTATAGTGGGAAGGCAGGGATGAAATGGCTTCATAGAGTAGTAAAATTAGCGTGGAGTGTTGGTAAGGTACCTTCATATTGGGCAAAAGCAGTAATTGCACCTATCTATAAGCAAGGGAACAGGAAGGATTGCAACAACTATCGAGGTATCTCACTGATTAGTATACCAGGCAAAGTATTCACTGGCATCTTGGAAGGGAGGGTGCGATCAGTCGTTGAAAGGAAGTTGGATGAAAACCAGTGTGGTTTCAGACCACAGAGAGGCTGTCAGGATCAGATTTTCAGTATGCGCCAGGTAATTGAAAAATGCTACGAGAGGAATAGGCAGTTGTGTTTATGTTTCGTAGATCTAGAGAAAGCATATGACAGGGTACCGAGGGAAAAGATGTTTGCCATACTGGGGGATTATGGAATTAAAGGCAGATTATTAAAAGCAATCAAAGGCATTTATGTTGACAATTGGGCTTCAGTGAGAATTGATGGCAGAATGAGTTCTTGGTTCAGGGTACTTACAGGGGTTAGACAAGGCTGTAATCTTTCACCTTTGCTGTTTGTAGTTTACATGGATCATCTGCTCAAAGGTATAAAATGGCAGGGAGGGATTCAATTAGGTGGAAATGTAGTAAGCAGTCTGGCCTATGCTGACGACTTGGTCTTAATGGCAGATTGTGCCGAAAGCCTACAGTCTAATATCGTGGAACTTGAAAATAGGTGCAATGAGTATGGTATGAAAATTAGCCTCTCGAAGACTAAATTGATGTCAGTAGGTAAGAAATTCAACAGAATTGAATGTCAGATTGGTGATACAAAGCTAGAACAGGTCGATAATTTCAAGTATTTAGGTTGTGTGTTCTCCCAGGATGGTAATATAGTAAGTGAGATTGAATCAAGGTGCCGTAAAGCTAATGCAGTGAGCTCGCAGCTGCGATCGACTGTATTCTGTAAGAAGGAAGTCAGCTCCCAGAGGAAACTATCGTTACATCGGTCTGTTTTCAGACCAACTTTGCTTTACGGGAGCGAAAGCTGGGTGGACTCAGGATATCTTATTCATAAGTTAGAAGTAACAGACATGAAAGTAGCAAGAATGATTGCTGGTACAAACAGGTGGGAACAATGGCAGGAGGGCACTCGGAATGAAGAAATAAAGGCTAATCTAGGAATGAACTCGATGGATGAAGCTGTACGCATAAACCGGCTTCGGTGGTGGGGTCATGTGAGGCGAATGGAGGAGGATAGGTTACCTAGGAGAATAATGGACTCTGCTATGGAGGGTGAGAGAAGTAGAGGTAGACCAAGACGACGATGGTTAGACTCGGTTTCTAACGATTTAAAGATAAGAGTTATAGAACTAAATGAGGCCACAACACTAGTTGCAAATCGAGGATTGTGGCGACGTTTAGTAAATTCACAGAGGCTTGCAGACTGAACGCTGAAAGGCATAACAGTCTATAATGATAATGTATGTATGTATGTAGGATACTCCATAACATCTGTTGAAATTAAACTATTACCAAAAAGGGTTGAGGAAATTTTCTCCCAGTGCGGATCGTTGTTGATCTACGGCATTTTCTTGGATTGGTACATTTGTATCGTCGTTCACTGCTCAAAACAACTTCAGTCCAATGCATACTTTCCTGCCTTTGCAAAGATACGCGCAAACGTGTTCGTCGGGAAGTTCCGTGGACACCAGAGGCAGTGCAATCCTTCGAACAATTTATAAAAACAAAAAAGGTTGTAAATGCCACTCTCTTAGAACATCCTTCATATGACCTACCATTGGCACCAATGGCTGATGCTTCAAACTTTTCAACAGGTGCCTCCCTCCAACAACTTCCTGATGAAAAGCTAGAACCTCTGCGATTTTTCTCAAAAACTAGTGATGCAGAGGAAAGGTGCAACACGTAAAATTGTGAATTACTAACAGCCTCTTCTGCAATCAAACACATTCCTTACATTTTAGAAGGAAGACGTCTTGCGTGGTATGCGGTAGTTACCACACAACTCTAACGTTTTCCTTCCTGTAACGTCCAGATGAACGTTCTCCTAGGTAAATTCGAAAACTGGATTTCATAAGCCAATTTACTACTAACCCACGATACATTCCTGGTAAAGACAATAACCCAGCAGACTTTTTTGCTCGCGTGTGTCTTCCCTCTCAGTGGCATCCCAGTTATCCTTTGATGAGGTAGCTTAACCTCAGACAGCTGATAATTAACTTCACCACTTGATACAATCCAAGTACACTTCTCTTTAATTCAAGACTGTCGCTTTGCCATCGGGTGCTGAGTTGGTTGTTGATGTTACCACGGGAGTACTTCGACCATTTCTATCTGATCAGTTTCGCAGGCCTACATTTGATACGCTCCATAATATGACCCATCCAGGCATTAATGCACCAATCGAACTCTTCCACCAACGTTTTGTATCGCTATAACTCACAAAATATGTTAATCTTTAGACCAAAAATGGTATACCCAGCCAACGATCCAAGGTTACTAAACACACCACCAGCGCCGTCGATAGTTATAACTCAGTGGATCGCAGTTTCACCCACATCAGAGTGGGCATCCTTAGTCCGCTCCCGCAATATGAAGGATAAAACTATTTGCTTACTGCAATCGACCGCTTTTCTAATTGGCCAGAAGCAACACCCTTAATGGACATAGCAGCTGAAACAATTGTATATGATGTCCTATATCTTTGATAGGTCGGTACGGAATGCGATCCATTATAGCCACAGATAGAGGCAGACAGCTCGATGCTCATTATTCAGTAACTAATAAGACTTCGTGGAATCCATCGCATCACAACAACAGCTTACCCTTCTGCTGCAAATGGAAAGATTGAGCGCTGTCAACGCGAACTGAAAACCGCACTTCGTGTGAAATTGTCACACAACTGGATACCTCAACTTCCAATAATTCTGCTTGTCTTTAAATCCCTCATAATACCTCACTTGGATTCATCACCTGCGGAGCTAATTTATGGAGAACCTGCAAAGCTCCCACAAGATTTCTTTGAGGAAACACCCCAACAGACGTCGCTTCATTCGTTCTCAAACTCAAGCAACATGACCAGTCCTTACGTCCTGTTCCCTCCACCCGCCATTTATCCAAACAGCCATTTGTGATCTCCGAACTCTTGCGTTCTTCCCACGTGTTTTTCCGGTATGATTGAGTTCGCAAGCCCTTATAACCTATATTTGATGGGGCATTCGAAGTTATTTCACGTTCTGCAAAGCATTTTGTGGTTCAAACAACTCTTAGTTAACATACTGTATCACAATGATAGGTTGACACCTGTTTTTCTGCTGCATGAAGACCAACAACATTCTCCAGCTACCGAACAGACACCTCATCGAGTCACTCACAAGGGACACCTTTGACCTTGAACGCTCGGAACCGCACGAAACCATGCTTAGAATAACAAGGAATCGTAAACAAAACAGTCGTGTGTTCATTTCCATGTGAAACTCAGCACTTGTCTGCTAGACGGTGGCATAGTGTAGCTGCACTAACCAGTGCTCCAGTAGGGTGAGTGGTATAGCTGCAGTACGTATTTGTCTCTTGGATTATTCGCAAGCGAGTTACTGTGTAAACTGTGTACAGCGCAGTGATATCATGAAGAGAATTAATCCTACGCATATGGTCCAAATATTAGGAACCAAGTTGCAACGTGATGAATATGGAAATGACATCGGGGCCGAGGATATGGAGTTCGCGGATATACATATTCTATAACATAATAATTCAGGAAGATAATGGCGATGACACAGAAATACACGACGTTACGCTGGATAGATATACGGGGTTTGAAGGACAGGAGGAACCTGAACCTGAAGGTGGCTCTTCAAGCAGTACACGACATTCATCTCCAGAGCAACAGGAATAGTCAAGTCAAAGTGAGTACGAACTCTCTCCACCCCAAAATACGAGGTCCAGTGTATTTAAAGAAATTGATTACAGTATACCAGAGAACATTTATGAGGACTATTACAATCGTGGCTTCAATTCCTATAGCAAACTAAAGAAGCTCTATAAGTGCATCAAAAGTAAATCAAATTGCACATTAACTCTAAATTATGTGTCTAGGAAACGGAGAGCAGGTGCTCGTTTCAAAGGAAACAGACTGTCGCAATTACAAACTATTAGATAGTATGTAATATCGCAATTTGATGGTGCAAGCAGGTATGGATCTACAGTTCACTATTGACATCTGCAGATGTAGGTACTAGAAGGGGCTAAAATGGTTGGCTTGGTCAATTTCAAAGCTTCCATTTCCTTTATCGACCATCTCAAGGCTTAATATGGCATTTCATCCAAGCATATTACTACATTTGTCACATAGAACATAGCAGACGATAATATTATACGTCAGAAGGTACAACAGTTTGTGGACGATAATATTATACGTCAGAAGGTACAACAGTTTGTGGAATAAGTGAATATATTTATAACAGAAGAGGGTGTGGAGAAAGGTAATGTTTGGAACAGTGACCAGAGTCAATTCCAGTATGAAATGTCTTCAGCATCAACACTGTCCTACTGAGGAGAGAAAACTACAGGCAGTGTGTTGCAGTCTATACATAGCTCTACCCGCAGCTACACAATTGATGTGTCTTCATCAATGGCAGGCAGACTAGCAAACAACTTGTACATATGTTCTTAAGAGACACAAAGCACTTTCGGTCCAAATATTTGAAAGAAACTTGCAACAACCTGTCCACGAAACATTCATGTGGAGGCAAGTCAAAGTGGAAAAATGACTAAAGAACACATGAAACGTTTTCTAACTTCAGTCCTTGGCGAACATGTAACAAATGTAAAGAGCCTATTGTTGTGAGCTTCCTGGGCAGGTCGCTGTTACACTGAAGATATTGCCACCGAAAACAACAAAATAGTGCCAAACCCTTGATATTTACTTCTTTCGGCAATATAAACTCTATATCAGGATTACTGATTTTGTAAGACTACAAGGTGCCAAACCATAGGGTTAGTAAATGATACACTAGAGGTAGCATTGGAACCACCGTCTACGAGAGAATCACTGTAGCGAGCGGAGCATGAAATCGCAGTTGATTGGCAAAAAGCTCACTCCACTGTACTCATCAATGTAAATAGGGGACTTTTAAAACTGTGGGGATATTGATATGGTTTAAAATTCTTGCATATAAACATTATCAGAGACTGCAGTATACTTGCGATACTTCTCTCCAGTAAAAAAAAAGCCCAAAACGCATAAATACAGGTGAAATGCCTGATAAAAAAGGACGGTGTTCAAATGCAGTTAAGTAAGACAAAATCAATTTACTGTTCATATTAAATCATTTAACAACATTCGTTTAGAAGGAGGTGACGTATATTTCGCTATGTTTTGTGTAAATGACAAGGAATTTGTATGATTCTGCCCAACGACCAAAAATGTCCTCTCTCGCACGAAGCGGATGAGCGAGTTTTTTTGGCCTAAAAGCGTTGGCGAGACTTTCGGGTTTAGTAGACAAAATATTATCATCTTCGGTTTAGACTCTAACATTCTGAGCCCAAGTTGGCAGGTTCGAGCCTGGCTCAGACCAGTGATACCTGAAGGTGCTGAAATATGTAATCCTCTTGTAGACAGATTTAGCGGCACATGAAAGAACTCCCGTGGGAAAAATCCGACACCTCAGCGTCTCCGAAAACCGTGCAAGTACTTAGTGGGACGTAAGGCCAATATTATTATTATTATTATTATTATTATTATTATTATTATTATTATTATTATTATTACTTTCGATGTTTTCTAAACATGCTTATAAGTGGAAATATGACACTCGATTGTGCTTTCAGCCTATTATGGAGTTTTTATTTATATTTTCCTGAAATGTATGATTTGCTTTAAGATTTTAACTTGTAAAACGATCCCCGTTAATGGAAAGGGGGAGAGTGGCAAATTATATGATTAAAGAGAACTGAAAGAATACAATATTTTTTACAATTTGCTTTACATCGCATCGACACAGATAGGCTTTATGGCTATGATGGGATAGGAAAGGACTATGAGTGGAAAGGAAGCACCCGTGGGCTTAATTAAGGTACATCCCAGCATTTGCCTGGTGTGAAAATGGAAAACCACGGAAAACCATCTTCGGGGCTGCCTACAGTGTGTTTTGAACCCACTATTTCCCGAAAGCAAGCTTACTGCTGCGCGGCCCTAACCGCACGGCCAACTCGCTCGGTCAATAATTGTTTATGCTTCTATATAGTCCTATATGACATTTAAGGGAATAATATTGACAAAAGTAAAGAACTCAGATGTTCACACGGTGTTGCAAATCCAGTCTCTAAATTATTGTAAAATCTGGTAAGGTATGAATGGGGACTGCTACACGTATTGTACGAAGGGAAAGCAGCAAACTGTGTATACACAAAACATATTTAATAGCTTTTAACAGGCCCACTATAAATACACACAAAAAGTGAAAAACGGACCACAATTCCCTGCCATCATGCACATCTTTTCTTTTTTCTTTTTTGTGCCAATTCGCTTTACGTCGCACCGGCACATCTTACGATGACTATAGGACAGGAAAGTGCTAGGAGTGGGAAGGAAACGACTGTCGCCTTAATTAAGGTACTGCCCTAGCATTTGCCTGGTGCAAAAATTGGAAACCAACTTCAGGGCTGCCGACAGTGGGGTTCAAACCCATTATCTCCTGAATGCAAGCTGACAGCTACGTGACGTAAAGCCTGCAGCCATTTGCTCGTATCATGCACATGATTTTGGTGGATATTCGCTTTCAAAGGCATGACCATTCAGTCATCCCTTGTATTTCGTAAAACATTAATTACACTCTTCAAGGTAGGATCCAACAATCTCATTCACGCCGACAGTGGAATCAGTCGCGAAGTCAGCTCAAGCAGGCCAATTCACATGACAATAAGTGTCACGCAAAGTATTATTTTATACGCACGGTAATGAATTTCAAGGAAAATACCTGTGAAATGATACGCCATTGCCCTTTATGAACCTATCTATGCAGCCATAAGCTGCACAGGAGACTGGCATTTTCCTTCAGAGAAGTATATACTTCAATTTATCGGGAAGCTACAGTAGTGACAGTGCCAAACAATCCAGCTTTTGCCAAACAGCGCGCTCGTTCAACTTCGCATGCGACTGCAGCGCCAATGTAACCTCTAGTGTATTATTTACTAACTCTATGTGCCAAACCACAAGGGAAGGTACATGATCGTCATTTCGTCGTGAAACTTCACTCTGTAATTTACAATCAATTTGCTGCACCTATGTATAAGCCTATGTTGCAATATTCTTGGCGAAAGCCAGGTTATGACATTGACATACCAAGACCATCATTTGCAAATGTAATTAGTGTGGCTTTTGATATTGGACTGCGTGAATGCGAAAGTGATTTGGAATGTGTTAACGTGGCTTTAGTGATGTGTGCATATTGTTCTCTCTAACTTTGTTTTAACCAAAAGCAAAGCAAAGTCACCTCCGTACAGGCCATGGAGGCCCTTGGAGGAGTGGAAGGTAAAGGCTTCCACCATTATTAACCTCGGCACGTGATAGGGTAGAATGGTTAGCTCTACGCCCGGCCGCCTTTGCCCCCAGGAATTAACCAGGTACTCATTTTTGGTGTAAGCTGAGTAAACCTCAGGGCCATATGCACCTCTGGAAGTGGAAATCTCGTTCCTTAAATTTTACGACTTCCTGACGGGGATTCGAACCCACGTCCTTCCGGGCGGACCGAGCACGCCTCTACCGCCTCGGCCAGGCAGCCCCTTTGTTTTAACCACTTCATCGAAATCCCGCATCTGCACTTTGAGGACTAATATAAGCACTTTCAGGTGTGTGATACTGCTGTATATGTGTGTTTTGCGTTATTGTAAGTACTTTAAGCAAAGAGTTTTGACGCTGCTGATAGAAAATGTAATGATACACTGATGCCATAATTTTTTTTTTTTTTGCTAGGGGCTTTACGTCGCACCGACACAGATAGGTCTTATGGCGACGATGGGATAGGAAAGGCCTAGGAGTTGGAAGGAAGTGGCCGTGGCCTTAATTAAGGTACAGCCCCAGCATTTGCCTGGTGTGAAAATGGGAAACAACGGAAAACCATATTCAGGGCTGCCGATAGTGGGATTCGAACCTACTATCTCCCGGATGCAAGCTCACAGCCGCGCGCCTTTACGCGCACGGCCAACTCGCCCGGTACCATTAAATTACATATAATTTCCTTCCTGTGGTATTGATATCTTGTTACTTTGTTTCTATTAAAATGTTATTTGAGGTAGAATGCAACGTTTTGCATGGAAATGATGCACACCACTGTTTTGTTTATGATTGCTTGTTATTCTAAGCATGGTTGCGTGTGGGTCCGAGGTCAAAGGTGTCCCTTGTCAGAAGAGTCCTATCCCACCACCTTTGCCAAACACAGAAAAGCAAACTCTGTCTGGACGAACCGTTCACTTTCCTTCCAAGTAACTCTCCGTTGTCACTTGGGTGGGAGTATGCGGCGGCTCAACTTTCTTGACGTCGTGTGCAGGACGGAGTACAAAGAGACAATGATTACTCCATTAGGGAATTTCGATCTTCAGTTTTGGTTTCCTTTTGACGGCTTAGAAACCTTGTTTTCGTTGCAACTTCTTATGTTTTTGTTATAGTACCAACAAGTCTCTAGTGTAGCATTAAATAAAATATAAGCCTAGTTAAAATCAAAAACATCTATCAATTAACTCATGACACTGTACGCGATATCTTTTCCACAATAGCATGAAGCAAGGTAAAGGTTCAGTGATGTTTCGCAGTGGCATTACATGAGCTCACCGTACACCATATTCGATCAGTGTAGTGGTCTAGACTGTGCTAGTCTAGTGGATGGACTATATACCATAAAATCTTCCAAACCACGAGATTATGATGTTACACTTGAGACTCTGTAATTTTCAAGACAAACTAGGCTACATGTCAATGGTACAGCTTATCTAAACATCAGCACCAGAGACGCGCAATGACGTTATTCTACGCGAGACAATAGGCTAAGCCAAACGCAATTAACATTTAGGTAATGATCCTGTAATTGTGTAGTAATGTCATAGCATCATACTGCCTGTAATACCTCGTCATTAACAATGGGCTTTCAACCAATTATTCAGAGAATTATTGCCCATAATGACAAACAGGTAGAAACACTGAGCGAAAGATTAAGTTAATTGCAATGATCTTCAGCGTTGGCCTTCAAAAAATCCTTCCAGCAGTAAGGTTCGTGCGTGTATACTCATACAGCTTTCAGCGTCCAGTCAGCAACTATCTGTAATGGGACTGTGTGAATCCACAACCTCCGTTTTACATACACATGTCATTTACTGTATTTATGAATAATTATCGTTTCCCTCCTTATCTGTGAATATTAGTCTTCGATAACATTCGACGACACCACCTGAGCTAACTCAAAATAATAACTTCTTTCGACTTGACCTTTGCCTTCCCATTACGAATTCGTTCCCATCATATCTCGTAAATATCTTAGCCATTACCCTATTTAATTTCAAACGTGTCACTTCCAACATAGTTCCTCAATTCACTCCCTTGTCACTTCCGTACATCGCCGTTTATGTGAGTACAGAACGATTAAAGCATAACCTAACAGGAAGTCAGTTCCTTCTAGCCAAACACTCAAGATGACACTTAAAAACTTTAATGGCGCTTTATTAAAAATGGTCATCATTTTCTTCTTGGCATTTTCCCAATAACTTCAGTTCGGCACTAGTGTGGAGTAAGTTCAATTAATTGTACAGCCGGGTACCTTGCCCGTAGCCAACCCTATGTGGAGGTATGTATTAACCATTGCGTATTCCTGTGGTGATTGCTAATAGGACGTATTGAAAGTATATGTATGTGAAAACGTGCATATTAAGACGAACATAAACACCCAGCTTCCTAGCCAAACGAATTAACCAGACTTGGCCAAAATCGCCATCCTGGACGAGAGTCGAACCCACGGCCCTCCGAAGCGAAGACCACTATGCTGACCATACAGCCAGGGAATCGGACAGCGAGATTCTACGAAAATACATACCTCAAAGTTTTGAAATGTCTTAAGTAGTATAATTTTGGGGGGTTCAGCGGCCACCAATACCACCCGCCCCTGGGAGAGGCCTCCAACTCAAGGAATGTGCTGATAAAGAGTGCACGTTTAACCTCGCGTGACCTCACTTGAAAAGTAGGGCGGTTGGCTAAGAGCGCGCTCTTAACCTTACAGACCTCGGGCTCGACCCCAGGCCTAAGGACGTTGACCGTACAGAACCTAGTTCGAAGCCTAAGAGTACAAGCTTAACCTAAGAGATTCAAAGTTCAAAACCCGGGCTAACCGCTTAAGAGTGGAAGCTTAACCTAACAGACTTCAAGTTCGATACCCGGCCTCACTGCATAAAAGTGAAGGTCTAACGTTATGCTGACCACACCTAACCTAGCCTAACCCACTGCCTGGCAAAAAGTGCAGGCTTAAATTTACACTGAACAGGCGTTAACCTAAATGGTTGCCCTCCCCTACACCCTGGCTAAACGTGCAGGCTAAATCTCCCGCTGACCACGCGTTAACCTAACCCGCTGACCACGCGTTAACCTAACTTAAACTCCACGGACTTGGAGCTGAAATTGGAACAAGATGGCGACCATAAGACTTAATACGTATGTTTTATTCATAAGGGCGGAACATTGGAAAGCGACTTAAGGGAGCTTGGAGATGGACTTGGAAATAGATGGCGGCTACAAAGCTTAATAAGTATGCTTTATTCATAGGGGCGTGAGGTCGGAAGTTGACTTCGGAGCTCAGTGCTGAAATAGTAACAAGACGGTGGCTGCACGCTGTAGGCTACTAATGGGACTAGGGAGATGGAGTAAGGCTTAATACAAGTACTTTATTCATAGCGGCGTAACATTTGAGAAGCATCTTTGGGGCTCGAAGCTGAACCTAACCTCCCAAGCTAACCGCAAAAGAGTGTAAGCTTAACAGAATTTAAGTTCGATACCCGGACTAACTGCATAAAAGTGAAGGCCTAACGTTACGCTGACCACGCTTAACCGAACCTAATTCAAACCCTGACAATAAGTGCAAGCTTAACCTTACGCTGACCAGGCGTTAACCTAACAGGTAGCCCTACTCTACACCGTGGCTAAAAGTGCAAGCTTAATCTTCCACTGACCGAGCTTGATAGCTGCAGTCGCTTAAGTGCGGCCAGTATCCAGTAATCGGGAGATAGTGGGTTCGAGAACCACTGTCGGGAGCCCTGAAGATGGTTTTCAGTGGTTTCCCATTTTCACACCAGGAAAATGCCGGGGTTGTACCTTAATTAAGGCCACGGCCGCTTCCTTCCAATTCCTAGGCCTTTCCTATCGCATCGTCACCGTATATATATCTGTGCCGGTGCGACGTAAAGCAAATAGTAGAATCTTCCACTGACCACGTCTTAACCTAACCTAACCTCCCTGGACTTGGAGCTGAACTTGGAACAAGATGGCGGCTGTAAGACTTAATACGTATGGTTTATTCATAGGGGTGTAACATTGAATAGCGACTTAAGGGAGCTTGGGGCTGAATTTCGAACAAATGGCAGCTATAAGGCTTAATACGTATGCTTTATTCATATCGCCGTAAAGGCGTAACGTGACTTCGGGGGTTCATAGCTAAACTAGGAACAAGATGGCGGCTAAACATCATACTAATGGGACTACGGAGATGGTGTAAGGCTTAATACATGCGACTTATTCATAGGAGCGTAACGATGGAAGACACACTCAGGGGCTTGGAGCTGCACTTGAAACAAGATAACGGTACGGGACAAGGTAGATGGTGTAAGACTTAATAATATGCTTTATTCATAGGGGCGTAACGTCGGAATGCAACCTCAGAGGCTTGGATGTGAACTCAGAACAAGATGGCGGCTACACGCATGGTATTAATGGGACTAGCGTATGACTACCTCCTCCTCCTCCTCCCCCTCCTCCTCCTCCTCCTGGGTCCACACTTAAACTAACAGGCACGGATTTGACGTCAGGCTTAACCTTACAAGGGCGTTACAGACTCATGTTTGAGATTCGATCCCCCTGTGGGTGGGGGCGGTAGAATAACACCCACGGTATCCCCTGCCTGTCGTAAGAGGCGACTAAAAGGGGCCTCAGGGGCTCTGCACTTTGGAGCGTGGGCTGGCGACCACGGGGCACTGAGCTGAGTCCTGGCATAGCTTCCCCTTACTTGTGCCAGGCTCCTCACTTTCATCTATCCTAACCGATCTCTCTTGGTCAACTCTTGTTCTTTTCCGACCCCGATGCTATTAGGTTTGCGAGGGCTAGGGAGTCTTTCATTTTCGCGCCCGTCGTGGCCCTTGTCTTCCTTTGGCCGATACCTTCATTTTTCGAAGTGTCGGATCCCTTCCTTTTTCCCTCTAATTAGTGTTAAATAGAGGATGGTTGCCTAGTTGTACTTCCTCTTAAAACAATAATCACCACCACCACCTATGAGATTCGATCCCATGCTTAACCTAACTAGACGAGAGGAGACATAGTCCTGGGGCTTTGATGCTGAGCTTGGTGGAAACTGAACATGAATCAAGCGAAGGGCTAAAGGACAAAAGGGCAAAAGTGTTAAAGGGAATAAGCTATCTTCGAGAGATCAGATATGAACTTGAAAGGGCAAAAGAGCTGAATGGCTAAAGGACATAAGGGCTAAATGGGAAAGGGGCAAAGAACAAAAGGGTAGAAGGGCAAAAGAGCAAAGGGCCTAAATGGCTAAAGGGCAGAAGGGTAAAAAATAAAAGGAGAATGGGGCAAAGGGGCTAACTGGCTAAAGAGCAAGAGGGCTAAAGGGAAAAAGAAGCAAAAGGGGCAAGTCTAAATGGCAAAAGGGCTAAAAGGCTAAATGGCTAACGGTCAAAGGGGCAAAAGGGCTATTAAGCATTGTACTATCTCCCTAGTCTCAATAGTACAATGTGTAGCCGCACTCTTGTTCCAAGTTCAGCCCCATCCCCCTGAGGGTGCCTTCCACGTTACGCCCCTTATGAATAAAGCACATGTATTAAGCCTTGAACAATCTCCCAAGTTCCATCACTACAATGTGTAGCCACCATCTTGATCCAAGTTCAGCTCCAAGCCATAGGGTGACTTCCAACGTTACACCCTATGAATAAAGTACATATATAAATCCTTACACCATTTCCCTAGTCCCATTAGTACAATGTGTAACGACCATCTTGTTCCTAGTTCAGCTCTGAGTCCCCGAAGCCACCTTCCGACATTACGCCCCTATGAATAAATCCTACGAATTAAGCCTTATTGCCGCCATATTGTTCCAAGTTCAGCTGAAAGTCCGGGGAGGTTAATTTAGGTTAACGCGTGGTCAGCGAAAGATTAAGCCTGCAATTTTAGCCAGGGTGTAGATAAGGGAAACCGGTTAGGTTAACGCCTGGTTAGCGTAAGGTTAAGCCTGCACTTTTGCCAGGGTGTGAGTTTGGTTAGGTTAAGCGAGGTCAGCAGTTAAGTCCGGGTATCGGACTTAAATTCCGTTAAGTTGAGCTTACACAATTTTGTAGTTAGCCTGGGAGGTTAGCTTCAGCTTCGAGACCCAAAGATACTTCCCAAATGTTACGCCCCATATGATTAAAGTACATGTATTAAGCCTTACACCATCTCCCTAGTCCTATTAGTGCAATGTGCAGCGACCATCGTGTTTCTAGTTCAGCCCCGAACCCCTGAAGTCACCTATCGACACTATGCCCCTATGAATAAAGCATACGTATTAATCTTTTTATGCCCGCCATTTTTCCAAATCGATTTTCAATGTTATGCCATTATGTGTAAAGCATACATATTAAGCATTATAGCTGCCATCTTGTTCCAAGTTCAGCTCCAAGTATGGAGAGATTAACGTTGGTTAACGCGTGGTCAGTGGAATATTTAGCCTGCACTTCTAGCCTGGGTGTAGAGAAGGGCAACCGGTTAAGTTAATGCCTGATCAGCGTAAGGTTAAGCCTGCACGTATTTCCAGGGTGTTAGATTAGATTAAACGTGGTCAGTGTAACGTTCGACCTGCACGTTTATGCAGTTAGGTCGGGTATCGAACTTGAAGTCTTTTAGGTTAAGCTTACACTCATGTTAGGTTAGCCTGAGAGGTTAGGTTAACGCGTGGTCAGCGTAACGTTAGATCTGCACTTTAAGCAATTAGCCCGGGTGTCGAACTTGAAGTCTGTTAGGTTAAGCTTCCACTCTCATGCGGTTAGCCCGGGTGTTGAACTTTGAGTCTCTGAGGTTATGCTTGTAGGCAACCCGAAGTCTTTAAGGTTAAACACGGACACGTAGCCAGCGTAAGGACATGTGAGGTTAAGAGCGCGTTCTTAGCCAATCGCCCTACCTTTCAAGAGAGATCACATGAGATTAAACATGCACTCTTCATCAGCACAATCCATGAGGTGGAGACCCCTCCCAGGGGCGGGTGATGGTGGTGGCCGCTGAACCCCCCAAAATTATACTACTGTCTTTCAGTACCTGCTCCGTACATCTGTCTTCTAGTGTCGCTTTCATCTTTGAAGTGTTGATTTCTATACCATATTTATGTCTGTTAATATCTGATGTATTACACGTTTCAACACAATCTGTCATTACAACTGAGTTTCATAAATGCCCCCTGTGGATGGAGGCGGTAAAATAACACACCCGTTATCCCCTGCCTTTCGTAAAAGGTGACTTAATGGGCTCCCAGAGATTCTTAACTTGGGAGTGCAGGTTGCCGACCACGGGACCCTTAGATGAATCCTGGCATCGCTTCCATTTAATTGTGTTAGGCTGCTCACTTTCATCCATCCTATCCGACCTTCCTCAGTCAACTCTTCCGACCCCGAAGATATTACGTATGAAGGCCTAGGGAGTTTCTCATTTTCACACACGTGGTGGCCCTTGTCATTCTTCGGCCAACACTTTCATATTCCGAAATGTTGGATCCCTTCCATTTTCCCCCCGTCTGATTACTGTTAATACAGGGCGGTTGACCAGTTGAACTTCCTATTGAAATAATAATTATTATATTTTTCAGTCGGAAGGGCCCGAATCTGAGGTCTCATTTTTGCAGATGACATGCTTAGGCTCACATAACTCGACCATCATAAGGATAGTATAAATGAAGAGGTATGTTACTCCAAAGATTGGAATTGAAACATTAATGCACAGAAAAGTAAAGTCTGTATCAAAGAATGAAAAATATTGGATGGGTGAGATATAAGTATAAGCTGCCATAAAGATAGGTTATTTGGGCATGAATTTACGTGGAAATTGACAGAATAAATAAAAATAAAATTTAAACGGTAATTGTGCATTGTCAGCTATGAAAATTTTGGATAAAAAGATGCCAATCACTGATTACAAAGTGTATGCAAATGTTTTAATGCATATGTCAAATGTACGGAACTGTACGGATTTGAGATATGGGAAGCTGAATAAAACGTTTCCACACGTGATGCAACCATAAGTAAATTTGCTAAAATAATTATGGCATTACCCAATGCTGTACAACAAAAATGTGCAATGAGAATGATATGCAATGATGATATAGAACAAAGGTGGCTTCAATCGAGTCAAACGTGTCTGTGTATTGCTCCGATTTTTGTTTTTGTTATCTTTCTCGTGAAATGAAATGTCGTATGGCTTTTAGTGCCGGGATATCCCAGGACGGGTTCGGCTCGCCAGGTGCAGGTCTTTCTATTTGACATCCGTAGGTGAAAATTGTATAATGTGCTTATTAATTGTCAACATCTGCCTCTGGCTCTTGTAAATGTAGATTATTCTGGTCTCAGGAGTTCCGGGTTCTTCAGTCACTTATCAACATATATCGTTGGGTGATGTAACGTGGATAAGTAAAACTCTATTGATTGGAACGTATTTGACTTGTGTACTGGGATATTATTTCAGTTTTATTGTCCATTGTTTGGTGCGTCTGTTTTATTAGTGCATTCTGCCGTTCTAATCAGTTTAATCTGCGATATGTAATTATTGCGTCCAGTTGTGTTTGAGTAAGCAGGGAGTGCGGATGTGCTGAGTTTAGCGGGGAGTAATGGGCAACGTGTTGGCACAATACAGGATAGCGATAGGCAGCTGTGGAATGGAAAGTAGACTGGAGAGAAAAGTGAAGATAAATGGTGGGAAAACTGGGATGTTGGGAGCTCTCCTGGTGGCAACAGTAGTGGTTGTGCTGTTGATAATAGGGGAGTTGAAGTTCATCCAGGTCCAGGTCCCGTGGGTTCCAATGGAAGGGAGGAATTTGAAGTGATAAAAGAGATGATAGAAGAGACATGTCAGGCGGAGCAAAAATAAGGGAAATGTTTCGAGAACTCTCTAAGGAGTTCAAGGACCGAAAGCTGAGTATGAAGGGAGATGTGAGGAAAATAAAGGAGGAGGAATGGTGTAATAAAGATGAGCTTGAAATGTGGAAGCAGAAGGTAAGATATTTAGGGCAAGAACTGAGGGAGACGAAGCGATTAGTAGTGAGGGGTGATGAAGAAATTATGAGGAAGAATATCTGCTTTTAAGGTGTGCATGAACAGGAAAAGTGGAACTAGTGTATAAGGTAGTGGAAGGGGTGCAGAATAAAATGAAGATTAACTTTGGTGAAGTTGATATAGACGATGCGCTTCGGGTCGGGAAAGTTAAGGGAAAGAGTTCCATTAGAGTGAAATTATTATTTACATTGATGGAGGACATTGTGATAAGGAATGCGAGTAATTTTAATGGAGAGAAAGTGTATATAATAAGGGAGATGGACAGTGAAGCCACTAAGGGGAACAGAATCATGACCAGGCATTTAAGGGAGGCAAGTAAACAAGGCCTTAATCATATACTAGAGGGCATCAGCTGGCTGTTGTGGACGGAAGATGGTCACGTACATAGACGGTGGGTCGGTTAAAGGAAGTGGATGAAGAACATCAACATCAGCAGAAAGCGACCCAGACGGCAGTGGAGAAGTGAAGAAGGTCACAAGGAGAAGTAGCGATAACGTAGAGAAGAGTGATATTACGGAAGTGAGCGAAGTCCACCGCACACCAAGACCGGGAAGTGGAGAACTGCTGAATATGGAGCACGTGGAGCCAGGGATCGCAAGATTGGAGGGCGGCCAGAGGACTACGCAGACAAGAGGAGGTGAAGAGAGAGAAGAAGAAGACGTGAATCAATGGGCAGGGGAAGAACCTTAGGTTTAAAAGACCTATGGGGGAAGAATAATAAGTGGCTAGAGGATAAAGGGGGTAAAGAGAGTGTGGAAATGGTAAAGGAAAGTAGTGAACGTAGGTGAAATTGGGGGAGTGAGAGTAACTAGAAGTGAGACCATAAATACGGTAGAGGGCGGAAAGAATAGAAGAGGAAGCAGAGAAGAAGAATGGGGTAAGAGATAACTATTCTGGAACGTGTGTTTTGTGAATATTGAAGGGGTGTCTAGTAAGCTGGACAATAAGGAAGTGGTGGAGTTAGAGGGTTTTGATACTGTTGCTTTTCTGGAGACGTGGCTAGCAGTAGGGAGAAGCTTAGTATGGAATGGTTTCGCTTAGTAACGAAGAGATAAAAGGGGATGAGAAAGAAATCCAGCAGGAATAGCGAAATTAGTTAAGGAAGAGTTCAACAAGTTAATAGAAGAAATTTCGAATGAGATGGATGATGTTGTGTGGATAAGGTTTAAAATAGGAGGGGGTGAGGTTAAAATGTGTGTTTGGCTTTTCTGTATAATCATCCAGTAGGATCGGTATATGCAAATCGTAACTTTTTCAGGAATTAATAGAAGATATAAATATGATTATAGAAAGTATAAGAAGTTGTATGATTTTAATGGAGGACTGGAATTTGAGGATAGGTACTTTAAGACCATCAAATAATAAGGAAGGCATGGATGTAATGAGAGACCAGAGACGGAGCGAGGATAAAGATAGGAATTTCAAAAAAGGCTTTCACGGCCGCAGATCTTATAATCACAGCAATAGAACCAGCTTTTGGGTGGTTAGGCCGTGTGCATAATGCAGAGTTTCGTCCAGACGTGCCATTTGGACTCATCAGCTGGAATGGCACGCCCCTCCAGGACTCTGCATAGCAGAGGCAGACCAAACTGTGTGGCCCCGCCGAGTTAGCAAATCAAGTTTGCTAACCTGCTAAAGGAGAAAAGATTTCTCCGTTCAAAAAATGCTCCCCCATTGGAGATACAACATCAAAAAAGGCTTTCACGGCCGCAGATCTTATAATCACAGCAATAGAACCAGCTTTTGGGTGGTTAGGCCGTGTGCATCATGCAGAGTTTCGTCCAGACGTGCCATTTGGACTCATCAGCTGGAATGGCACGCCCCTCCAGGACTCTGCATAGCAGAGGCAGACCAAACTGTGTGGCCCCGCCGAGTTAGCAAATCAAGTTTGCTAACCTGCTAAAGGAGAAAAGATTTCTCCGTTCAAAAAATGCTCCCCCATTGGAGATACAACATCAAAAAAGGCTTTCACGGCCGCAGATCTTATAATCACAGCAATAGAACCAGCTTTTGGGTGGTTAGGCCGTGTGCATAATGCAGAGTTTCGTCCAGACGTGCCATTTGGACTCATCAGCTGGAATGGCACGCCCCTCCAGGACTCTGTGGCCCCGCCGAGTTAGCAAATCAAGTTTGCTAACCTGCTAAAGGAGAAAAGATATCTCCGTTCAAAAAATGCTCCCCCATTGGAGATACAACATCAAAAAAGGCTTTCACGGCCGCAGATCATATAATCACAGCAATAGAACCAGCTATATAACTATATAACTCTGCATTATGCACACGGCCTAACCACCCAAAAGCTGGTTCTATTGCTGTGATTATAAGATCTGCGGCCGTGAAAGCCTTTTTTGATGTTGTATCTCCAATGGGGGAGCATTTTTTGAACGGAGAAATCTTTTCTCCTTTAGCAGGTTAGCAAACTTGATTTGCTAACTCGGCGGGCCACACAGTTTGGTCTGCCTCTGCTATGCAGAGTCCTGGAGGGGCGTGCCATTCCAGCTGATGAGTCCAAATGGCACGTCTGGACGAAACTCTGCATTATGCACACGGCCTAACCACCCAAAAGCTGGTTCTATTGCTGTGATTATAAGATCTGCGGCCGTGAAAGCCTTTCTTGATGTTGTATCTCCAATGGGGGAGCATTTTTTGAACGGAGAAATCTTTTCTCCTTTAGCAGGTTAGCAAACTTGATTTGCTAACTCGGCGGGGCCACACAGTTTGGTCTGCCTCTGCTATGCAGAGTCCTGGAGGGGCGTGCCATTCCAGCTGATGAGTCCAAATGGCACGTCTGGACGAAACTCTGCATTATGCACACGGCCTAACCACCCAAAAGCTGGTTCTATTGCTGTGATTATAAGATAGGAATTGTTATGGTAATAAACTGTTGGGTTTAAGTGGGTCAGGAAATTTGTATATTTTTAATGGATGATGGAGAGGGGATGAAAATGTGAATAAGACGTGAATATCGACGCTAAGAGGGAGTGTAATTGACTTGGTGATTAGTTCGGGAGATATGCTAGATAGAATAAATAAGATAGATGTAGTAGATTGGGTGGAATCATCCCACGCGCCGGTATTGTCCCCTTTTTACCGGGCATGCTCAGCCGGAGAGCGAGAGTCTGAAGGGTGGACCATTCGCTGTCAAGTTTTGCTTAATTTTGAGGACAGGGAAAAAACAAGGGATGACGACAATAATACAAAAGGAATCAAACAACAGGTTTTGACATTTATTATCGACTAACACTAAATGGAAATAACAATATAACATCTTGTTATAAATCTTGATGGCAAAAAAAACATCTTCTCAGCCGATCTCTCTCTAGATACAGCTCTTAAATTTTTGATCCCATTTCGACGTTAAATAATTCTGTAAATATACAAATTAATGTTAGCCCACACCTGGCTTGACAAAATACAAAAATAAAATTCTACATTGGGATAAATTTCCTTTTGGTCATACTTGAATTATTTACAAGATGAGAACGAGAAGATCTCAATAGGCTATTTGCTCCGCAAATAATTTTAAACCTTTGACATGTCAGATCTCTCCCTGACGACATTTATTACTTCAAAATCAAATTTTAATTATCAAATAATTGAATAAATTACGGCGTCTAAGTCCACTGGAAACAAATATTTAATCGCGTTGTTCTACTCATGAGTAATATTATGTCACATTATCTCGTTCATAAACATGAAATTATGCAAATTAAGTCAACAAATCTTATTCAGAAAATCATTTCAGAATACCTTTATCAGACTAATTTCTATTGAATTGTATTCAGACAATAATTATTCCTACAAAAAGTTCCCCTAATATTCAATTGGACAACACGTAAAGTTAACCTTAAACCTCTGACGCTTTGATGAAATTTAACATTTTAAGCTTTATAGCACAATGAGCCTTTGTCCAAACGATTGAAATAACCCCTCCTTATTCATTGGCGTTTGAAACTGTAATATTGTCTCAACTTAATTTTTAAATAAAATTTACTAAAGGTTAAACTCCAAATAAATTAAACCATCTCGAACAACGGTGTTAACAACCTGGGCCAAACCTAATAAAAACACCAGGCCAGGTCAAAACCACATTTCAAAGAACAAAATATATCGTCAGTCACAGAAATTAATACAACACACACATACCACATTCATACAAAGGCACAAGCGAATTATCTACAATATTTACAACGAACTCTAGTTCTTGATTTTATGATTTTGATTTTTAACCCTGGACATGCGAATTCTCGTGATGACGATATCGGCTAAAGAAAGATTTTATTTTCGACTCTCGGATATGTGACGAAACTTCAGTGGTCACTTGGTCAAAGATGTAGATTCCACAATGTTGGTTACAACAGCATTAGCAGTAAATATCTGGAAAACTGGTCATCTACAGACACGCACATAATACAGGTCAAATATAGCATTCACGTTTATGGCTCATAAGTCACGACTTTATTATTACACCATTCTACATTCTCAAATTAACACGTGCTCAGGAATTGAAGAAAATACGTTTACCACGCATATTCCTCAATAAAAATTCAATAAATTGGTTTCAACCATTCAACAACTACATTAATTTATCCGTCAGGATTCTGCCATATTCCAGGCCCATCTTTACTGCAATTGAGCACACATGAACATCGACACAAAAACAAGCAATATTTACACTCATGGCCCTTTATCCATTCATTTAACCGAAGTGAAATTATTATTATTATATGCGCGAGATATTACGTGAACCAAAGCTTGAAAATAAGCCAGATGACTCTAACACGTGTTAAATCGAACACGAAGGAATTTACGTAGAAATTCGGTATGCAAAAAGAATGCCGGAAATCAGTCCCACATTCTTTCCTTATTGAAAATATTCCAAAATTCAAATTATTAGTTATCGTTGAGGACAATGATTTTTAATTAATGCTAGACTATTAAATGGGACCTTTAGATTAATCACAGAAGACACACACACATATCCTAACTACACTAATAGGTTTTACTAGTCATTCACACTCAGCCTGAGAACACTACCATCTCCCAGTGAAAGAAGAATGAAATTATCAATTACTACTGCAAATGTAGAAAAAATATCAACGCTAATGAATAAGCAAGCATTACTTCTACAAAGATGAACAGAGAAATATTTTAAAAAGTACTTAAATGCATGATGGAACTGGATATCTGCCGGTGATCTGGAATTTCTGGATCACATGGTGTTGGATGACTGCTTCTGTCGTTATCTCCCCATGTTAGATTTCGCCTTCATTTAGAACACCATGGCAGCAGCGAAGTTCAATGCAGGAACTCTGTAGGGTTCCTCTTCAATTTGTGGAAACATCTTGAGGTCCTGCAGTAGCCACGTGGTAATCCTCTTCCTTCTTCTTAAGCGGTATAAGTTGAAACTAACACAAGTCTTTAGGAAATATTGACACACAAATACGCCGAGTTTAGATTATGAACGACACTTAACTTAGCCTGTGAAGGTTCGTCAGATAACACAAGTCTTTAGGAAATATTGACACACAAATACGCCGAGTTTAGATTATGAACGACACTTAACTTAGCCTGTGAAGGTTCGTCAGAATCGTAGTTATTGTACATAAAAGGATGACATTTCAAGTCCAACTACAGAATGCTCGTGTTCAAAATTTTCTGTAGAATAATTGAGAGCGCCTATTCTGTCGTTCAGCAGGAGAACAAGAGCGCAAGATAGCAATAGCGCAAGATAGCAAGATCGCAAGATAGCAAGAGAGTATTTCTTTGCAAAACTAAGGTATTTATTAACTTCGTGAGGTAGGTGTGGCTCCACGTCGTCTTATAAATGGCTGCCATCTTCCTCCTGATAGGTTATTATAATGCTGGAAAGTGCTCTCATTTGAAGACACTTGCTATGCGTATTCACCTCGCAGCGGCCTTGAGAGCCCTCACTGGGTCACGTGGCACAGCTGATCGCTCGATTGGAAAATCAATACTTCGCTCCTGGCTGGCTAAAACCGGTTCCCAACATGTGAATACGTCTCTGTAACCCGGACTGGAAATATCTCGCCCGTACGAAATAAATAATAGCCTGTTAGTTGGCTGCACTATAAAACGTTCATAGTAGGCCAAATTTGACGGGGACAATATACCGTATATTACTTTGAGAAAGATGAAGGAAGAGAAGAAGATGGATATGGAGACGGAGGGAAGAGGGAAGGGCACGAGTCAAGTTAAATATAAAAGGTCAAACGAGACAAAAAACAAATTAAGTCATTATTTAGATGAGAAGTTCCAAATCATCAGCAGTGGGATTGAAGTAGCGTTGGGGGTAATAATGTGGATATAGCCTTAGAATTATTAGAAAAACCGATCAAGATTGTAGCAGGTGTGCTAAGAGGTAGAGCAAAAGAGGAAAGGATGAGATGGGTGGTACAATAAGGAAATTAGGGGATAAGAAGGGAGGTGATAATGGCTTTAAGGGTGTATAAGAAGAAGGGGTGGAGATGAGGGAGGAGTTTTGTAGGTTCGAATGATATATAACAACATGTTAGTGGAAAGGAAGATGTTATGGTTATGGTTATATTATGGCGGATGGACCAGGCGGAGGCAATAAATAGGGATTGTAAAAAATAACCAAAGTGATAAGGTGTGGGAGAGATAAAACAGAATATATACAGGGAAGAGGAGGCAGGAAGAGGGCAATATTAATTATGAAAGATGGGCCCAATGTTTCCAGAGGTTATTAGGGGAGACATGTGGAATAGCGACGGGATGATAAGAGAGATGGGGGACTGCGAGGGGATCAAATGGCATAAAATCGGTGTTTTGGAAAGAGGCAGTAAAATGATAAAAACGTGTTGGAGAGTTTGGTGAAGCTATGCAATAAGATCCTTGAGTGTGCTAAATTCCCGCATGAATGGAGAAAAGGAAAAATTTACTCTATTTATAGAAAGAAGACAGGAATAATCCAAGTAACTAGAAGGGCATAATATTATTAGACTCACTGAGTAAAGTATACACTGGCATTTTAGCGAGGAGGTTGAGAAATTGGGCAGAGGAGTTTTCCATACCCTCAATGATAAGGGTGGATTCAGAAAAGGAAGAAGGACTATGAATAGATAAAGATAAAAGATAAAGAATGGGTGAGCCCTGCCTTCGCAGAGCTCCACACGTAGGTCTGTGAAGACCCTTTGTGGCCCTTAAACGGGTTTGCCTAGTCCAGCACTAGTGCTCCTATAAAGGGTACTAGCGTCCGGATGTTGGCATTCCTGATGTCTTCCGGGCTCACAAAATGTAAGCCAAGATATCGATGTCTAGTGCTTGCAAGAGCCTCGCACTGACAAAACACATGCGCGGAGATCTCTTCTTCCCTACCGCATCTTCTACACATCGGATCCTGACAGATTTTCATGATGTGTAGGTGTCTCTGTAAGGTATTGTGTCCTGTCAGCAGTCCAACTACCTTTCGCATTCTGGTCCTATTCAAATTTATCAGGACCTTTTTATAACTTTGGCTAGGCCCTTTGATAAGTTCACGTGCCTGCCTAGCTATATGGTTAGCCTCTTCCAAATGTCTAAGTGAAACTGGTTTGTCCACTGGGATATTACCAGTTTCACGCTTCGGAGTGACACTCCTAGGAAGGGCTCTGGTCCTATGAAAGGACCTTTTGAGCCCTAGAACGCTAATTTGTCAGCTTCTTCATTTCCACTGATACCTGCGTGCCCAGGGACCCATAATAGGGTAACTGAGCTAAGTTCACACAGCTGATCTAACATCCTTTGGTATTCCCATACCATTTTTCATGTTGTTCTAACTGCGCATAGTGTTTTTAACGCTGCCTGGCTATCACTGCAAATGGTGATGCATCTCCTATCAATCAATCAATCAATACTGATCTGCATTTAGGGCAGTCGCCCATGTGGCAGATTCTTTATCTGTTGCTTTCCTAGCCTTTTCCTAAATGATTTCAAGGAAATTGGAAATTTATTGAACATCTCCCTTGGTAAGTTATTCCAATCCCTAACTCCCCTTCCTATAAATGAATATTTGCCCCAGTTTGTCCTCTTGAATTCCAACTTTATCTTCATATTGTGATCTTTCCTATTTTTAAAGACGCCATTCAAACTTATTCGTCTACTAATGTCATTCAACGCCACCTCTCCGCTGACAGCTCGGAACATACCACTTAGTCGAGCAGCTCTTCTTCTTTCTCTCAATTCTTCCCAACCCAAACATTGCAACATTTTTGTAACGCTACTCTTTTGTCGGAAATCACCCAGAACATATCGAGCTGCTTTTCTTTGGATTTTTTCCAGTTCTTGAATCAGGTAATCCTGGTGAGGGTCCCATACACTGCAACCATACTCTAGTTGGGGTCTTACCAGAGACTTATATGCACTCTCCTTTACATCCTTACTACAACACCTAAACACAATCATAACCATGCGCAGAGATCTGTACCCTTCATTTACAATCCAATTTATGTAATTACCCCAATGAAGATCTTTCCTTATATTAACACATAGATACTTACAATGATCCCCAACAGGAACTTTCACCCCATCAACGCAGTAATTAAAACTGAGAGGTCTTTTCCTATTTGTGAAACTCACAACCTGACTTTTAACTCCGTTTATCAACATACCATTGCCTACTGTCGATCTCACAACATTTTCGAGGTCACGTTGCAGTTGCTCACAATCTTGTAACTTATTTATCACTCTATATAGAATAACATCATCCGCAAAAAGCCTTACCTCTGATTCCACTCCTTTACTCATATCATTTATATATATAAGAAAAAATAAAGGTCCGATAATACTGCCTTGAGGAATTCCCCTCTTAATTATTACAGGGTCAGATAAAACTTCACCTACTCTAATTCTCTGAGATCTATTTTCTAGAAATATAGCAACCCATTCAGTCACCATTTTGTCTAGTCCAGTTGCACTCATTTTTTTCCAGTAGTCTCCCATGATCCACCCTATCAAATGCTTTAGACAGGTCAATGGCGATACAGTCCATTTGCAATCCTGAAACCAAAATATCTGCTATATCTTGCTGGAATCCTACAAGTTGAGCTTCAGTGGAATAACCTTTCCCAAAACCGAACTGCCGTCTATCGAACCAGTTATTAATTTCACAAACATGTCGAATCAGAAAGAATGCTTTCCCAAAGCTTACATACAATGCATGTCAAACTTACTGGCCTGTAATTTTCAGCTTTATGTCTATCACCTTTTCCTTTATACACAGGGGCTATTACAGCAACTCTCCATCCATCTGGTATAGCTCCTCCGACCAAACAATAATCAAATAAGTACTTCAGAAATGGTACTATATCCCAACCCATTGTCTTTAGTATATCCCCAGAAATCTGATCAATTCCAGCCGCTTTTCTAGTTTTCAACTTTTGTATCTTATTGTAAATATCATTGTTATCATATGTAAATTTTATTACTTCTTTGGCCTTAGTCTCCTCCTCCATCTCGACATCATCCTTGTAACCAACAATCTTTACATACTGCTGACTGAATACTTCTGCCTTTTGAAGATCCTCACATACACACTCCCCTTGTTCATTAATTATTCCTGGAATGTCCTTCTTGGAACCTGTTTCTGCCTTAAAATACCTATACATACCCTTCCATTTTTCACTAAAATTTGTATGACTGCCAATTATGCTTGCCATCATGTTATCCTTAGCTGCCTTCTTTGCTAGATTCAATTTTCTAGTAAGTTCCTTCAATTTCTCCTTACTTCCACAGCCATTTCTAACTCTATTTCTTTCCAGTCTGCACCTCCTTCTTAGTCTCTTTATTTCTCTATTATAATAAGGTGGGTCTTTACCATTCCTTACCACCCTTAAACGTACAAACATGTTTTCGCATTCCTCAACAATTTCTTTAAACCCATCCCAGAGTCTGTTTACATTTTTATTCACCGTTTTCCACCGATCATAGTTACTTTTTAGAAACTGCCTCATGCCTGCTTTATCAGCCATATGGTACTGCCTAACAGTCCTACTTTTAAGACCTTCCTTTCTATCACATTTATTTTTAACTACCATGAAAACAGCTTCATGATCACTAATACCATCTATTACTTCAGTTTCCCTATAGAGCTCATTTGGTTTTATCAGCACCACATCCAGGATATTTTTCCCTCTGGTTGGTTCCATCACTTTCTGAATCAGCTGTCCTTCCCATATTAACTTATTTGCCATTTGTTGGTCATGCTTCCTGTCGTTCGCATTTCCTTCCCAGTTGACATCTGGCAAATTCAGATCTCCCGCTACAATCACATTTCTTTCCATGTCGTTTCCCACATAGCTTACTATCCTATCAAATAATTCCGAATCCGCGTCAGTGCTACGCTTTCCTGATCTGTACACTCCAAATATATCAAGTTGCCTATTATCTTTAGAAATGAGCTTTACACCTAGAATTTCATGTGTCTCATCTTTAAATTTTTCGTAGCTTACAAATTCTTCTTTCACAAGAATGAATACTCCCCCTCCCACCATTCCTATCCTATCTCTACGATACACACTCCAGTGCCTTGAGAAAATTTCTGCATCCATTATATCATTTCTCAGCCACGATTCAACTCGTATTACAATATCTGGTAAATATATATATATCTATTAAATTACTTAATTCTATTCCTTTCCTTACAATACTTCTACAGTTCAACACTAACAATTTTATGTCATCCCTACTTGATTTCCAGTTCCCTGTTCCCTTATCACCGCTCCCTAGGCCATCCCGTTTCCCTGAATGTACCTCCCTATTACCCTTCCAAACAAATTTCCTAACTTATACGTACCACTGCGGTTTAAATGAAGGCCATTCGAGCGCAGATCCCTATCTCCTACCCACCCATTAGGATCTAGAAATTTCACTCCCAGTTTTCCACATACCCACTCCATAGTCTCATTTAAATCCCCAATCACCCTCCAGTCAGTATCCCTCCTACACAGTATTCCACTAATAACAATCTCCGCTTTCTTAAACTTCACCCGTGCTGCATTTACCAGATCCCACACATCCCCAACTATGTTGGTACTTATATCAGCTTGCCTTACGTTGTTGGTACCAACGTGAAACACTACCACCTTCTACTTCCCCTCCTTCCTCTCTTCTACTTTCCTCAACATCTGCCTCAACCTAATTCCTGAATAACATTCTACCCTGGTTCCCTTTCCTCCACACACTTTCCCCACGTGTCTAACGATGGAATCCCCCATGACCAGAGCCTCAACCCTACCCACCTCATTTGATCCCCTACCCTCCTGGTCAGCCCTATCTTTCCTGATAGCTGCAGAAGCTACTTCCTCCTCCCTTTTCTCCTTCCCGTGACCCTGTGCGACCTGTCTTTTCCTATCCTCTACTCTACATTTCCCTTTCCTACCTTTTCCCTTCCTCCTACTTCCACACATCTCAGCAACAGTTCCCTGTCCCTCATCTTCCCTCTGTTGTTCTACCTGGAGTGACTCGTACCGATTTCGCACGGACACCTGTCCTGAATTCTGATCCTGAACAGAGCCCTTAGCCTGCGATATCCTTCCCCTTAGAACATTAGACCACCTGTCTTCTACAACTCCTCCCTTTCCTTCCCCTCCCTCTTGTACACCTACTGTAACCTGTAAATTGTTTGAGGGAGTCCTATCTTCTGTGAGAATCCTAATTATCTCCCTCAAACTTTCCAACTCCTCCCTCATTCCCCCTATGTCCAGGCATGTTCCATATATACAGCACAGGTCAGTATTGCATATACTTCGGCCTGAAAAACAGTAGCATATTTACCCATGGGAAGGGAGAGCCTTGTCTTAGGTCCCCAGACCCCGGCGCCTGTGCCCGTCTCCGTCCGCGAGCCATCTGTGTACCATGTACAGCCCCCAGACCTAAGACGGGCCCCAGCATCCGCGGCCCATTCCTCCCTTGTGGGTATAACGACTGTGAACTTATAATTCAGATTAAAACTAGGCTTCATCAGGTCCCCGATCATCATTGTTATAGGGAAGGTCTGGTGAAGCCTTGTAAGAATAGAAGCATGACCTCTATTCGGATTCTTGAAGGACCATCCTCCGAGTGACCAGAGGCGGTAAGCACTCATTCCCGCTGTTTCCCTTAACATATAAATGTAAGGGGGAAGACCTAGGATGGCCTCCATTGCACATAATGGTGTGGTGTCCAGTCCAGTGCCCCTGTTATTCCTAGACACGCAAGTCTTTGGACACTGTTTAACTTGGTGGTCACAGTTTTACTCTCCGAACCTGGCCACCAGACTAAAGATGCAAAGGTGATCGTGGGCCGTACAATAAAAATATAGAGCCACTGGACCACCTTAGGTCCTAGACGCCAAGTCTTTCCGACGGCCCTGCGACAGGCCCACGTAATCTTGCGAGCCTTATCCACCTTATAGTCTATATGTTTGTTCCAACTCAGTCTTGCTTCAAGGATTACCCCAAGGTACTTAACTGAGGTTGTCTTAATTAATTTTTCCCAAATCCGAAGGGCTCTGACAGTCCGTCTAGCCGCCTCCTCCTCCTGGTAAATACCACGAGCTCCGTCTTGTCGGGATTAACCGACAAGTCCATGCCGTGGCACTATCTTTCCACCCTATGTAGGGAGCTCTGTACGAGCTCTGAAACCGTACTGGGGAAATTTCCCACCGCCATCAGGCTAATGTCATCTGCATAGCCTTGGGCGTAAATTCCTCCAACATTTAACCCGGTAAGTTCATACAATACCAGACACCATAATGTTGGTGATAATACTCCTCCCTGTGGACACCTCCTGTATATTTTAGCTCTCAACATTAGTGCGTTAAGGGTAAACAGAACTTGACGGCCCTGAAGTGAGGTGAAGAAGGACTATGGATAATATCATGATAGTGAGCACTATAATAGATAAATATGTTAAGACGTAAGGGGGTTTAGTGTATATGGCTACGGTAGACTTTGAAAAGGCCTTCGACACAGTGAGCAGGGGGGAACTGCTCGAGAGATTAGGCCGCTTGAGGCAATATATGAACAAGGGTACTATAGTGTTAGAATTGAAGAAGGGTTAGTAAGTAAATGCACTGAGTCAAAAATATGGTTGAAACAATGTTGCAAACTATCTGCCATATCACTTTTTATTAATTAACGATATATTAAAAGGGCATTGTGGGGGGGAAATGGGTTTGTTCTGTGTTAGGGGAGCAAGAGATTACGGGCCTAATATTTGCGGATGATGTCCTCTCGTTGGCGTTGACAGCCGGTGGCCTACAGAAAAGTGTTAATGAGGTGGTGGAGTTTGCCAGTAATTGGCCGTTGAAAATCAATAGTAGTAAGACAAATGTGATGGTTTGTACAAAAGATAGGAGAAGAAAGACTAAGAGGAAATGGGCAATAAAATATGAGATAATTGAGGTATCGGACACTTTAGATTATCTGGGTATACTTATAAGTAGGAACGGGAGATGGTCCGACCAAATTAAACAATTTAATGTAAAGGATTAGCTGTCCTCTTGGTAACAAGGATATTAGAAAATAAGTTCCCGAAAGTAGTAGAGCTGTGGGATTCAACTCCCAAGCGTTAGCATTTCTTCTGCTGCCTCAGCAGGTTAACAAACTGTGACGTCACTACTGAGTCAGCACCCACTAGGGGAGCAATGCAGGTTCTGACCCGAGGTCATTAACCCCTAGTACAGTAGGTGTACAATGGCGATTTTGCGGATTTTCATAAGAGAGCAGGCCTAACCTCACAGTCACCATCTTGAGGACCTAACCTTACTTTAACGGCTACATGCCCCTCCCAACGCGTAAAAGAGCGAGCCTAACCTTATAGCCGCCACCTTGAAGGGCCTATACATACTTTTAGGCAAGATGCCCTTATCGACACCAACTGCACAAGATGGCGGCTATTCACAGCCCGTTATGAGACGGACCAAGCGCGCTTACGCAAGATAGTGGCTGTTCTTACGAGGCGGCCTAGGGGCACATGCGCAAGATGGCGGCTATACAAAGACGGCTTAAGGGCGCTTGCGCAATATGGTGGCTGCTCTTATGAAGCGGCCTCGAGGCGCTGCTCAAGATGGCTTCTGCTCTTATGAGGCGGCCTAGGGGCGCTTGCGAAGATGGCTGCTACACACAAGCTGTTATGAAGAAAGAACACCGAGAAGCCTACTGTGCAAGATGGCGGCTATACACAGGCTTTTATGAGACGGCTCAGGGGCGCTTGCGCATGATGGCGACTGTACACAGGCTCTTATAGAGAAAGATTCCGGCCATGGGCGATTGCACAAGATGCTGGCAATTCATAGACTCTTATGGAGAAAGATGACGGGTATAGGTATTGCGCAAGATGGTGGCTATACTGAACATAGACTCTCATAAAGTAAGATAACGGCTATGCGCGATTGCACAAGATGGCGGCTATACACGGGCTCTTATGGAGAAAGATTACAGGTATGGGCGATTGCACAAGATAGCGGCTATGCACAGGCTCTTATGGAGAAAGCTTGCCCATGGGCTACTGCGCACGATGGCGGCTATATATAGGCTCTTATGGCCTCTTCCTCCTCCGACGGGACTACGTAGAGTGCAGAATTTAAAATCCACGTGCTTATGAAATGTTCTAACCACATGGGCGTAGATTTTGAACCGCGTGACCGTGACGTCACTACCACGTGCTCTTGTTTGTAAACAAAGCCACGTGCTTGGCGACGTGCTTTTTTGATAGCTTTCAACGTGACAGATGTCAACTTGACGGATCCTAACCTCACCTTTAAGGACTATAGAGCATCGCTAACTTCGTTGCTGCCATCTTCACGGCGCTAAACCACATTGCTGCCACCTTATTCACGTCATGGCGCGGAATTTAATATCCACGTGCTTTCTTCACACCTGTCATGATAACAGCTGCCATCTTTAACGACGTGGGCGGGGAATTGTAAACAACAGAACATCGCTAACCTCACTGCTGCCATTTGACGGTGCTAAACCTCACTGTTGCCACCTTGGTTATACGCGTTTGTGTTAGATTACTGTTAATCGTTAAGCTGTTTGCATCATGGAAGTAGAGAGTAATAAGTGTCTTGTAGATTTAACTTTTATATTCTGAAGAAGAATCTGTTAGCAGAAGGTAAAATCCGTCATGGAAAAACCTATTTCTAGCTATATTTGCAAAGAGTGTGGAAAAATATTTTCCCGAGGCTATTACAGGAGACGTCATGAGATATCATGTAGCACAATTTTTCAATGCAAACATTGTAGAAGAGAGTTCAAGAACGCATACAACGCTCAACGTCACGAAGCCGCGTGTAATGTATCTTCATCGAGAAGAAAATACAAAGAGCTCAACCGTAGTCAAGCAAACACTGACTGATTTTTAAAAAGTTCACCTGTGCGAGAGATTTTTAATTCTCCCTTGTTGTCTAGGCCTAGTACAAATAATGTTACTAAGCACACATTTAGAGATAAAGAAAGACAAGATCATGATTATGATAATAAGGATAACGATGCTGATAATAATAGTTATAATAAAGGAAAAGGAGAAAAAGAAAAGATCTTAATGTTTCATTGCCATTAGTGCTTTACGATTTTACTTCATTTTCTAAGCCTATTACACGTTCTGTCGTCGTGCAAACATCTCAAGATGAGATGCATGATGAAGTAGAAGAAAATTTCAACACTTCATTGCTATCGAAACAAGTTAAGTTTGTACCTGGAAACGCTACTGCTGATGCACGTATTACATTGAAACAAGTCCCTACAATTTAACTGTCTGCATATAGGCTCAAAGTTAACAACAAGCGTCTGTTACCCTATGTAGACGTAAGATACTGTAAAGACCCAGACGTACTTGCAAAACGTTTGCAACAGCTAAGAGCCTATCGAGATGCTGGTTACACAGAGTTATTTTTTAAATAGAGCAAGAATTACGTCGTGCAGGTATTATTGAGTAATAGCTCTCTCTCTCTCTCTCGACAGTACAACAGTCTAAAAAACCCTTCCCACATTCCCAGCGCTTACCCTCACCTAAGCCATCTTTCTGTAGTATATAGTCGATCGAGTAGCTATATTGGTATATATTATTTTCCAACATATTCCCTTCCTTAGGGTGTGAACTCCACCTCTAGATGTAGAGCCGATCTCAAGCCCGGATAAAGAGAGAAGAGGCACACTAGCCCATTAGCCCTTTATCCCTAGGAGGAGGGCGCAATAAGGAGGAGAAGGAAGAGTACTTTCGTCCTTTTGCTCTTTTTTGTCTTGTAAACATTACAGTAGACCTGAAATAACTCTAGTATTTAAATTTATATTCATAAAATGTTTCAATCCAACAATCAGTGTTCTAAACACAAAAACACCTGTTGTAAGTGTCAGCATTCCATCCTACTATGTAATAATTTAAGAGGTTAAGGTTTCGATTTTTAGAATTAATTATTCGAGGTTACATCAATTCAAAACACCTGTCGTCTTAAAAAGAGTGTCGCGTAAGTAGTCGCCCCTAAAATCAAGGTAAGTTAACAATATATATTTCCGATCCCCCTTACAGCTCATTTTATCTGCATAATAGTAGTGATTATTGATTTAAGAGGAAGTACACTTCTATTCCTCTCCCTTGTGAACAAAGTTTCAATCCCATAATTTTTATTGTGTTAGAACAGGGGTTGAATCTATGATTTTTCTCCTTAACACAATATGATGCAGGAAGAAAGTATCCCCTGCTAAGTAGTAAAATCATTTTATCTGCACAGTAGTATGATTTTTTATTCTGTTACGGTAACTAAGTAATTTTTTTCTGTTGCAGGTGTTCGAATCCTGCAAAATCCATCTCCTTAGGACAAAGGTATCCTCTGATAAGGAGTAACTAAATCATTTTATCTGCAGTGAATAAGAAGAAGTATGTCGGATAGGGATATACAACATTTGCAATTCTACGTATGCGCGTTGATTGCATAGAAGTGCAATTGTATCAATTGTATCTTATAATGATTTGTTATAAGTTCTTCTGTTCTGAACACTAATAGCCAACATGTTTTGTACCGAGCTCGATAGCTGCAGTCACTTAAGTGCGGCCAATATCCAGTATTCGGGAGATAGCGTGTTCGAACCCCACTGTCGGCAGCCCTGAAGATGGGTTTCCGTGGTTTCCCATTTTCACACATGGCAAATGCCGGGGATGTACCTTAATTAAGGCCACGGACGCTTCCTTCCCATTCCTAGCCCTTTCTTGTCCCATTGTCGCCATAAGACCTATCTGTGTCGGTGCGACGTAAAGCAACTTGCAAGAAAAACATGTTTTGTCTTGTTCTACAATCAACTCTAGTGTGTGCTAATGGTAACATCTCTTGACGAATAGAGACATACAGCACAATAGCGTTAAACGTTTTTCTGTTCTAAACACGGATAGTCAACATGTTTTGTCTTCTGGGATAAGGACATACAGCATTAGCATATTCTACAAGCAATTCTAGTGTGTGCTAATTGTAACAAGGTTGAACCTGTTTTGTCTTGTCGAATAGAGACATACAGAACAGTAGCGATAAAAGTTTTCTGTTTAATAGTCAACATATTTTGTCTTGTTAGCATGTCTATTCCTTATTTTTGCAATTACATTCTGTAACTAGATTGAACCTGTTTTGTATTGTCGGATACAGCATTTTCTTCTCCTACAATATTTTTGCATGGTGAAAAATGTATTACCTTCTCCTTACCACCTCCTCCTCCTGCCGCTCCCTCCTCAATCGAAAAACTTATGCGACGATGAAAAAGATACATAACGTAAGTATATTTGTTTTTGTAATGTGACGTTCAATTCAGGAAGGCATCTGTCCGTAGGAGGAGGGGTTGAGCTAACCTCAGTAACTGTATTGGGGAGTCCTTTTGCCCTTTTGCCCTTTTGCCAGGAGAAAGAGCTCTTTTGCCATACGGATATGGAAGAGCCCTTTTGCCCGGAAGAGAAGCACTTTTGCCGATTTGCTAGGAGGAGGTGATTTCTTGCCAAACGGATAAGGAGCAGCCTTTTTCCCCTTTTGGCCTACAGATGAGGAGGACGTGTCCTTTTTGCCCATTTGCCCTTTTGCCAGGAAGAGGACCCCTTTTGCCCTTTTGCTATACGGATGAGGAGGAGGAGGGCGGCTGTGTCCCGTCGGAGGAGGTAGATGCCATAAGAGCCTATGTATAACCGCCATCTTGCGCAGTAGTCCCTGGGCTAGCTTTCTTCATAAGAGTTTTTGTATAGCCAATATCTTTCGTAAGCGTCCCTAGGCCATCTTTGTATAGCCGCCATCTTGCACAGTAACCTCCGACCCAGGTTCCAGGTGATAGTCTCATAAGAGCCTGTGTACAGCCGCCATCTTCTGCAATCGCACATGCCCGTAAGCTTTCTCCATAAGAACCCTGTATAACCGCCATCATGCGCAATAGCGCATAGCCGTTATCTTTCTCTATGAGAGTCTATGTATAGCCACCATGTTGCAGAATCCTCTTTCTCCATAAGAGTCTATGTATAGCCGCCTCTTGTGCAATCGCCAATGACCGGCATCATTTTCTATAAGAGCCTGTGTATAGCCGCCATCATGCGCAAGCGCCCCTAGGCTGTCTCTTAAGAGCCTATGTATAGCCGGCAAATTGCACAGTAGGCCCCTCGGCTAGCTTTCCCAATAAGAGCTTGTGTATAGCCGCCATCTTGCGCAAGCGCCCTTAGGCCATCTCATAAGAGCCTATGTATAGCCGCCATCTTGCGCAAGCGCCCTTAGGCCATCTCATAAGAGCCTATGTATAGCCGCCATCATGCGCAGTAGGTCCCTAGGACAGCTTACTTCATAAGTGCCTGTGTGTAGCCGCAATCTTGCGCAAGCGCTCTTAAACCATCTGATGAGAGCCTGTTTATAGCCGCCATCTTGCGCAGTAGGCCCCTGGGCCATCTCATAAGAGCGTATGTATAGACGCCATCTTACGCAAGCGCCCCTGGAGTGTCTAATAAGAGCCTGTGTATAGCCGGCATCTTGAGGAAGCTCCCCTAGGCGGGCTCATAAGGACATATGTATAACCGCCATCTTGCGCAAGCGCCCCTAGGCCGTTTTACAAGAGCCTAGGTATAGCGCCATCTTGCGCGAGCTCCCCTAGGCCGCCTCATAAGAGCAGCAGCCATCTTGTGGCAGCGCCCCTAGACCGCCTGATAAGAGCAGCAGCCATATTGCGCAAGCGCCCTTAAGCCATCTTTGTATAGCCGCCATCTTGCGCAAGCGCCCTTAGGCCGTCTCATAAGGGGCTGTGTATAGACGCCATCTTGTGCAATTGACGTCGGGAAGGGCATCTTGTCGTAAAACTGAGCTTAGGCCCTTCAAGGTTGCAGTTGTAATGTTAGGCTTGCTCTCTTGCGCGTCGGGAAGGGCATGTAGCCGTTAAAGTAGGGTTAGGCCCCTCAATATGGCGACTGTGAGGTTAGGCTTGCTCTCTTATGCAAATCCGCAAAGTCGCCATTCTACACCTACTATACTAAGGGTCAGTTCAGCCTAATCCGCTGACTAGTGCAGACGTGCAAAGTGGAAGGTCCCAGGAGTGGGAGAAGGGAGTGCAGGTGCTGAGTGCAGGAAGGTAGTGAGGAGTTTAATGGCAATGATTGGTGTGGAGCAATACAGGGCGACCATAGGAGGATGGCAGGGAAGAAAAAAGAAAGAAGAAGTGAAACCAGGAGGGTGTAATAAGGAAATGGAAACGAAAGAAAATTAATGCTAGCAGCGGAGGTGATGATAATATTGCTATGTATTGGGGGGGGGGGGTCGAGCTGAACCCAGGTCCGGCTTTCAGCGCAATTATGAGCTGGGAAGACAATGAAGCAATCAGAAGAGTGTTAAAAGTGGTGGTCGCAGAAGTCTGCCCCTTTGAGCAACTCAAAAATACGATTCAAGAGCAAACGAGGGAATTTGAAAAAAATGAAGGGATGGTTCCGAGAAAGGGTAGACGACACAACATCGCAAGTGAGGAAAAATACCGAAGAAGTTGCAGCATTAAGGAAGACAATAGGTCGCTTGAAAGAGGAGACGCTGAAATTGAAAGCAGAAGTGGAAGCCAACACTCTAAATCGCAGGAAGAAATGCCTATTTATACATGGTGTGCCTGAGGAGAAGTGGGAGGACAAAGTGCTTACCTAATACATTCTTTATAACGTATGGACCATCGATTAAGTGAACAAATTTAGAAAATATACGCTCTGAAACATTAGAGCTAGGTATTTTCTTTATCAGTACCAAGTCATTGCTCTTGAAAGGTGGATGAAATTTTTATTTCGAACTTTTTTCAGTCGCCTGTCAGCCTGATTTTTAGCCTTTCGTTTACCATCTGGTTGATTTCTCCGCTGGTAGGTCTTAGTTCGTCGGTTTTCCTTGATATATCATCCCATGGTCTCTTTCGGTATTCATTTAAATGTACGCCACTAGGTATTTGTTTCGTCGATTCGTGGACTGTATTGTTAATGCTTTCTTCAATTATACCTATAACGTCAATCCATTTCCAATGACTCTCAGAACAATATATCCTACAATATGTTTTTCCCGCATACATCGCTCTACAGGATTGGCTGAAGGATGCCTAACTGAGCATAATATATGCTTAATTTGCATTCCATGCATCGCTTCTTGAAATCCAGCCGATGTAAATTGGGTGCCTCTATCAGTTAGTATTTTCTTCGCCTTTCCCATTTTAGGTATAACTCCTTTATTTATTACCCTAAGTACCTGCTGATTGTGGCTCTTCGAATTGGCCGCAATGTTACAAATTTCGAAAATATATCCTGGATGACAACTGTATATTTTCGTCCTTTAGTTGCTGATGGTAACTTACCGAAGATGTCTACTGCATAGATTTCTTTTGGGGCTGTCGGTAATATTGCAATTGGTTTGTGCTTCGTTAAAAATGAATTGTGCTTCGTTCTCTGACAAGTAATGCAAGTCTTAATAACACTTCTCATTGTTTTTCTGATTCCTTTCCATGTGAATCCTTCTAATACTGTTTTTGCTACTTTCTCCACTCCTCCGTGTCCTATGATCCTATTAGTATGTCAAATTTCTTTTTGCAATGCCTGCGGTACCACTATTCTTAATTTATTCGTATCCTTGTTAACACAATTCATTAGCATTCCGTCCTTCATTACATACTGATTGTTTTCATTTGCTCGCCTGTTATCTTCTGGATCATCATGCTCTATTCCTATAATTTCTTGCGCTAGTTTTTCATCTGATCTTTGCAAGTAAGCAATATTCCTCAGTTTTTCAGATAATACATCTGTTGTATTATTTCTTATCAACAGGATCTCTACTCAATGCATCTGCAAGGATATCACTTGTCCCACTACAATGTTTTACTTTGATTTGAAATTGCGGAGTAAATAAGATACATCGTGTGATCCTCTCACTTGTCATTGCCGCTTTGAGTCCAAATACCAAGGCTTTATGGTCGGTTCGAATTGTTATTGGGAATCCGTATATAATTTTCTTCCACTGTTGTAGCGCTTATACAATGGCTAGTAGTTCTTGCTCAGTGATAGTGTAACTTAGCTCGTGTTTTCGCAGTTTACGACTGGATTCCGTTGGTCTGTACTTTCTTACTTCATATTTACGGCCTCTTGCATTCCACATGTCTGTATGTTATAATTCGTATTTTCTGCCGCATGATTTCTGACACTTCATCGTTATTCACGGCAAAATAACGATTTTAACACCTCGTTTCGAAATAATCATGGCAATGAAATGGTACATTAATTTTGCATAAGTGAAACCGTGTCTTGTTAAAATTAACTGCATTCCTCTGCCAAGTGCGGGATGGCATTACTTACGCGCATTAACTGTGTAAACTACAAACTATACAATTGCAACCTGATAATAAAAGCGCGAGGGACGCTTATGATTATTATCATCGTTCAGGTCGCGGACGCGAGAAAGACCGTACGAGTGCGTTCCGTATATTATTGTGCCGCTACCAAGGACTACCGTTGGAAGAGATTGGAGGCTAATTTGTGGAAAGGTTGAGCAGGGAGCCGAACCACGGATATTTATTGAAGGGCTCATGCCGTTGTACGTTCGATGATAATGAAATGCATGCTGATTTATATTTGAATTAAAGGGCTCGTGCGGAGTGCACGATTGACAATGTTGAATTTTATATGAGAGGCCAGAGTGAGCCCAATATTTGAAAGGGGATTGGTATTTATTGAAATGCGAAAGGAAGCCTTGAATGATATGGTAGGCATTGAGAATATTATGTGTATTTAAGAAAGAAATTAGTCTCCCCGTAGTGTGTATTAATATTGGCCCAGGAGAGGCTGATGAATTATGAGCTCGCTACCGATCAGTGCAATCAGCTTAGATAAATGTTAGTCCTGTGTGATATGAAAGGTTGCTTCCGTAGTAAGACTGGCCCCCAAACAGCAAACAAGTCTAGTGAGTTGATTTGCTTTTTGATAGCCGATGCATTAGAGGTGGCATGCACACCGAATGACGACCCCTCGGACCCCAAATTCACACGACGAACGGAAAGAAGGGTAGAGAATTTCTCAACGACGCACCCAGGCCAGACGTTAAAAAGGCCAATCTCCACGAAATCAAATGGATCATTCAACACCTCAACCACAAAAAAGCCGCCGGGCCAGACGACATCATCAACATAGTCCTCAAGAAACTAAGCAACAAAGCCATCACAATAATCACCAACATACTCAATGCCATGTTTAAGTTACAATATTTCCCAGAACAATAGAAACTAGCGAAAATCCTAGTAATTGAGAAGCCAGGGAAAGAAAAATCCGATCCTAACAACTATAGACCCATATACCTGCTAGCATCCATAAGCAAAGTATTTGAGAAAATCCTGCTGAAAAGGCTCGTAGCCCACATCAAAGAGAAAGGAATACTCAGGAACAAACAATTTGGGTTCCGTAACGGACATTCCTCCACGCAACTCCTCACGTGGTTCCTAGAACATGCCACCATCGGGTTCAACAAGCAAAGGGACACGGGCACGGTATTCCTAGACATACAAAAGGCTTTCAATAAAGTGTGGCATGAAGGCCTGATGGCAAAGCTGATTGACTACGAGTTCCATCCTGGTTACGTAAGGCCCATAAAGTCATGCCTAAAAGACAGGAAATTTCATGTAGACGTACACAACACTCTATCAAGTACGCGAAACATCAGAACGGGCGTAGCCCAAGGCTTACTAATAGGGCCGATCCTGTTTGTCCTTTATACCAATGATATGCCGACAACGGAGCTCAGCATCACGTACCTCTATGCGGACGACACAGCAATTACCGTCCAGCACCCTCAGCTACTATGCACTAGAAAGAGGCTCCAGGTAGCGCTGTGCACACTAGGACCGTAGCTCACTAAATGGCGCATCAAAGTCAACGTAGAGAAGTGCCAAGCAGTGATGTTCACACGTGAAAACAGACACACACACCAACCCGCCAACATCAAACCACTGAAACTATTTCACACGCAAATAGAATGGCACGAAATAACTAAATATCTAGGCCTAATCCTGGGCAAAAAGCTAAAGATGCTATATCATGTAAGAGACTTAAGGCGAAAAGTTCACATACAGCTTGTCAAACTGTACCCCATACCAAACAGTAAATCCAGCGTAAACACCAAGGTAGCAGTCAACGTGTCTAAAGCCCTAATCAGGCCAATCATCATGTATGCTGCCCCAGAATGGGGTACACGGCCAAAACCAACATTAACAGCCTCGAGCACAGACAAAACAAATGACTGCGAGCAGCGGCGAAACACCCCTACGGCACGGCAATAAGGGACCTACGCACTCTAACAAACACTCGCTTTATAAGACACCAGCTTAGAAAGCAAACGCTACAATCAATCAATCAATCAATCAATCAATCAATCAATCAATCAATCAATCAATCAATCAATCAATCAATCGATCGATCAATCAATCAAACAATCAATCAATCAATCAATCAATCCTGATCTCCATTTAGGGCAGTCGCCCATGTAGCAGATTCCCAATCTGTTGTTTTCCTAGCCTTTTCTTAAATGATTTCAATGACATTGGAAATTTATTGAACATCTTCCTTGGTAAGTTATTCCAATCCCTAACTCCCCTTCCTATAAATGAATATTTTCCCCAATTTGTCCTCTTGTATTCGAACTTTATCTTCATATTGTGATTTTTCCTACTTTTAAAGACACCACTCAAACTTATTCGTCTACTAATGTCATTCCACGCCATCTCTCCGCTGACAGTTCGGAACATACCACTCAGTCGAGCAGCTCGTCCCCTTTCTCCCGGTTCTTCCCAGCCCATACTTTGCAACATTTTTATAACGCTACTCTTTTGTCGGAAATCACCCATAACAAATCGAGCTGCTTTTATTTGGATTTTTTCCAGTTCTTGAATCAAGTAATCCTGGTGAGGGTCCCATACACTGGAACCATACTCTAGTTGGGGTATTACCAGAGAATTATATAATCTCTCCTTTACATCCTTACTACAACCCCTAAACACCCTCATAACCATGTGCAGAGATCTGTATCCTTTATTTACAATCGCATTTATGTGATTGCCCCAATGAAGATCTTTCCTTATATTAACACCCAGATACTTACAATGATCCCCAAAAGTAACTTTCACCCCATCAACGCAGTAATTAAAACTGAGAGGACTTTTCCTATTTGTGAAACTTACAACCTGACTTTTAACCCCGTTTATCAACATACCATTGCCTACTGTCGATCTCACAACATTATCGAGGTCACTTTGCAGTTGCTCACAATCTTGTAACTTATAGAGAATAACATCATCCGCAAAAAGCCTTACCTCTGATTCCACTCCTTTATATATAAACACAAAGGTCCAATAATACTGCCTTGAGGAATTCCCCTCTTCGCCTGCTCCAATTCTCTGAGATCTATTTTCTAGAAATAAAACCACCCATTCAGTCACTCTTTTGTCTAGTCCAATTGCACTCATTTTTCCAGTATTCTCCCATGATCCACCCTATCAAATGCTTTAGACAGGTCAATCGCGATACAGTCCATTTGACCTCCAGAATCCAAAATATCTGCTATATCATGCTGGAATCCTACAAGTTGAGCGTCAGTGGAATAATCTTTCCTAAAACCGAATAGATTTCTATCGAACCAGTTATTAATTTCACAAACATATCTAATATAATCAGAAAGAATGCCTTCCCAAAGCTTACATGCAACGCATGTCAAACTTACTGGCCTGTAATTTTCGGTTTTATGTCTATCACCCTTTCCTTTATACACAGGGGCTACTATAGCAACTCTGCATTCATTTGGTATAGCTACTTCAACCAAACAATAATCAAATAAGCACTTCACATATGGTACTATATCCCAACCCATTGACTTTAGTATATCCCCAGAAATCTTATGAATTCCAGCCGCTTTTCTAGTTTTCAGCTTTTGTATCTTATTGTAAATATCATTGTTATCATATGTAAATTTTAATACTTCTTTAGCATTAGTCACCACCTCTATCTGGACATTTTCCTTGTAACCAACATTCTTTACATACTGCTGACTGAATACTTATGTCTTTTGAAGATCCTCACATACGCACTCTCCTTGTTCATTAATTATTCCTGGAATGTCCTTCTGCGTTTTGAAGATGTACGAATGTACACCAAGGTGTGGGGCAATACAATACAAAGCCAGACCAATACAAAAAGTACCCAGCGCCAAAACAAATACTATTCAGCCAAAGGAATAGATAATGGGCTCCCCCACTCCTTCTAAGGAGTCCACCTCACTAAAAATATTAAAACGAACACGACTCAAACATCACTTACACAAAAAGAAAAAACAAAAAATACAAAAAACAAAAAAACAACTGAATATAAATTGTATATAATATGTTTTCCATTTCCTTATATTTCCTTGTATTTCTATGCATATGTTTCAGTAACGCGAGGGAAAAACAGCCGACCTGCCCCTCAAGAAGCGCACACGGACAACAATCACATAAGATTGGCTGCAACGACAAGAGAGCGGAACCCCGAGTCCGTACTCAAACTTAATGTACGGTAATCATTATAATATCAAGCATGTATGTTCTTGTTTGTTTATGTTTATCTCTACATTATAAGTGACATGAGTGACCACCACCACAACGCCGGGACACACCCAAGGGATGAGAGAAGAAGAAGACGTTAGCCCCAGCTACATAGTAGGCTTCGCTTATCCCTTCTCCGTAAATGGAGGCTTGGCACCAGGGAAATGTGGCAGCTGGACAATGGGACTTTTCTTGTAGTCCCAAAGCCCAGACGCCATTGGCTTCACGCATGGAATCCCACAGTGCAAAGAAGGCTGAACCCCTATACAGTGGCGGCGCGTGACTTTCGTCACTGGGGGTTCAACAGAAGGAAAAATCCCCCCCCCCCACCTCAATATCTCCTCTTCCCCTGGTCACCTGTGCCATGACTAAGTTCAAAGAATGGGCATAACAGTGAACATAATGTGTATGCCTAAAATCTTCCCTGATGAGAACTTGCACCCTGAATGGTGACCACTCATTTACATTTGCTCCATCGTAACCTTGTTATATAATTTCGTATGGCTATTTCTAGCCGAGTGCAGCCCTTGTAAGACAGACCCTCCGATGAGGGTGTGCGGCATCTGCCATTTGTAGGTAACTGCGTGTTATTGTGCTGGAGGATAGTGTTATGTGTGGTGTGTGAGTTGCAGGGAGGTTGGGGACAGCACAAACACCCAGCTCCCGGGCCACCGTAATTAACCAATTAAGGTTAAAATCCCTATCCCGACCGGGAATCGAACCCGGGACCCTCTGAACCGAAGGCCAGTACGCTGACCATTCAGCCAACGAGTCAGACATCGTAACCTTGTAAAATCAACTTATCTGGATTATCCACAACTTCGCTCAAAGACAATTTTAACACTCTGCTATTGTCTTAGCATCATGACTAGAGGGTGAGAGCAAACCCCAGAATCTTTCAACTGGCTTACCGTTGGGACGAACGAAAACAAATTGTGCCGTAGTTGATTAATCGGTGGTCCCATCTGCGATTACCGAAATGAAGTGCACTGTGGTGATTTCTTTTTTTCTTTTCTCACGACAGATTTCGTACATGCACGAAAGCAAATCATTCTGAATATCTTTCGAGGTGCTTTTGAAAGCAGGTAGCTTTGGACAGATGGTCTCTTAATGCAACGTCAGATTCAGAATTAAAATGAACGAGGCCTCGAAATATGCCAGGATTCTGTGATTCACTTGTTTCGTCATGTCCGCACAATGCCATCTCAAACGCGCCACAGAACTTTACACAGCATATAACGATTTTTCCGTACTTGATCGTTGTCTCATTCCAGAGAAGCACAGTCAAATTACTGACGGTTATCGTGTCTTCCCGGGAGATCGAATTGTAACTGGGCAAGCATATGAGATTTAGAACTTTTGTGTTTCTTTGTCTTTTTGGGACAAATGTCCTAAATCTACCACTCCAAATTTGGTCCAAGTCCCTTCGCTTTCATCACTCATGAATCATTAAACAAATCAACATGTTAGTAATTTCGCACTCACAGATCCACTCGGTTCTTTTATATATATCCATTCTGAATTTACGCACGATTTCATTACTTTTACTTTTAGGATGCCTCGTAATATCAAGATCAGGCATTGGGCGTCCGGCATACTTAATCTTAATGTTAAGTTTACGCTCAAGAGAGAGAGAGAGAGAGAGAGAGAAGAAAAGTTTGTCTTCTTAAGTATCATATCACTGTTCAAACTCATTATGTAGCTCCTTGCCTTTCCCGGGAACAAAGATTATGGACGGAACTACAGTACACAAAAGTATACACACGGAAAAAATATTGTAACTTCTTTATGTCCTAAAAATTAAGTTTCTGAACGGCACAACAGTGCAGAAAAACACTCACACGCTTGCACAGCGTACAATAATATTACGAATTATGATAACTGTTGCAAACTTTTGTAAACACTAGCATCACACTTGAAAAACACGAGTAAACTTCAGGGATGTATGTTCGCACTGTTCACAATGTTGGTAACTCAATTTTAAGAACTCCTATGGTTAGGGAATTAGTGTTTTCATTGGTACTACATTCCCGCTACTCTTTGCTTCGGTGATTTTTAAGTTACTTTTCTCTCCAAAAAGTAATTATTCCAAAGAAGGCAAATTAATAGATGTTTAGTAAGTATTGGTGTATTTGGGAAAAGACATCAATTGGAATTTGACAGTTTAATGTGACTGCTGGTAGTAATGATGCTCTTCAACACTAGCGCTAATTATGTGCACTATTTTCTGCTACGTAATTCAATTCCTGTAAGGGCAACAGATGGCAGGCACATACTTACCCCAACAGCCCCGACAACACGACTTGAGAGAGTGGCATATTGCGCATGCGTAAAGCTCGGATATCTGTTTCTGCGATATCCTGGTCTTGTGTACGTGCCGACCGATGTCCCCCCCGCACCTCGCCGCTCCCTTCGCCCAAGTACGGACGGAGAGATCGCCTTCCAAGGGGGTTCATTCCAGAGAAGTATCCACCTACGAAACGTGCGCATTTCACATGAATTGAAAGTCAGTACGAGTATATTGCGGATAGATGAGCTAAACAAGAGCTTCGAGATTGACAAGGGAGTTATGAATATTAAGTAGTTGAGTACATTTTTTGGTATAAACTGGAGGTTCGTTGCTCCATTGCGCTATACCAAAAACCGCCACTGCCCCTATAACAAACAAACATGGCAGGAAAATGGACATGACTTGCGCATTATACACTGACTGACAGAGCAAATGCAACACCAAGAAGGAGTGGTCAGAACTTTATGCCAATTGCCGGGTAGACTGACGTCACTGAGGTATGCTCATGATGTGAAATGCGCCGCTGTGCTGCGCACGTAGCGAACGATAAATGGGACACGGCGTTGGCAAATGGCCCACTTCGTACCGTGATTTCTCAGCCGACAGTCATTGTAGAACGTGTTGTCGTGTGCCACAGGACACGTGTATAGCTAAGAATGCCAGGCCGCCATCAACGGAGGCATTTCCAGCAGACAGACGACTTTACGAGGGGTATGGTGATCGGGCTGAGAAGGGCAGGTTGGTCGCTTCGTCAAATCGCAGCTGATACCCATAGGGATGTGTCCACGGTGCAGCGCCTGTGGCGAAGATGGTTGGCGCAGGGACATGTGGCACGTGCGAGGGGTCCAGGCGCAGCCCGAGTGACGTCAGCACGCGAGGATCGGCGCATCCGCCGCCAAGCGGTGGCAGCCCCGCACGCCACGTCAACCGCCATTCTTCAGCATGTGCAAGACACCCTGGCTGTTCCAATATCGACCAGAACAATTTCCCGTCGATTGGTTGAAGGAGGCCTGCACTCCCGGCGTCCGCTCAGAAGACTACCATTGACTCCACAGCATAGACGTGCACGCCTGGCATGGTGCCGGGCTAGAGCGACTTGGATGAGGGAATGGCGGAACGTCGTGTTCTCCGATGAGTCACGCTTCTGTTCTGTCAGTGATAGTCACCGCAGACGAGTGTGGCGTCGGCGTGGAGAAAGGTCAAATCCGGCAGTAACTGTGGAGCGCCCTACCGCTAGACAACGCGGCATCATGGTTTGGGGCGCTATTGCGTATGATTCCACGTCACCTCTAGTGCGTATTCAAGGCACGTTAAATGCCCACCGCTACGTGCAGCATGTGCTGCGGCCGGTGGCACTCCCGTACCTTCAGGGGCTGCCCAATGCTCTGTTTCAGCAGGATAATGCCCGCCCACACACTGCTCGCATCTCCCAACAGGCTCTACGAGGTGTACAGATGCTTCCGTGGCCAGCGTACTCTCCGGATCTCTCACCAATTGAACACGTGTGGGATCTCATTGGACGCTGTTTGCAAACTCTGCCCCAGCCTCGTACGGACGACCAACTGTGGCAAATGGTTGACAGAGAATGGAGAACCATCCCTCAGGACACCATCCGCACTCTTATTGACTCTGTACCTCGACGTGTTTCTGCGTGCATCGCCGCTCGCGGTGGTCCTACATCCTACTGAGTCGATGCCGTGCGCATTGTGTAACCTGCATATCGGTTTGAAATAAACATCAATTATTCGTCCGTGCCGTCTCTGTTTTTTCCCCAACTTTCATCCCTTTCGAACCACTCCTCCTTGGTGTTGCATTGTCACTGTCAGTCAGTGTACATACTCCTTACTAACACAATCTGGGAAAGTCCAGCCCACATTCTTGCATGTGCTATCCACAAAATGTCAGGTTTTACAGGTATTCGTCTTTCTATTTCCGCCTATGTGGTTTTGTCCTGATCCTTATTACCCGATTACACCGCTATTTGATACCCATCACCACATCTGGCCTAGTAACATGCTAAGCATGGGCACAGGCAGATACTCCTGTAGTATCACACTCCCACTCCCTGCTATTTTTCTCTTCTTAGAACTAATAACATGTCAGAGGCAATGTAGAATAGGACGATTGCCACGCGGGGGGAGCAGCTTCGGGGGCCCCCGAAAAAATCCACTTTAAAGGCTTCCTTCCGGACCTGCAAGGCGTACACGGCGAATCAACTACGGCCGCGCGCTACCATTGGTAACCAGTTTCACAAGAATATTGCCAAGCCGCTGTTACTTCAGTAACAAGTTATCTCCAGTAGCGATAACATGCTTTAACCGTTGCAAGCGCGAAACAGTTACGTTAATTATAAGCCGCCACCAGCAGTTTAGTTTCATTGTCGGTCAGCCTGCATGATCCATAACATGGAAATCGATCTGTAATAACATTCAACACATCTAGTATTGATATTCTGTTTTCAGTTGTTTAAATCGTGTTGTGAATTTGACTAAAAACCATGGAGAGACTTTTTAAATTGGTAAGTACTGGTAAAAAAAAGCGAAACCGTATTGAGGATAACAAGGAAAGTGGGGAATGAGAATAGAAAACGCAAGTACAGAAAATACGATGATGGTCACCTACATTTTGGTTTCACGTGCAATCTTGTAAACAATGAAGAGCAACCACAGTGCGTTTTGTGTTCCAAAGTACTATCTGTTGAATGAATGCCGCCCATCAAATTGAAGTGCCATGTAGAAAGTGTTCATAAGAATTAAGTCGACCAACAGAGAAAATACTTCTGTAGAAAACTGAGTGAAATGAAAGAAAAATCGACATTTCTAAGTAGGCAAGAATCTCCAACAAAGCTCTTCTAGAATCCTATAAGATAACTTACCGGATAGCTAAATGCAATAAGTCCCAAACGATTGCAGAAGAACTTGCTATACCGTATAATATTGATATGGTGTCTGCTATGTTTGGTGAATCCGTGGGAAAACAGCTTTCACCCATTCCTTTGCCCGACAGTACGATCAGCCTTCGAATTCAAGATTTACGAGAGGATCTTCATGAACAGATTATAATAATAGATTTTATTGCAGGCAATGGCCATATATACACTGACTGACAGAGCAAATGCAACACCAAGAAGGAGTGGTCAGAACTTTATGCCAATTGCAGGGTAGACTGACGTCACTGAGGTATGCTCATGATGTGAAATGCGCCGCTGTGCTGCGCACGTAGCGAACGATAAATGGGACACGGCGTTGGCGAATGGCCCACTTCGTACCGTGATTTCTCAGCCGACAGTCATTGTAGAACGTGTTGTCGTGTGCCACAGGACACGTGTACAGCTAAGAATGCCAGGCCGCCGTCAACGGAGGCATTTCCAGCAGACAGACGACTTTACGAGGGGTATGGTGATCGGGCTGAGAAGGGCAGGTTGGTCGCTTCGTCAAATCGCAGCCGATACCCATAGGGATGTGTCCACGGTGCAGCGCCTGTGGCGAATATGGTTGGCGCAGGGACATGTGGCACGTGCGAGGGGTCCAGGCGCAGCCCGAGTGACGTCAGCACGCGAGGATCGGCGCATCCGCCGCCAAGCGGTGGCAGCCCCGCACGCCACGTCAACCGCCATTCTTCAGCATGTGCAAGACACCCTGGCTGTTCCAATATCGACCAGAACAATTTCCCGTCGATTGGTTGAAGGAGGCCTGCACTCCCGGCGTCCGCTCAGAAGACTACCATTGACTCCACAGCATAGACGTGCACGCCTGGCATGGTGCCGGGCTAGAGCGACTTGGATGAGGGAATGGCGGAACGTCGTGTTCTCCGATGAGTCACGCTTCTGTTCTGTCAGTGATAGTCACCGCAGACGAGTGTGGCGTCGGCGTGGAGAAAGGTCAAATCCGGCAGTAACTGTGGAGCGCCCTACCGCTAGACAACGCGGCATCATGGTTTGGGGCGCTATTGCGTATGATTCCACGTCACCTCTAGTGCGTATTCAAGGCACGTTAAATGCCCACCGCTATGTGCAGCATGTGCTGCGGCCGGTGGCACTCCCGTACCTTCAGGGGCTGCCCAATGCTCTGTTTCAGCAGGATAATGCCCGCCCACACACTGCTCGCATCTCCCAACAGGCTCTACGAGGTGTACAGATGCTTCCGTGGCCAGCGTACTCTCCGGATCTCTCACCAATCGAACACGTGTGGGATCTCATTGGACGCCGTTTGCAAACTCTGCCCCAGCCTCGTACGGACGACCAACTGTGGCAAATGGTTGACAGAGAATGGAGAACCATCCCTCAGGACACCATCCGCACTCTTATTGACTCTGTACCTCGACGTGTTTCTGCGTGCATCGCCGCTCGCGGTGGTCCTACATCCTACTGAGTCGATGCCGTGCGCATTGTGTAACCTGCATATCGGTTTGAAATAAACATCAATTATTCTTCCGTGCCGTCTCTGTTTTTTCCCCAACTTTCATCCCTTTCGAACCACTCCTCCTTGGTGTTGCATTGTCACTGTCAGTCAGTGTATTTAAGATCATATTACAAGGTATAATATCGAGTAAGTTGCGTTTTTCATATTTAGTCCGTTTTATGTCTTACAGAAGTCTGTTAGTGAGGTTCCTCTGTTTTTGCACCACATTGCATGGTATCGGTCGCAATTTGCCTCACATAACTTGCACTTGCACTTGTCTTCTGGGGTATGGTATTTCACTATTGTGCATATTCGGTAGTGAAACCCATGGACCGCTACTCTCATCATGATGTGTCGTAGGTCGTATCTGGCTTCAGTCCAGTCCCTGCAGATTATCGCATCCGTGGTGAAGAACTTAGGCCATATCTCCTATTTCTTCTTGCTGAATTCTCTTAGTAGATATTTGCAGGCTTCGGTGGCTGGCAGGAGCAGATCCAGGCGAAGAACTGTTTCTTTGTTAACACGAAGGCGATGCTTTAGGGTGAGTACCTCAATAGACTTAGAACACATTTCAGGAAGTGAACTTTTTACTTTTCTATTTCTTCTAGATGTTTCTTGTTTAGATTCCTCAATATCACTCTAATCCGTAGCTCATAATTAGTGCGATCTTCAGGCAGAATATGGTAATCGCTGTTTACAAAGATAGTTTTCTCAGATTCTTCATAATATTTGCTGCCATCCTGGGTGCTGAGGCGCGTTCCCTAGTGTGTAGGTCGTATGTGTCCCCTCGGCTTTGCAGCGTAATTTCTAGGTATTTGAATTTTGACGCGTTTCGCAGTGGATTTCCTTTATATAAGACTAGCAAGCTACCCGAGCTTCGGTACGGTTTTAAACTGAAAGTCATAATTCAAAGTATGCAACTCGCTGAGCTTGGGGCCGGGAGAGCACTCGTGTTAATCACATGTAAAGCAAGATAGAAAGAGGAAAGGACCAATCCAGTAGTCACGAAATAGGCCAAAGTAAGTACGAAGCAGTGTACTATAAACCTACAATTCAGTAACAACAAATATTAGCACGCAAAGATAAAAACTTCATGTCAAAACTGAGAAGCAGATCAGACTCGATTAGTGAGGTTAAGTGACAAAACTCACAAAACGCACACCAGAAGAGAAACACACAAAATTATTGTCAAGTGAGGTCAAGTAACAAACCGCACACCAGAAGAGAAACATAGAATTCCGTGACAACGCGAAACGGGATTAAATCACGAAGAATACACAAAGGCAACGTACACGCCATGGCACCAGGTAAAAACAACTGCAACGACTACAAAAAGACAATCAAAGATGAAGAACAGGCAATCTTGTGCGACGGTAAGTGCACGACCGTGTATCACATAGAATGCGTAGGCGTCTCCGTATCGGCGCATAACGTGTTAAAATCGAAAAAGAACAATTTCTTCTGGCTCTGTCCCAAGTGTAGGCATCAATTCGTCGCATACGGCATTAACATAGCGCCACCAGAAGAAGACGTAACAAGACGCGCTGTCCTGGAAAACAAAGAAATGTGCTCCAAATTACAGAATGACGTAAATGAAATTAAATCAACCATTGACAACCTCAGCGAATCACTGCTAAGCAAACTAGCACTCATGCTAGAAGTGCAAGTGAAACAATCGGAAATAATGACGGACCAGCTGAAATCTAACATGACCCAGCAAACATCTTTTTTTTGCTAGGGGCTTTACGTCGCACCGACACAGATAGGTCTTATGGCGACGATGGGATAGGAAAGTCCTAGGAGTTGGAAGGAAGCGGCCGTGGCCTTAATTAAGGTACAGCCCCAGCATTTGCCTGGTGTGAAAATGGGAAACCACGGAAAACCATCTTGAGGGCTGCCGATAGTGGGATTCGAACCTACTATCTCCCGGATGCAAGCTCACAGCCGCGCGCCTCTACGCGCACGGCCAACTCGCCCGGTCCAGCAAACATCAATAGGGAAGGAATCCACAACTGCGGGCAAGCAACCGTACTTAGGAGTAACTCAAAACCATGCACAGGAGACGAGAAACACACAAAACATCGTTCATAGCCCGACCCAAAGCCAAAACCACACTGTTAGAGAGCAAACCAGCAGCGTGCTACGAGCAACCACGGACACACAGGGCACCAGCTCCTGGCACAAACGTAACCATTACGGTACAGGAACAGGAAAAGGAAGTAGCAACCTGAGAGCCGCCGAAAAACTAGCATGGTTCTACGTTGGAAGACCAGACCCCACCACTACAGAGGAAGACATAAAGAGCCACCTCGCAGAAAACGGCATAAAGGACGTTCGGGAAGTCACGTCCTTGAACTCCAAAGGACAGAACAAAGCCTACAGGCTCGCAGTTCCATTTTCCGAAAAGGAAACCATGGAGGACCCATCGTTCTGGCCCGAGAGGGTAACTTTTCGCCCCTACAAGTTCTAACAGTGAACCAACCAACCCGACCGTCAACAGCAGCTCAACACTCGACAACGCCAATCGCTCAGCTCCCAACAGAGACAGAACTTACACATCAATCCAAACGATGCTATGGAACGTTGAAGGACTCAGAACGCTACTCTCCAGAGATGCAATCACGAATTGGGACACAAACGACATCGTAATGCTTACAGAGACCCTCGCCACAGAGGGAATTGACATCCAGGGATTTTTCGGCTCCCATATCATCGCAAAACAAGGAAGCAGAGGACGCCCTGAAGGTGGGATCAGTGGCTACCTCAAACCACACTTGCAACCAACACGAGTAGTTTTCAAATCACAGTTCAAAATGTCACTATCTACTAAACTCATCAACATAATAATAGCCTACTTCAATCCAAATATCGATGCAGAAACCATTATAGACAGCTTAGGAAGAGCCATCGAAGCATTCAACGACAATAAGCCCCTCCTTGTGGCCGGGGACTTCAACTGCCGGATTGACAAAAGAAGCATCAAAACTGACAATGTTGTAGACTTCCTAATAGACAACGGGCTGAGACTAGTGAACACAGAAGATGAGTATACATACATAGGACATAACGGGAAAAGTACAAACGACCTGGTATTCCTCAGTAATCAAGGGATATACCAAGTGGAGCAGAGGATCGCACTCAACAATCCAATCAGAAAACACCTACCAGTCAAGACCTCCCACCGCATAGGTTTAGACGCACCCATGGAAGTTCCGGAATTACCAACAAGATTCCCTAGAAGACTAGACATGAACGTATGGGAGGTAAACAAAAGAGCCATACCGGAAATAAATACAATGATCAAACTGGGAGACATTGAAGAAGCCACGGCAAAACTGCAGCAAATTCTACTGGCCTCAACTACTAAACTAAACATCCAGAGAACGGCCAAGAAATGGTTTCACAAAGAATGCTACATTGCAAGACAAGAAACTCTGGAATACCTCCATAAAACCAGATCCAGTAGCAGCCAATGTCACCTACAAAAATACGCTGAGGCGAGGAAAGCATATAAAGAAATAATAAGAATGAAAAAGATAGACCACAAACTACTAGAAGAGAAAAAGCTGATCGAGGAAGCAGAGGAAAAACCCCACCGAATCCTGAAAGGAAGCAAATCAACACAGAAAACGTCTATAATAAGCCCGCAGCGGTGGACGGAACACTTGCGAGAACTTCTTGGGAACGCATCTTCGAACGAATTTGAAAAAAGAGACATACCGGAACATACACTCCAACCACTCACAACCGATGAAGTATGGAGAATTATCCAAGAATCCAAGGACAAAAAGGCAGCAGGCCCGGACGGAGTGTACAACGAGCACATCAAGGCCACGGCGGCAGACACTGTAAGTGTACTCACGCTACTGTGCAATGAATGCCTGAGAAGCAAGAGGATCCCGAACATATGGCGACAGGCCAATCTAATCACACTGTACAAAGGCAAAAGCAATAGGGATGATCCCAGCTCATACCGAGGAATCGCCCTGGAGTGCAATATCTTCAAAATGTTCTCAAAGGCCATCATGGCCCGCATCAGAACAAGAATAATAGAAGAGATACCACCCAACCAATACGGATTCATGGACGGAAAATCAACACTACAAGCCATAGAGAAAGTAACAAACGAAATAGACACCGATCTAGCACAACCATCCATACCACTGTACACTATATTCATCGACTATCAAAAGGCCTTCGACAGCATCGACAGAAGATATTAATAGGAAAACTGGAAGCAACACTAACACCAACCAACTTGCAGCATGAATTGGAAATCATAAAAGTTATACTTAACGTAAACTACGTGAAAATCCACGATGGGACAACAATCTCAGCACCTATAACGAAGACCAAAGGAGTACTCCAAGGAGACCCAATGAGCCCGGTATCGTTCAACCTCATGACAGCCGCATGGCTCTGCTATCAAGAAACCCCATCGGAATCCGGAAGGCATTCAATAACTTACAAGAATGGGCAGACAAAAACTCATTAAGTATCAACAGTGAGAAAACAAAAGTGATGAAATTTGGAAGAGGAGGAAGACTCGCAAAAGACGACGTTTTCTCAAACGGCAGGGACCAGCTAGAAATAGTATCGTCATTCAAGTACCTAGGTATCACGCTCCAGACTACAGGAGCAACTTTCACACTACACGTCAAAGAAAGAGCGATAGCAGCAACTAGAGCAATGTTCGAAATCCCCAAGCTCCAGAATCTATCAGTGAAAACGGCCGTGGCATTGTTCAAACTTAAAGTTGCCCCGGTAGCCACGTACGGTATACAATTAGTCTGGCACAAACTAACCACAGCGAATCTAAAAAGGATTGAAAATATCAAAGCCAGATACCTCAAGCGAATCCTCCAACTATCAAAATATACAAAGAACAAACTGGTGTACACCCTGGTGGATGAGCCGTTCTTCCTAGAGGACATAAAAACCTCCTTCAACCTTCCCGACACTGAAGCATCCGCCGCAGTCCTGGAAGAAAGACGACGAAAAGCACAGCAAATCCCGGAAGAATTCTATGAAACAGAGGCAGTGAGAAACGACGAATGGAAAGGGCCAGGCTTCAACCTACGCCACACCTTCACCCGATTCGCCGTCCACGGGTTCCACGGAAAGGTATGCCAAACCGCTGGATACCACGAACCAGACGAAGAATGTACCTGCCGGCTCTGTGGTGGAAAATGCCCCAGGTACCTCCTCATCAACTGCACCGCAAGAACAATATCCATTACCGCACTTGCTAAAGACTGGTAAAGAGGAACCGCGTGCACCTACAAGCGGACGAGGCATGTTCAGCAGAGTGTTGCAAATTAGGCAGACAGAATACTTTTCATCACTGTGCCCTGCAAAATGCGATCTCAATACAGTGTCGCAAATTAGACAAGCAAACGGCCTCCCTTCACTGTGCGTTACAATTTGTGTGAAGCAGAGTTCAGCTCTAAATATCCTCTCACAGATGGAACACATGGACACACGAGCACCACTGTACGGACCTGCTTACAAGCGGAACGGAAGTCGTTCCCACTATGACTGCTAGTAAAGACCTGACAATGACTATCTGACATTGTACCTTTTTACTCTATGGAATTTAATTATTTATGTAATCTAATCATTATGAATAATTGTGTGCATGGCCATTGGCTGCAATAAATTATTACATAATTCAAAGTTTTACATTTTGGAGAGTCCACTGTCAGCTGAGCCTGTAAAATGTGCCCTCAGTTCGTACGTCAAACTGTTTTTGGGAAATGATTATTTATTTATTTTCTGACCTAATACTCATCTGAACCCCATACGTAAGAATTTGAATGTTTAAAACTCTATCCTATTTAAATGCTATAATGTTTCGATTTTGTACGTCGAACAGTAATGGAGGTATGAATACTTTCTTAAGGGTTGAATGTTTTAAAATATTTATTAACATCTAAGACACAGAAGACCACCTTTCATTACAAAAAAGTTCGTTCCTGAAACGGTTTCGGAAGAATGGACATTGTGTTTTTGAGTGTAAACCACCACATAGACCCCTTACGGCACAATTTTTTAAGTATACGATATTTGACACCTAGGATATAAAAGAAGACCCTTCTCATAAAATTACAACTTTGTACGTCAAACGGTTTTGGAGGGACGAATAATTTCGTTTACGGAGCTAACCTCATTCAACACTTTAGGTTTGGAACGTTAAAAAATGTTTCCTATTTCACACCTAAGACTAAAACATATACCCCTATTTGGAATTTTGTCTTCATACGTTAAACCATTTCGGAGGTAGGAATGAATGATTTGTTTTCGGATCTTAACTCCCATTTAACCCTCCGAGCGATTAAATTTGTTTCGAACCTTCTGTTGTTTAAAACCAAGGATATCATTTAATATTTTAACTCCATAATTCAAACGGTTTCATATAAATGGATATTGTTGTCATCATTCCTCACCCCCCCCCCAGTCGAAACCCACTCATGGGTCTATTTTTTTTATTCCACTCTTCATTTGTATCCTCATAAGAACAATCCAACTCCTTTTACACCCCCTCAATTTGATTCCACCCCGTCCCTCCTCTTCAACAAAATACGTGTGTATTTTTAAAGGAGATTCGTAGTACAAATTTTCACGTCCGTAACATCCTTCGTTTCCGAGATAGAAGTATCTTCAAACAAAGAATTCAACTCATTTTTCAATTCATTTATCCCCCTCCCCTTAATTGGATTTTCCGGAAACAAAAGAATAAGTGTTTTTAAAGGAGATTCCAAATGTTCATGTCTGTAACATCTTCAGTGTTTGAGGCATAAGTATCCCCATAAAAACAATTCAACCATTTTTCAGTCCTTTTTACGAACCCCACCCCTTAAATGTTTTTCGGAAACAAAAAATACGTGTTGCTTTATTTTAAAAGATATTACAAATACCCATTTTCAAGTCTGTAATATGTTAAGTTTTGAGATATACTGTAGATACGTTCTTTTTAAATTCACCCCTTTTAACACTTTCCCTTAAGTGGATTTTCAGAAAACAAATTATGCGTGTTCATTTACTTTCACAGCAAATTCCAAATACAGTACCTATTTTCACCTCTGTAACATCTTCAGTATTTGATATTAAGGTTGTGTGTGTGTTAACTTGTAAATAGGTATGAATAAATAATTCTGTACCAACAGACAGCATCTCGTGTGCGTCTTTGTGGATACGTTGACTGGCGATCATGGCAAGGCTATTAGAATCTATTAGACTCGAAAATGAAGAACGACCAGAGGACCGTGGTGATGTTTAAACAGTTAATTCCCTTGGCTAAAAACATCGAGGTCTAGTTAAGAAAACTCGAAGAGAACATCGAGACCCAGTTTGGAAAACTCGAGAAGAGCATCGAGACAAAGTTTGGAAAACTCTAGGAGAACAACGAGGCTAAGTTTGGAAAACTGAGGGGGAACATCGAAGCCCAGTTCGGAAAACTTGAGGAGAAAATTGGAGCCGAGTTCAAGACCGGATTGACGTCAGAAGAGGGAGCCAAATACCTGATTGCTGGACTTCGTGAGCAGGAGATGGTACGACGCAGCCCGGTTCGACCTGCGAGGAAGCCGTGGGAGAGTTCAGCGAGCGCGGCAGTGTCCACCAACCGAGAGCCGACTACCGAGTCCAGCTGCAGGAGAGGACTCATCGCATCGATACGCCGCGGGTATTCGACGCCGAGACCGAACAACCAGACGACACGACGGTGAATGGGCCGTACCAGTATGACACCAAGAGCAAGGAGCTCGATAGCCGCAGTAAGCTCCACGGCACCGTGAACTGTCCAGGGAGGATATTCAGCGTGGAGCAGAACTATGGGGAGGCTCAGACGAGATCCCAAAACATGGAAGCAACGATGGCAATGACACAGCCAGTGGGACCCCATCAAGGAGACGGACAACCATTGGCGTCCTAACCGACATCCAACAAACGAGGGTGCCACCTGACAGAACCCAAATTTACGAGCGAGGGGAAAGCCAGCGGAGCTTTGAATGCTACGCGACGACCTGTGGATCACCATCATCAGAAACAAAGACACCGTTGACCGGATCCAGCGGACCCACCATGGGATGGTGGGGGGCCCCGATGGAATCGCCGGGCTGCGAACTGTGGACTTCGACAGCACCAACAGGAGGGCTGTGTGAGTGAGGTAGTATGTGTGTAGTTAAATGGTGAGAACCAAGATAGTGTGATAAAGTGTGGAAAATGTTTCAAGTTATAGGGGGGATATTGACGCAAGTGCAATAAAAGGATATAACTTGAAAACAATATTCACTCACCCATGAGTATATAATGCAAATATCGAGCTCGAATTATTATTATTATTATTATTATTATTATTATTATTATTATTATTATTATTATTATTATTTTACGATTATGGTTATTATTATTACTTGTAATGTGTAATTATGAAGTGTTACATCCATTTAGTATTATTATTATTATTATTACATCATGTATACATGCGATACGATCGCGTTGTTTTGAGGTTATGTCATGAAACATGCACTGTATATAGACATTTATAACAATTCAATTAATGTAAGAACCTGTAATATAACTCATTCTTACCCGTATATATAATTTGTAATCCGTAATTTTGAAACACACTGTAACTTCCATGATGGTATATAGGCACTAGAACGATTGAGAATATTCTCTACACTATGTCTATGTATTGAGCACTCTAGAGTTTTTGAGAAGATATTTCTTGTAACGTATATTTCTGGAAGCCTGGCCAGGACATATATAAGGAGACGACCTTGACGGTGACGCAGGAGTTATTGGTTACCGAGTTATTGCTTAGTAACATTATGGTGTAGTAAGAGTTTCGCCGGTGAGCACGTATTAATTGACATGTCGAGGTAGGCAGTCGGTACATCAACTCTAGTTATAAATGTCTATATACAGTGCATGTAAAATATTAATCATCATTCGAGCTCGATATTTGCATTATTTACTCATGGGTGAGTGAATATTGTTTTCAAGTTATACCCGTTTATCGCACATGCGTCAATATATATGTACCCTGATAAAAATAGTTCCCCATTTCTTTTCACTCACCCCACCCCCTTAAGTGGATTTTCCGAAAACAAAGAATACGTGTTTCTTTATTTTTAAAGAAGATTCCAAATCCAAATGTTCATGTCTGTAGCGTCTCCCGTTTTTTGAGATATAAGATTCCTCATTAAAATAATTGAACCCCTTTCTCAGTCCTTTCTACAACCCCCTCAAGTGAATTTTCTGAAAACAAAAATATACGTGCTTCTTGATTTTTTAAGCAGATTCCAAATACAAATTTTCATGTCTGTAATATCTTCAGGTTTTTAGATATAAATAGCCTCATAAAATAGTTCCTCATAAAACCCCCTTAAGTGAATTGTCCCAAAAGGAAAAAATACGTATTTCTTTACTTTGAAAGGAGATTGCACATACCAAATTTCACGTCTATAATTTCTTCAGTTTCGGAGATGTCAGTATCATAATAAAAAATAATCCAACCCCTTTCTCAGTCATTTTACACCCGTAATAATTTTTCCTAAAACGAACAATGTTACTTTATATTTAAAAGGGATTAAAAATACAATTTCCACGATGTAATATGTTAAGTTTTGAGATATACTATAGATATGCTCCTTTTAAAAATTCACCCCTTTAACACTGTTCAGCAAGTAGTATTGTTAAAACTGATGTTTGTGTATACCAGTCAAAAGTATATACTGTATTCTTATTTTAATGCATGTTGCTTACTCTTTGTGTTATGTCTTGAATAAAGCATACAAGTTGAAGCTATAGCTTGTGTACTCTTTTCCAAGGTTTCATTTCATTGATTTTCTTTTTGTGATATTGTCCCCGTTTTTAACATCAAGGAAATTTGTCCCAGACTAGTCAGCCGATCCCAGGCGTGCTCAGTCCGAACTATGATAAAAAAATAATGCCCTAAAATATATACACCCTGGTTTTGATGGGGAACATATAACTGAATATGGACACGGTGAGTTCAACTAAGATCTACAAATCAAGCAAGGCGAGGCATGACGTCAGTTTTGGAGGAAAACCAGTTTATTAAAAATACATATTTAAAAATAGCAAAAGTATCAAATGATCCAGATTTTACATGACTCAGATTGGTGTTTTTTCTCAGTTTGATAAAGTCCATCGTGAGAATGAGAATATATTACAAATGTATAATGTATGCCGACACACATACCTAACATATGAAATAAAATGTTTTAGTTTTTTCATTAATTTTAACACATGGGCTTGCGTGCTCACACCACGCTCCTCGCTTTACTTTTTGTTAACACTTTTAACTGTAGATGAGTACGTTCCCCATTTCTGCACACTTGACATTGCAGTGGGGTTCAAGAAAACACGTGATCTAATGCGTAAAAGGGGGGGACAAAACTAACCTAACTGTAAAGTAAATATATAACACGCTGAGTGGTAAAACATCCTACGCACAAAATATATACATCTCAAGCTATGAGCAATCTCAAGAGCATAACAAACAATGTGGAACGGAACCTCACTAAATCATAATCACATAAATAGCAAAATATATACTTTCAAAGAAACAAAACATGAGGTCATATTTTCCAGGGCTCACTAAGAAAAACATGCGGCGTTCGCGCAACTCGCATCCACTCAAAGCCTCAATGGAAATAAAAGGAAACATAATTACACTTCAAGCAACACTTCCTATTCAACGCAGGTTCCTGAAAAATAATTATATGACACAAATCAATAAACTGGTGGACTTTACAATATCACGCACAAATCAACGTGGATTCCTGAATTGAAATTACGTGACATAAATTCATTAAAAATGACAGCGCAGGCTTTACCTTTCAACACCTAAGTCAACGTTGTATCCTGGAAAAGATTACATGACACAAAATATTCCTCAGCGCGGTTATATCATAAAAGAAAATCCGAAACAAACGTCTCGATATAATTCTAGTCAACTGCAACAACCGTAGAGACATGGACGGAAACTATAAAATAACGAAGTATAGGCTGCTCAAATACCTCGGTAGACAAACATATCACCCTCGCCAAAACACGGTGGAATGACTCAAAGTGGAGATCCACGTCTCCCAAAATAAAGCAGCAAATACCAAAACCACAGGGTCCAACCCTTTACACACGCTCTTCAACAGTCTACACGAGGCAAGTCACATAAACAAGAAAATGCAGGCTTTTCAGATGAGGAACGCGTCCTCTTACTCAAAATCACACAAATAATATCACATGTCCTAAAGTTGCATAAAACTGAAGAAATATGAAGGACGTCGTCTAACATTCGCTCGCATGAAAAGAAACAAGACCGCGCAGGTCAAAATTCAAGGCACTCGCGCGCTAAGATAACATGAATAATAAAGTGGCCAACTCTGTAATAAATATGATAAACTGGAACCAAGAAATTGCCACATTGACAATCGATCATGTCTGAACATCGGAAATTTACTAAAATATCTCAATCCCACATCGCGAGAAACTCGTATTATAATAATATATTATAATAATAATACATTCATAGTAATAATATATTTTACAGAAATGTTATTCTAATATTCGGAACTCGAAATACGAAACTGCGTTCGTGGAACTCGTGAATCAGTTACTAATTTACAACCTAGATATACAAAATAGTCGTGAATATGACGCTATCAAATTCGTTGATCCACACTCTACCGTCTCACACACTCTCATTCACATATCATTTAATAAATCCCAGAAAACGTGACGGCATATTTCCGTACACTTTAATCTCCCATTCATAATACTTTAATCTAGTTCTTTCTGACTTTAATTTGAATCCTCATTTACATTTACAATTAATCCTCGAGACGTACACTGCGTCTCAAACATCGGAACAAAACAAATCAAAAAATATTTAAGGCTAAAATAAGAAACTGACTCGTAAAAGATATGACGCTAACCACTCAGCTAAATAAATCAGAATAAAATGTAAGAAATCAAGCTGCGACCTCATGCAAACGGTACACATTTACGTTACAATTATATTTACATTAACAAGCTTCCTATCATTTACTTTAAATAGGACGTAGTCCTTCCAAACAAAGCTATCAAACTACCCTATCCCCTTTTTCAACATTAAACACGTTCACACTCACATAATTACATTGAAAACTCTGTACTCATCTGTTTCGTTGACTTATCGCCGCTCGTCTTCAGGAAACAGCCGACCCCATCTTATTTTTAGCCAGCCATATCGATGATGATGCTACCTTCAGGAAAGACTTGGATCAGTTCTGTTGTCTCCATCGAGAGGTAGAAAGGTGATGTCGTATTTTCCGTTGCTGCTTCTGCTTTCGGATGTCGTCTAAAACATCCCCTCGTTCACGATGTAGAAACTAGGTCAAAATCAACCTGCCGGTTATTAGAATACTACAGCCGGGGGTAATTTCCACTGACCGTGAAACCAGTTCCCATTCTGTAGGGGAACCGCTTCTTTTATCTACTCCCGTCACTAGGTCAAATTTTTCCCATTTATAAAAGACCAGACTGGAAATTGTAAAGTTTATGCCCTCGGAAACAGGCAGGCTACTATGCATTTTGAAATGATTAAATGTAACTGTTCTCTCCTTTTTGTAATCGTAAGTTAAATGCCATTGTCCCAGTATTAGAAAACTTGAATAGATTAAATGTAGACTGAGCGTCTTCCAACAAATTTTACAAGTCCCCACACGATCACTCGCGTAAATAAAACTTCTTCTGCACAGAATCTCGCCGAATAATAGGGTAACTAACTGACGCGGTCATCGTTTTTCTTAACTCGTCCTCGAATACGCCGCCGTATCCTCGATTGAGCCCATCTCTTCCCTAGACCAATGCCTAGCCATATCGACGGTAGCTCTATCGTTTTATTGGCGCAACACATCGCGTACCTGACGCTTACTTCAAACATCTCTCATAGGCGACCCTAGCCTCTCACCGGGCATCCGAAATGTTGTCCGTTGGAATTCTATTGTTTCCCTGTACTGCTTTCTGTACGTCATGTCGAAATTCCTAGTTCCAAACTTAGCTGGCGAACAAACAAACCCGAGCTCCAAGCTCCCTGCAGAAATTGCGACATGTGCTGCTGATTATAATGATTCCTGCCAGTTACTAGCACTTAATAAAAATGGAATATTCTCTGTATATTTGAATAAATGACTGATTAATTAAATGAGCACTTCAGTAAGGGCTCAATATAAATAATATAATGTATTGTTTCACAAGAATGTGTATGCACTTCTAGATTAAGTTAAGGTTATATATTGTTTCCTCTTTCAATACATGTAATACGTCCTTTGAGTTACGTTTTGAGTAAAACACACAAGCAGCTGAAGCTACAGCTTTTATAGTTTTTCAAGGAGATTCGATTTTATTTATCTGTATACTTTTTGTGTTATAAGTAATGTGTTGTTTTGAAAAAAAGTATGTGCACTTTTATAATTAAAGTCAGAGATATATACGGTATTCTTTTCTTACGTTTATAAAAAAGCATACACCCCTGGTGTGAAAATGGGAAACCAAGGAAAACGATCTTCAGGTCTGCCGACAGTGGGGCTCGAACCCATTATTTTCCGAATACTGGATACATGCCGCACTTAAGCGACTGCAGCTATCGAGCTCGGTCAAGCCTACTTTTGCATGGGACGACATAAGTATGTTGAGTGTTTTTATTTATGTCAAACCTATTTCTGTATACCTAAGCAGTTGATTCGTGACAATGCTAACATGATTGTTCTCTTTCGACTAGACGAACGCAAACTGTGTCACGTGTATGATGATCATGTAAACAAAGATATGACTTTAATGACTTTAAACGTCTGTGTGCCAAGTATTGGTCATTACAGCAACATGGCTGTTTAGTTATCGATAAAGAGAGCTATATTAAACATGGACGCTACTGCGTACGTTTTGATCAGTTTATAAGTTTTTAAGGCTTATTTTTAGGTTATTAATACTTTAGCCCGGCTGTCAAGATTTACACACCCGCGCAACGATTGTCGTTTGACATTCACACCCGCGTAACGATTGACGTTTGTTTACACGCTCGTGGTCTTCTAGAGAAGGATGTTGTCAAATGGTGTTCAGTGCTGACAACCTCTGTATTTAGTAACTAGTCATATTGACAAAGATAATAAGAATTCACAGACATAGCACTCCTATTCGTAGGTGCTAGCCCTGGACCTCAAAAGTAATATACTTATTGGTCCAGGGATCATGCTATTTTGCTGTTTTCACTGCCCGCGCTAGTCATATTCACAAAGATAACAAGAATTCACAGACATAGCACTCATATTCGTCGGTGCTAGCCCTGGACCACAAGAAAGTTCTTGCTGTGCGGACGGTTAAGAATAGGATCTGTTCAAGACATTTTCTTGTGCTGGGGTTGGTAACGGATTATGATTAACATAATTGACTGCAACGACATCACGTTGCACTTCACGTTTCGCCAATAGGGACGCAAATAGCTACTTCAGAAATGAAAATGGCGTGTAACAGTCTTCATTACTTTATAAAAGTAAATATACTTCTTCGGGTGGGATGCTGGGTTCCTGGACTTCGCAATGATCACATCTCTCCTCTGAGATGCTCTCCAAGTAAGATTCCATTATTTCCTATTTAATATAACATTACAAATAACATGACAGCCGAGCTACATTTTTACCTTTAGGTTTAAAGAACTTACTTACTCTGTGACCATGGAAAGAGCTAGCCAGCAGCTGACACAGCAAATCATACGTGCACAAAACAAAATCCGGCGTAAATTTAAAGAGTTGAAACACATCCAAGCAGACACATATTTCTTTCTAAAAACACAACTTGGTGCACCACTGCAAGAGCTTCTTCAATCTACATCATAGTTCAAGCCAACTACAAATTAGGATACTACACAATCATCCTATGTTAAAACTATGCAGGATAAAGACGAAGAAGAGGACGAGGATGTCTTTACACCATCAAAACAGGTATAAAGTGGGTTCATTTTTCGCCTACAGATATTATTGCAGAAGCGCCTACTACATCAAAACAAACTACAAACGTATTTGTCTGATACGCGACTAAAACTGGTGAAGCAGGTAGAGTTTTTGCGAACAGATATTCTACCAATTACAAACACAGTTGGTCTGCAAAAACATCTCGCTTTACAGAAAGACCTCCTTACATCGTATTCTGTTTTCAAACAAATCGTAAATTCGTTCACGCTGCTGATGCCTCACAGTTTGATCTCTATAAACTGAGAAATGTTATACTTTATCTGAATGGGATCATGTATCCTTATGAGAACATGGAATTAAATTTTGAAAAGAGTAAATTTGGACCCCTATACGCTATGTTCTGCAATTTTCAGTTCTCACATTATCAGAAAGAAAATTATACCCTGATTTCTCCAAAAGAGTTTAAAACAATAGCATAGACTCCTCGTATTTTGAAGAAGATATGATACAATCACCAGTAGACGTTCGTCTCGAATTTGAAACAGCAGACAACATTCCTGCAAACACAACAACCTACCGTCTTATTATTCAAGAAACGGCCATATCTTATTATCCTTTATCCAATATAGTAACACGGCTGTAAATAAGTATGCATAGACAATGCAGATCTCAGCCTTTGAAGAGACATAGACTGCTCCGATTCTATGGCCATGGAAGAAGACAATCAAAGTTTTAGTAACATAGCAAGTCTATCTACCGACCCGTCTTCCAGATGTGAGTGTGAGGCCTGCTTTTTTTGAGCAAGTGAACAACACATTAGTGAGCGAGTCTATTGGTGCCTTTTATAAACAAGTTTTTGTGGTATATACCAAAGCATTTAATGCCCTATCTACAATCCAGTTTTGTGGCAAACTATTCCTCTAAGGATGTAGAATATCCATGGAACCTGCTACCACTTCACCTTAAAATGGCACCAGAAGTTGCTGCTTGTCGACGTTGTATTCAACATTACAATTGGAGAGGTAAAGACGGCTTCGACGATTGAGATGGATCAAATCCTATGATCAAAGATGTTCACAATGAACCTCACAGTAATGTAATCCATTCATGTTCATTATAGTTATTTTCCAATAAACAACTACACTGAATGATCTTTCAGATTTATTGTTTTGTTATACAGTAGTCCTTCTACTATGAGCAGTCACATCCCAAGCTGCTTAACATTTGAAACGTCTCACTTCTTTTATTTCAAGTTAAATTTGAGACTTAGCTTATTTTAGCGTTGGAAACTTTACAAACATGTCGCTTCCACTCCCTCTGCCAACTAAATATCATTTCATATTCAGCATATTATCTTGCATCAAGGAAACAAAGAAAAGTGTCTTATCATAGCATTACTATCCAGGACAATGTAGGAAAGATACTAATAAAAGTGAACAAGGCAGGTGGTAATCTAAGTATTGTTAGGTATTAGCAATTTATACTCCATGTACGTGACAGCGTGTGACAAGGAAATTGAGTTTGTGTTCATTACTGTTTCTCTGATATTAGCACAATGGCCCAGCAGTTATCAAATATTTCATAACCAGGAAAAATCAGACAAAAAATAACTTTATTTTATGCTAATCGTTGCACGTCGCACTAACTCAGTGATAATATGAGACGAAGAGTACTTTTCCAGCGTTCACAACTAGAACAGAAAATAAAATAGAATAAAATAAAATAATCCATCACAATAATTTCCACACATTCAAACAGAAAGAAAGCCATCTGGGTGTAAAATTGGTATGCAATCACCAACGCACACCACCATGGCGGAAACTAAAAACCTGGGAAGGGGATCCAGGCGTAAAACTACTATTCATCTATCTCAAAACCAACGCCTGCAGGATATGCAAACAACAACGCACCCCACCATGGCAGAAACTCAAAAAACTAACTGGGAAGGGCATCCAGACGTAAAACTACCATTCATCTATCTCAAAACCAAAACCTGCCGGATATGCAACTGCCAACGCACACCACCATGGCGGAAACTCAAAAACCGCCAAAAACAGGGCTTCCCGCCAAAAAATCCGGGACAGACACCAACCCAAATATGTATTTGTAGGTAACTCCAAACAACAGGGCGTCCCGCCAAAGAAAATCCGGGACTGCCACAAACTCAAATTTGGCTTCGGACCCATAATCTCCCACTACTAATGGGCTTTCCTTTTTCACGATACTCCTCAATAAGTCGTCGAGCTGCAAACATTTCGTATCAGTAGTTCCAGATGTTTTAACGAACCCACATTTATTTTGTATTTCTATTGCCGTAAGATGAAAGAACACATCAATAAACGGGCCTGTACATTATTCAGCTACGTATATGTAGAATTTGATCAGCATCTCAAATACATCATTGATACCTATGCTTATAGAATGGCCGTAATGATGATAGTGATGATGATGATGATGATGATGGTGATGATTATGAAGATGATGATCATGAGTTCCATTACTGGGCTGGGGCCATGGAACACATTATTCAGCATTCATCTGTCCATTGCAGTCAGAATGTGCGCACAGAATATCATTACCAAGGCTCTGTAGACAGAACATATACTTCCGTCTGTGACGAAGTTTCGAACTCTAGTTGTTTTCCATTTCTGACGATTATAACTCCCATCAGCAGTTCAAGTTCATAATGATGTGGTGACGAATATATCGTAGAGAAATGTATTAAATCACCCACAGTTTAGTCCATTGCATTTAGATGGACCGATTTAGATCACTCAGATATGCAGTAGGAAACGACCGTGTGTAGCTCTGTATGAACCCAGGAGCATCTATTTGGTATATAAGTTGTTGTAATACCTTGTAATGCATTTCTAATACACTCCAGTATTTCGATAATATTCTGAATGTAGAAAATCATAGTACAGATGGTCTGACATTGTCCTGTAAGGTTAGTTCAATATAACGGATGGTTTACCAGCGCCTTGTTATTTAATTTCATGTATCCCACCGCTTTTACTACATTTCTGAAATACACCGGTCCCTCTCCTTAAACCGGGGTAATAAAATGAGAAGACAACAGGAATCGCGAGCGCCACTATTGATTCATTATGGGTGCCCCGAATGAGCCCTTAAAATGAGCACAGATACGAAGAACACGTGCGTATCAAACAGACCAGGAGCAGGTATTGTATAGGATGGAAACTGTGCGCTGCATGTCAAGACTCGCAATAACTCACTTGGCAGGGGCGCGGTGGGATTTGTGATAGTGGACGGTGCTCGAACGTTCGAAACCCACGGAATTATTGTCTTCTTTTTTTTGCGCTAATTGCCTGGGATGTGGTATGGTTGCATACTTGATAGTTTCCATAGACTGATTTGTTTATTTGGCAATACAATGGGCCGTATATATTGTGGCACATGGTATTGAGCTGAGTTTAATGAGGATTACAAGGTGATGGTTTATGGCTATTGGCAACCAAATAGCTAAGTCGTACTTGTTCCAAGCTTCGTAGACCACAGGTAGGACAAAGTGTGCCCTATTGGAACGATAACAACATGCGATGGCAGGTAGGGATGTAGCTGCGCGGACTCCCCTCCTTCGGCGCATGTCACAACACAACACAAAGCTTATTCACTGCCTAGTGATGTATTCCAGTGACGAGTATGTGGCTATGTTACTCATCTATGGAGAAACTAGACGATGTATACCAAAGACAACGCCTGTATCAAGAACGCTATCCGGTAGACGTCAAACGACAGGTATGACATTTCGGAGTGTGAAAAGACTTCTGCGGCCTACTGCGTCCCTGAGAAGAGATCATCCCGTGACGTCACCTCACAACGAAGAAGTTGTATTGGATGCTGTCAGGCAGTGATCCGGCATAATCCCCACACTGGCACACGGGTCACTGCCCAGGAAACGAACATCAGCCGGGCGTCTGGTATGCGGATATTGCATAACCAGCGGTTTCACCCCTACCATCTACACTTACACCTAGAGCTCAATGGTCACGATTTCGAAGTCCGGGTGGTCAATGGAACCCACAGTACGTGGACAGAGATCCTGCCCTTTTATGGACCATATTATTTACGGACGAAGCGCGGTTCCACAACAATGGAACCGCTAATCAACATAATATGCATTACTGGAGTGTGAATTATCCTCATTGGGTACGATAGGCAGCTTTCCAGGTACAGTGGGAAGTGAATGTATGGTGTGGCATCGTGCGTGTTCACTTCATTGGTCCCAATTCCTTTGAGGGACCTCTTACGGGAGAACGCTACCTGCAGTTTCTCCAAGATCACGTACCACCGTTCTTGGAACATGTGTCACTCCTTGACCGCTGCAATATGTGGTTTGAACATCACGGAGCTCCACTGCACGCATCTGTGTTCGTCCTGAACCACCTCCATGCGACCTATTCTAACAAACGGATAAGAAGGGGAGAACCTATCCCCTGGCCCGTCAGATCGCCCGATCTTACGCCCCTGGATTTTGTTTCAATGGGACCATGTAAAAGAAATTATGTATGCACAGCAGTCGAGAAATCCTAGTCACGTTAGACAGTCCATCAACTAAGCATGCCGATCCGTTCCGCCGGAGATGCTGCAACGTGCCAAACGGTCCTTACAACATCGCGGCCAACTCTGTATCGACCACGGAGTTCATCAGTCCGAGCAGATGCTGACGTAGGTACCTAAAATCCTGTCACATGTTTCCTGGCCTCTTCCAAACCAGCTTCAAACCATATGCCATCAAACCAATGGCCCAGGGCCAAATAAACAAATCAGCTGTGGAAATTATTAAGTATTCAACCTTGCCACATCCCATCAACTGCCTGTAAAAGAATACTTGTGTGAGATTCGAACCTTCGAGCACTGAGCTCCTGCCAAGTTAGCTACTGCGAAGCTTGACATGCACGTCGCAGTTTCCAGCCTATACAATACATGCTCCTGGGCTGTATGTGCACCTCTTGTAGTAAGATAATTATTGTTCGTAGCTGTGCTGTTTTTACGAGTTCATTCGGGGTACTCACAATAAACTAATAGTGGCGCTCACGATTCCTGCTAGGTTTCAGCCCGTAATCACACATCTCGTTATGTTACTACGATTTAGGGAGAGGTACCGATGTGTTTCAGAATTGTAGTGAAAGTGGTGGGATGCAAAAGAATCGCAAGGTGCTTGTGAACCATTCGGTATGCAGTTTCTGAAAGAATAATGTTGAATATGCTCGCAAGTTACCTATTTTATTAACGTTTACAGTTGTTTGTGCTACAACAGGTCTTTTCGTTGTTATGACTAAGAATGTGGCCCCTCCTGTAGATATATTTTTTATTTCATTCTGCTTTGGAGCGATCGAAGGCATTATTTTATTTTGCTTAATCGTAGATGAAGGATTTAACACAGTTGGTGCCGCCATCATCCCAACTCCTGGCGTTACAATTCCCTGAGTTACAGGATAGGAGAGTGGATATGTTATATTCTGTACAGGAACCGTTTGAGCGACGTTTGTAATTTTCGCAGTAGGAAGTAAGAGTGGAACTGTTCTGTTATCGACAGTTTGGACTGAAGGTGAAGGAACATTTCCTGTCACAACATTAAATTTAACAGTAGTAACCGGTCTTCTGTTCACAACAGTTGCTTGCACGGTTTGATTAACCTTAATAGGAACGGTTAAAATCTTGGTAAAGGCGTTATTTGCAGAATATGTAGAATCTGCCTTTGCCAAGATATTATCTTTTGTTTTTGCCTGTACCGCCGGTAACGGTAATATGGAATTACTTTGTACAGGTTGCTGAGCGGCATTTGTTATGCCAAGGACTGGTAGTGAGGTAGCTCTAACAATATTAGTAGTCGTTACAATAGGCATTTTATTTGTAGAGACTAGCTTCTTATTCTCTCCAGTTACAATTGGCATTTTATTTGTAGTTGTTACAATTGGCGTTTTGCTTGTAGAGACTAGTTTCTTAGTCACTATTGTTGTTTCTTTAGTCTTTGTCAGAAGTGTAGTAGGCAGAGTTGATACGACGGTGGTCTTTCTACTTGTACTCAGAGTAGAGCCCAGTGTACTCGGTTCAGTTATTTTCGGAGGGCTTTTTAGTAACATTAACCGAGCAGAATTCGGAAATATGCCATTTGCAAGTCCAAAAAGAGGAGTGAAAGTAACTGAGTTGCTTTTTGCAGGTAAGGGCTTCTGTTCGGAATGTGTATTTAGCTTTGCTTCAGGAGAGGTGAGTCCAGAACCTTCCAAAGCTGGAGGTAACCTTGAGTAAAGTAACCCTAACATGCCATCAGAAACGTTGGACGGAATAGTAGCTGTAAAGTCGGACGTAAACTTAAGGAAACGTTTTGGTAGAACTTTTGTGGTGTATTTTGATGTTGACGAGATTGCACTCGTAGCGCTTGTTTCGTCATTACCAAGTATTACCATTCCTTGACCAAACCTTGAATTAGGTAGAGCGCTTCGTTTGTCTAAGTACCCAGATTTACCACTTAATCTCTCCTCAAAAGCAACCTTCCAGTCCCGAGGAAGCAGTTTGTTCAATTGCCATACGCACTGGTTACAACTTCTACTGAACTTTGCTGTCGGGTACCTGAAACAGAAAGAGTTTTCAAAATTGAACCGACTATTCCATGTTTAACAGCTTAACAAATTAAATTGTAATCATTAGCATCTCCATCGTACAACAGCATTTATAGAGGTGAGTACCTCGATATACTCAATTGGTGCGTTTTTTAAATAAACGTATCCTTATTCACGTACTATACGTGTACAATACAGATTCATTTTCCTTCGTCATGTACCTATTACAATATCAATTAACACAAGCACCGATGGTTGAATTAAACCACAACCCCACTAAGCAAGTAATGTGCTGACCTCCAATTTCAATGACCATTTGTCATCGTTGCGGGGGGGGGGGGGGGGCTTCGATGCCGCGCTTGTAGAATTACTGTGGTTTGGAGTTGAAGAAATCAGTGGGCCAAGTTTCAAGAATAGCTTTAACAGAGAAGAATTATTCTCCCCGAATGAGATTAGAGAGACGCGGAGAAGGTAAACATCGATAGGCGAAAAGTCGGCGCAATAGCGAGAGTAGGAGGTAAGAGTTGAACTGTTCTGTTATCGATATTTTGGACTGAAAGTGAAGGAACAGTTCCTGTCATAAAATAAAGTTTCCCAACCGAGTTGTTCAACAACCTCTTTGGTTACATTGACCCAATATGGGTGTGCGTTATTATGCAGTAATACTGAACGAACAGGTCATTTTTATACACCAAAGGTGGCCAGTCGTCTTAGCAATTCATTATACACAGCAGCATTGATCTTTTCGTTCCTTCGAAGTAATTTTTGTTGAAAGATTCCCTGTATCTTCTAACAGATGCACAGCGTGATATTTTTCTATTCTTTTTTTGATCTGCACACTCATTCGCACTAGGAGTTGTTTTTTTTTCTTTGGGCTTAACCACTAACTCCTCTTCCTGATATTGACGTATAGACACCGTTTTTCGTCCCTAGTAACAATGTATCCCAAGTACGATTGGTGCTGATCACAAGCTAACCGGTGACAACCAAGCGATGACACATAACACTTGTGGTACCCATGCATCCAATTTTCGCAACTTATTCATAGAATGCAAGTGACGCCCTATGGTTGAATGGTCATAATTCACAGATTCTACCAATTCCCGTGTTATTTTACGGGGATTCGCATAACATCACTTAGGCGATTTTGGTCAAAGTGTGACGGTCATCCTGACCGTGTATCATTAGATAGATGGTTTTCCTAGAAACGAGAAAATTATTTCCTCACTGTACTTTCAGCAATAGCATTAACCTCGTACACAACAAAAATTGAATTTGCTACAATCCTTTGTTAAACTTTAAGGGCAGAATGTGACAGAAATGTTCAATTTTGATCATTTGACACTTCTTCTCGTTTTGGCTGCAAAATATCCAGAATATGGAATACAGAACTAGAATACATCGTGTTTTCACCAAAATGAAGCATAAAACGAAGCAATAACGATGGAATAACGGACAAAGAACACATGGCAATGCATTTTCCAACCCGTAAAAAACGGTACGGAAGTATGAATATATACAATGAGTATAAAGCTACAAAAGGTCGCTATGATGACTGTAGATTACTTCAGCGTTGTATGACACTCAATAATTAATTGAAGAGTATGCACGAGCAAACGGCATGTATTTACTTTTTGGCAATTTTTCATTGTTTGGAAATTTCTACGGAAAAAAGCCTATAGTGTATCCTTGATCCGTATTTACACTCAGTTAATATTACAACAGATGTACTCAGTATTTCACAAGCGAAATGTACCGTACTGTGTCCTGTTCTAATTTTGGCGTAGAAGCACATGATGCGTCCAAATAGAGTCAAAAGCAAATAAAAAATATCTAACAATAAAATACACTAAAATATATGGATAGGTAATACGTACATAAATCTAGTGAATGAGAACTCAAGAAATCGGGTAAAATGGATGTATTAAACTAAAAACATAAAAAGAAACCATTCTAAACGAAAAAACCACTCGGTTGTGTCAAAGACAAAACACATGAATTTATAGATAAATTCAAATTATCAAACAAATCGTTTACAAATGATGCGGGTGACGAATCCGAGATATTAAGAGAGTTTCTTGTGAACTGGAATATGACTTAATTTACATATTGTGGTTCAGCGCTTTGTTAAGTCCCTAGTTCTTTGCCCGAGGGCTCGATTTCCTAAACCGTTCTTTATATGTGATAGTAACATCCGATCCACTAGTAATGGCCTAAATTACATACATATTCCGATCACTAGGAAACAAAAATATAAAATACTTGTTCAGGACTGTATCTGAATCACCCTTCCAAAATTGTCACAGATTCTACTATATGGGTCCGAACCCATGATCACAGATAAGATCAGAACCTCTCTTCCCAAAAATAGCCATCGGGCTATGTCTCCCCATTATCGAACAAATGACAACGTTACAACAAAGAAATATCACAGTGGGCACAAAATACAAAATCACAATATGAAATAAACAAAACCTGGAAAGTAAAGCATACAAAATATATACACTAAAATTGATAGAGCTGCCGTGTCAAGAACCCAGCATATCCGGGCACTTGACATCGCATATCGCAGGTAGACGCAGCATAGTGGTAACATTTAACACGGCAAGGAAATCAGCTGATTGCAAACAGAAATAAAAACTAACTAGGCCTTTGTGGCCAGGCAATACAAAACATAACGGAACTATTTGTAAAACTTCACTGCTCTTCAGTGACCAGCGTACGGCTGAGTCGAGGGTCGCCAGCTACCTGGGGCAAGAATAAATGGCGTATCCGGCCTTGACAACATTCTCAGTGCTATAGATAAGGACACAAATCTGGCCAGCATATACGACACGCAGCCTTACATAATTTACATTTAACAGGCCGTTTCATTATACCATCATCATCATCTCACCTCCAAATATAACATCACGGCTTGCATAGCCTACCACTTAGCATCTCATCTCCAGTAAAAATCCACAGGCAACTCTATAGCCTCACATATAAATAAACCTCGAATCGACGACCGGTACATATCCATGAATTTGCCTGCCACCCCATTGAATGACCCTACTCTACTCTCGACGTCGAAAAGTTTCACCTTGCGCCTTCTCACAGCTGATATTCATGGATTATGCAACAAATCATCCTAGCCTACACTGGCTCTAGTCTAATCCGCTCTCCCGGTTCGACAATGGTGGCGTACAGTCCACTTGATTTTTCACGAAGAATCTGCCCATACAACTCTATCTTAACATAACTGGAATAAAATACGAAAAACTGTAACATACACCTATATCTAACCTATTAGTTCCCTTATTTCCCATAAATATTTACAATTTCAGCTCGGGGAACTTGCATGCAAGCAGCCCTAAACGTATTTATAATTACTGAAATGAGAAATACAAATGCCACTCTGGTTTACACTTAAGGATTAATTTATTGATCTAAAATGGCCTTTCCTAGTGAATCTAGCTATCACTTCACATGATTAACGAACAAAAGGACTTAACTTGGTGGCAACCGCTCCATCAGCGGCGAATCACATGCCAGTATGTCATGCGGGCTTAGCCTATGAATACGACACACAGCACAGGGATGAAGGTCCTCTTGTCGACTCCTGGGTAATTCATGGCTGCTGTCTCCTTGATGATGGCCTGTATCTGGAAAACTGCTGAATTAAATTACCACCATCTACTTCTCCGCTTAATGTGCTCGAATGCACGAACCCAACCTTAATATCGGCTATTGGCCGCTTAGATATAAGTCCGATCTACGCGGCACTAAATTAAGGAAACTGGGCCCGGTTGCTATCTGTCCTTGTCAGCGGTTATGTATTAACGAATCCCGTACGTTAATCTCACACTTCGCGTACGGTCCATATACTATTTATGCATAAATACCGTCACTAGCTCGTGTGGGCTAAATCACAACGATTTTAGTTTAAGTCTAACATAAACTTCACACATTATTGTCTTAACTGATCGCGGTCACGATACTTCGCTGTCGCAGTTCGAAATGCAATAGGAGAGCGCTTCCCTTGTCTACTCAGCTTTTCTAGTTTCACAAGGTTTCGAGCTTCAAGGGAAGGTACCGTCAAAGAAACCCTTTTCCTTTGTGTGAACTCGCCAGATGCTAACGCTGCTCAAGTTTATACGCATATATATCTGCATGGCGCAAATAAATGGTTTTACCAGCTCCCGCGACTCTATAACTGTTACCTTAACTACGTGTAGTGTCAGATCTGTAGAACTCAGCTTAGTGGCGGATTAATTGATTAGAATTCAGGTGATTCCAACTCTTGAAAAGAGAAGTTTGTCAACCTGTGACAAATGTTTGGTGTTTCCCCTCGTTCAAATCTCACCCACACCAAATTTTGCTGTTCGCATGGGAACGCGGCTATGGGGTCTTCGTGACTGAAATCACACCTGCGGCTCAGGTCCAACTAGAGGAATTCGTTCCTGCTGGAGCGCTACGGGGTTCTCCCAGCCTATGGCACGGCCATCCAAGTTTCCCTTCCTTACTTCCCGCGACTATATGGAGCGCTTGAATAAAATTATGCCACATAGTTGTAAATAATAAATTGAAGCATATATCATATGTTTTAGGACTTTAAATGTCTCGGAACAAAAGTCTGTGTTACACTTGTTTCCCAAGTAAGCTACGACAGAAATGTTTCAAACTTAAAACAGCTGTTCATGATTGGTTATTCTGACTTTCAAGCTGTGAATTATTTAAGTTTATTTGATTCCCATTAACAAAATGGACATGGGTTTAAACGAGAGTGATAATTGTAGTGATAAGTTGTTACCAAATTATATAAACATTTTGACCCAAAATAGATGCATAAAATGAAATGCAATATCAGTATACGTGAGGATATTTCGGAATTAATTCCCTGTCAATATTATCTACTTGAGCCACCAAGAAATGTGATAACTGCTAAGAAATTTTGAATATTTGATTTGGTTTCTACGTGTAAAGATGATATGCCAGTTATGAAGGAGGAATATATGCACAAATATCTGAAGGAGGAGCAGCAAAGTTTCTATTCAAACCAAAAAGCAATCTACGCAGTTCAGAGAAGTCCGCCTTCATTCAAGGTTATACTTAAAGCAACATTATTTTCAATTACAGTATATTGAAAAATATTGACCTAAAAATATGTTATCATTTCCTGTATATTATACAATCATTAATGTGCTTAAACACTATGTTGGATTTATGGAACTAAATTATATGAAAGCATAGCTCCGAACATCAGACAACATTCAACTTCGATATCGTTTTTCTGAGTGTACATGAAATGTAATACAGACGTTTGTTTGCTGTTATGTTTCAGTTTTCTCGAAGTACAGAGTGGTCACTTCTTTTAACTTCTCTGTAGCGGTGAGAGACGAACCGAACAATAAACCTCTCGATAGTTAACAGGTGAACACCGGCTTCACCGGCTCAGTGAGTTAAGTAGGTGTAGGGCACTGAAACTTTATAACCACTTGAGAGATGAGCATCAGCTTCAACTCATAATATGTAGTAAATGAAATAGGCGGAGGACAATGAACGTAAAAAACAAACTCATATGTCAGAAATAATCGTCTGTAAATTTCAAATTCGAGAAAAGAAAAAAGGTTTAATGAGGAACATGTCCCACTCCGAGGTCAGAAACGCACGTTGCAGTTGATATCGTTGTAATAATTTCATGCGGAGTCCGGCTTCATGGCTAACAGGTCAGCATGCTGGCCTTTGATTCGGGGGCCTCGGGTTCGAATCCTAGCCAGGTCGGGGATTTTAACCATTTATTAATTCCTCTAATTCGTGGGCTGGGTGTATGAGCCATCTTCAGCATTAGAGTTCATGCTAGGTAGGGCCTCATCCTCACAGACATGAAAGTCACCCATGGGCGTCAACTCGAAAGAACTTCACTAGGCATTTTAGGAGGCATACGCCATTACTAGTTCATGTAGCCATTACTGCCGGATTACTCCGATGTGGGTGGGCTGCGTCTGCAGTGTGGGAAACTACCTGTGTCTGTGGAGGAGGATAATTTTTTGTGTGGTCTCTAAGATGCAGGAAGTTTGGAAACAGCACAAACACCCAGTCCCCGAGCCAAGGGAATTAACTGATAACGATTAAAATCCCAGGACTGTCTGGCTCGTTGGCTGAATGGTCAGCGTACTGGCCATCGGTTCAGAGGACCCCGGGTTCGATTGCAGGCTAGGTCGAGGTTGGCGTAAAGAAAGACATCCGGCTGTAAAATTAGACGCAAATCCACACCAAGTGCCAAGCGCAAGAATTATAATACGGCCAGGAAGAAGAAGACGAAGAAGAAGTGATTATGGTGGTGATTACTGTTTTAAAAAGAAATACAACTAGGCAATAGTAACACTAATCAGAAGGAAAATGTGCCTCAATTGGCAAGAATTTACAGTGCACTATGTCTTCTGGTATAGCCTAGAACAAATTTGTAACTTTCACTGACATATCTCAGTCTCATCCTTGGCTTTCACAGCATGAAAGTGACTGGGGTTAAGCGATACTAGTAATTCAACTTTTTTATGAAGCCAGTCCCTGTTATGAATTGTACGAAAATGTCGCTCATAAGGTCGGACTTGGAAGGCCGATATTTAATAGCAACTACTGGCTCGATAAGGAAAGCAATGGGAAACTACCTCACTCCTCCTTTCTCCAGTATAGGTACCTCATCAGAGAAACCTAGGCCGTCTATGAAAGCTGATGGCGGACTTGTTGAGGATCAAACTAGCCTGAATACTCAATATACATTCAAAAGGAAAATGGAAGAAGTCCGAGCATTCGAAGGATGAAGGTATCGGTCAAAGAAAGGGAAGGATTAGGAAGGGCGTGAAAATGAGATTCTCTAAGCCTTGTAAACCTAATACCCTTCGGATTCGAAAAAAGAAAGGGAATTGACCGAGGGACGTGGAAAAGTTGAAAGAAAGGAGCCTAACACAAGTAAATGGAATCGATGCCAGACTTAGCTAGGGTACCATGGTCGCCAACCCACGCTCCTAAGTTCAGAGCCCCTGATCCCCTTTAACAGGCAGTGGATACCGTAGGTAAGGAAGAAGACCAAAATTTCACACCCAGACCCGATATCGTTTAAAGCGCCGCGCAATGTCAAGTTCACATGCGCAATATTAGCTGTTAATTGTAAACCTTGTACAATGGGTGGTACAGAAAGCACCTGTGAATATGAAGATAATCTATGAAAAATAGGAATTTCATTTCACACAGAGATCATCGTTAGAATTCACAAATTGATCGAAATTGGATTTTAAATTGTATCATGAATTACTGTATGATTAGTAAATGAAGAACGAGACGCAGCACTGAACACATAACTTCATTCCATCTAAATCAACAACGAATTACTTCGGTGTGGTAAATGAAATGGCGTATGGCCTTTAGTGCCGGGAGTGTTCGAGGACAAGTTCGGCTCGCCAGCTGCAGGTCTTTCGATTTGACTCCCGTAGGCGACCTGCGAGTCCTTAAACCATTAGGAACGATAGCATTCCTATAGCGTGGTGATTCCAATATAGGTTCTGATGAGCGGTTAAAAATGTGCATCACGACAACCTCATCGGCTTCGAATCCACAACTTTGTAATTCTTCATCTGATTCAAAACCAAGACTTTGTACTTTTGGTCCCCTCCTCCTTCAAAACCAGGACTTTGAAACTATGTTGCCATATCTGATCCCAAAAGTTTGTTTGGTTTTTGTTTCTTTGTTTGTTTGCTTGCTTGTTCCTAACGCCGCATAAAGTAAGCTGATTTTATTTTCTAGCTTGTTTTCAAACCAAATTTATGATGAGCGAGTGCTAGTGAAATGACAATCATACATATATTTTTCAAAATTTATTTTACTGAGCAAAAGTGGTAAGCAATTGCATCATTCTTCTGTGTAGTCTGCGTTACTTTCATTCAAATCGTCCAGCACTTACTATGGTCGTCTGACGAGAAGCCGCGTGTATGTGGGGTAAGCATGGCTGCTGCACATGCGCCAATCTCTAGTATCAAGGCCTCACAACAAACATCGGTTCCGTCCGCGGTGATTCTTGTGAACTAAGATGCTGCTGTGAAGTTTCAAACTGGTAGTGTAATTGCACTTTAGTTACACAATTACTGTAACTACTGCACAATGAACAGTTTGATAATGAACACGCATCTCTTTGAGAGAGCTCGCACTGTTTATCACGACTAATGTTTGTAACTTTGGTTGTCTGCTCAGCCACTCGTGCACACCATTCATCTTCATGCAAATGAAAGGTGCTTCCTCCCAGTGCCCAACATGTGGTACTAAGGACGACGTCTAGTGAATGTGGCGGGTGTCTTGGATGGTCGGAACTGTAGCTGTAGCATGGAAAGGAGCCGAGAATTGTCAGGTTGTTGGTATGATTAACATGCTGAATCATCATTCGTCGATGAATTGCAATAGGTTTCACACCTTCACTTCTCAAAACCGAATAACATACCAGTGTTCTTATTTCGTGCATATCTGAAGTGGATCGCTTGTCTGCATGGTGCTGACACCTATAGGATATTCGTTAAAATACTTCCAGCAGACAGCACGTGGCGTGACATTTCCATTTTTTTACGATTTTAAGGTTGCCATTTGACTCGTCCACGCAGATAAATTATAATTTTGTTTATGAGAAAAGCGTCATCGAACATTTTATCCTGGCAGAACTGTGCTGCTATACTACGTAATAAACCCAAATTACCGACAACCGTAAACGAACAATATATTCTACCTCAACAATTTACATTTCATTTACAGGAGCCCGTCTTGAGAACCAACAGACTGTTGTGGCCGCGCAGTCTCTGAGAAGTGTGCACGCGCCACGGTGAACATCAGAATCCATTCTCTTGCGGAAGTCGTGCGGGCGATGAATTCATTTTCTACATGTGTGAATGGCTGATACACTAAATGTAGGAGGCGTAGTGGTGGAGAAGACTGTTATTTAAAAGAATAAGAAGGTGATATCGTCAAACACCATCACACGATAACTTTTCGTTACGGTACCTAATAAAAGTAATCTTTTACGAGCAATACTTTCGGTTATCACTTATAAAATAGGATAAACAAGATTCAAAGAAGGAAGAAAGGATTGGTGGTGGTGGTTTTAAGACATATAACTGGGTAAAAATCCATTCTTGATACAAATTGGGGGTATGGGAAGAGGGTTGACTCTTCCATGAATAAAGGTATCGGCAAAACGAAAAGAAGGATCCCGAAGGCCGTGAAAATGAAAGACTCTTTAGGCATCGTGAACCCATTACCATTGGGTCCGGAAGAGAACAAGAGTTGACCAAAGGAGGTCGTATAGGAAAGTTTAAAATAAGGCGCCACACACTGCTGGCAGCCCTGGCATCGGTTTTTCGTCGTTTCCCAGTTTCAAACCAGGCAAATACTGGGGCTATGCCTTAAATAATGGCACCGTCGCGTTCTTCCCAGTCCTAGCCCTTTCCTATACATCGTCACTATAAGACCGGTCTATGTCGGTGCTGGGTAAAACAAAATAGCAAACAAATAAAAGGGGATACAATGCCAAACTCAGCTAGAGGACACGCAAACCCACGCTCCCAAGTTACAGCCCCTGGGTATCACTCTTTTAGTCGGCATGGAATACCGTGCATGTATTGTACCACCCTCATCCATAAGGGAAGGAGTGAGGACCATACACATCTAGCAGCAAACACACATTATTTATTCTCAATTCTAAATTTGAAATATTTCAACGAAATGGAGCAAGAAAAATTGAACATACCAATAATAATAATAATAATATTATTAGATGAAGGTAAGAGAGAGAGAGAGAGAGAGAACTGGTGGTGGCAATTTGTGTTATGAGAGGAAGTACCCCTAGGTAATTATCCTCTCCGAACAAATTAGTGGAAAATAAATGTTAAATAAAAGAAAATTATTTATTCAACGAAGGAATTTGGAAACGCAGTTCAAAATGAAAAGAAAAGTTATTGAATTAGGCAGAAAAATTACTAACGAATCAAAAAGGAACATGTATTCCCTCAGCAACAGTACACTTGTAATTTATATACCACTGATTAATCCACTGCCGCGCATCAAGCGGATGACGAGATCAGCAGTAGTCGCGTCATCGGCTAGTATGCGTTCGAGTGTTTCCTGCAAGCCGAAGCTCCGTCTTAGGCCAGAGAGATGGGCGCGCTCTGTGAGGATGAGGTCCACGATGAAGTCGGCACCACAAAAACACACTGGGGGGGTCTTCCCTCTTTAGGAGATAAGAGTGCGTAGATCGTCCATGACCTATCCTCAGCCTACACAGGACTATGGCTTCTCTCCGTGAAGGCCGGAAAGAGAACCGCCACACGGTAGTTGTCTTGTTAATTGCTCTCGGCTTGTTGGGAGTTCGCATAGCTAGCCACTCCTATTCCCAGGACGTCAAGATGGTTCGACGTAGCTGAGAACAAATATCTTTAGCAGGTGCATCGATAGGTCCTGGAGGTAAAAGTACCGCTTCCTTTGCAGCTTCATCCGCAAGTTCGTTTCCCGCAATCCCAACTTGGCTTGGAAGCCACGCGAAAGTGATTCTGGTGCCAGCATCACTTAATCTGGCTAGAAAGTCATGAATCTGCTGCACCAGTGGGTGATGCGAGAAACAGGCTTCAGTAGACTGCAGAGAGCTTAACGAGTCAGTACACATAAGAAATCCAGTGCAAACTGCAGAACTTCTAAAATGGCTTAAAGCCCCGCAGTATACACGCTACATACACTAGGAAGCGAGATTATCGTGCTCATATCATCGGTGACGAAAGTGCAACCAACATTTTCTCCGATTTTAGAACCATCCGTGAAGATATGTTTCGCAGCCGGATATTGGTGAACGAAGTCCCGGAAATACCTCCGATAAACGGAGGAATCCGTGGTCATCTTGGGTCCACGGAGTAGATCTAGACGTATATTCGGTCGCGGAACTAACCCCGGAGGTACCTCGCTAAAAGTTTGTTCAAGACAACCACCGATATCTATATTCAAATCACGACACAAGCTATCAATCCGAAACCCAACCGGCCGTGTGGATTTCGGCCGGTCTTAGTACCTCTGGTGGTATTGGCTACTAAAGATGTATTGATAGCTTGGATGTAGCGGTATTTCACGAATTTTGGCAGCGTACGTGAGGAGTATCTGCTGCCTCATTATCCGTAAAGGTGGAACTCCCGCTTCAGCGAGTAGGCGGGAATGGGGCTAGTACGGAAGCTCCCGTTGCCAGCTTAACTCCACTATCGTGAATACTGCCTAAAAGGCTCAGCGTAGATTTTGATGCTGAGCCATAAGCCGAAAGTTCATAGTCAATTCGGGAGACGACCGTTGCCGTGTAAAATCGTAGCAGCACCGCACGGTCAGCCCCCACGAAGCGCCGCTGAAAACTTAAGCATGTTAAGTCTCTCCATGCAGGCAACCTGAAACTGATGGATATGGGGCTACCACTTTAGTCTCTTATAAAAATGAAGACCCAGGAATCTGCAGGTGTCTGCCACTGGTAAGATACTATTTCGCAAGCGGAGCTCTGGTTCAGGATGCACAAGCCGACGTCGACAGAAGTGTACAACTGAGGTTTTCGCCGCTGAAAATCGGAAAACACGTTGCAGGGCCCATCTGTCGACCGGATTAATAGCTTGCTGTAGCTGTCTCTCAGCAAACGCCACCCTTCCGGAGCTATAATGTAGAGCTAAATCGTCTACATACAGCGATGGAACGACTGCGGGTCCAGCAGCGGCAACTATGCCATTGATGGCGATTGCAAACAGCGTGACACTCAGTACCGATCCCTTAGGTACTACGTCCTCCTGAACGTAATATTGAGAAAATGCATTCCCTACTCGGACTCGAAAGAGACGGAGGGACATGAAGTTCTCAAGAAACGTTGGCAAATTTATCCGAAATCCCCACTGGTGTAGTGTGGGGAGAATCCCATATCGCCAGGTAGTATCGTAAGCTTTCTCCAGGTCAACAAACACTGCGACTAGGTGTTCCTTTTGGAGAGAGGTCTCCTTAACGGCGCTCTCCAGTCTGACCAGATGATCAGTGGCAGACCGATGAGAGCGAAAACCACACTGGTAGTTGGACAAGAAATCTTCCTTTTCCATGACCCACACAAGACGCTGGTTAACCATCCTTTCAAATAGGTTACAAAGGCAATTTGTAAGGCATATTGGCCTATAACTATCCAGCATAACTACCTGGCTTGGGAATTGGTATCGCAATTCACCCAGGCCATTGAGATGGAAACACACCCTCACTCCATACTCTGTTGAATAGGATGTGGATAACCTTGAGACATCTGTCACTCAAATGCTTCAGCATTTGATAGTGGATTTTGTCCGGTCCAAGAGCCGGCTTTATCATTTAGAAGAAGGCAGAGGAGTTCAAGAACTCCCTGGTATTTCACCGCTCTTCAGATAGCTGTTTCAACAAGGCTTAGAACAATCTCTTCAGTATGGTAAAACGCAGGGAGGTGACGGGGTGATGATAAAGATAGTAAACCAAAACGTCTGATGCAATATTACTACTGTTTGTTGTTTACAGTACATCAAAGTGTGAAAACGCGCACTGTGTTGCTTTGCTTCCTGCATGCCGATGTACTGTAAGTTGCTTTGAGCAACTTCTGGGATATTTCTTGCCTGGTCCAGCGCAGTCGTTGTTATGCATGGTACATTCATCAAAAGTCTGCCTGCAGATTACATTACGAAAATATCTCGTACACACCAACCATTCACACGCTTAAATTGCGTAGCGGTATATTATGAGTGTTACTAAGGACTGATATTTGCTCTAGCGTCATCAGATGCTGACCTGGATTGTGCAATTGCCGTCTTAGCAGCGTACAGTAATCGTATGGTAGTACATAAAACGGTAGTGAACTGTACTATACATCTTGGCTATGTTACCATACTCGTCCCCTCCTTGCTATTTTTCCTCCGTAGAAAATTAAGTCTGCGTAATTATGCAACAAAGGACACATGCGAGCCCACTCCAGCACACCCCTGTATGCGTTATTTCTCTAACTTGTATTTTGAAATTGGTTCTAGCTATTCTTCAAATATTTCACGTCCAGGCTAGCAGCAAACACACATTTTTATTCTCAATCTAAATCAGAAAAGTCGCAATGAAATGGAGCAAGAATATTTGAACATACCCATTATTATTAGATGCAGGTAACAGAGAGAGAGAATTGACCTTATCATTTAGAAGAAGGCAGAGGAGTACAAGAACTCCCTGGTATCTCATCACTCTTCAGCGTCATGTCTGGTGAAGCAAATAGGTTAGCCAGTAACCTAGGTTTCTAAACAATAGAACAGCAACAAAATGATCTATTGCCGTGCAACCAGAAGTGCATACAATGTAAGGAGAAGTTTGTTGTGAACTTCTTTTCTCGTATCTACCTAAAAATATCAGAATTGTGGTGTGATTTTGAGTACCGGTATTACCATACGATAAACCAGTTTTAAAACAAGATATAATGATTTCAATATTCTACCGCGTGCGGCAAAACAAACGACACTGAAATGTTTTCTAATTTCGTTGGTACAGTATGTGTTCAAAATGTGTACCATCACGTGCCACTCACTGTTCATGACGCTTCTGAGGATTACTAAACCTGTTCATACTGTAATGACACAAAAAGTTACATTATCTTCTCGTGCAATTCGGGAATATGTGTAGGTGGGCCATCTGTCTAGAAAACTGGGGTTGTGAATTTAGGGGAGCAGGAAGGGTACCGGAATGGAGTTCCAAAAGAAAGTAGTCGATCACCAAATTGCTGTTGCAGAAGAGTAAGTGACCACCCCCGCGGCGTGGGCTGTAGTGGGATAATAATTAGATCTTTGCAGACTGCCTGGTCCACTGATTTTTGGAATCGGCACAGCGTCCTCGACGAAATAAGAGTCCAATATTCCATGTCCGGAAACAGCGCACGAAATCGTAACCCGAAAACTGTGTAGTGTTTTCTGTACACCAGGCCGTTCAAACGTTAAAACACGAGTTGTTCGCCGCTTATGAACCCATTCAGGTGAATATGGCTTTCATATGAAAACCACACGTTTCAGAAGAAATCTGGATCCTCGTACGTTATGCATAACACTCGGTTGTAATACTGTAATTGGACCCACTCATCCCTCTCTGTTAGACGCTGAGCAGCTTGAATGCGGTTTGTAAATCCACCCAGCTGCTTCAACATCCACCGAACAGACTTATACCTCTGTACCCGATGCATTTACTGGACGTATTAAAATGGCGCCTACGGAAGGTAGAGGCCAGCCAAGGCAAAGAAATGTGTAATAGGGTATCGATATTGATGTATGCTAGAAGGCCATGACTAACTTAAACCTACCACTATGAAGGCGGTGTACAATGGTGTAGAATCGATAGAATTGTTTTTTAAAAAAATAAGAAGGATCAAACAGATTATTATAAAAACTGACTTAAAAAATTGACGTGGTGAGGACAAGATATCCCGAACATCGCTCTCAAAAATAAGCAAGATTTGCAATATCTAACGTGAAATTTTAAGCTGAGAGGACGGAAATATTGAATGAAACGAAGAGATAAACGCTGAAATACCGTAAAGAGGGAATAAAATCCAGAAGTTTTGAAAAGTCCGTCCAAATACTTAGACGCAAAGTCGTTTGGAAACAAGAAGTTGATTGAGACGTGAGATCTCGAGGTTGAACTATATTAAGTGGAAATAATAGCAAGGACAGCCTAAATAAATAAGCAATCACTATAAAAAATATATATACTACGCAGAACCATGATGAATTCATATTTTCCAGAATCGACGCATATTGTCTACTGTGTTCCTGAACAGATGATGGCTTGCTAAAGCGGCATAGACCAACCTGGAGGGAGATGTCATTCTGGCTGTTAAAACCACCCGACCCGTGTGGAGGAGGTCACTCTACCTGAGATACCAGTGGTGGAGATCCTGCCCAGTTCCCAATCCAAGGCCTGCGACCAGACCGAAGAGCAACTAAGGCCCGAGATATTGAATGGCGAGCTAAGTAATAGTATTAAGTAGTATAATTTCTTATGTAGAGTATTACCAGTATATGCAATAGATCTGAATAGCCTAAGCGTGAGATAATTAAGTGTGCAGTGAATATAAGAAAGTGCAGTGCGAAATATTTAAGACGATATCTCGTGACAGAATGCTAACGTGTTTACTACATTATTTTATCCAAGGATGAAAGAATACGATTTTAAAATGTGGCATAGTGTAACAGCTGTTTTCAAAGAATCCCGGTTAATTAGAAAGATCCATGAGTGGTGTAATACCAGTCAAACCCAGTTACGTCACAGAGGGATGCATGTTTGAATTGGTTAAGTTAAATTACCATACTCTTTGCTGTGTGAATATATTGAAAGAATAGATACTGAATTTGGGGTTATATGTTGAATTGTGTGACAAAATGCGTTTTAAGGAACGAATTCTGCGCTATTGAAGAGATACGTATCGTTGTGTTTAATTAATATTGGAGGTTAAACGCGGTAATTATAGATGTTAAATGAATTAAATATGGGTTGAATTGAAGGTTAATAATGAAATAATGGAAGTATATATGGTATTTTAAATGATATATTGCGCAGATTAACAGGAAGTAAAACGTATATGATTTATATAATGTGCGAGGTAGGAGCACATGTAAAGCGACTACGGAATATAAGTATGCCCCAGGGAGGAACTATAGCAAGGTATGGACAATAAAATTACGCATATTTTAATGAAGTGTGAAAGTGGTTTGACAATAATAACAACCGGTGATGGGTAAATGAATACATGATTGTATCATATTCTGAATGAATGGTAATTGCGTGGAAGATCAAACTTGTATGCAACTAGTATGATAATGTAGTGTTGAAATATCTTTATGTAGGCATTTGCACATCTATATATGAAAAATGCTTATTGGCTATGTGTATATTGAACTGGAATACGTTACATAAGAAATTATCTAGCTAGAGTAGGGAAATTATTTGAGATTTACGTAAGATATCATCGATGTTTTGTTAATCTGAAATATTATTAGAGCGAATATTTAGTTAGGAGCCGTAATTTAAGTGGCAATCGGACCGAGAAACTTAATGCGTCATTCAATATTTCATTTTCTTCACTGTAGTCTGCACCAACGAACTCAGATAATTTTCAATGTAACTTAGGTCACTGATATTTGTATTCAGGACACTTTATTCAAATTCAGTTCATTTCCGCGATAACTTGAACAATGTAATGGTTGTATTTTTGATGAGGGTGTATAATTAACACCGTGAGTGATGGAATAACTTATTGATAACCGAATTTTGACCGTGGTCTGAAGACTTTGATGTAATATATATTTAAGTGACCAGATGTAAATTTCAATAGGAAGATGAAACAAAGCAACAATTCATTTCAGGAATATGCGACCCAGAATGTTAAGATATGTAAACTTAGTTTAGGAGTAAGGCAGCGCTGACCTAGAATATTTGATTCAGTAATTAAAATATTTATTTATTAGGTTGATAATTGGAAGATTATGAGCAATATTTGACATTAACCATTTCTTTCGTGAATCTTGATAGTTTAATAAATGTGTTTCTTGATTAATTTTTATAGAATGGAATGAGTTTTCATTTATAATGGTAGTCAGTAGTTGTACTTAGTGAGTAAGGTTCTCGTTATGCGGATATGTTTTTCGAAAGGTTGACTGAAGTTTATGTTCGCAAAATCCATTACTGAGCGTTGAAATACGTAATTCTGAACCACGTATGATACCGTTACTTTCTCTTTGAACACACGTTAAACCAAAACATAGAAAAATTAACCATTTTTCTGGAGGCATGAATACCCTGAGATATGTAACTGACTAGTTGGGAAAATACTGTGGTTACCCTGACCCGTAGGGTGCAACCTCCAACCATCTTTCAGCGATGTTCTTTGCAGACCACCTCTTGGGGACTACAACACCTGTTGGAGAAATCGTCCATGATTCTCGTTTCTCATTTGAGGTGACTGTTCTTGGGCGCCCCGTTGTCCCCTGATTTCGTGTGATGGAACTTCTGGAACTTGTCAACGAGAGCACTGATCTATTATTTGGTTCTTCCATATTAAATCGCTCTGCTCTTCGAGGTAAAGCAAACTTGGCCCATTCTGACACTTCACTCTGGATGATCGGAAATAATGTCCCAGTATAAACACCTTCTCCTATGTTGCGAGAACCATAATGGCAGAAATCAACACAATAATGAATTCACAATATACTATACTTTCATCTATATAATTATATAAAATATCATGTCCTGGCTGACTGATTGACGGACGGATTCATCATCGCCGAGCCGAAACCACTGAAGCTATGAATAATAAATTTGGTCAGTAGTTTCAATTTATAATGTAAAGACTTGCTAAGAAGGGATTTTTCAAAATTCAACCCCTAAAGAAATTCAAATATTAATATGAAGAAACGTTATTTAACGCGTCTATTGACTTAAATATTGATAAACGTATTCAAAATGTGATGACTTAAACATGTTTTTTAATCAACCCCTAAAGGGGTAAAAGAGAGGGTATAAAACTTTGTATGGGAAACTTTTCGGTCGATATTCTTAAAACTTAAATACTCTACAACACAAATAATGAAACGCGTATTTCAGCAATTCACAAAATCCAACCCCCAAGAGGTTTATAAACAAAAATTCCACAGAATGTGAACGGAAAGTCCATGGAGTGGCTGTGTGAGAGATCATATTATTAATGTTCTTAGAATAGATATATTTACTACAGATTTAATAATTTAGCCTAAACCGCAGGATGGAAAAGAAAATATCCACAAAAACGTGAAATGCTACAAACGTGGAAGTTACCTCCATTTTAACCAAGTAGCGGTTAAATTAACCGCCGCATGGTTAAAATGTGCCTTAGTAGTTTATTTTTGTGACATAGAGACTCGCCAAGAGGGGATTTGTCTCGACGGCGTTGGGTCTTTTGAGACACGATATCATAAGCGCTACTGTCCCAACGGGCACACACACGCTACCGCTATGGATGTCGCTATCACTGTCGATATGACACAAACATGCCAAGTGTGTCACTAGGTATATCACCATCGGTCGCAGAACGCCGTGAAAACTTGCCTACAACATCAGTCGCAAACCACTTTTTGTTGAGTGGACGAAACTGCTGTATTATAATCGCATTATTGATGAGGGTTATGTATGCCCTTGATAGTATGGACTTCCCTCCCATTCCAGCACCCTATAATATGTCTATGACCAGATCAAACAAATTCAAGGAGAGCAAATTGCATTAGAGTCGAAATATTTTTCCTAGAAGATTACTGAACATTGCCAGATGAGCGAAGAGATGTGTAGTCACGTATTATTTGGAGACTCGTTACAGGTTGCTAAAGTGTATTCCGTTGTAATTTTAATAATAATAATAATAATAATAATAATAATAATAATAATAATAATAATAATAATTGTTGTACCGGGGGTACACCTTCTCCGTCCTGTTGAGCTGCGCGCCTTCTAGAAGACCATCTGTGCTAGGAATCTCGAACTAATGTAGCTCAACATACCTGGACCTTTAACCATGAGATGTCTCTACCATAGGCCTATGTGAACCTCTGGCGGGAGTAAGGACAATAAATTCTTAGGGGAATTTCAATTTTTTGAAGGTGGTAAACCATAAGTTTTGTGCATTGTTTTCTTAACGTATCAATGTTGTCAACACTCGTACGGTTTCCTTCTTTCTTAAGTTATAAACCAATCAGGAATTGTGTGTATATTTCTGTAGCCAATTAAAATTAGGGGTGTGTACAGGCATTCTGCCTATCTCAAGAGAGTTCTGGAATCTTCCCCGTCTGATACGGTATAAAAGCTGTAAAAGCTGGACGCTTTAGGGCCGTATTGTCATCTTCATCACTCAGGTCTAATGAGTGCGGCGTAATTAGGAGGCAGGGGCTGCCTGCCATCGTTCGGAAGGCCCAACTACTCAAGGTAATAGCAGAAATTTCTTACCATGTGATAGCTCCAGGCAGATAACTTGAGGGGAAGGTTTCAAACTGCTTTTCTTAATGTAAGGTTCTAAAGTCATTTTAAATATAAATTTTCGACATTTTAAGGACTTGGTTCAAATCTCTGCTGGTAAACGTGTAAATTAAGGGAACAAAGAGTGTTAACCCCCTGTTGATTTCCATTCAACTTGGTATGGGGTGACTAAAATTTTTCTAAATCTCTAAATTCTTCACTCGCCTTCGGTATTGAATTTTTTTCGTTTAGTCACCCCTCTGTAGTATAGGGTTAGGCTCTGCAACTTCGGGCCATACGCCCTCTTAGGATTTTAAATGTTTTTCTGAAAGGAGTGCAAGTGCTTCGCCTCAGCCTTTCGTTCACGGCCGATCGTTTTAAACCTTTTTATTTTACATGAAGTCCATTTAGTATGGGCACTCATTATCCTGGTTTAAAGTGTAATTATTGATAAACGAGTGTGTAACAGACTGCTGAACAGAAGTGGCTGTAAACAATGTTTTTGAAAGTTGTAAGATAATTTTGTAAGAACCTTGTGCCTCTTAGAGGCTGGACTACAGTAACCTTTCGGGGCTAAGTCTTCTAGACTGCACGTGAGTGGAGCAAATATGCTCTTGTAAAATATTGTACCTTCAGAGCTAAAATGCTCATCCCTTAATAAAGGGTGTAACTAAATATGTGGGAAAGCTCCGGGGATTCGATAGAGGACCTGACAACAAGCAGAACACGTCCTGTAAACATATGGTTTATTTGCTTTCGTTTCCGTGTTACATGCATTGTTTGTGATGTACATAACACAGACCACTTCACTATGCAGATTGGTCATTTGTGTAGGGCATACAGGCCACTTGTACATTACCTCCCTATTCAAGTCTGCGTGCATTTGTTTTGCATTCAAAGCCACGTAATGTCAGTTTCTTAGCAAAGTAATCACTTCCACACAGGTCATAAGCTAGAGTGGAATGCTACGTGTTGTTATTGAGTGCACGTACAGTACAAGTGGAGTGATACGTGTTGCCAGTTGTTATTGAGAGCACGTCCAGTACAAGTGGAGTGATATGTGTTATCAGGTGTTATTGAGTGCACGTACAGTACAAGTGGAGTGATACGTGTTATCAGTTGTTATTGAGTGCACGTACTGTACAAGTGGAGTGATACGTGTTATTAGTTGTTATTGAGTGCACGTACAGTACAAGTGGAGTGATACGTGTTATCAGTTGTTATTGAGTGCACGTACAGTACAAGTGGGGTGATACGTGTTATCAGTTGTTATTGAGTGTACGTACAGTACAAGTCGTGATACAATGGGATACTCGAATCAGGAAATGGCGAACATGCACTTTTTGTATGGAGGGGCTCAGTGTAACGCAAATGAAGCACGGCGTTTGTATGCCGAACACTTTCCTAATAGAGGTTTGCCGAACAAAAAGACGTTCCAAAGAATACATGAGCGTATTTGCGAAACAGGCTCGTTTATCAGATGCATTGCTGATAAGGACGACCTAGGAGCACAAGAACACCTTACACAGAGAAACGAGTTCTCGACCATATTGAGGAAAATAGCAGAAGCAGCACCAGGAAATTAGCGGCAAGGGTGGATGTGAGTCATATGACAGTGTGGAGGATTCTAGGAGAACAGCTTCTATATCCATATCACCTTCAAAGAGTCGAAGGTCTTAGTGCAGCTGACCTTCCACCCAGAGCAACATTTTGTACCTAGTTACGACAGATGTGTGTTCAGGAACATTTCCTCTCTGCTATTCTGTTTACCGATGAAGCGAAGTTTGCCAGAAATGGAGTGCAGAACTTTCACAATACGCATGTCTGGGCGTATGAAAATTCCAGAGAAGTTGTGCAAAACAAAAATCAACAACAGTTCAGTATTAATGTTTTGGCTGGAATAATGGGTGACACATTAATTGGTCCTTTCATTTTACCGGGAACATTGACAGGAGCGTCATACTGCGCCTTTTTAACAAACGATTTACATGGTTTGTTGGAAGATGTTCCACTGGATTTAATCCAAAGCCTGTGGTTCATGCATGGCGGAGCACCGCCTCATTTTTCTCTTGATGCAAGAGCAATTTAACATCAGCAATTCCCATAAAAATGGATAAGGCGTCAGGGACCGACACCGTGGCCTGCTCGTTCTCCCGACCTCAATCCATTAGACTTCTACTTACGGGGTCATTTGAAGGCCACTGTGTATGCCACACCTATTCATCACGTGGAAATGCTGTGTCAGCGAACAGAGCAAGGGTGTCAGCAGACACAACAGACGCCTGGAATATGGGATCGAGTGAGACAGTGAATGATGCGGCTCATAGACGCCTGTATTACAGCTCGTGGTTGCCATTTTGAGCACCTTCTGTAGAGAACTGTAAGTAGTAAATTTCACTTTATCAACACAAATGACCGACCTGCATAGTGAAGTGATCTGTGTTATGTACACCACAAACAATGCCTGTAACACGGAAACGAAAACAAAAAATATGTTTACAGAACATGTTCTGCTTATTGTCAGGTCCTCTGTCGAATCCCCAGAGCTTTCCCTGTCCATTACCTTGCCGATATTTATATCCAGTTCTTGTAGCTCAATTTTGGCTTTAAGTCATTGTTGTTGTGGGAGCTGACTAGCTCATCATTATATTGTTACTGTTCAGATTATATATCAAATTTTTACAATTAAAAAACATGGAAAGGAATAAAATTTTAAAATTTCGTGCTTTAACTTAAGCTCTGGTCTTTTCCCTGGCCACCTATTCAAACCGGCACCTTCTTATGCCTCTGCGTTGTACGAAATCACCAGAGCAAATGGTAGCATAGCGTGGTTGAATGAGCTTGGACAAAGCACCTTTTGACGGCTTTTCTGAACATTTGAAATTGAACACTAAATTTTTTGCTGTTCTGTGATTTTTCTAAATTTTGTCATATTTTTTGTTCATTATGTCTAGTCCTAGAGAGATTCCTGCCAATTGTTACCTGCGCAAGAAAGAACTTGTTTATGAACTATCTATTAGAAAAGTCCAGTCTGGTGGCACGGTTGCAACAGATGCATCTAGACTTAAAGATTCTTTGGAGTTGCCCATTAGTATTCCCGTTTATGGAGAGAACGAAATAGCTGACGCTTTATCCACCATCACCACTAACATTACTGAACTTGCTTGTGTTCTGAGTTTTTTGAAGGAGGTAAACCCTCCCGTAACCAACTTAAATCTGTTCAAGCTAGGTTATTTCACTTTTACAATAGAGTGGGGGACCTATTGTCTCTGAAACTCAATGATGAACATTGTTGTATAGCTAACTCCCTTGTTGAATATATTTCTGATCTGTCTAATAATGTTAATCAGTTGCTGTCCGGGTCGGCGAGTGGAAAGAGCGAATGAATATGCTGCCCCATTAAATGTCCATACCGAAGAGGACCCTAATGTCTTTTGATAGTGGGGAATCGGCTGAGCAGCAACAAGATTCTGTCCCATCCGAACAAGTTGTAAACTCCATTGGTAATCCATACCATCTACCTCATGTTTTTATCACTAATGCCGCTTTCGAACCCCGTCAACCTCCGGCGCCGTCTCCGATCACGTCACCGGCCATGTTGCTTAAGGAGATTTCGAAATTCTCTGTTAATTCAATTAATGACGCAATAGCATTCCTAAAATTTCTTAGAATTTCAGGACCATGCATTAGTGTTTGCCTTCTCACATTCGTAAATCTTACAGATCACTTACCCCTACTATATAGGTGTTCTCTCAGGTAAGATCGTTAAGGCAATATCGGAAAGGAGATCCATCGAAACCTTCAACGCTCATTTGTTGGCGAATTTTATCCCTGCAAGAGTATTGTCATCTTTCATTCAAAAACATTACTTCCGAGTCCATAGGCTGGATGAGAATCTAGCGGAATTCATAGAAGACATTAAGTTTTACACCAGAGTGTTTGCCTTGCATTATTCTGGTCAAATAGTATAGACAATTATTGAAGGGATCTCTCCATATAATAGATCATATTTATGATTTGCTTCCCGTCCGCGAAAGGTTTTCTGAACTTGAGGCTATGTACGTGTCCGCGGATGGAGTAAGCTATGCAGATACTTCGCGAGTCGCTCGAGAACTACCACCTTCTTCTAATACTCGTATTTCTAGGCCACCAATTCGCCGAACCTTCTCTCCCCGAAAACGTTATGCGTGTGGATCGGCGGGCCATCTTAGGAATAAGTGTCCTCTGTTAAAAAATAATGGACCTAGAAATGGAGCTTCGTCTTCTCAAGGATGTTTCAAATGCGGGTCATTCACACACCTCGCTAAGAACTGTAATTCATCATATAGGGCACCTTCCTACTTTGCTTCCGGTTCTACCCCTGCTAATCAAAGTAATAGGAAATGACTAGCGTGCCTGGCTGAGTCACCACTTTCAGCTTCTCAAGGCTCAACCCAATTCAACTCTGGCATCAATTTTCTGATGAGGTGGTGGTGGTGGTGATTATTGTTTTAAGAGGAAGTACAACTGGGCAACCATCCTCTATGTAACACTAATCAGAGAGAAAAAATGGAAGGGGTCCGACACTTCGAAAAATGAAGGTATCGGCCAAAAGAAGACAAAGGCCACGAAGGGCGTGAAAATGAAAGACTCCCTAGCCCTCGCAAACCTAATAGCGTCGGGGTCGGAAAAGAACAAGAGTTGACCAAAGGAGGTCGGATAGGATAGATGAAAGTGAGGAGCCTGGCACAAGTGAGTGGAAGCAATGCCAGGACTCAGCTGAGGGCCCCGTGGTCGCCAATCCACGCTCCAAAGTTCAGAGCCCCTGGGGCCCCTTTTAGTCGCCTCTTACGACAGGCAGGGGATACCGTGGGTGTTATTCTACCGCCCCCACCCACAGGGGGATTTCTGATGAGGGAATACCCTCTAAAATATCTTTTGAAGGTCCTAAAGAATGTCTCAAAATTGCCTCCGCTACTTCAGGATTTATGCACTTCTTAAAAATTGAAATAAATAACGAACCGGTCAAGGCCTATTTAGGTCCAGGAAGTGTTGACTCCATCATTTCTGAAGAATGGCATTATAAATTAAAAGTTTGTTGGAAATTTCGAGAATATATTTCTTCTTCTGTAAAATGTGTTTTGGCTAATTCTTCTCCTCTAGAAATTTTAGGATTTATTCAGGCTAAAATTCGTATTTCTAATTTTACATGGAAGTTTAAGTTGTTTGTTGCTAAAAATTTGTCATGCCCTGTCATATTACGGGCAGATTTCATGTCATATTCCGGTCTTGTGCTCGATATTCAAAGTAAATCCTGCACTTTCAAATTTAAGAATAATTTCCATATACCTCTATTAAAATGCAATACTGTATCGTCTTCCATGATTTCGCCTACATAGAGTGAGATGTCATTAGACTTTAGCCATCTACCTGAAGGTCAGGCTGATTGCATTCGAAAATTATGTCAGTCATTTTCCGATGTGTTTTCGGAAAACTTGGTGTGATTGATTTAAATGAATACAAGTTCGAGGTTACGGATTCGATTCCGGTAAGATTTCCCCCATACAGGCTGTCGCCTCCTAAGATGAAGGCCCTCAAGGAAGTTATAGACTAAAGACTGAGGGATGGTATCATTAGATCCTCCAAGTTGGCATATAATTCACCCGTTTTACTGGTGCCGAAACCTCAAGGGTGTTCCAGGCCAGTAATTTACTACAGGGCATTAAATCGTAAGATTGAACTTCAATCAGTACCTCTTCCCGACTTGCATTCATGTTCTTCTTGGTTTCGTAAGGCTAAGTTCTTCACCATCCTACATCTTAACCAAGACTATAATCAGATACCTCTAGCATAAGAACTAAACATCTGAAAGCTTTCGTTACCAAATGGAATGTGTACTGTCCCCATATAGCCACCAAAATCTGGTGATGCCCTAACTAGCCAGCCACTCAGGCGTGTCCGGTCCTAAATCTCTATGAAAAATTCGAACTCACACCGCTATTTCAGATTTTGGGAACATATACTTCGATAAACAGACATTGTATAATGGGTGAAGCTATCTACTGAATAATGGACAACAGTTGATTTAAAACAGATCCTAATTTATTCAAAATAAACACATAAATAGTAAGGCAAATTAAACAAAACAAATTAAACATCCCTGGATTCAACAACTGTGAAACTCGTTGCGTACGGTATATGAACGTCCAAAGTCCTATATATAATGAACACGAATATACCATATTACACTCGTGGATTTAATTCTTTAATGTTGACGCAAAACGAAAACTGTGCTTGTATTTTATTTCTCGATGAATGGCGTGGGTAGCTAAATTTCATGCCCACAAAACATTGTGGTGAAATCCTATCCGACCTCTACGTAAATATTTAAGGGATGACTAACACTAACTCTACAGCTTGGTAAAATGAATCGCAATAATCAATTACTTATGCACAAACAGTATTATCAAATCACTTATATCATCCCTCACGTGGATTTCAATTTACCACGGACACACGTTATTTACAACATAAATTAAACACATGACGCACTCACAACAACTGTAAACATAATGTCAGTCTCACATACAAACCAAAATACATAATATTAACATTCAGCCATGAACACTGTTCGCCTGTCATTCATACCAACGATGACTATCTCTGAAATGAACCTTGCATATGCCCTTCCGAGGTCACTTACTGAAAGCACTGTCTAACTCATCAATAAAACTGTGGGTGATGAACGCGCATGGGCCTTCGTTTATGACAATCCCTGGGGTATTAACTATTTCACTTCGCCCGACCACACTAGCCCTGGCGGCAATTTACACTCTGGGAGATCACACACGCTCCCTAATCTCTATATCTTGAGGAATTACACTCCTCAATCTCACTATCTCTATAACTTGAGAAATTACACTTCTCAATCTTACTATTACCTTCCCAAGGCCTGTCTGTACACTATAATCTGATTCCACACGACTATCGTGTCATTACAATGAAGACTCTATCCACGTTTAGTTAGACCATTCTATTAATACGAAGACCTGTAAATATGAATTCTTCCTACGACAACAAGAATTATCCCTTGAATTTACATGTTACTGCCTGGTTCATTCCTAGATGCTGAAATTTAACACTCCTCAACACACATTTGCCGGCCGAACATTTCACTAATTTAATTTAACACATTGAATTCTCTCGGCGATTCTCCTCTTAATTATGATCGAAGAACTTACAACATGCATGTAACAATCACTTTCATTCTCTGGCATACGTAGAAAATCACACATATCCACGCATGTCCCCATTCGTTTCAAAGCATGCATACTACAAGATTACACTAGGCCTGACATTATATTTGAGGCTTGTCTGCGCGTTTATTAAGAAAGCAGAACTGTCACTGAGTGAAATGTAATTTTCCACATTGATTTGACCCTTATTTACATTTTTATTTCCAAATGACATGCATTCTTACGTTAAGTTCCCTCACAAAACAAGATGAAATGTGATGAAATGGGTCGATTCATTTACCACTTCTAGCTTTTACTCATACGTTACTGGCCATTGCCTCTTTAGAAATACAAAATTCTACAAATTAAAACTACTATTTAAAAATCCCTCTAAATATTAACGTAAAGTGCTACATGATTAAAATGGTATGTTTGCTACTCAGCCTTCAGGTCACTCCTTGCTTCGGATCGGACGGCCCCATCCTGTTTAAGCCATCATTGTAGTGGGCGTAGGATGTCCAGATCTCAGTTCCGTCTTCCCTGTGGTCCAGCTGCTGTTCTCCATTGTCGCGCCCTCGTCCTGGATAGGTTGCACCTGAGGCTGCATCTCCGGAATCTCTCGTGCACTGCTGTCTTGTCGGTAGCCTAGTGACATATTAAAATTACGGTCACTTTACGAGCTATGTGTGACTGAGCTCCTGAGTTTGTGTGGCTACTATAGCATCCTAGAATTTGTAATGGTATTCAATGTAGGTGCTAACATTGTCTATCTCTCCCTCTGCTCACAGTTCATGGGTCTCCCCTCTCGTTCGCGCCGCGGTCGCCCGACAGAACATTTCCCGCACTGCCAATTAACACTGTTCTGTATTTCCGGTTTCACGATTTGGACTTCGACGTCGGTCAAGCCCCCTTAGTCACTTTATGCGGTGACTAATAGCCTTCCACCGTCGCGCATGTTCCAATGGACTCGATTGTAAAATGATAACTCTGATTAAAAATAACTGTTTCTCTGGTTATTATTTTCTTATAAGTTCAGATAACTGCGTTCCCGAACTTTGATTCAGAGTGCCTAGACAACTCTCTGACACGAGGTAAAGTGATATCTAAATATTAATACGATATAACAGTGTCTCCATGCATCTGTCTGTAAATACGAACGTCACCAGTCAATAGGTAGAGTGTACCAGTGAGACGTTCAAAGTAACACGAACTCGCGTGCCGATTCACAAGTACAAGAGTCTGACAATCTATGAACGAGAAATAAACTGCTCGACGAATGATGCTAAGACCGATAGTACTAAGAATTCTGATATCGATAGGACTACCACTGCGAAGACGATACCACTCAGGATTAAAGAGTGCCTTTCCCGGTCCTACGCAGCTAAATTTATCAACTCGGTTTTCTCCCTCCAGTATATTCTTCATTTTGGTTTCTCTTGCCCTTAACCAATCCTACAGGGATAATTTACATGACGCTTTTCCTCATTGGCTGGTCAGTTGTGATTCCTTGCACTGAATTCAATTCTTCCCCTGTTTGTGCGGGCTAGGGTTAGACTTTCTACTATTGTACGAGCTTGGTCATATTTTCTAGGCCTCCCTCCAGTATATTCTTCATTTTAGTTTCTCTTGCCCTTAACCAATCCTACAGGGATAATTTACATGACGCTTTTCCTCATTGGCTGGTCAGTTGTGATTCCTTGCACTGAATTCAATTCTTCCCCTGTTTGTGCGGGCTAGGGTTAGACTTTCTACTATTGTACGAGCTTGGTCATATTTTCTAGGCCTCCGCTTTGTATTTTTGACGTTAGTTCAGACCTGTTGCGAATGTATCACTTGGGCTCAATTGCGTTACTTTTCAACTGTTTTTATGACACTTCCGTCACACTACTTTTAACCGTGAAGCTGGATATCGAGTGTATTGTTTCCTCCTGGTCAACTGTCTTTCCTCGCTCCCAACCCGCCTGTTGTTCTTTCCGGTCAGTCCTCGAGAGAATTTATGGCCGGGTTGGCATTTTAACCTCTCGTCGAAAACACTTGCACGTCAACCCAGGGTTCTTTCTCTGTTCGCTGTATAAGATTTATTTCCTTGTCCGTTCTTTAGAGAATAAATATAATTGATGCCAGGATACGCTTTCAATGAGCTCGTATTGAAAACGGGCGCAGTACGAATACAACTGCGTGCCCTTTGCGCTCCGCACGGGCGCGGCGGTTCTTACTAGGCTGCTAGATAGGGTCTTCTCCGCCATTAAATTTGAATATCTGTACCATTATCGAGATGATGGTATTATTTTCTCTGTGGCCTTTGAAGAACAATTAACTCACTTAGAGGAAGCTCTAAAAAAACTTTCGTAAAGCTGGATTGACGGTTAAGTTGTCGAAGGAATCTTTTGCTAACAAATGGCAAATAAGTTAATATGGGAAGGGCAGCTGATTCAGAAAGTGATGGAACCAACTAGAGGGAGGAATATTCTAGATGTGATGCTGGTAAAACCAGATGAGCTCTATAGAGAAACAGAAGTAATAGATGGTATTAGTGATCACGAAGCTGTTTTTGTGGTAATTAAACATAAATGTGAAAGAAAAGAAGGTATTAAAATTAAGACTATTAGGCAGCGCCATATGGCTGATAAAATAGGCATGAGGGAGCTCTTTTAAAGTAAATATGATCGGTGGAAAACGGTAAATAAAAATGTAAACAGAATTTGGGATGGGTAAAGTAATTGTTGAGGAATGTGAAAATAGGTTTGTACTTTTGTAGGTGGTAAAGAATGATAAAGATCCACTATATTATAACACAGAAATAGAGAGACTAAGAAGGAGGTGCAGGTTGGAAAGAAATCGAGTTAGAAATGGCTGTGGAAGTAAGGAGAAATTGAAGGAACTTACTAGGAAATTGAATCTAGCAAAGAAGTCAGCTAAGGATAACATGATGGCAAGCAATTGGCGGTTATAAAAAATTTTAGTGAAAAAATGGTATGTTATGCATAGGTACTTTAAGGCAGAAACAGGTTCCATGAAGGACATTCCAGGATTCATTAATGAACAAGAGTGTGTATGCGATGATCTTCAAAAGGCATATGTACGTAATTATTGAATGACAATATTTGCCGAGCGCTACGACTCTCTTGCCAGGGTAGCCATGTTTATGACGTCATAGGTCATCCCGTCAACCTGTGGAAGGTCAGTCATGATGAAACTGTGACGTCACGAGGCAACATCTGACATTTAAATGTACGTACAAACACGAACTCAGCATCCCATGGGTTACAGCATAAAATGAGCACGGCACATCACATAATGCATACGTATGATATCAATGCTCCACAGAAAGCACAACGAACCATTAAAAGACTGGAATTGAATACCAAAGACAGAAAACATCAGAGATCGCTTCGATACCGCTTCAGCACCCGATCACTATGGAGCAATGTGTGGTTTCCAATACACGAACGCGCGTGAATGTGTAGGTATCAGAAAAATATGTACGAACGATATGACACGATACATGAAGCAGCAATGAGGAGAGATCTTACCGTTATGCTTGCCAGTGACCTGCCGACCCACCCAAAAACGTGTTATTACTCACACGGCGACAGTACATTGCACATGCATACAGTATCAAGAATAGAAAGTAGTCTGTTCAAATGGTACTCACAGATTAATACAGAAGGTCATTGTGGAATCCACTGCATGTACTGCTGGCAGTCGTCTACGCAGCCAGCCAGTAGACTTTAACTTACAAGCACTCACGAGGTTCGTTCCATCGCATGTTGATACGCAATACAACACCTAAAACAACGCACATAAACCCATATGGAATGTACGCATCATTCGTTACGGAGTCAAGTACGCGATACCGCACAGTGTTTATATACGGGCCAATACGGAAATAAATATCCGAAACGTGAATTGACAGTAATGGCACAAGTTTCACGACCACGTGGTAATGGCGACCGGAGCTCCAGCTAATCACCGCCCCTCCACCTTCGATCTACACATGCGTCCGAGAAGTACCAACATGAGGAACGTAACCACTTGGCGATAGAGGATATAACGTCGCGGATTATGGAATGGCGGTCTGTTTCAATAGCATGGAAACAGAATGCAATACATTCACACAATATACTGTAACAAGCAGCCTACTCACCTTATTGAGGGTACCGCTTTGCACTGTGGCGCAAAATTGTAGGAAATGCTGTTGATGGGTACCTACAATACATTGCGCGCCACATAAATTCATCAATATGATGGGGAAGGAGAGGACTGCTCATGCCCTAAAAAACGCACGATATAAATCACACTCTACACACCGCCAAACGAAAGGATCCGAGTATTATGGTACAATATTGGTACTTACACCTCGTCGCTGGCAGAACCGCTTAAAACGGCTCCAGTATACTTCAACCGCATTGATGCAGGTCTCATCCTCGTGAGTACGGTACCCATCCTTATGACAAACGGTCCTGTGGTCGTATCCCAGAAAACCCAGAACACGATAAGCTGGTCATTCATCGGTATAAATTGTTGAGCCAGTTCCTAGCGACAACGTGCCGAAATACGCCTAGCTTCAGCACGGTGTCATAGATACCGAGTACCCATTTTGCCGATACAACACGACCTCGTCCATACTTCCTGCGTGTAACCACCGACTCATCAACCTGCACGACGACATTGGGCCCACCAAAACAGTACCCATCGACGTTCTGGATTATCTTCCATGAGGCGATATCGCGGAAGAAGGTGCACCCTGGTGGGGGTTTGATAAGCGTCATGCAATTGTAATTATGATGAATTATTGAGGAATATATATTTCATGTTCAGAATAAATAGTATCTTGCTGTACATACAGTAAGAACAGGCCAGGCCGAGATGGCAGGTTTCACCATACCACAGAATGATGTCTCCAGTGAGATTAACAAACACAATGAGGGACAGAATTAGGTTTCTCAGAACTTGGGACAACGAAGGAAAGAGAGAGGGTAACTTGTTGCCAAAAGTTTTCATAGCCCCGGGCAGTCTTGGTAGTAGCAACAGCGCAGGGAGCCGGGTGCAAATTTCTGAGAAATGATGGCGAGGTATCTCCATGTAACTAGCGGGAGTGGAACACGGGGTTGGCACTGGAAGAAAAAATATGAGCCTTCCCGGTCACGTGGTTAAGGTGGACCAATGGAAAAATTCACTTGACCAAAGCAAGGCGACAACTTCGTATTGTAAGAAGCACTAGCGAGGCTAACTCCGTGGATTAAACTGATAGAAAGAAGTGAAATATCGATTCAGAATAAAGTGGAATTTAGGAGCCTTACTATATCATAAAACTTATAAAAAGTTAATAATTACGGGAGATTGCATGGTGTAATTCTGAGAATTCATGGACGCTATTCGTTGATTGGCTGAAGGCAAAGGACGCCACAATAGAGCGCGAAACCCCGAGCCGGGATACGGCAGCTAAATTCGCGAATATATCCATTACCAGCGAACGATAATAGTTGAGAATTGGTATAGAGCATTTGAGAACATAATTACATCATTGGATCATATATTAAAGCCACGGGCCAAACCGCAAACTGTCGTATGAAGATATCGGGACTGTGCATCCCAAGATGACCTCCGTTGAACTCGGAAGAGAGGGGATACAAGTATAAATATGAGGTCGTATACTAGGACTCGCAAGTACTTTTGACAGTGTGTTCGAGCTGATACCACGCTAGGGGTGCGCAAGTACTTCTGACAAAGTGTTCGGGCGGTCACCACGCCAGTGGTGCGTAACTACTTTTGACAAAGCGTTCGAGCCGTGACTACGTCGGGGGTGCGAGTGTGTACTTACTCGTGGAGTAGAGTTCAAAGTATTATATTGTTACATAGTACAGGGATTCATGACGTGATGTAGCTCATATTACAGTCCTGAGCAGTCTACTAATATGAAGTGTTGCAAATAGACAGGACTCAGTAAAGCCTAACTTACGGAGTGTGAGATTCTACCAACAGATTAGGAAGTGCGTTACATGAGAACGGTCACGAGTGTTTATGTCACCTAGTAAACAGTCGATTCTAAACTGATACCTGGTCAGCTACACGAACGTGAAACGGGAAATTCAAGTGCGCGCACGGGCCGTTGTAAAGGGAAACCCGAGGTATCCCATGTTCCTAGTGTCCGGGAAAGGAATGAAGAATGTAAATCTACATTAAGTGGGCTAGATACAAGGCCGAGAGTGTAAAATTTGTGAATAGAATTTAGGGTGGAAATTATTCCAAAGTGCAACAGTTAATTTATTTGTTTTTATTCAAAATGTGTAAAGTTGAAAAGGGTCAAGGATTAATTCTTCAAGCTGGCATGAATACCAGTGGAATGCATTGCTAAAAACCGGAGGGGCTATGGCTTCTCGTCCGGTTTTAGCAGACTACAATGGCAGAGTTGAGTACCTTTTAATATATGTATAGATTGCTATCGTTAGGGGGAGGAAATCATATTAATTTATCATGGTAACTTGATTGTGAAACGAGCCGTTACGGCTCGTATAAATTCAAAGATAGATAGACAAAGGGACAAATTAATATGTAGATTAGATCAAGCACTCATCATAATTTTGATTATTAAATAGAGTATAGTAGGGTTGAGTTGTTCATTCAAGTGCTTGAGTTGTTTGATATAATATGGAGCACGTTTCACGTAAAGATAATGTAAATATTCATTTCGGAGTGCTTCCAAAGTGTTTTCCGTTATCGGAATTTTTATAGATATTAAGGCATGTTGTTAAGATAATCCAGAGGTAGGATTGCCAAGTGATTTAAATTGTTGTGGGACGGAATGAAGTCCATTGATTTGTTTGTAAATATCGCGAAGTTCGCCAGTGGACAAAATAATAATAATATGTACAAGTGTCGAAGTAGTACAATAAAATTTGGTAATGTGTAAAGGCGTGTTTAATAATAATCTTTGAGAATAAAGGCACGGGCCTAGTTGGATAGTATGATTGCAAATTAAAGTAATTTAAATGTGGAGATCACATGTGCCGTGAATAATTCTAATTTGTGCAGTGAATCCGGTTTTAACACTAATTGTTGATTTAACGTTTTTGGACTCCATAATAATCATAAATAAATTTGGTAGAAACGAGATAGGCACTTTTATAATATGGTCACGCTATGTTTGAGGTCCAGAGGGATTTGAGCCAAAAGTTGAGATTTGGAGTTTTGTGGGACAGAAATCCGGCCCGAAATGAAAGTGAATTGTACTGATGTTGATGAAGAAATAGATGGATCTTAAGGCCCACATAGAGGTTGTATTTATATACCGGTGTATTGAGTGGCAGAATAGAGTCCACACACCGAGGGTTAATTTGTGAAAATGTTTTGAAGAGTTCCAATGGATAAATGGACTTCAAATGGAAAAGGAAGGAATAATTTAACACTTGCAGAGATTGGAGGTATTTGCCCAACTGCGAGGTGTATGGGATTTGAGAATTGTCTTAGGAGCATATGGTCTCCATGAATTAACGGCAGTACGAAAATAAGGTGGCGGATTCGAACACTAGTATGTCCGGACCGATGTGAATTCGGATCTTGGTGATTTCTGTTTGGGAGAGAACGTATGTGACCAAATTATAAAGATGAGGAATAAAAATAAAGATTCTCGAAAGAAGTAATAATAATAATAATAATAATAATAATAATAATAATAATAATAATAATAATATTCCAACTAAATCATATCTGGATTGATTAGTGCCAAAATAAATTGGAATTGTAAAAGGGGTTATGCGTTAAACATATTGAGAGTGGACTACCGTGTAACAGGCGAAATTAATTTTTTTAAATTAATAATAATAATAAATATAAAGAAAAACTACTTTTCTTTTTTTTAGAAGAATTTACTTTTTTTAAATTTTGGACATAATAATGATGTTGGGAGTTGAAATGAAAAATTTGAGATTTTTAACTAATAATAATAAAAATGAGAATATTTGAAGGAGGAGAAGAAGAATAATCAACGAAGGTACTTTTATTTATTTCAGATGAAAATAAAATAAAATCGCGAAAAGTTGAAATATTAGTCCGAGGATGATTATGGGTTACGATAATCATGATCTCCACAAAACATAATGATAATAATAATAATAATAATAATAATAATAATAATATTTAATAAAATATTTTTTATTTTATTTATTTTTCTTATTATTTCGGATGATGATGATGATGGATGATACTAGGGAAGTCAGCTGGCGAATTAACGTAATGATGTCAATTGGTTGTAAATAATAAGTTAAGTTAATATGTGTAAAATGAAGGCAAATCTCTACATCTGGACCATTAGGTTAGAGCCCCTTTGTCGTATTCCTTCAACTAACGATTAGCATATCTTGGTTAGGAACCCGGGGAGAGTTTGTAGTTTCCCGGGTTGGTCTCATCTCAATCAAAGTGGAGGCGATAACATGGTCCATGTGATCGCGCCTACTTAGCCAACAGGTATTTGGTCCATGATCAAATATGGTCATGGTGTTAACGAAGGTAAATCTGATACCTTCAGATATCAACGGTTCCACCACCCAAATGGAAGGGTGGTCAAAAGTGATAAATATTATGTAATCATTTTTCAGGAATAATTTGCCAAATCACCGGCAAATCAAGGGTCAACAGATTTTGATTGTGTGTAAAGTTTAATTTGTTTACTTAAATAAAATGCCCCCTTAGCATTTGCAAGGAAACAGTTCCAGGTTCTTGTTCTTGTAGAATAGTAAACCCTTGGTGACCGTTTAAATATCCGTCCCCATTCCTAGGACGGAGCCTTCATGATTTCCCTTTGATCTGAATATATATAATTTGTGTGTTTTATGATGAGCCTTAAAGTTAAACATTAGAGTGTCCCGTTCAACCCTGTAGTACTGATTGGATGGCGCCCTTACATTTAGTTTGAGATCTTATATCTCAAAATATTTTTTATTGAGTATTAGTTGCGATGGATTCGGACCGTAACACTCCCTGAGATAAATGCTGGTTGGGACTCAGGCTTTGAGCGGGTACATCATGGCGGCCAACGTGAAGGGCTGATTGCATCATGCTTGAGCAACGTGTGACTTTAATTTAATTTTTGCTAAAAAAAACGGAACTTTGTTGCATTAGCGACGACATCATGTCACACAACTAAGGGACGGATTCCATAATAGTTAGACCCAATCGTGGGACTTAATACATGTAGGCTGATTATATTATGATTAAACCCAATCGGGGTATTTGAATTAATTATAGACCGCATCACGGTTATGCGTTGTTGGGAAGCATTTATTCAGATCTAGGAAGGTAAATCTAAATAATGATGGCATCATCTAGTGTACGAGATGACCCCATTATTATAATACGTTGTTTATTAAATTGGATGTTTACATTTCATTTGTTTTTCATTTATTTATTCGGTCATTGTGTTCAGAAATTCATTGACATAGCATAGGCTAGTAATAATTTCCGAACGGGACTCATTTTATAGGATATTAGAAGTAGGTTGTTGGGCTCATCAGTTAGTAAATATTTTCTTTTTGTAAATTTTCTGATGCGATTTTATATCTGCGAATGTTGAGGCTCCACACTTTGGTCACCAAAGGGCAGTAGGAGTATATTGTAAGAACAAGGAGAATATGGTAAAATTTATGCTTGGTACCAAACTCCAAGTTAATACAGGAATGAGAACTGGAACTGTCGACGAGAATTTATTAATTTCAGATTTAAAGCTACGAGACGGCTGTGTTATGTCAAAATTTTTAGGTGGTATTTGACATAACAGTTTCAAAATTATTTTCTATATGTGTCTGACACGTATTTATTCTGGATGGAACCAAGCAAGATTTGTTGTCCTTATTCTACTCGTTGTTTGATACGAGTGATTGAATATAAATTGTGGTAAGAAAAATGAAATTTAATTCGAGTATTGAACCGTTAGATTATAGGACCTTGACTAACTGTTAAACGTAGTGCTGTAGGGCGAGGAGCCGTTTGGCCCTAATTTGTTATTATATAAATTCATAATGTCTGATGTGGAGGGGGAGATATCCCAGGATGGACATGTAGGAGAGGAAGAATCGCTTACGATGGCGGATATGATGAAGGCTATGGCTCTTCAATTTAAGTCGTTAGAGAGGTCTAATGAACAGTCCAATGATTCTTTAAAACAATCTATCGAACAAACTAATAGGTCGATAGAACAGAGTAATAATTCTTTAAAACAGTCTATGGAGCAAAATAATGATTCCTTAAAACAGTCTATCGAACAATCTAATAGGGCTATCGAACAAACTAATAGGTCTATAGAACAAAGTAATAAGTCTATGGAGCAGAAATTTGAAGAAATGCGGATCACTTGTGATAATAGTAAGATGGAGTTAGCGGAGCAAATAAGTGAAGTGCGGACCGCGTGTCAAAATTACGAACGTGAATTTACCCGAGGGCTAGACCAGGTACGCGAGGCGTGTCATAAGATGAAGGAGGAAATGAAAGAACATTTCGATTCAAGTCTGATCCGAGTGACCGAGAGGGTAGAGCGAGTTAGGTCCGAAGCATTGGAGGATCGTAACGAGATCAGGGAAAGGCTCGTGGCAGGACTCAATGAAATCACGACCCAGATGTCAGCTGATCGTGATGAGTCAAATGTACAGAATGACAAAATGCGATAGGAGTGTCGGCTAGGACGGGAGGAGATTAGGTCTCAGATCCAAGGCCATATCATTCAAGCCGCACGGAAAACTGACGAGATAGTGAAAAGCGTGGAAACGCTACGTACTGACCACCAACGTACGGAAGCGAAGGTTTCGGTTCTGGAGTCAGAAGTTGAATCCCTCAAAAATAATCGTGAGGTTTCAACCAAATTAGAGGATGCAGGAGTCCGGATCGAAAGTTTAGATCACAGGTTGGAGGCTTGTGAAGATATAAATGATAAGCTGATCAAAGCGACCGAAGCACTTGAAATACCGGAGCAGGAAACCGAAGAGTTGGAACGAAAATTAGGCATTAAACTGGAAGAGTGCGTGGAGAGACAGTTTAAGACTAAGTTCATTGCGGATGTCAACGCGGATAAAATAGATGAACTGAGGAAGGAAGTTGAACTGTTAAAAACGCACGAGGACAGGTCCGGTACTCGAGACTTTAACCTAGAGTATAGGGAGTTCGAGACCCCAGAGAACAGAGGGTTGAACAGGATGAAGGAGGAAAACTTGGCAGCTGATACGACAGGTTCGAAACTCCACATGGGAGACGGATCATCGTCGGCTTCTGCGAACCAGGCGACGTCTCCTATAGTTCATTTTATTAGGATGTCAGATGACAAACCTCCCAAGTTCGATTCTCGAGGGCAAATCACACCAAAATAGTTCATCAGGGAGATCACAAATTACATCCAAGAGCACAGGATACCTGCCGAAAAACAACTGCGGACAGTGGAAAAATTTCTGGACGGAGCGCCAGCGATTTGGTTCAGGGCGTTTCTTTACACCTTTGATGACTTTATGGGGTTCGGCCAAGCCTTTTACAGAAGTATTGGAGTATGGAGTCGCAGCAGAATCTCAGGTTAGAGTTATACTCGAGACGATACTCTACCTCTGCGCCAACAAAGTACTCCGAGTACTTCACCGCACAATTTCATAAAATGCGCGAGTTGGACAATCCGGTCTGTGAGACCGAGCTCATAAGTGCTATTGCGAAGCAGTTGCCGTTTGAAATTCAGCGCATGCTGATTGCTTCTAATGTACGCACTGCAGTACAGGCGGAAAGTCTGTTAAGGCAACTTGACCGGACGACCCATCACGGAAATGGTAGGCACCAAAGATCGTCAGAGCCGCAACTTAATAATATTGAAATGGGGACAAGCCCGAAAACAGATTCCACTAGAGACCAGAGCACGAACACCAGTCGTGAATTAACAACTTCTAGCGGTAGAACGTATGAGCAAAATTGGCAACCTAGACCATGGAACAACCGAGGGACTTTTCAGGAGAAAGGAAGACCGCAGTACCGGGGAAACTTCCAGAGAGATAGGGGATACCGAGGATATGAGGGAAGGAGGAATAACAGTCGACCTTACCCGTACCCAGGACGGAACCCAGCACAGCATACTGCTCGTCAGAAGGCAAATGACGAATTGGAGGATAGACATCAGGAGAGCAGGCGAGATATTGATGAAATCAACAGGAAATGGAAGGATGCCATAAGGAATCAAGGCGGAAAGGAAGACAGGCCATGTAGTGTGTGGGATCGTGATAAAGAGAAACCCTACATAGAGGCGTCCATACAGAACATGGAGGAACTGGAGCAGGAATCAAAGCGGTATCTTGAAGATTATTGGAGTAAAGAGGCTAATGGCGTTCGCAAAGGGGATAGGAACGCGTACTGCACGGACAGATCACTGATGCTTCAAAATGAAGGTGGTTGCTCGCTGAATCCAAATGACCCTAGGTTCATCAACGAACGTCAACAAGGGGCCAGAAGAAAAACTAGACAGTTTGAGTAGGAGCCGAGGGTATGGAAGAAGGCGGAGAAGACGAAGAAGACGAGGCAGAAGAAGAGGGGGAAGGAGATGAAGAAGAAGATGCCGTAGGAGAAGAAGAAGCCATGAAAGTAGATGTAAATATGATCCAGCCTACACCAATAGCCAAACCATGTTCAGAATGTGGAAACCTAGACAGCGACGTCCTGGAGTTCATAGCAATGATTCGTCAGATAGAACAAGAGAACGAAGCACTTCGAAAGGAGAATCATCGACGACGGAACGAAATTGTTGAAGCCAAGGAACGGCTTGAGTTTAGAAGGATGTCAGAAAATAATTGATGACGCTATAGTGATTCCAAAGTTATTAAAAATTTCATGTATGCACAAAATTTTTAAACGTAGCGTGGGAAATAATGCACCCTGGTGGGTGTGTGATAAGCGTCATGCAATTGTAATTATGATGAATTATTGAGGAATATATATTTCATGTTCAGAATAAATAGTATCTTGCTGTACATACAGTAAGAACAGGCCAGGCCGAGATGGCAGGTTTCACCATACCACAGAATGATGTCTCCAGTGAGATTAACAAACACAATGAGGGACAGAATTAGGTTTCTCAGAACTTGGGACAACGAAGGAAAGAGAGAGGGTAACTTGTTGCCAAAGTTTTCATAGCCCCGGGCAGTCTTGGTAGTAGCAACAGCGCAGGGAGCCGGGTGCAAATTTCTGAGAAATGATGGCGAGGTATTTCCATGTAACTAGCGGGAGTGGAACACGGGGTTGGCATTGGAAGAAAAAATATGAGCCTTCCCGGTCACGTGGTTAAGGTGGACCAATGGAAAAATTCACTTGACCAAAGCAAGGCGACAACTTCGTATTGTAAGAAGCACTAGCGAGGCTAACTCCGTGGATTAAACTGATAGAAAGAAGTGAAATATCGATTCAGAATAAAGTGGAATTTAGGAGCCTTACTATATCATAAAACTTATAAAAAGTTAATAATTACGGGAGATTGCATGGTGTAATTCTGAGAATTCATGGACGCTATTCGTTGATTGGCTGAAGGCAAAGGACGCCACAATAGAGCGCGAAACCCCGAGCCGGGATACGGCAGCTAAATTCGCGAATATATCCATTACCAGCGAACGATAATAGTTGAGAATTGGTATAGAGCATTTGAGAACATAATTACATCATTGGATCATATATTAAAGCCACGGGCCAAACCGCAAACTGTCGTATGAAGATATCGGGACTGTGCATCCCAAGATGACCTCCGTTGAACTCGGAAGAGAGGGGATACAAGTATAAATATGAGGTCGTATACTAGGACTCGCAAGTACTTTTGACAGCGTGTTCGAGCTGATACCACGCTAGGGGTGCGCAAGTACTTCTGACAAAGTGTTCGGGCGGTCACCACGCCAGTGGTGCGTAACTACTTTTGACAAAGCGTTCGAGCCGTGACTACGCCAGGGGTGCGAGTGTGTACTTACTCGTGGAGTAGAGTTCAAAGTATTATATTGTTACATAGTACAGGGATTCATGACGTGATGTAGCTCATATTACAGTCCTGAGCAGTCTACTAATATGAAGTGTTGCAAATAGACAGGACTCAGTAAAGCCTAACTTACGGAGTGTGAGATTCTACCAACAGATTAGGAAGTGCGTTACATGAGAACGGTCACGAGTGTTTATGTCACCTAGTAAACAGTCGATTCTAAACTGATACCTGGTCAGCTACACGAACGTGAAACGGGAAATTCAAGTGCGCGCACGGGCCGTTGTAAAGGGAAACCCGAGGTATCCCATGTTCCTAGTGTCCGGGAAAGGAATGAAGAATGTAAATCTACATTAAGTGGGCTAGATACAAGGCCGAGAGTGTAAAATTTGTGAATAGAATTTAGGGTGGAAATTATTCCAAAGTGCAACAGTTAATTTATTTGTTTTTATTCAAAATGTGTAAAGTTGAAAAGGGTCAAGGATTAATTCTTCAAGCTGGCATGAATACCAGTGGAATGCATTGCTAAAAACCGGAGGGGCTATGGCTTCTCGTCCGGTTTTAGCAGACTACAATGGCAGAGTTGAGTACCTTTTAATATATGTATAGACTGCTATCGTTAGGGGGAGGAAATCATATTAATTTATCATGGTAACTTGATTGTGAAACGAGCCGTTACGGCTCGTATAAATTCAAAGATAGATAGACAAAGGGACAAATTAATATGTAGATTAGATCAAGCACTCATCATAATTTTGATTATTAAATAGAGTATAGTAGGGTTGAGTTGTTCATTCAAGTGCTTGAGTTGTTTGATATAATATGGAGCACGTTTCACGTAAAGATAATGTAAATATTCATTTCGGAGTGCTTCCAAAGTGTTTTTCCGTTATCGGAATTTTTATAGATATTAAGGCATGTTGTTAAGATAATCCAGAGGTAGGATTGCCAAGTGATTTAAATTGTTGTGGGACGGAATGAAGTCCATTGATTTGTTTGTAAATATCGCGAAGTTCGCCAGTGGACAAAATAATAATAATATGTACAAGTGTCGAAGTAGTACAATAAAATTTGGTAATGTGTAAAGGCGTGTTTAATAATAATCTTTGAGAATAAAGGCACGGGCCTAGTTGGATAGTATGATTGCAAATTAAAGTAATTTAAATGTGGAGATCACATGTGCCGTGAATAATTCTAATTTGTGCAGTGAATCCGGTTTTAACACTAATTGTTGATTTAACGTTTTTGGACTCCATAATAATCATAAATAAATTTGGTAGAAACGAGATAGGCACTTTTATAATATGGTCACGCTATGTTTGAGGTCCAGAGGGATTTGAGCCAAAAGTTGAGATTTGGAGTTTTGTGGGACAGAAATCCGGCCCGAAATGAAAGTGAATTGTACTGATGTTGATGAAGAAATAGATGGATATTAAGGCCCACATAGAGGTTGTATTTATATACCGGTGTATTGAGTGGCAGAATAGAGTCCACACACCGAGGGTTAATTTGTGAAAATGTTTTGAAGAGTTCCAATGGATAAATGGACTTCAAATGGAAAAGGAAGGAATAATTTAACACTTGCAGAGATTGGAGGTATTTGCCCAACTGCGAGGTGTATGGGATTTGAGAATTGTCTTAGGAGCATATGGTCTCCATGAATTAACGGCAGTACGAAAATAAGGTGGCGGATTCGTACACTAGTATGTCCCGACCGATGTGAATTCGGATCTTGGTGATTTCTGTTTGGGAGAGAACGTATGTGACCAAATTATAAAGATGGGGAATAAAAATAAAGATTCTCGAAAGAAGTAATAATAATAATAATAATAATAATAATAATAATAATAATAATAATAATAATCATAATAATAATATTCCAAGTAAATCATATCTGGATTGATTAGTGCCAAAATAAATCGGAATTGTAAAAGGGGTTATGCGTTAAACATATTGAGAGTGGACTACCGTGTAACAGGCGAAATTAATTTTTTTTAAATTAATAATAATAATAATAAATATAAAGAAAAACTACTTTTCTTTTTTTTAGAAGAATTTACTTTTTTTTAAATTTTGGACATAATAATGATGTTGGGAGTTGAAATGAAAAATTTGAGATTTTTAACTAATAATAATAAAAATGAGAATATTTGAAGGAGGAGAAGAAGAATAATCAACGAAGGTACTTTTATTTATTTCAGATGAAAATAAAATAAAATCGCGAAAAGTTGAAATATTAGTCCGAGGATGATTATGGGTTACGATAATCATGATCTCCACAAAACATAATGATAATAATAATAATAATAATAATAATAATAATAATAATAATAATAATAATAATAATATTTAATAAAATATTTTTTATTTTATTTATTTTTCTTATTATTTCGGATGATGATGATGGATGATACTAGGGAAGTCAGCTGGCGAATTAACGTAATGATGTCAATTGGTTGTAAATAATAAGTTAAGTTAATATGTGTAAAATGAAGGCAAATCCCTACATCTGGACAATTAGGTTAGAGTCCCTTTGTCGTATTCCTTCAACTAACGATTAGCATATCTTGGTTAGGAACCCGGGGAGAGTTTGTAGTTTCCCGGGTTGGTCTCATCTCAATCAAAGTGGAGGCGATAACATGGTCCATGTGATCGCGCCTACTTAGCCAACAGGTATTTGGTCCATGATCAAATATGGTCATGGTGTTAACGAAAGTAAATCTGATACCTTCAGATATCAACGGTTCCACCACCCAAATGGAAGGGTGGTCAAAAGTGATAAATATTATGTAATCATTTTTCAGGAATAATTTGCCAAATTACCGGCAAATCAAGGGTCAACAGATTTTGATTGTGTGTAATGTTTAATTTGTTTACTTAAATAAAATGCTCCCTTAGCATTTGCAAGGAAACAGTTCCAGGTTCTTGTTCTTGTAGAATAGTAAACCCTTGGTGACCGTTTAAATATCCGTCCCCATTCCTAGGACGGAGCCTTCATGATTTCCCTTTGATCTGAATATATATAATTTGTGTGTTTTATGATGAGCCTTAAAGTTAAAGATTAGAGTGTCCCGTTCAACCCTGTAGTACTGATTGGATGGCGCCCTTACATTTAGTTTGAGATCTTATATCTCAAAATATTTTTTTTATTGAGTATTAGTTGCGATGGATTCGGACCGTAACACTCCCTGAGATAAATGCTGGTTGGGACTCAGGCTTTGAGCGGGTACAGCATCATTCGTTACGGAGTCAAGTACACGATACCGCACAGTGTTTATATACGGGCCAATACGGAAATAAACATCCGAAACGTGAATTGACAGTAATGGCACAAGTTTCACGACCACGTGGTAATGGCGACCGGAGCTCCAGCTAATCACCGCCCCTCCACCTTCGATCTACACATGCGTCCGAGAAGTACCAACATGAGGAACGTAACCACTTGGCGATAGAGGATATAACGTCGCGGATTATGGAATGGCGGTCTGTTTCAATAGCATGGGAACAGAATGCAATACATTCACACAATATACTGTAACAAGCAGCCTACTCACCTTATTGAGGGTACCGCTTTGCACTGTGGCGCAAAATTGTAGGAAATGCTGTTGATGGGTACCTACAATACATTGCGCGCCACATAAATTCATGAATATGATGGGGAAGGAGAGGACTGCTCATGCCCTAAAAAACGCACGATATAAATCACACTCTACACACCGCCAAACGAAAGGATCCGAGTATTATGGTACAATATTGGTACTTACACCTCGTCGCTGGCAGAACCGCTTAAAACGGCTCCAGTATCCTTCAACCGCATTGATGCAAGTCTCATCCTCGTGATTACGGTACCCATCCTTATGACAAACGGTCCTGTGGTCGTATCCCAGAAAAAATTGTTGAGCCGGGAAGTACGAACTGGCGTATTATCGGAATCAAGGTACGTCGGTTCCTAGCGACAACGTGCCGAAATACGCCTAGCTTCAGCACGGTGTCATAGATTCCGAGTACCCATTTTGCCGATACAACACGACCTCGTCCATACTTCCTGCGTGTAACCACCGACTCATCAACCTGCACGACGACATTGGGCCCACCAAAACAGTACCCATCGACGTTCTGGATTATCTTCCATGAGGCGATATCGCGGAAGAAGGTGAAATACTGAACCGCAGCACCGTAACCACGCCGACAGTAGAGCCAGCAGCCCAAAGGTACATTAATAGCAGAACATTCCGGAAGGTGCGTTTTCGCGAAGAATTAACCTTCGGCTTCGTACACTTCCTGCAGCGAATGATATGGCAGAGATGGGCCGTCACTTCACACTTCTTCCCCATCACACGCGGTACCGTACAGCGAGGATATTTCCCAGCCTTCTTCAAGAGACCTTGCCTCTGGAGGTCTAAAACAATGTCCTCATCGTTTTGCTGTTCAAGAAAATTAATATCATGCAAATGATCGTGTCCACAAACCTCCAAACTAGGTGTCTAATCACAGCCTGTAATTTACCGCAAGGTATGTGAAGAGCTGGTATAATGTCCTGCACTCCTGATTTCCATTTTGGAACTGTCATAATTCAGGCACATTTGACAGACAGCAAGTGGCTGAACCCCTCTCCACCCCCTCCCTTCAACCCCTAACAGCGCTACTTACCTGTTGTTTGGCGAAGAACGTCCATCATATGATTATTGTTTCCCGAATAGTTTTACCTAAACTATTCACAGGTTTTATACGCCTTGATTATGCATGTGATTCAATATTTCATTATGTGCCATGGATATGTACATATTTCGATGAACTAACACACAGCGGGACCGCGTGTTACGCCCCCGTCGTTCCGCGTGGAAGGCTTGGTGGCCCTGTCTGACGTCACATCCTCACAGGTATACTACGTGAGTTGTTTATAGCGGAACTGGGGGGTGTTGTGACGTCATACTTATGCCGTCACGATCATTTTTGTTGACCATGGTGAAATGTTAAATAATTGAATTGGTCGCGCATGCGCAGTAGCAAAAATCCGACACAGTTTTCGGGTATTAATTCCCTGTCTCTCTCTCACAGCCTGTGACGTCAGGTATGACGTCATCACCCCTCCATCACCAAATAAACATGGTCGCCATGTGCTTCACCATTCCTATATACTGTCCTCTTCGGTGTTCTATATGTCAGGTAATAATACAAAAACCTAGTATTTTCGCACCTCTACTCCTTCCTTGTACCCTAATGAGCATATTTAATAGTATATGATGGCGCCTACAAGTGAACTGGAGATAGCGGGCTTGTGTACCGTAACCGTTAAAGATATTTATGATGAATCGTGGTCCCAGTTCTACCGTCTACCAGTTCCCAATTGTAGTCGATAAATAAAAATTCAGTTAAAGCAGCAGATTTCATCCTTCGTAACCATAGAGGGGGACATGGGATAAGTTACATACATATGCGGGACAAGAAAAAAACCTGTGCTATACGCAACACCTAGGATCACCTGCACATTGACTGTCCCCGCCATGCGGGCAAAGTTTTGAAACAGCCATCACTTACCACACTATTCCGACCCCATGTACCCACAACAGCAGCAACCACTCTCCAATCTGACTTACAGTTGACGAGTGGAACATTTCCTCCACTCGTAAACAAGTGTAACACGGATGAACACGCCATAATTAATTTATTTATTTATTTATTTATTTATTTATTTATTCATTCATTCAGGATCAGCAACAGCATAACGCCGAATTACAAAGATCCGAGCTATGTACAATAGATATGAATCTAAAATGAAAGATATATAAATATTTACAAGAACACAAATATACACAATAAAATCTGCACAATCATATATAATACATATTTACATAAACAACGATATTACAAAGAAAAATACATTTACAGTAAATACAGGAGCAGAACTGGAAAGAACAAGAAGGAAAGTTAAGTTATATTAGAAATATCATGACAGAAGGAAGGAAACGTTACGAAGATGTCTAGGTTCTTGTTGATAGATAATGTATTAAACATTGCTGGAATACGGAAAGAGAGGGACCTTTGGGTGAGAGAAAGCCGGGAGTAAGGAATATGGAATAGGGTCTTCATTCTAGTACTACGGGATGGGACGTGGAGTGGGAATAAGGAAGCTATATCTGGAGACCTAAATAGACCATTAGCTGCTTTGTATAGCAGCTTTAGGTCGGCTACACTGAACTCACAACCGCAACCTGCAGTACAAGCCGTACTTGCTGGGAAACAACTCGTAACTGAGAGCGAGCGGAATGTGTCAACAGATAATATGCACACGCTCACCACACCAGAGCCCACTTCAAGTCACGTACAACAACAAACTATAGACAAACACATGGAAGTTACAGAGCATCAAGATACGCAACTGAAAGCAGATAATTCAACAATACAAGAGAATCCTTCGAATATTGACAATACTGCCCAGTTAAGTAAAGAGCACGTCACACACAAGACAATTAAATTGGCGGATGAAGTTCACACCCTCACGGCCAATACACCAGCCGATCTATCAGAAGATTTCGAGAGCTCTATAACAAATAAAACACGTAAATTCCAGTCGCAACAAGTTAGTCCGAAAGACCCGCGGTTATACAAGGAAAACGCAACTTCAGGGAATCCAAATAAATCTAGTTCCACCAAAAGCCATTCGACCAAGGACACGTAAGGATCGCAGCATAAAGAAAAGACCGGTACTTGAAGAATTGGACACAGTTAATAGTTGCCAATTTACCGAGCTGGATAGCTGCAGTCGCTTAAGTGCGGCCAGTATCCAGTATTTGGGAGATAGTAGGTTCGAATCCCACTGTCGGCAGCCCTGAAAATGGTTTTCCGTGGTTTCCCATTTTCACACCAGGCAAATGCTGGGGCTGTACCTTAATTAAGGACACGGCCGCTTCCTTCCAACTCCTAGCCCTTCCCTGTCCCATCGTCGCCATGAGACCTATCTGTGTCGGTGCGACGTAAAGCAACTAGCAAAAAAAAAAAAAAAAAAAAAAATAGTTGCCAATTTTAAGAATAATTTCCTTTCAATTTTTTGTTTTGGATCTGCCATTTATTCACGCTGTACAGTCTTCTGGCCGTTGTGTTCAAACACCAGCACACCACTACGACTGATTTACCATTTCATCTTAACGTTACTAATGTACAAAGCACTCGTGACATCTACTTTCCACAGATGGTTTTGCGTACCTTTGCTACGGCAAACATCAATGGCATTTTGAACGTAACGAAGTGGTCGCTCATTAAGAACTATATTGGAGACAATGACATTGAAATTTCATTTCTTCAAGAAGTGTGTACCTTCAATTTATATATATTAAGCCCATACGAATACTATGTTAATTTAGGAGAGGATACTCGATGAACAGCTATTTCATATAGACCTGGTCTTGACATTCATGACTTCATTGCACATCCAAACGGCAGGGGTCAAATCTACGTAACTTTGTGCTACACATGTCATCTCAACCCAATAGATCTGCTGCACTCGTCAGTATGGACTTTCAACAAGCTTTTAACCGCGTTAAACATTCTTATTTACGGTCTGTTCTAAGAATATCTGCGTTCCCAAACAGAATAATAACAACACTACAAAACTTACACAGCAATGCAACATCCAGACTACAAATTAATGGCTTTCTCTCCAAGAAAAGTCCACACTCACAGATCGATTAGTTAAGGTTGTCCACTCTCCACAGTCCTCTTCGCCAACAGTGTGGAACCATTCTTTAGACAATTGACTTTGAAGCTTCCAGGTTCAACATTCTTACAAGCGCAGTCTATGCGGACGACACCACTGTTACCTTGACACAGCCCAAATAGCTAGAAGACGTGATTGGTCATAGACGACTATCAACATCATTCTGGAGAAAAAATGAATCCACACAAATCTGCAGTACTGCCATCTGAGCCCTGACATACTCAAGATCAATAGATTCCCTCTGCCGAAACACATAAAATCCTTGGAATATAATTTTCTGTGAATTTGACTCAAATGATTGATGACAACTGGAGAAATTTGCTCAATACAGTTCGCGCCGTCCCATTTGCTCAACACCTTAGAAACCTTAATATATATCAAAAGGTCTGGACAGATAACACATTTGCACTCAGTATACTGTGGTACATAGGATTTTACGTCCACCACCCATAATAGTTAAGAAAATCGATCTAGCTATAGGGTACGACCTATGGAGAGGACAGCAGTATAAAAGTGTCAGAACACAATTGTACCAAAGCATTAAGTGTGGAGGGTTAGGTCTAGTTTCTGTAGAAGCTAAATGCGTCGCACTCTTTGCTCGAAATATTATTAATTGTGAGCGCAGACCAGTTGATGATTAAGCTAAAGCGGTTCTGAATAATATTATCCGAAGTGTGTCCTTTCCCACTTCCCATCGTAATTTGCCACTGCATTTCAAACGAGTTTCGAGCTTTACAGATAACCTTCCACGACCTTTAATAGATCTAACTTCAGTTATAACAACAAAAGACATATATACTCATATAATGAACCGGAATAGTAAACCACCTACAATACAGGCAAAGTGTCCTTCGCAACACTGGAAACTTATATGGAATAACATTGCGAATAAATGGACTCCTCTTCAGTGGAAAGCACCTCTATAACAATAAATGAATCTATACCAACAAAGGATAAGTTATTCCGATATGGACGGTTTGACTCAAATAAATGTGAACATTGTCAAGAAAGAGATACCTTACTACATCGTGTTAAGTCTTGTGTAAGTGCGGATATATGGGCGTGGTCGTTCGCAAAATACTTAACCCTAGCACACTAACCTTATTTCGCCACACATTATTACCAACCCTTCGTAAATTTGACTACTCCAATTTATGATTGTTATATTTTCTACGTAACAGTTTATATTTGGCAAGATGTTGGTTATTTAGAGTTCATATAGTGTCGTAAACTTAACATGAATCAAAATACGCAGATATTCAATAATTTTATGTGATTATTTATTAAATATAGAAAACTTGACGCACAAAAAATATTAAATGAACACGTTTTATAAGAAATGAATTTTATAACACAACATATTCAAATAAAACCTTAAAATTATGAATGTGGGTTATTTATATTGTAAAGAAACCCAAACTACCAAGAAAATAAATAAAATAAGTATAAATGTAAAAGAAGGCATGAAGAAACATTATACTGATAAGTTCACACTATCACTAACCGTTCGTCAATATGACGACACCCACCCAATTATTACAAGAATGAGTAAAGTTATCAACAATCGCATATGCCACAGTGAACAACTCCTCGAAAAAATCAGCTACACAAAATAGCGGCACGCACGCATGCGCGGAAGGCAATAAACTATACCGTTCTGCTACCTACCGTCGTAAAATTTACGAAGGGTTAGTGTTCTAGGGTTAAAATGACCCAAAATCCCATTTTAGAATATCGACTCATCAACATAGAATATGCATTCACCCCGGCCACGATCAATAACGCAATTCTCTGGCTAACTGCAGCAACCATTCACTTCATTATGGAACACCGACGGAAACCAAGACAATTGAAGTTAGGAACATTTCAGCAATACATACGAATGAAAAAATGATATGTAAGTGTAATCAGAAGATGTCAACAGGTTTTGGTTCATTTTTATACCAGTTTTAATCCATGGCATAACAGTGTTTGAATATTGTAATTATTACATCAGTACCGTATAAGGTGGTAATGTGACACGGACTGCTTAAGGAACTGACAATATAAAAAATAGAGTTAAATGTGATCAGTGCTTGTCATATTCTTGTTATCATAAGGAACCAGAACGATGAACTTCAGACAGTGTATCCCATTATTATTTTTGTATACATTATACATGTTTATTGTCAAAGGTTAATTTGGTAATAAAAAGTGTTAAAAAAAGGCCAGTCAAATGCGCGGCGAGCTACTTCACGTGCAAACCGCACTGACCACAACGAGCGACGGATAATGAAAATAGTCGTATTGGCATGTCCGATTTACGTTCGAGAGCGACTGAAAATGAACGACAAGCGAATACGTTCAGAATGCAACGAGTTCGTGAACACCAATCACAACGCCAGCGAGCACGACACAATGAACACGACGTGGTGTTCCTGTGAACCTCGAACGCGCAGCATTCCGTTAGGATACGGAGCGGATAGGCGCTGAAACCAATAAAAAGTAAGTGCTAGGAATTTTTATTCATGCAGACTTATGATCCGGGAAGGTGAAGTAAATAAACTTTTGAAGTGTCACCGTCTTTTCCATCAGTTCGCGGTTGACATGTATGTCAAAACTGAGACTGAGTGATTGCCATATATTCGTTCAGCTCCGAACTGAAGAATACATTCATCTCCCATCTCCGCGTTGCAATTAATGCCGACGTCGATGCAAACGTGAGAAGAATGACAAATTTTCTGGCCACTTACAGTGGAAGCCCACGCCACATGCACGAGTACACGCAAGATGCGATGTCATTATGTTAGACAATATGGCCGCCCAGACCTATTCATAACATTCACCTGTAACCATCAATGGATGGAAATCAAAACAGAACTGCCACCCAGCCAAACACCAGTTGACAGACATGACATCACTGTCAAAGTTTTTAAACAAACAATTAAACTCTGATGGATTTAATCATAAAGCACTCTCTGTATGGACAAGTTCGCTGTTGGATGTACTCCGTTGAATGGAAAAAAGCGTTGTTTGCCTCATAGTTTGGTTAGTTCACTAAATCAGGTTGAATGAAATCGATTCAATCATCTCAGCCAAAATCCCAGATGAAGCTGTTGATCCGATATTTCAAGCAGTGATGTGACTAAGAACATACACTGGAGAAAATGGAAATTGCAACACCCAGAAGCAGTGCTGCTACATTGCTGCAATTGAACATACAGGACGAGTGTTCGGTTATGATTCGATGATTACACTTTCAGGTGCCTCTAACCGCAAGTTTGGACAACAATAAATACAGGATGTGCCTACCACGAGCTGCAATACATTGATGAATTCGTCGAGGCATGGAGTCAATAAGGCCCTGGATCGCTTCCTAAGGAATTGTGGCCCATGCTTTCTGTACTGCATAGGTCAGTTGTTCCAAAGTTGTGGGTGGCTGAGGACGGTTGGCCAGTTGTCGACCCATCATGTCCCACACATGCTCAATAGGACTGAGGTCCGGGGATCTGGCGGGTCATTCTAAGGTTGTGATGTCGTGGAGAGCTTCTCTGGAGATGCGTGCAGTCTGAACCCGGGCATTGTCCTGCTGAAATATCTCATTAGCAATGTTCGCCATCATAGGGACAACCACTGGATTGAGTACCGTATCAACGTACTGTCGAGCAGTCATAGTGCCCTCAACAAGCACTAATTGTGATTTCACATTAAAGCCAATAGCTCCCCAGACCATAGTGCTTGGTGTTGGCCCTGCGTGCCTTTCGACAATAAGATCTGGGCGGCCCCTCTCCCCGGTACGTCGGCGCACACGATTCCGGCGATCACTGCGGGCAAGACAGAAACGCGATTCATCACTAAAGACGACCCTATATCATTCGTCAACCCACGTCGATCTCGCTGTTCTGGGGTCAATGGAACACCTTCTGCAGGGACACGGGCTCGTAAGCCGGCTGCACGCAGGCGATTACCACTGGTGTGTTGTGTAACGTGGGGTGCCACAGCTGCTCGAATTTGCGCTGCTGTTGCATGGGGTTCCGTCCGGGACATCCGAATGATGCGGCGATCCTCTCTCACAGTTGTATATCGCGCTGGGCCTGTGCCAGGTTTACGAGTGTGGGTACCTTCATTTGACCACTGCTGCCATACACGTTGTACCGTAGATGCCTGTCGGCCAACACGTGCAGCGACAGTCCTTAGCGATGATCCAGCCTCACACAGCCCATTTATCCGAGCCCTCTCAAACGGCGACAGTTGTTGATAGCGTGCTCTTCTCTGTCGCCGAGGCATGTTTGACGGGGAACACTTCACTGCACAGACTGCAAGTCAACTACCCTACACCAGAGTCCGTATACTGGAGTTGATTCCTCCGCGACCAATCACGTGGGTAGACCTGTAGCAACAATCTAATGGGTCTGAAACTTTGATCGTTTATATACCTACATGCCATCGTTCCATATCTTGAAAATCAACACAAACGACCAATGCCTTCATGGTGTTGCAATTTCCATTTTCTTAAGTGCAGAGTTCCTCCCTTTTGACTCTAAAAATTATAAGGATTGAACGGCGAAACCAGGTAAAAAATAACTCATGGCGAAGTTGCCAAATGAAACGAAACCTGACATTTAGATTATGTAACAAAATAACTTAGACTAAGGCAATGATTGTCAGAGTTGGCAAAATATGGCAATCAACATTAGCAAGCACAAACCTGCCCTTGGACCACATCCTCATTGCATAAGGCGGTTAGTCTGGTATTACGTTATACAACTCCCAACCGATTCTGACAACACAATGCATTCTCCTGAATGCGCTGTCCTTCCTACTGCTGGCTCTACGCGTCCTCATTAGCATTTAAACATCTGTCTTCTTGTGCACTTGCACAACCACTTATTATCTGTACACCACATGCTAATCTCACTTTCTTTTCACATAATTTTTTCACTACACTTAAGAATATATTCAAATTACCATTGTTGTTCCATTCTTTCGAGATCCACACAATAATTTTATGATAAACACTGATTCTACACATTTCTTGCTATTTGTCACTTAGGAACTTTTTCCTCAACATTACTGTTTCCCCACACGCCCCTACCAAATGTAAGTCATCCGTCTTATCCCCGCATAAAATACATAATGAGCTACCTTTCCTCCTGATCCAACCCTCATTTCTGTATAGACCCAAGAGCCACCAAATTATTCACCCTTTCCGTTTCCTGTCCCCAAACCTTATGTTAATATCGGAGACTTGGGCAACCTCATAATATAAACTAAGAGAAGCTCTCTTCCTACAGTCTTCTACCATTCTTTGCATTTGTATGTCCTTAATTCTAGCTCTCAGAGCTGTCTGCCTACTACCTCCTTTCCCCTTCCATGTCTCAAACCAAATATAACCCATTCCTACACTCTCAACATAGTTTTTAATTTTACACAACCAATCCCCTATGTAACTATCCTTTAAAAGCTGTTTGTATGATTCTTGTAATATTGGGCCACCCTGCCCTCTTTTCAACCCCATCCAGTAATTCAGAACCCTTCTGACACAATCTACTTCTATATATACTCCACATAATAATAACGCCCCCACATTCGCTGTACACTGAAGCAATCTCATAATTACCTTACTAAATTTATATATGATTTGGTTTAATGTATCCCTTTTCTTTTCAAGACCCCTCAGTTCTACCCCATATAACGCTCTGCTTAGCACTAACGTTCTTAATACTAGTCTCAAAATCTTATAATTTATCCCCAGGAATATTGTCACTAAACTCTTTACCAAAGACAGTGCTGCCATCCCTTTCAACTTTGCCCTCTTAATGTGATCTCCCCATCCTCCTTTTTATTTAGCAACGCTCCTAAATACTCTATCTCATCTACTTCTTCTATGCACTCCTCCTGTAATATCCAATTCCTTTCCTTTTTTCTCCTCCTATTATTTCGTACAACTAGCACCTTCGATTTATTACTGTTCATTTTTAATGCCCACTTCCCAGCAAACACCGACAACTCTTTTAAACTCTTTTGTAATCCCCCTCCTATTAAGGCCATTAGGGTGACATCATCTGCTGAAATCAGTCCTGGGATCTCTAGTTTTCTACTACTGGCACTGCCCATTTTTCATTCCCGTGCCCTTCCAGAATATCATTAATGAATAGTAGACATAGCAACGGCGAGAGTTTACATCCTTCTTTTAACCCTATTTTACAATCAACAGGCTCACTAATATTAAATTCTATTCTATCTTAATGCAACAATATACCTTATGGTATATCGCCTCGATCGCTTGTACCATCTTCCTAGAGACTTCCAACCTGCCTAATTTTCCTATCACAGCTGCTCTACTCACCGTGCCGAACGCTTTTTCAAAGTCTATGGCTGCTAAGTAAACACAGCCTCGTTCCCTACTTAAGTATTTACAAATATCTATTATCATCTTTACTGTCAAAATGTTATCTATTGTCATCCTTCCTTTTCGAAATCCTCCCTGGAGCATTGATATTATTGAATACTCTTCTGCCCAAATCGTTAACCTATGTGCCAAAACTCCTGTATAAATCTTACTCAAGAAGTCTAGTATCGTTATTCCTAGATAGTTACCGACATATTTTGTTTGCCTTCCTTTTCGTATATCGGACAAATGATCCCACATACCCACTCCTTAGGTATTTTACCACTATTGAAGATCTTGTTGAACAATTTTGTAATTCCTTCTCTCATCTGTCTGCATTTACATACCTCTTTCCAAAAAAAATTACTTATTCCATTCCTTCCTCCCGCCGACCTACCCTTCAGTTTGCTTAACACATCCCGTACTTCCTCTATGGAGATATCTTTGTCAAGTTCAAATATACTAACTTCCATATTTCTCAAAGAAACCATTATCCCATCCCCAACTTTCAGTTGTCCTTGTCCGCTATAAACCGCCGAAGTATATCCCCCACTGATCATAATCAATCTAAACTTTCTCGACACTTTTCCCTCCTTTATTAATTTTGTTTATTCTTTCCCATACTCTCTCCACTTTATTTGACCTACATGCTCTATTAATTAACTCTGTTAGTTCCATAGTCCATAGCTTACTCCTCTCGACGATTTTCTTTTTGTACTCCATCCTTAATCTACAGAAAGTTTCTCTTTCTTCATTACCTCCACTCAATCTATATTTTTTCAGAGCCTTCAAACCTGAACACCTTAATGCTTCGCATTCTTTATTGTACCATTCATCCCCTCCCCTTTTCCTTCTTTCCAGCCCTTGCTCTATCCGGGCGGCTCTCCTTATTGGATATTCAATTAGATCTAACGCTCTATCGATATTATTTTCTTCCAAGGCTACTTCCCATCTGCATCTGATTAACTCTATCTCATTCTTCATGCAGTTATCCAGTTCTCTTCGTGAATTCTCAGCCAAATTATATTTAGGGTAGCACTTACCCCTCTCTACCAGCTTCTTTCTGGCCCCCTCCTTTCCTTCACCTCCACCTCATTCTAACCACACCCCTACAGGCGCATGGTGTGATTCGAACCAATCTTCAATTTCTATCCTTAAGATTTTCCCTAGCATACCTTCCGAACACATCACTAAGTCAATCACACTTCCCCCTGTGCTGTAATATACGTCAATTTACCTTCTCGATACCCCTCCCAAAAGCCATTTAGGATATGGAATTTCCCTTTCTCACAAAAATCCAGTAGCCTTCCACCGCAGCTGTTTTTTCTTTATTTTTACTTCTTCTATCTACCCTGAGGTCTGTCTCATCTTCTTTATTGAACATTGAGTTTCGTCCCCTCTTCTAGCATTCCAGTCACCAAGTAGTAATATTTCGTCCTCTTCATACATCTCCCTAACAACGCTGGTTTCTGGAAGTAAGTCCTCAAAAAACTTATCATTAGCATAAGGAGATCCCTTGGGGTGACAGTAAACAAACGCCATACATACATTTCTTTCTCGTCTCATCTTCCTCCCTATGTTCAGTCTTAACCAAATTACTTCATCTAGCTCGTTCTCAATTTCCTCTTCTAATTCACTGACCTCTTCCTTAATTAATACAACTATTCCTGGCATTTGCCCATTATTAGTCTGCTTGTTTATTGACTTACATTAACAGTAAATCTGCCCCAAGTTATGTCCTTCCCTGGTGGTATCCAAGTCTCCAATAGTGCAACAATATCAACATTTTCGACCATCTTTATCATCTCATTATTACTTATTTTACTTAGTAATCCTTCAATACTCACAAATCCTACCTTCAGATCTAGTTACAACTTGCCTTCTCTTCCTTTCCCATTACTTCTTTATTTTTACTTCTCGTCACCACCGCATTCTCCCCTTCTATCTCCATCCCATCATATTTTGACAATTTCTGACGTTCTTTCCTGTCTTTCTCCTCCGTACCCTTGTTTTCCTTGCCCCAGAGATCTTTTAGGCTCCTGCTTCTCTCCTTCATCATAGTGCCTTTCCCATTTTTCTCATCGCTCGACCCACTTCCTACTTTATTATACCCATATCCTCTGGACTCTACATTGGGTTTTCCTAGGGCATCAAACACACCACCTCCAGCGCCTGACCCCTTGGGCATAACCCCACACTGCCTTGCTCACTTTTCTCTTCGTTGGTTTCAGTTCTTACCTCGGCCTCTTGCTCCTCTTGAACTGCCGCCTGCCTTCTCTCTTGCCTTGAACCCAGGTCCTCTTCATTCTTGAGCTTCTTTTCCATAGCTTCCAGATCTGCTACTGTCCAAAAACGCCTCCACTTACGTTGGAAAAAACAACTGTTGCCCACTTATATGCGCCTTCAGCCCCTGAGATCTTGCTCTCCCTCGATGTCTCTTCCGCATCTTCAGATTCTGTCCCGTTACGTAGTCAAATACCATAACAACTACGATAACGGCAGCCCAAAAATACGAACTAGTTCTTCAATAACAAGTGGAAGCACAAACAGACACAATTCACTCCACACAAAACTACAAATAAAAAAGAACATACCTTAACTAGTGGAGTGGTGTCACAACAAACCGTGGATAATTAAGTAAACCACTGTACTGGATACATAATATGAGTGAAAGAAAGAACAACAAGTATTTTCTTAAGAAGGTTAATATAATTTTACTCTGAAATCCAAAGTAGAACAATTTCCTTGAAAGATAAACCGTCCTTGAAAGGAAGAAAAAACTCCCCTATAAAATAATTAATTAACAACTCAGTTAATAAAAATGGTCGACCAATCTAAGATAACAGAATAAAACTACATGATAATTACATTAAGTGAGTAATACCTTTGTGATTCAACTCGAAGGGTACCATCAAGGTACAAGATTTCTTTTCATTTACTCTTACATTCATAAACTAATTATTTTTCATCAGGATAATATGATCACGGAGCTTTCGCTAGGGATTCAGACTTGTTAAGAGTCAAACAAATTAAACACAAATAGAATAAGCAGTCTCGAAGACAGACAAAACAAACACAAATGAGATAAAGATAAAGTCACGAAAAGGGTAGAATAAAGTGACAAAGTCACACAGACACAAAAGCTCACGAGGAGAAAAAAAATTCTTATTGTGTCAGTCCCAAAAAGCTCTCCCTGTGGGTGGGGGCGATAGAATAACACCCACGGTATCCCCTGCCTGTCGTAAGAGGCGACTAAAAGGGGCCCCAGGGGCTCTGAACTTTGGAGCGTGGGTTGGCTACCAGGGGTACCTCAGCTGAGTCCTGGCATTGCTTCCAATTACTTGTGCCAGGCTCCTCACTTTCACCTATCCTATACGACCTTCCTTGGTCAACTCTTGTTCGTTTCCGACCCCGACGCTATTAGGTTTGCGAGGTCTAGGAATTCTTTCATTTTCACGCCCTTCGCGAACCTTGCCTTTCTTTGGCCGATACCTTCATTTTTCGAAGTGTCGGATCCCTTCTATTTTTCTCTCTGATTAGTGTTATATAGACGATGGTTGCCTAGTTGCACTTCCTCTTAAAACAATAATCACCACCACCCAAAAAAACAATCACCACCATGACTACAGTGTTGCCATGTTAACCAACATACAGGGGCGGCCGTACCTTATGTGCTGAACTGCTGCAGCACATTGTCTATCTGAAAAATACATTACTTTAAAAATATTATCTACAATCGAATACAGTGCATTAAAGACGTCAGCCAAATAATAGTATATCATTCAACTCCCCTCACAACCAGGTAATTAGCCGTGCGCTTAACGCCGGGTGCTGTGCAGATCACAGCTCAGCGAGTATTTGTAAGCTTTTTGCCAGAACGCAAGAACTCTGTCCTTTGCGCACGCGTGCCCAACTTTTCCGATGTGCTGTGGAAACAAGAGCCAAGACCGCCAAGACATCACTTCACAGCGAGTCATCGTTGGACCACAGAGAGACAGCACTAGTTACACTAGCATTTCGACCGAAATGAGAACATGGCACCTCTTGACTCAGCGGTAGTATTTAAGAGAGGACCGCTCAAAGCAAAGGGGAAAACAAAATACTGTAGCCAAAAGCTGTTCCCACCAGGTCTTTCAGTACTCCCAACTTGCTAATTTCATAGCCACATTTGTAAATCGATGAACTATAAAAATTGTACTTTTTATGTTGTCAAAATAAGGACATGATATTGTGATTTTCTTTAATTACAAAATATCTTGTTTATAAATTTCACTATAACAAAAACAAAACCCCATGGCACTACAGCCCTTGAAGGGCATTGGCCTACCAAGCGACCGTTGCTCAGCCCGAAGGCCTGCAGATTACGAGCTGTCATGTGGTCAGCTCGACGAATCCTGTCGGCCGTTATTCTTGGCTTTCCAGACCGGGGTCGCTATCTCACCGTCAGATAGCTCCTCAATTCTAATCACGTAGGCCGAGTGGACCTCGAACCAGCCCCCAGGTCCAGGTAAAAGTCCCTGACCAGGCCGGGAATCAAACCCGGGCCCTCCGGGTAAGAGGCAGGCACGCTACCCCTACACCACGGGACCGGCTTCACTATAACAACATGACATGTAATTTTGCATTACGACGTTGCTGGTTTTATTTCAGTTATTTTGGTAACACAGAGAAGTTCTGTTTCTACGCGCTAACACCAAGTCTTTCTGACAGGTGTTATTGTGTGAGTAATATGTATATTTGTTGGGGTTGTTTGCGTGTTTGTTCATTATGGAAACTCAGTGGAGAGGCTCTTGGAAACCACATATGTTTCTAAATGTTTTTATTGTTTGGAGGGGGAATAGATTACAGCACACAACTGATTTTCTGCACCAGGCGCCATTGCCAACATACGCCACCAAGGGCTAATAGCAACAACCAATCCCAAACAATGAAGCGTAACAATGGTTGTAAAGAAAAGGAAACCAAAGAAATTCAGACGGCACAACTACAAATTACAAGATAAATTAAAAGGAATAGCAGGAATAAAATTAAAAGATAAGCAAATTTAATTTCTGACACGCTGGAGAAAACGCCCATGGTCCTTAAACCTTTCAAACCTCCCAGCGGGAGGAATTCCTTGAGGTACATTAAAAGGGGAATACAGCTTAACTCCCAAAAAATTACTTAAATAATAATAATAATAATAATAATAATAATAATAATAATAATAATAATAATAATAATAATAATAATAATAATAATAATGTACCGGGAGGTACACGCCTACGCCGCACTTTTAAATCTTGCGCCAATAAAACCTCCTCTACAGGAGAAACTCTGAATTTAAAAATGGACCCACTTGTAAATTTTCTCAGAAGATGTCAATACCGTAATATTTTTGGTGAAGTTTCCTGAACTGTGTGAAATTCTACTTGTTTTGTTTTCCATTCAGCAAGACGTATGGATATTCACTCATAGAGGTCACTACAAAAACTATGATCATGCACCCTGGTGCGAAGTGAAAGAACCTTTCAGAAGAAATTTTGTTTTCATAAGTATTTCCTTTACTATATTTCGTTCATTCATTTTCGGGTTGGCAATGTTTATCGTCTCTTCCCGCCTGTTTTGATTTTAACCAATCAAGAATTTCTGTAATTAATTTTCAGCCTATCATAGGTTTCTTCTTCGATTTGGTGTGTAATTGTAAGCTACCCAATAAAATTGAGTGGATGTGGCTGAATTTATTCATGAAAGGTCTCGAACTTTCCCCGAGGATTTATAAACTGCTGATTTTCACGTCTCTTGGTCACTTGATCAACATCTAACCTAGTGTGTGAACGTGTAGCAGGAGGCGGGAGGTGCCTCTTTCATCAGGCAGCAGGTCTTCAGTAAGGTAATGGCCGTTTAACATCTTTATTTCTTGCTAGCTCAGCAGTTTAACCCGTGGGAAAGGTCCGAAATCTTTACAATGTAACCTATCTTTCCAACACGTAATTTTCTGCCGTTTGATGTAAAAACTTCATAAAATCTGTAAGTGTAATTCGGGGATAGAGAGTGATTTACTCTCTCGAGCTCCCCTTCAATTTGGTTTGAGGTGACTACGTTTTGGTAACCGGTTCTCTTCCTTAATGTTTTAAATTTCTTTCTTATACAAGTCACCTCCATGGTTTGGGAATAGCCCCTGTGTCATCGGCCTAGTGCCTTTTCAGGTTTTAAGAATGCATGTGTAGGAGCGCAAATACACGACTCCATTCCTTTTGGTATTTCGGGCCATTTACTTACACTGTTATTTTTCTGCTAAGTCCCAGTAGGTTGGGTATAAGATACCCCCGTTTCATTTTGTAAGTGGTGCCTTAATGGCAAGTAACTGTAAAGTCTACTATTGCCTTGAAGAGGCTTGAAAAACTGAGAGCGTGTCAGCTCTTTTCTTGTGTTGTAAAAGTGCCTCTGGGTGGCCTGATATTGTAATTGGGAGCAAGTGCTCCATGTATCAGGGGTTTTCTGCCCTTTTGGAACAAATTGTTGCTTGGTTAAAGTTGAACTAGGAGCTCAAAAGTTGTAAAGCTAGGGGCTTGTAGCCCAAGTGTGTCTTGGATTTGAAATTTTGGATTTTTCTAAGCCTTTTTCTTAAATTGCTATATCGTTGTTATACCATCTAGAGAAAACTTGTTAACTTTTGTTATTCTCGCTGGTTGAAACTCAAAAAATATTATCTTTGTTAAAGTTTTAATTTAACTTCGATTTGGTAGTTAGACCCATTCACCCCGGCACCTTCTTTCACCTCTGCTAATCCACCAAACCACGGTAATAATAATAATAATAATAATAATAATAATAATAATAATAATAATAATAATAATAATAATAATAATAATAATAATAATAATAATAATAATTGTACCGGGAGGTACACCCCAACGCCGCGCATTTGAATCTTGGGCCAAAAAAACTCCTCTACAGGAGAAACACTGAACTTGAAACTAGACCTATTTAAACCTTTACTCAGAAGATGTCACTACTGTAATTTCGTTATTGTGAAGTTTCCAGTACTGTGTGAATTTCAACTTGTTTTTGTTTTCCGTTCATCAAGAAGTTTTGGACATTCTCTCATAGATGTCACTGCTAGAAAACTATAATCATGCACCATGGTGCGAAGTGAAAGAACTTTGATTTGAAGAAGTTTTGTATTCATTTGGTTCTTTTTTACTAATTGATATTCATTTATTTTTGGGTTGGCAATATTTATATTTTCTTTCCGCCAGTTTTGAATCCAGCCAATCCCTAATTTTTGTAATTAATTTCCAACCAATCCTGGATTTCTTCTTCGACTTTGAGTGTAAATTTTGAATCGTCCAATAAAATTGAGAGGGTGTGGCTTGATTACTCATGAATGGTCTCGAACTTTCCCCGAGGGTTTATAAACTGCGGATTTCACGTCTCTTGGACAATTGATTGTCATCTAAGTGTGTGTGTCAAGCAGGAGGCAGGAGGCGCCTCTTTCATCAGGCAGCAGTTCTTCAGCAAGGTAATGGCCGTTTAACATCTTTATTTCTTGCTAGCCCCGCAGCTTAACCCAAGGGAAAGGTCCGAAACCTTAACTATGTAACCAACTTCTCTAAAATGTAAGTTCTGCCGGCTAATTTGAAAATTTCATAAAATCTCTAACTGTAATTCGGGAATAGAGAGTGATTTACCCTCTCGAGCTCCCCTCCATTTTGGTTTGAGGTGACTACGTTTTGTAACTGGTTTTCTTCCTTTCCGCAATGTCTTAAATTATTCTCATACGAGTCACCTCCATAGTTTGGGAATAGCCCCTGTTTCATCGGCCTAGTGCCCCTTAGGTTTTCAGACTTCATATCTTGGATTGCAGATACACGCCTCCATTCTATTGGTGTTTCGGGCCATTTACTTAACCTGTTCTTTTCTACTACGGCCCAATAGGTTGGGTACTCGATATCCCGGTTTCAGATTTTGTAAGTGGTGCCTTGATGGCAAGTAATTGTAATTTTCTGATATTGCTTTGAGTAGGCCTGAGAAGTGAGAGCACGTTAGCTCTTTTTCTATTGTTGTAAAAGTGCCTCTGTGGAGGCCTGATATTGTAATTGCTGGAGCAAGGGCTCCATGTATTAGGGGATTTCTGTCCTTAAGTAAAATTGTGTCTTTGTAAATTTTGAGCTGAGTGCTCAATAATTGTGAAGCGAGGGGCTGGAAGCCCTGATTACTAAACAGTCACTAAATTTTGGATTTTCATGCTTTGTATAAACTTTGTCATGGTGCCTGAAATGTTATTGTTATCTCACTAAGTGAAAAGTTGTTAAAGTTTTGTTGTTGATTTTTGAAATCCTAAAGAAATATACCCTTTGTTACAGTTTTAAATTAACTTTGATTTGGTAGTTAGACCCATTCACCCCGGCACCTTCTTTCACCTCTGCTGGTCCACGGGTATCCCCGTAACAAGTGGTAGCAGAGCGTGGTTGAATTAAGCCCCTTTTGACGGCTAAACATAAGATTCGATTTATACTCTAACAATTTTCTCAGTCGCTGAAATTTTCCCTTCTTATTTTCTAAATTTGTAAATTTTTGGGTCATCGTGTCCGCGAAGTCCTTCATCCCGGCTACTTGCGCAAGGAGGAATTAATTTACGAATTATCTATTAGAAATGTTCAGTCTGGAGGCACGGTTGCGGCAGATACCACCAAGCTTAAGAAATCCCTGGAATTACCTATTATTCTCGCAACCTTGGGATAGAAGGATATTGATGAGGCTCTGTCCACCATCACAGACAACACCACTGAGCTAGGATCTGTAGTTAGTTTTTTGAAGTGAGTGTTCTTTCTGCTAACCAACTTAAAAGAGTACAGACTAGTTTGTTCCATTTTACCATAGAGTTAGCGATCTATTGTCTCTTAACTTAAACGAAATTCAGGGTAAGGAGGCAAGTAATCTTGTTGAACACCTGCCCAATATGTCCAGTAAAGTTAATCAATAATAATAATTTCGTGTGGCTATTTCTAGCCGAGTGCAGCCTTTGTAAGGCAGACCCTCCGACGAGGGTGTGCGGCATCTGCCATGAGTTAATCAATTGTTAACTGGGACTGCTAGTCCCAAGACCGACCAAGCCACTGTTGTAAACACCGTAAGGGAAGAAGACCCGTCCAAGAAAGTAGAAAGCGAAAAATCGGTAGCTACGCAACAAACTTCTGCCCCATTAGGAAATGAGTCTGATCGTCGTATCTCAATTCCACCTTTCTTTTAAATAACGCTGCATCTGAAGCTTCTTCGCCCTCTTAGGCCTTTACCCAACATGTCACCTGGGTTTAGTAGTTTGCCTCACCCTTTGGCTATATTGCTTAGGGGAATTTCCAAATTTTCCATCAAATCTACCAATGATGTAATTGCATTTTTAAGGTTTTTAGTTGAATTCCAGGATCACGCTCTAGTGTTTTATCTCTCTCCATCGCAAATTCTTCAAATTATTTACCCTCACTCCACAGGCGTCCTCTCGGACAAGATAGTTAGAGCAATAGCTGAACAATCATCTATAGAAGACTTCCACGCCCACTTGCTAGCTAATTTCATTCCGGCTCGAGCCATGTATTCCTTAATACAAAAATACTATTACAGAGTACAGCGACTGGATGAAAACTTGGCAGACTTCATCCAAGATATTAAGTTTTACACTAGGGTATTTGCTCTTCAATTCCCCGAAGATCAAATTGTGCAGACCATTGTGGAAGGCATTTCCCCACCCTATAGGTCATACTTGTGTTTTGCGTCGCGCCCGCAAACTTTTGCTGAGTTAGAGGCTATGGCTGTATCAGCCGAAGGAGTTAGGCATGCCGACACCTTACGAGTCGCTCAGGAGACCCCTCCGTCCTCGGGTAATTTTCGGCCTCAACCTCGCCGTACCTTCACTTCCCGCAAATGTTATGCTTGTGGATCGGCAGATCATCTCCGTAATAAATTCCCTTTGATTAAATCCAGTGGAACAAAGAATGGAGCAGGTTCATCACAAGGATGTTTCAAGTGCGGCTCCTTCAATCACCTCGTCAAGAATTCCCCAACGCCAATAGCACCCCCTCCTGTTCAACTTCTGGTGCAACCTCCACGAACTCGAATAATAGGCAATGACTAGTGTCATCGACTGAGTAGGCAGGCTCATCTTTTCCAGGCTCAGCCCTTGTTAAACCCAGCGAAAGCACAGGTACGAATCAGGGTTCTTCTAATTTATCCTTGGAAGCTCATAAAGAATGCCTTAGGATTGCAGCCGAGTCTCCCGCACGGGTACCTTTTCTAAAAATTGAGTTCAACAATGAACCGGTCACCGCCCTGTTAGACTCTGGGAGCGTTTGTTCTATTATTTCGGCTGAATGGTACTCAAAATAAAATCTGTCTGTAAATTTCCTGATTATCGTTCGTTTTCGGTTCAAAGTGTTTCGGCTAACTCCTCTCCCTTAGAAATTTTAGGGTTTATCTTCGCCAAAATTCGGATCTCTAAATTTACTTGGAAAGTTAAATTGTTTGTGGCTAAGAACTTGTCTTGCCCGATAATACTAGGAGCAAACTTCAGGTCTCATACCGGTCTAGTGCTCGACATTCAGAGCAAGTCGTGCACTTTCAAATTTGCTAGTAACTGTAAAATTCCTTTGCTTAAATGTAATCCTGCATCATGTTCATCGGTTTCGCCTACCCAGGTTGAGATGTTGTTAGACCTTAGACATCTACCTGAGGAGCAGGCTGATAGTATTCGTAAGTTATGTCAGTCGTTTCCTGATGTCTTTTCTGATACTCTTGGGGTTACTGACCTTATTGAATACAAGATAGAGGTTACGGATTCTATCCCCGTTAGGTTTCCACCTTACAGGTTATCTCCACCTAAAATGAAGGCTCTGAAGGAGATCATAGATCAGATGCTGAAAGATGGTATAATTCGGCCCCCTAAGTCGGCATATTCCTCGCCTATTTTGTTGGTTCCGAAACCCCAAGGTGGCTTCAGGCCTGTGATTGACTATAGGGCTTTAAATCGGAAGGTGGTGTTACAATCTGTGCCTCTTCCCGACCTACACTCATGTTTTTCGTGGTTTCGGAAAGATAAGTTCTTTACCTAGACCTTAATCAGGCATATAATCAAATATCTCACAGCTTTTGCAACGGACTGGAATTTGTATGAGTACAACTGCGTGCCTTTTGGGCTCCCCAAGGGAGCAGCTGTGCTTACCAGACTGCTAGGTAGGGTCTTCTCTGACATCAAGTTTGAATACTTATACCACTATCTTGATGATGTCGTCGTAGTTTCTGAGACCTTTGAAGAACACCTTGATCATCTAAAAGAGGTCCTTAATCGCCTTCGTAAGGCAGGTTTAACTATAAAGTTATCTAAGGTCACTTTTGCCAAGCCTTCCATGTCATTTCTAGGGCATATTGTGTCACCCGATGGTGTTGCCATTGATCATCCAGAACACAGGCCATCCGTGATTTCAAACCTCCTAAGGACATCAAAGGTATTGTCCGGTTCATCGGCATGGTGAATTTCTTCAGGAAATTTATTCCTAACTTCGCTAACAGAGCGGCGCCTTTGAACTTACTTCGTACGAAAGGCGTCAAATTTGAGTGGGGGTCTTCTCAACGAGCCGCTTTCGAAGACGTGAAATTAGCTCTTTGTAATGCCCCTTTTCTTGCTATGCCTGATTTCTCGAATAAATTCATCGTTCAAACCGACGCGTCGTCGTCGGCGGTGGCTGCCGTGCTTCTTCAAGAGACTGAACTCAGAAGGAGACCCATCGCCTATGCATTTAGGACATTTTCGGCTCAAGAAGCCAAGTATTCGATCTATGAACTTGAGGGTTTGGCAGTCTTATTTCCTTTAGATAAGTTCCGACTCTACCTGGAACACGTCAAGTTTGATCTGGAAACAGATAACCAAGCCTTAAGCTGGGTCTTAGCTAGGCCGCGTCGTACTGGTCGTATAGCCCGATGGGCCATCAGGATTTCGGCCTTCCAATTTGACGTTAGGCATATAAGAGGATCTGAAAATGTTGTGGCGGATGGACTAAGCCGCATGTTTGCTAATGATGTAGAGACCTCCGAAGTGGAAGATAGTTCTTCCCTTCCCACGCCCATACCTTCGGGCATTAATGCCATTCTAACCGATCCCCCCATGTTGTTTAGGGACATTGAAAAATATCAACGTGAAGATCCAGTGCTGGCTCCTATTATGGAAACCCTTCCTTCTGGGGAACATGTGTTGAGGAATGGAGTTTGATGTTGCCCGTCGAGACATGATCAGATGAAAGTTGTGGTTCCAGCTGTCCTTGTACCTATGATCTTCAAGTACTACCATGAGACCCCATTAGGGGGACATTTAGGAATCTTCAAAACTCGAGAAAAGATCCGAGAGATGTTTATCTCGAAAGGTATGGACGATGAAATTCGAGAATTAGTAAAAGCTTGTAAATATTGTTTGCTCAGTAAACCCACATTGTCCACTAACCTCGGTCTATTATCTTCTCATCAAGCGTCGCGCCCCATGGAACGCCTCTATATCGAATACGTAGGATCCTTCCCCCAATCAAAGGGGAATGCCAACAAATTCATTCTTGTGTGTGTAGATGGTTTCACAAGATTTTCCTGGTTATTTCCGACTAAGCTGGCTACCGCTCAGTCCACTATTCCTTGTTTAAATTCCATCTTTGCTTCTTTTGTTCCGTGTCAATATTTAGTTTCTGATAATGCTAAATCCTTTACCTCCAATCTCTTTCGTAAATTCTGTTTTGATCTGTCCATCTCTCATGTAACTACATCGGCGTATTATCCTCAACCATCTCTGGCTGAGCGGGTCAATCGTAATCTGAGATCGGCTCTAATTGCTTATCATCATGATGATCACTCCAGGTGGGATACGTCCCTGCATTGGTTGACCTTTGCTTTGAATTCGGCAGTTCACGAGTCTCATAAGTTCACTCCTGCTTCTCTGAAATTTGTACCTAACACGCCGCTCTCTAACCTTTGGTCACTTAGTGATATTCTATAACATTAGAGATCTATGGAAGAAAGCGAAGGCCAATCTTAAAGTTTCTTATGAAAAGGTTAAGGAAAGGTATGAACGTGGACGGAGGCCCACCAATTTTAAAGTAGGAGATCAAGTCATGGTCAGAAACTTTGTTCCCGCGGGCAAGCTTGCCCCCAGATTTCATGGGCCGTGCATCATTTTGGATTTCTGACACAGGTTACCTTATTAGTGAGCAATCCAGCCACGGAGAGGATCTTTAGAGTGCACCTGTCTCAGGTGACACCTGCGTAATGTAATTGTTAACTTAGCCAGCAACGTTTAGTAGCAGTTCGAAAGTTATATTTTTTTGAGAGGCCTTCTGCCCCAAATTAGTGTGTTTCGTTATCTATGTAAAGGGTATGAACGATCTTCCCTCGGGTTTCCCTCGTGTCATTTCCTTTCTGGTCATTACCAAGCCCCCGTCTCCTGCATATCCGCACTATTGGCTAAAAGAATTAAATAGACTTCCAGGCCGCTTGCCCCTCAGCATCACCAACAAAGATCGTACCCTCTATTCTCAAGTTACCAACAACACCATTCTGTCGCCGAGGTCTTACTGTTTCAGTGTCCCCGAAGCCGTTCTTTTCCTTTGCTAGTTGCTTTACGTCGCACCGACTCAGATAGGTCTTATGGCGACGATGGGACAGGAAAGAGCTAGGAGTGAGAAGGAACCGGCCGTGGCCTTAATCAAAGTACAGCCCCAGCATTTGCCTGGTGTGAAAATGGGGAACCACGGAAAACCATTTTCGGCCGCAGCCGTTCGGCGCCGTACCACCACTAAGGTGGGGTACGGGCCCACTTCACTCCCGTGATGTCTACCTGTGTACGGCGCGCTGGAGTTCATCTCCCGGCAAAGGCTGATGGTCGGCGTCCCTTCCGCCAACTCATCTGGGGACTGTACATACACTTCTGCGGCGTCCTTCACCACGACTACACCTCTCATAGTAGCGGGAGACATGTATCTGAGGGTATTTGAGTGGTTCGAGCGAACTCAACTGGATATCGGCAGCGGCGGCAGGACTTGCCGTCAAAATTATCCAAATGTATTTCACGCTCTACGGCAACAAAGACACTCTAAAGCTGGAATTTTACAAGTGTCTACCATCCACAAAACTTAAAACATTTTCTTGATTTTTTTCAAAATTCTTCTGTGTCTCCCCTTGGAAGGACATTTGGGTGGGGGGAGGTCTGTACCAGGAGGTACACCCCAACGCCGCGCATTTGAATCTTGCGCCAAAAAACTCCTCTACAGGAGAAACACTGAACTTGAAACTAGACCTATTTAAACCTTTACTCAGATGTCACTACTGTAATTTCGTCATTGTGAAGTTCCCAGTACTGTGTGAATTTCAACTTGTTTTTGTTTTCCGTTCATCAAGAAGTTTTGGACATTCTCTCATAGATGTCACTGCTAGAAAACTATAATCATGCACCATGGTGCGAAGTGAAAGAACTTTGATTTGAAGAAGTTTTGTATTCATTTGGTTCTTTTTACTAATTGATATTCATTTATTTTTGGGTTGACAATATTTATATTTTCTTTCCGCCAGTTTTGAATCCAGCCAATCCCTAATTTTTGTAATTAATTTCCAACCAATCCTGGATTTCTTCTTCGACTTTGAGTGCAAATTTTGAATCGTCCAATAAAATTGAGAGGGTGTGGCTTGATTACTCATGAATGGTCTCGAACTTTCCCCGAGGGTTTATAAACTGCGGATTTCACGTCTCTTGGACAATTGATTGTCATCTAAGTGTGTGTGTCAAGCAGAAGGCAGGAGGCGCCTCTTTCATCAGGCAGCAGTTCTTCAGCAAGGTAATGGCCATTTAACATCTTTATTTCTTGCTAGCCCCGCAGCTTAACCCAAGGGAAAGGTCCGAAACCTTAACTATGTAACCAACTTCTCTAAAATGTAAGTTCTGCCGGCTAATTTGAAAATTTCATAAAATCTCTAACTGTAATTCGGGAATAGAGAGTGATTTACCCTCTCGAGCTCCCCTTCATATTGGTTTGAGGTGACTACGTTTTGTAACTGGTTTTCTTCCTTCCCGTAATGTCTTAAATTATTCGCATACGAGTCACCTCCATAGTTTGGGAATAGCCCCTGTTTCATCGGCCTAGTGCCCCTTAGGTTTTCAGACTTCATATCTTGGATTGCAGATATACGCCTCCATTCTATTGGTGTTTCGGGCCATTTACTTAACCTGTTCTTTTCTACTACGGCCCAATAGGTTGGGTACTCGATACCCCGGTTTCAAATTTTGTAAGTGGTGCCTTGATGGCAAGTAATTGTAATTTTCTGATATTGCTTTGAGTAGGCTTGAGAAGTGAGAGCACGTTAGCTCTTTTTCTATTGTTGTAAAAGTGTCTCTGCGGAGGCCTGATATTGTAATTGCTGGAGCAAGGGCTTTATGCATTAGGGGATTTCTGTCCTTAAGTAAAATTGTGTCTCTGTAAATTTTGAGCTGAGTGCTCAATAATTGTTAAGCGAGGGGCTGGAAGCCCTGATTACTAAGCAGTCACTAAATTTTGGATTTCCTTGCTTTGTCTAAACTTTGTCATGGTACCTGATATGTCATTGTTATCTCACTAAGTGAAAAGTTGTTAAAGTTTTGTTGTTGATTTTTGAAATCCTAAAGAAATATAACCTTTGTTACAGTTTTAAATTAACTTTGATTTGGAAGTTAGACCCATTCACCCCGGCACCTTCCTTCACCTCTGCTGGTCCACGGGTATCCTTGTAATAATAATAATAAGAAGAAGAAGAAGAAGAATTGTCCATAGTATCCTAAATTGGATGTAACATAATACACCTTCATACACATACGTATCATGATCACTTAGGATATGTATATATATATGTTAACTAGCAAGATACCCGTGCTTCGCTACGGCATTATACTGAAATTTAGAATTGAATGCTTATTGTTTTATATATAATCCGCCGAAATTCGCGATCTGACTCGTTTTCTGAGAGAATCCGCCAAAATTCGTGATCTGACTCGTTTTCTAATAGATTACGGCAAGTTTCCTCCCATTTTTCAATCTTTCTTTCCAGCAATCGATTTCGTACTTCCCGTGCTAAGTCCAGGTATTCCACCCGGTCAGTTGTGTCGATAATCTTTGCCATCTTTTCCTATAAGCATTTTTTAATATGGGTCAAATCCTTCAGGAGATCCAGCGTGGTGTCGTCTTCGGTGCCTTGGCGATACTGAACCCGTGGCCGGACTGCATTCTTAGTCATTACCCGTCCAGGAACCGTTTTCAGCGCGGTCCGCACATTTGACGACGGTCCAGAACATTATTATTATTATTATTATTATTATTATTATTATTATTATTATTATTATTATTATTATTATTATTATTATTATTATTATTATTATTATTATTATTATAGATGTTCTGGACCCCACAGCAAGATGCAAGACCGCTACTCGGCGGTAAATTACATCTGCTGCCATTGTCTTGTTGAAAATGTGACCAACACCATTGTCGCGCATAGGCAAGAGTGCTGGATTTCTGGCCATACGAACGACATACTTCCGTGCATTATTGACCTTATTATGGAGGTGAAAAATTGGGCGGTCAATCTCATTCCTATCGTTTATTTCAAATGTGTTTAAATTTTTATTTATATGCCAAGAGAATCTACTGTAGCCTAATCTAAGAACGTTCTCCGAAGGAAAAGATGATTCTTGAAAACGAACCCAGGAAAGATTTAAAATGATCGGTTTATGATCAGAATAAGTACATCGAAAATCTACAGCCTGTTTCCAGTCAATCGACAGGGTCAGGAAGGGAATGAATAAAGCCCCCATATAGCGGCGACAATAGGAATTGTGCCGGCAGCCGAAATCTGTCGCACTCCTCTGGGGCAATGATTAATGGATGACAAATGAAATGAAATTATATTGGACAGTGTTGTTGGAGTGAATGATGACAGAGAAAACCGGAGTATCCGGAGAAAAACCTGTGCCGCCTTTGTTTTGTCCAGCACGAATGTCACATGGAGAGACAGGGATTTGAACCACGGAACCCAGCTGTGAAAAGCCAGCGCGCTGCCGCTGAGCAACGGAGGCTCCTTATAAATACATTATGAACAGTGAAATCAATTGGTCTCACCTCCTTTTACACCTCACCGCCGTTAAGTTTATTTAGCCCCCCCCCCCCCGAAAAACCAAAAGATGGCGTGTTTATGTTAAAGGAGATTCCAAACACTAATGTTCACGTCTATTACCTTCAGTTTTGAGATTAAAATAATTCACTTTTTTCACTTTCACACTCCTCCCCCCCCCCCCCAAAGTAAATTTCCGGCAAGAAGTACTTCTTTCTTTAATAGTAAAGGATCTTCTAAATACCAATTATCACAACTGTAACTCTGTAACTTCTTCAGTTTTTGATTCATGTGTCCACATGAAAGGAATTCATCTCCTTTTCACTCCCGCCCCAGAGATGATTTGCCCCCCAAAACGCGTTTATCTTTGTTTTTAAAGGAGTTCCAAACACCAATTTTCACTTCAGTAGGCCCTAACAACTTTAGCTTTTAATAGATGTAAGTATTCTCATACATTTAAGTCAGTTAATTTTTCAATTCTATCACCGCCCCCCCCCCATTCATTGTATTTTCCGAGAATACGTGTTTCTTTACTTTTAAAGCAGATTCTAAATATCAAATTTCACGTCTGTAACGTCTTCATTTTTGAGATAACAGTAGCATAATTAAAAGAATACAACACCCTTTTCAGTCGCTTTACCCCCCCCCCCCCCTGCACCCAAGGCGTATTTCTGAAAACTTTATTTTTAATACAGATAAAAAATACCATTTTTCACTTCTGTAACATGTTCATGTTTTTTTGAGATATACTGTATAAATTCTCATTTTTAAATTTCACCCCCTTTTTAGTTCCCCTTAAGAGGAGTTTCCAAAATCAAATCACCTATGTTTCTTTATATTTACAGGAGATTCCAAATACCACTTTTTACGTCTGTATCATTCTATGTTTCTCAGATATTCTGTAGATATAGTCTTTCAAAAAATTCACCCCAATATGTCACTCCTGTTTAACCGCCATTAATTGGAATTTCCAAAAAAAAAAATACGTGTTTCTTTATTCTCGAAGGAGATCCCATATACAAATTTTCAGTTCTGTAATATCTTCAGTTTCTGAGATATATGTATCCTCATTAAAAGCATTCAACCCATTAATCACCCTTTTACACCCCTCCTATTCGGATTTACAGAAAACAAAAAATACGTGTTCCTTTATTTTTAAATGAGATTCTAAATATCAATTTTTACATGTGCAAACTTTTAAAGTTTTGAGATATAGATACACTCATTTTAAAAATTCACCCTCTTTTTCCCCCTCCCATTAACTGGATTTTCCAAAAACAAAAAGTACGTTTCCCTTTATTTTTAAAAGAGATCAAAAGTACAAATTTTCAGGTCTGTAATAGCTACAGTTTCTGAGATATAAGTACCGGTATCCTGATTAAAGGCATTCAACCCCTTTTACAGCCTTTTATACCCGTCCTATTGGGATTTTCTGAAAACAAAAAAATACGTGTTTCTTTATTTTTAATGATGATTCTAAATACCAATTTTTACATCTGTAAACTTTCAAAGTTTTGAGATATAGATACACTCATTTTCAAAATTCACCCCCTTTTCACTCCCGGATTAATTGGATTTTGCAAAAACAAAAAATACGTGTTTCTTTATTTTTAAAGGAGATCCAAAACACCAATTTTCAGGTTTATAATATCTTCAGTTTCTGAGATATAAGTATCCTCATTAAATGCATTCAACCCCTTTTTTCAGCCCTTTCCACCCCTCCTATTGGGATTTACAGAAAACAAAAAATACGTGTTTGTTTATTTTTAATGAAGGTTCTAAATACCAATTTTTACATCTGTAAACTTTCAAAGTTTTGAGATATACATACACTCATTTTAAAAATTCACCCCCTATTCCCCCTCCTATTAATTGGATTTTCCAAAAACAACAAAAACGTGTTTCTTTATTTTTAAAAGAGATCAAAAATACCAATTTTCAGGTCTGTAATATCTTCAGTTTCTGAGATATAAGTACTGGTATCCTGATTAAAGGCATTCAACCCATTTTTCACCCGTCCAGTTGGGATTTTCTGAAAACAAAAAAAAATACGTGTTTCCCTATTTTCAAAGAAGACTCTAAATACCAATTTTTACATTTGTAAACTTTTAAAGTTTTGAGATATAGATACACTTATTTTTAAATTTTAACCCCCTTTTTCACCCCCTTAGCGACGGAATATCCAAAAACCCTCTCTTAGCGAGCACTTACATCTTTTTAATGAATATATCCTCAAAGTTTCATTTCTTTATGCCCAGTAGTTTTGGCTCGGCGACGATGAATCAGTCAGTCAGTCAGTCAGTCAGTCAGTCAGTCAGTCAGTCAGGAATAGTTATTGCTTTTTATTTAAACAATCTAGTACGACTATAGCAATTTCGAAAGTCTTAAACAAGCCACAGTGCTAGAAGAGCGCACATTTCCCAGAATATCATTCCAGTCTTCGAAGGCAAGGTTCAATTTAAATGAAGGAGAAACTTACCGTTGTAGCATCAGGCTTGTAGTAACGTCAAAGCGTTAGTTGCTCCATACTCACGTAATGATAATATCACCAAATATTACGTTTACTACAGAAAAGAAGGGCGGTTTTCAAAATAAAATAAATAATTCTTTTGAGAATGGCAGAACGCCTTCGCACCAAAATATTATGTCGCATCCATAATGTGGGCTAAGGCCAGAAGCCGGAGCGAGTAACCAACACGTCCTTCCTCCAACATGGTCAAGCAGTTCTACATCTTAATGGGGGATAACTCGCCACTGCAAGAGAGCAGATCATCTAAGATTGCGAGGGGCTCCCTGATTGGTCGGAGGCGGAGCCACAGTACGACCACTCCGTAGGAGATGGCAGCACACAGCAGAATAAGAGTTAGGTATCGAGCGCAAGGCCCGGGGAATGCAAATAGGCCAGAACGAAAATGTCAGAGGAGAAGAGAAATGAACACGACAGATGCGTGTCAGATTCTCGTTACCTTCTTTCCCCATGTCTCTCTTAACCCAAATCCTTTTTCCTTGTAGGTTGCTCGAATTTCCTCTTATAATATCCGTCATTAGGGCAGATATCAATTGGACTTTTATTGGTCTGTGACCCTTCACTTTACCTACTCTGACCAAGTCGTCAATGTACACCTCACTAAAATTAATTTCCATTTTATTCTGTATAACGTCCACGACCTTGTATATAATATATACTTTGTCTCTGGACCATCTTCCTGCACCCATATATGAAAATACATTTCTTCGTCCTATCCTTGCTGATAGCTACTACCGCTCTCTTCAATATAACAATCTCCATTTCTAGACTTTTAACTTTCTCCCTTTACACCTACACCTCCTCCTCGTGATTTCCTACCTTTGTCTCAACCTCTACCGTCATCTTATTTATCCGAACACTCAGATCCTCCTGACCTTTGCTCACAGTCTCCAACTTTTCAAATATCCTATCAAAAGGGCATAGCTCCTTAACCACTTCTTTCACCACCTCCCGTATCTTCTCCATGTCTTCCCAATTCATGTTTCCGCCGGTATTCGGGTCGGAGTTCAATTCCACCCTCCCGATCACCAGCAGCACCTTTATCACCGCCACCACCAATAGCACCTTCCCCTTTCCAACCTTTCTTGCCGTCCGCTCCGTAGCTCTCCTCCACCTCCTCAGCCTGCTCCCGATAGCCACCCGGTACTGCTCAACTCCCGCCACGACTCTCCGCACTCACCACTCCATACGTCTACTCCTATCACTTGCTAAGGCTAGACTGTGCCTAAGAATATGATCTATGGACCTTGTGAAGTTTTCAACAACGACTCGCCCTGTATGATTGATGGTAAGTGTTCCAAGCGATACCCGAGAGACCTAATTGCTGACACTATCACAGGCAATGGCAGATACTTATTGTATCGTCGGCGATCATTTGCGGACAATGGGCGATCTGCAGTTGTGATGGTCAAAGAGCAAGACGCTAATGTGGACAATCGTTGGATGGATTAGGTCATATACGCCGATAATGCCCAAGGTTTTGATGTTCACATCTGTAACCAAGGTTACGCTGTTGTTCCCTTCGTTAACATTTTCAGATACGGCATTCCGCCGTGGAAATTTGTTACCGGGAATTTATTTCCCATTACGCGTCTTCCTTTATCTTCTCTGTGACTGGATGTCACAATTTTATTTTAAAACTTTACCTCGCCCCTGAGCGATTCTCTCATATTTCTTTGATGAAACCCTCCGCCTCTTCTCTTGGAGCGTTCGTTCCTGCTTGGTACTGTCTCCTGTTGGCAGCGCGTCTAACTCCGTTTGCTCTGACCAACGAGCGAGCGGCTGCTCCCTTCTGCCTAGCGGTAGCAGTGAGTGAGCGCTAGTCTACCATTCCGTGTTGAGCCGCCATGCAGTCAACTTGTGGAATGGAACGCGGTGGCGTATGGACTTGTCCAGTAACGATGGAGCCTGTATAAGCATCCTTGTGTAAGGGGTAAGCACCCTGGAATGTTTCTCAGGTCGTCTTTGTTTTGTCATCATTACTATGGATTATCGTATTTTAGAATTACTTCAGATATGCACGTCCGAGTGGTCTGTATCGTATGGGAATGATCTGCATATCATAATGCAGCTGTCCAAAAAATCTGTAAGTAACGTCTTGAATTGAATATTGTTGTCCTTCGGCTGTGGTTTTTTAAAGTCCTTCTGGACCAAGACTTCAGCTTCTCGTAGTCACCATTTTGAACTATATCGCGGAGCTTGTGAATATTATATACATCTTTCGAAACCTTAAAAATGATTTCTTCCTAAATTTATTTCTTTTGGAGGGCTTCTCCGATTGTATATTATAATTTATGCCTACTAACAAGTTGCGTTATTTCCATTTGAGTCGAGTCAAACCGTCTCACCGTGTTTGAAGTTGGGTTAATTACCGTTTAAATGTTTACTTTTACTATCGCCAGTAGGCTCCTTTAAAATATTATGTAATGGGTTATTAAATTCAAAATTATGTTACAAGCGGTTCAACTATCATGTGAGTTTCTGCAAGAGTTTTTCTATTATTATCTGGACCCATTCTTAATACAAATTTCCTTTCCCCTTTTTATCATGTTTTATTAACTTGTAGTTCTTGGAGTTAAGGGATCTTACGGTTTCTCTTTGTTTAACCTCGTATGAGCTTCCTATTGTTGCGTAGTGTTTCGGAATTGATTGTTCCATCTCCTTGTTTGGTCATTGCTATGGTGATGGTGATGATTATTGTTGATTGAGGAAGCCGGCGTGGCTGTTTCCTGCGGATGTACCGTACTTAATGTTTGTGGTGTACTGTATTTTATTTTAATTCTTCTATTCTAAGATTTTCCACACTTTCTTTGCTTCTTCATGGTAATATTTTTCTGGTTTATATATATCTTAATGTAACTGATTTAAAGTTAAGCTAGTGAATCATTACGGCGATATGCCATGTAGAAACTCAGAGGGACTTATTGATACCATCAGAATTTAACTACAAAGCTGGGAGTTTGTTTAAAGAAAGAAGTTAAGGATATACCTGATATCATTAAGTTAAATTTATGATAATAGGTTTAGCATTTCAACTATTTTCCTTTTGCGTTGCCCGATCGCTTTTCAAGTAGGGTTAGTCCCCTGGCTGTTAATCTTGTTCTCATTTTAAGGAATTGTTATTACTCATACCTTTTTAGATTTTTACTTGAAGGTGACCTTAATCTTTGCTTTCTGTTAATTTTTTCAAACCTTAATTTTGCTCTCTGTTAATTTAATTTTAAAGCTTAATTTTTGCTCAATTAAATTTCGCTATATTCCTTTAAAGTTGTACCCTTTTTTATACCGTATAAGGATGTTTCCTGCTCCACCCCTTCCATGTCTTTCCTCTGGGTTTTAAGGTAAGTCTTTCCTCAGTCTTATTTTGGGTTTTGTGTTTTAATTCTGTTGTTGTAAACATAATACCTTATTATTTGTGTCTACTCATTTCGATACCATGGCAGCGCAGTAAATGGCAGTCAGAGTTGGTGGCTTGATATGTTGGTACCATCTGCTCGTAGCTACAGTACCTATATAGTGGTCTCTTCCCTGTACGGCATTTAATTATAGAAGTGTTCAAATAAATAAAATCTTAAATGCCTTATGAAAAGAAGTGCATCTATCTTGTTTGAATATTTTAATAATTTGTTTCATGTACCTTCAGCATGGCGCGAGCTGTGTTATACCCTCACATGTTGCGGAAAGCTGAGTTAATATATGAGTTGACTATAAGGAATGCTGAACCTGCTGGTACTGCTGCCGAGTGCGCATCTCTCCTGTGTTCCTACATTTAGGTGCCCATTAATCTTCTACCTTTGAATAAGGACCAGATTGGTGAGTCTGTGAATACCATTTAATTAAACTTACATGAAATTAAAGTTTTAGTAAGATAATAATTTATGCATCAGGCTCCTACTAAGGCACAGATTAATAGACTGAAAGCTAGGGTGTACCACTACTCTGGTCGTATTCAGAATCTCTTGTCGCTTAAACATAAGCTGAGTTTATTAATGAATCCACAAGTTTATTAACCCTTTCCTCTAGCATCTCTGCATATTTAGATTGTATGATTGCCAGTAGAGAAATAGAGAACCTGTCTATTAACGAAAAGGGAAACTGCTCTAATTCTATGTCTGATGGTAGCGCTAACCCTGTTGTGTTCTCTCCCAGTAATCATCAAAACCAATGTTGTGTAGCTACGCCAGTTTTAGAAGATCTTTTGTCTCAGTTAAGTGCAACTCCTGGTCTCAACACACCAGGAGAACTGTTTCGCAAAATCAGGAATTTCTCTGTAAACCTCAATAGAGGAAAGTATCAGATTCTTAAGATTTTTGGTGGAAATGACTGAATTAGGAAGTGTATACTCCATTGATGATCTGGGCATTTTTCGGGCACTGTTCTCATATTGCGAAGAAATTTTAAAAAGGGGAAATTTCTGGAGCTATCTCGCAGAATCTGAAGGTAAGTGATTTCCATGAATTAGTCCTTTCTAATTTCATCCCTTACCTAGCTCTCCAAGGCTCAGTTCCAAAACATTGTTTCAGGATCCAATACCTCCATGAAAACCTTCTTAATTATATACTTGATCTCAGACTTTTCTGTGCAGTTTTTAAGACTTCTGTACCCAAGGAAGAGATGGTTTCTAGGATATTGAAGGGAATATCACCCTCCTATCGCTCGTACCTTTCGTTAACAGTGCCCTACTAATTTTGTTCAGTTGGAAGCCGCTTGCTCCTTCGCAGATGTGAAACATGGAGATGAATCAAGACCCATCCATCGACCTCCTGCTGTTAATCTTATGTGTCTTGCTCCCTCTGGTCCCTCTCAGTTAACCAAGAATTTAATGTTAACCACTTTAAAACTTCATGTTCTTCTGTAAACCGAAATGTTGGAAATTACTGCTATTTGTGTGGGTCTAGGCAACGCCACAAAAAGTACTGCCCAACTTCTTCTCGAAAGCGTGCCCAATAACTATTGGCTAAAACTAAAATGTGAAAAAGTGTTTAAACTAACCTTTCTGATGATTTTAACGAAGTAATATGTCCGCAAATGTGTAAAAAGATCTCTGCCAATATCGTACCCAAGTGTTAATGCTGAGGCGAATAATAAGCCATGGCTTTGATTGATTCAGGGAGTGCTGAATCTTTAAATATTGATTCAAGATAGTATAATTTGAAGAAGTGTGCTTGTAAACTGCCCCTCTTGCAACAAGTCGAAATTAAGTGTGTTACTCCTAACGGGAATAAGATGGAAATATTAGAATTCGTAAGAGTGAAACTTAGAATTGGTGATTTTACTTGGAAAATTCCATGTTTAGTGACTTTTAACCTCTCCTGCGATATGATTCCGGGTACCAATATCTTGTCTGGTGTTACATTAGTCTTGAACCTTCAGTGTAGACATTTTTCTTGAAGTTTTGCCCTAATCGTAAATTTGATTTGGTTGATATTCCCTTGCATGATCAAGACGTAATTTGTGTTGGTAACCTAACATCTGAGGAAATCTCTGACATTGATAATTTGGATCTTAATCATGTCTAAAAGTAAAGTTGAACAAGTACGTGTTCTGTGTAGAGAGTTCCATAAAGTGTTTACTAACAAACTGGGCTTGTCTAATGTTTATGAATACAAGATTGAATTATCCGACCATAATATTGTTAGATACCCCCTTACAGTCTTTCCCTTCCTCGCATGATTGAACTAAAGAAAATAGCTGATCAAATGTTGAAGGATGGGGTTACCAGGCCTTCTACTTCCCCCATATACCTCACTAGTTTTTCTTGTCCCTAAACTCTCTGGTGGATTCAGAGCTGTAGTTGATTACCGTTCTCTCAACAGAAAGTTCATCCTACAATCTATCCCGCTGCCTGATTTTCATACCTGTTTTGGGTGGTTGTTGGTGTCAAGTTCCTTACTCAATCAGGCATATTACCATAATTACTCTTCCCAAGGAATCCATTCCTCTGACGGTATTCATCACTGACTGGAATTTGTATGAAATTTTGAGGCTTCCTTTCAGTCTCTCGTGTGGCGCGGCCATCCTTACCCGGTTGCTGGATTCCATCTTCTCCGACACAAAGTTTACATTTGTGCTTATTTATTTGGATGATCTCGTTATATTCTCTGCAACCTTTGAGGAACATCTGGAATATGTTCGTGAAGTCCTTGAACGTTTGAGAGGCGCTGACCTCACGTCAAGCTTTCCAAAGGTCACATTTGCTAAACCTAGGATGTCATTTTTACGGCACATTGTCTCTTCTGAAGGAGTGTCGGTTAATCATTCTCGTAACCAGGCCATCAGGGATTTAAAACCACCTAAGGATGTTCAGGGAATAGCACGTTTCGTTGGAATGGTTAAGTATTTTTAGAATATTCCCAACTTTGCCGAGATCGCTTCGATCTGCGATCATCCTCAGCAAGAAGCCTTTGAGGCATTCAAATTCGCTCTTATGAATGCACCTCTCTCAGCTGCTCCGGACTTCAATAGACGCTTCATTGTTCAAATCGACGCTTCGTGTAAGGCAATCGCTGGTGTGCTACTGCAGGAGTACGATGAAGGACGTAGACCTGTCGCTTATATGTCCAGAATCTTGACTAGTTTGGAGAACAAATATTCTGTGTGTATGAGTAGGAGTGCCTCGCTGTGCTGTTCGCCTTAGAAAAATTCCGTTCGTACACGGAACATGTCAACTTTGATCTTGGGACCCACAATCAGGTTCTATCTTGAGGGTTGGATCGACCTAAAACAACTGGAAAACTTACTAGAAGGGCTCTCCGAATATCATCATTTAGTTTTAATGTCAAACACATTAGGGGAAATAAGTTACAAGTTATTTTATTTTTAATTTCATTTTTTTTCGTAAAGAATGGCTAAGGAGCGCGAGTGTACTTACTGTGGATGTGGCGAGGCATTGAGGGGTATGAGGGAGAAGTTGGAAAGTTTGAGGGAGATAATTAGGATTCTCACAGAAGACAGGAAGGAAGATAGAACTCCCTCAAACAATGTACAGGTTACAGTAGATGTACAAGAGGGAGGAGTTGTAGAAGACAGGTGGTCTAATGTTCTAAGGGGAAGGAGATTGCAGGCTAAGGGCTCTATTCAGGATCAGAATTCAGGACAGGTGTCTGTGCGAAATCGGTACGAGTCACTCCAGGTAGAACAACAGAGGGAAGATGAGGGACAGGGAACTGTTGCTGAGATGTGTGGAAGTAGGAGGAAGGGAAAAGGTAGGAAAGGAAAATGTAGAGTAGAGGATAGGAAAAGACAGGTGGAACAGGGTCATGGGAAGGAGAAAAGGGAGGAGGAAGTAGCTTCTGCAGCTATCAGGAAAGATAGGTCTGACCAGGAGGGGAGGGGATCAAATGAGGTGGGTAGGGTTGAGGCTCTGGTCATGGGGGATTCCATCGTTAGACACGTGGGGAAAGTGTGTGGAGGAAAGGGTACCAGGGTAGAGTGTTATCCAGGAATTAGGTTGCGGCAGATGTTGAGGAAAGTAGAAGAGAGGGAGGAGGGGAAGGAGAAGGTGGTAGTGTTTCACGTTGGTACCAACAATGTAAGGCAAGCTGATATAAGTACCAACATAGTTGGAGATATGTGGGATCTGGTAAATGCAGCACGGGTGAAGTTTAAGAAAGCGGAGATTGTTATTAGTGGAATACTGTGTAGAAGGGATACTGACTGGAGGGTGACTGGGGATTTAAATGAGACTATGGAGTGGGTATGTGGGAAACTGGGAGTGAAATTTCTAGATCCTAATGGGTGGGTAGGAGATAGGGATCTGCGCTCAGATGGCCTTCATTTAAACCGCAGTGGTACGTATAAGTTAGGAAATTTGTTTGGAAGGGTAATAGGGAGGTACATTCAGGGAAACGGGATGGCCTAGGGAGCGGTGATAAGGGAACAGGGAACTGGAAATCAAGTAGGGATGACATAAAATTGTTAGTGTTGAACTGTAGAAGTATTGTAAAGAAAGTAATAGAATTAATTTAATAGATATATATTTACAAGATATTGTAATAGGAGTTGAATCATGGCTGAGAAATGATATAATGGATGCAGAAATTTTCTCACGGCACTGGAGTGTGTATCGTAGAGATAGGATAGGAAAGGTGGGAGGGGGAGTGTTCATTCTGGTGAAAGTAGAATTTGCAAGCTACGAAAAAGTTAAAGATGAGACACATGAAATTCTTGGTGTAAGGCTCATTTCTAAAGATAATAGGCAACTTGATATATTTGGAGTGTACAGATCGGGAAAGGGTAGCACTGACGCGGATTCGGAATTATTTGATAGGATAGTCAGCTATGTGGGAAACGACATGGAAAGAAATGTGATTGTAGCAGGAGATCTGAATTTGCCAGATGTCAACTGGGAAGGAAATGCGAACGACAGGAAGCATGACCAACAAATGGCAAATAAGTTAATATGGGAAGGACAGCTGATTCAGAAAGTGATGGAACCAACCAGAGGGAAAAATATCCTGGATGTGGTGCTGATAAAACCAGATGAGCTCTATAGGAAAACTGAAGTAATAGATGGTATTAGTGATCATGAAGCTGTTTTTGTGGTAGTTAAAAATAAATGTGATAGGAAGGAAGGTCTTAAAAGTAAGACTGTTAGGCAGTACCATATGGCTGATAAAGCAGGCATGAGGCAGTTTCTTTAAAGTAATTATGTTCGGTGGAAAACGGTAAATAAAAATGTAAACAGACTCTGGGATGGGTTTAAAGAAATTGTTGAGGAATGCGAAAACAGGTTTGTACCATTAAGGGTGGTAAGGAATGGTAAAGACCCACCTTATTATAATAGAGAAATAAAGAGACTAAGAAGGAGGTGCAGACTGGAAAGAAATAGAGTTAGAAATGGCTGTGGAAGTAAGGAGAAATTGAAGGAACTTACTAGAAAATTGAATCTAGCAAAGAAGGCAGCTAAGGATAACATGATGGCAAGCATAATTGGCAGTCATACGAATTTTAGTGAAAAATGTTAGGGTGTGTATAGGTATTTTAAGGCAGAAACAGGTTCCAAGAAGGACATTCCAGGAATAATTAATGAACAAGGGGAGTGTGTATGTGATGATCTTCAAAAGGCAGAAGTATTCAGTCAGCAGTATGTAAAGATTGTTGGTTACAAGGATGATATCGAGATAGAGGAGGAGACTAAGGCCAAAGAAGTAATAAAATTTACGTATGATAACAATGACATTTACAATAAGATACAAAAGTTGAAAACAAGAAAAGCGGCTGGAATTGATCAGATTTCTGGGGATATACTAAAGACAATGGGTTGGCATATAGTACCATATTTGAAGTACTTATTTGATTATTGTTTGGTCGGAGGAGCTATACCAGATGAATGGAGAGTTGCTATTGTAGCCCCGGTGTATAAAGGAAAGGGTGATAGACATAAAGCTGAAAATTACAGGCCAGTAAGTTTGACATGCATTGTATGTAAGCTTTGGGAAATGCATTCTTTCTGATTATATTAGACATGTTTGTGAAATTAATAACTGGTTCGATAGAAGGCAATTCGGTTTTAGAAAGGGTTATTCCACTGAAGCTCAACTTGTAGGATTCCAGCAAGATATAGCAGATATCTTGGATTCTGGAGGTCAAATGGACTGTATCGCGATTGACCTCTCTAAAGCATTTGATAGGGTGGATCATGGGAGACTACTGGCAAAAATGAGTGCAATTGGACTAGACAAAAGAGTGACTGAATAGATTGCTATATTTCTAGAAAATAGATCTCAGAGAATTAGAGTAGGCAAAGCTTTGTCTGACCCTGTAATAATTAAGAGGGGAATTCCTCACGGCAGTATTATTGGACCTTTATGTTTTCTTATATATATAAATGATATGAGTAAAGGAGTGGAATCGGAGGTAAGGCTTTTTGCGGATGATGTTATTTTCTATAGAGTGATAAATAAGTTACAAGATTGTCAGCAACTGCAACGTGACCTCGAAAATGTTGTGAGATGGACAGCAGGCAATGGTATGTTGATAAACGGGGTTAAAAGTCAGGTTGTGAGTTTCACAAATAGGAAAAGTCCTCTCAGTTTTAATTACTGCGTTGATGGGGTGAAAGTTCCTTTTGGGGATCATTGTAAGAATCTAGGTGTTAATATAAGGAAAGATCTTCATTGGGGTAATCACATAAATGAGATTGTAAATAAAGGGTACAGATCTCTGCACATGGTTATGAGGGTGTTTAGGGATTGTAGTAAGGATGTAAAGGAGAGTGCATTTAAGTCTCTGGTAAGACCCCAACTAGAGTATGGTTCCAGTGTATGGGACCCTCATCAGGATTACCTGATCCAAGAACTGGAAACAATCCAAAGAAAAGCAGCTCGATTTGTTCTGGGCGATTTCCGACAAAAGAGTAGCGTTACAAAAATGTTGCAATGTTTGGGTTGGGAAGAATTGAGAGAAAGAAGAAGAGCTGCTCGACTAAGTGGTATGTTCCGAGCTGTCAGCGGAGAGATGGCGTGGAATGACATTAGTAGACGAATAAGTTTGAATGGCGTTTATAAAAGTAGGAAAGATCACAATATGAAGATAAAGTTGGAATTCAAGAGGACAAACTGGGGCAAATATTCATTTATAGGAAGGGGAGTTAGGGATTGGAATAACTTACGAAGGGAGATGTTCAATAAATTTCCAATTTCTTTGAAATCATTTAGGAAAAGGCTAGGAAAGCAACAGATAGGGAATCTGCCACCTGGGCGACTGCCCTAAATGCAGATCAGTATTGATTGATTGGGACCAGAGAACGTCACTGCTGACAGTCAAGTCAGATGTTCCATGGCGATAAAGGTATTGAAAAGTCTGATGTTGGAAACCTTAAAGGTGTTAATATTGTTGGCGTTGGTGCCATTTTTTCAGAAGCTAGATCCGGAGCTGAAGGAAATTGTGGATAAAATTAATTCTGGAATTCTATTCAAACCGTACTCGTTATCCAAAGAGGTCCTTTGTTGTAAAGCCCGTAATGACCGTATCTTCAAAATTGTTGCTGCAAATGTTCTTATACCTACGATCTTCAAATATTATCACTGTTCTCCCCTTGGTGTTCGCTTGGGTGTCTTCAAAACTAAACGAAAGTTTAGGCAGTTCTTTATCTGAAGAGAATGGATCAAGACAATGCGGACATGGTCAAGAACTGGAATACCTGTGCTATTAGCAAACCTTGTAGGAATTCGAAAGTTGGTTTGCTGTCTTCTTCTCAAGCATCTCGTCCCATGGAGAGGTTATTTATCAACTACGTAGGTCCCCTCCCTCAGTCTTCTCTTGGGAACACTTACATTTTTGTATGCATTGATACAATCTCTCGATTCTGTTGGATTTTTTCTACAAGATCAACTAATTCTCGTACCGTACCACTATCAATTGCTTGAACTCTATTTTTGCATCTTTTGCTCCCTCCCCACGTTCTTAGTCTCAGATAACGCCAGTGCTTTCACTAGCCATTTACTTAAGAAGAACCTGTTTGGATTGTGCATTTCGCATGTTACCACTACTCCATATTACCCTAATCAATCTTATGCTGAAAGGATGAAAAGGAATTTGAAATCCGCTCTTATTGCATATCATCACGACAACCAAACCAAGTGGGATTCTTGCTTACACTGGTTATCTCATGCCTTTAATTCTGCTTCTTATGAATCGCAGAGTAAAACCCCTGTGTCACATGTTTTGTTATACCCCCTTTCTGCCATGTCCAATGTGCTTCATATTGAAGATCTCCTACCTGACTTATCTCAACCTACTGATGTTCGAAAACTTTGGGATGAAGCTAGGAATAAGTTGGCTGTATCATATGAGAAAGTTAGGGAAGGATACAATAAAGGTAGAATGTCCGCTAAGTTGAAAATAGGAGATCAGGTCTTCATCAAATGTTATCCCGTTAGTAAGGCTATCAACAAGTTTTCGTCCAATCTTGCACCCAGGTATCAAGGGTCTTGTACTATTTTACAGTTCTTCCCTCCTGCATTTATGTTGGTGAGTGATCCCATCGCCAAGAGGATTAGACGGGCTTATCTGTCTCAAATTAAACCTGGTTAATGAGTGGTTACCTGTTATGTTCTAATTTTTCTGTCCTTAATATTTATTTCTTTGGGTTCTTCTGTATGTAACGAACATTCTTCTGCAAACATGTTCTCGCTGGGTCAATGTCAAGTTTGAATTATGGTTATCATTTTGGTGGTCTGTACTCTGTTAGTGTTTTGGATTCCAAAAGTTATACTGTTTCAGTGAGTTGTGGATGTATAGGAGCGGTACTGTCTGTATGACCTTGTCTACCAGTTTGAAGTATTCCTTGTAGTGTTATGTTGATTGTAGTGTGTTTAATTCGGGTGTTTGGTGTTGTGTTTAGCGTTTTGATCTGAGGGGTGATCTAATGTTGTCTTTCGAGTTGATCTTTGTCCTAGTGTTGTGTTTTGAGGTTTGCGATAAGTCATGGTCGTATGTCTATTTACGGTTCTGGTGGTATCATCTGTGAGGCATGTTCATGAGGATTCTGTCGATTCCTTTTACTTCTGAAGTTTGTTCATGCGCACCAGTCGCGTGGTGTGAAATTGTGTCTAGGTGTTTTGGGTTGGTAATACACCACCTTAAATTTCTCATTGCCCTGTTAGTCAAGATGTATCTAACATCGTATCTCTGCAAATCCTGTGAATTTATTTAATTGAAAAAAGTCTTGAGTTGTCAACTCTTGCGTTCTAACCTTACCTGCCTTCCTGACATCTCAATTCACTGTTGGCTTCGGGTTATCGCAGTTTCATTTAATTTTACCTGCCGCTCTACGGTGTCACTCGGATGCTTAGTTACCCTCTATGGTAAGTGTTAACTATCTTGCTGATCTGTGATGTTAAAACTAGTACGTATGAGATTACTAGCTAGACTTACGGTCAGTAATACGGTTTTAGCCTGTTTGTAGAGTATGGGATCTTCAAGTCAGGTTGCCTTTGAGCTTTTCAGTCGGGTGTGACCCCATCTCTTTCATTTATGTATTTTATTTTGCCTTATTTCTTCTTTTGGAAAAGATACACATTTGGCTGTTTACATCCCATTGTGTGAGAGTCACCACCTCACTTATTACTCCGGTATTTCACCGAGGTCCCCTGGGACAACTGAAATGGATTCGGTCCTTACTTCCTGTTCCTATAAATCTGGTTAGGTTTCTTGGTTTCAGGTACCTTGCAGATCATTTCTTTGAAATTAGGTCACCTATACGTCATTCTAATATTATTGCCTTATTATGCGAAGTGTTCAATTATGTAGCCTTAGGTTTTATAGCATTTCTGAGTTTTCCGTTTCTTATTACCTTATTTACTTTTCCGTTGTTGTCCATGGTGATAGATATATTGTAAAAGGTTGATGACATTACATCGTGGTCTTGTTCTTAGCATTATTTTATGGTGAAGATTGTTTCGATTAACAATTGCTAACATCCGCTACCCTTCTTAATTATTATATCTCCTTCGATTTCTTCCCTCATTGTTTTGCTTAGACAAGTAAATTTTCTCAAACTCCCTTGAATGTCATATAACTTGAATTGAAATTTTCTGAGAAATTTTGTACACTATAACCTTCCACATTTTAATTATCCTCACCTGGTCCTTCTTAGATTTGCTTGCGCTACCGAGATGTTGATGACTCTGTCCACATTTGCTCGCTTAAATGTTATCATTCTATGACTTACCTGTTATTGATCATTTAAACCTGTACAAACACCGATGCATCGTAAATTCAACCTGCGTTTATCTTGGAGTTCATGGTTGTTCCCTTCTGTTGTTTAATAATGCACCCGCTCTTGCAGCGGTCAGTGACAAGATTTCCCGGTAGCTCTTGGTTTCTTCTCAGGGTATGCTATTTCCGCCCATAAAATCTGAGATTTTATATGTAATTGTTTTACGTGGATTCGAAGAGAAATTAGACGCTGGGATACGCTTCATTGAAATATCTATACGCCAAAGTAGAGACCTACGACCGATAACTTGAAAGAAATCTCGCATTACGTTTGAAGACATATCAATCGCTTGCATCAAGAAAACTTATAGACTAACTTACAACTAAACCTTACACGAGTAGAAATTAAAACACAGTTACTTATAAAAGAAAATTAATATAAGAATATTTATTGATTAAAATAATGACGATGTCGGATATAGTGAAATCTGGGTAGTTTTGATTTACTGATATTTAATCATTTAAAAGACTTGAGTCAGCGCTTCCTCAAAATAAAATAAAATAATTAAAGTTATTAACTGTTAACTTATTCTCATAACCAATGTTTAAATTGTAAATAATACATAATTGAATATTCGTAGCCATGTTCCGAAAATATTACATTTTTCTCTTAATATTCGAGATCACTGAGCAAAAATGAATGATTCGTTAACTTGAAAACGAAATAAAATTACATGAAAAAAAAAATTAAATTATGAACGCAAATCATCTCATATCTTTGCATAATTAAGTCCCAAATATACTCTCTGTGAGTATTAAATTGTGAAAGTGTCCTCCAAGTTTCCATTTATAAGTTATAGTTTCTCATAAGTTTGAACTCTGAATCATTGGTCACGTATTTCGAATACGCAGTGGTAACCACTTACGAGCTAAAGCAATACCACCCTCATACCTAGGACATTTGGTTCCTAACTAACGTTTGTAAAATATTTCCTATTTAAATTATTTCAGTCAAAATCTTATATGCATGAATAAAAAAAAAATAAACATCTAACTGCTACTTCAAGTAGTTTCTAATCGGCACACTCCTCTATAATTGGCTCAATGTACTCTTATAATCCGCACTGTCTCAATATTTCGTATTTATATGTGCTACTGAACTCGTATGGTTAGCATAGAATTACATTATTTCTTATTATCATGTTACGTCACCGCACCGTGAAATATTAAATGTATATTCAATCATGAGTCTAACGAATCGTATATTAGAACACTCTCTCATATGCAGTACCTGTTATTCATCAAAGACAGACATAAATATCACCGTCACGACACGCCATTCTACGTAATACATATACATCTTACCTTGACATGGTCATCTGCGCGACAATCTCTCCTTGTCATATATTCTCAATCTTGGCACAGAAACTCACCTCGTATTACCAATATGACATTAATACGTCGTATAGCAATTCTTACACTTCCCGTCGAATATAAACTAATCACTTTACTATAATCATTCATCAATACGCTTATTAAATACTCACTTCTCAACACTATTCCATAGACATTTCAACATAATATCGGCTTTCATATTGCCGTATGCACGTAGCCATAACACCAAAACTATGTGCTAAATATACACGAATTGCCTTACAAAAATACATAATCAATAACCTCTTTCTTAACAACTGTAGTACGAGTTCAATGCCCTCTTTCACGGATGAAAAGAATACTTAATTTTGACAATCATTATCGTATCGCGCAGGTATTTCGTGACGTAATCTATACTCAGGTAAACGAGATTAATCGAAATCTTACTGTAAATTAGACTCATTACTTCTAAGTCTACACCAGTATCACACATTTCTCTTATCCGATAATAATTTCACAGTTGATATGCTAGTGCGGTAACCTGTATATGTCATATAAATATTCTAATTCCATACTTCCATCTAATCTTACTCCTTAAGTATTTCACACATTACTTATATTACACACGCGATCTTAATTACTTCATAAATCAGCATATGTTCAGCACATGCCAAATAGATTGAGGGTGCAGATTATAAGAAACTACTCTACTAAAGAAATGTATGGACTTAGCTCGTCAGTTGCTACATCTGATCTGGTTGTTGTTCCATCCTTCGGCTGCGGCTAGACCCTCAGTTCGGATCTGGATCTCTGGTTTGGTTGGACGTTCATGGTCATCAGCTGGTCACATCGCTTGTCGGATCTCTCCTTCTCGTCCGGTCTATTGGCTGGTGGGTGTTCATCCACGTCATCACGTCCACTGGTTGGCCGGTCCAATCCTCCACAGCTGGTCATCTGGCTCGACAGTACATTTCCCCAGTTTAGTCCATCTTGTCAAATTAGCTGACAGTCATCATCTTGTATCTGAAGACAACGAAAAGAATTCCATATGCGCAGTAATTAATCATGATATTATTCATATTTCTTTTTATCTACAGCAATCGTCGAAGTTTTCCTTTCTGTGACAATATTTCTCCGTAATAATTATTTGATTTACTGCTACGGTAGTTCCTATTTTCACGAATGAAGATGTTTATTATTATTAAATGGTGAATTCCGTTTCTTCCGATCGCTGAGTTGCTGTTGGGTAAACCAAGTCCGTCGTATTTCACCAAAAATTAATTTTTATATCTATTTCTCTCGGCTCTACAGTAGCATACGCCGGTGAATAATTTATTCTCACGATGTCTCCGTTATATATAGATAATATTCTTCTTAGTTACTCCGAATATCCTTCAATTCGTAGCTCCGCTCGTATTTTGCGTCTTACTTCCGTAAGTAATTTTTTTAGAGAATCACCTTAAACAATCCTCCCGCTGCTATATTTTTTTAAAACAATTCAAATGAACCTCTACTGTTCTGCAGTGTCTTCGAAATTTATCCTTTCCGTGACGTACATAGCCTTCTGTATGCTGCATTGATATGAAGTTCATTGCTTTACTAGATCACATGGGCCATACCTTCCTACGCCGCCATTTTGTTATTGGTCTACGAGATGCGAACGGGCACATTTTATCCCCCGGCACAAAGAAAATATATTGGTCACGATATATTTTCTCATTGTTGACTTGAATCTCAAATGTGACTTAGCATCTCGTATATTCTCTGCCATTGCGATGTTTCTATTCGATTATCGAATATCAGCAGATTGGTATCGATACTGTCCTCATCGCATTAGTTTGTTTACAAGTCCCGTAACCATGTATTTAGCAGCTGATTTTTCTTCATTCTAATGGTTGTAATAAAGATATTTATTCCTTCCTCCAGGCGTATTTTACGATGGTAGGTCGTTTATTGGCTTTAGACATTCTTGTCCATAAGTTCTTATTGCATGTGCTAATTCTCTTGATAGTACAACTTAATATTGCATGCATTGTGTATGTTATGATATTTGCCATTTAAACTTGCTACTTCGTAGGCATTGTTCCCAATTACGCGCTCTATTTTGTAGGGACCATTGTATAACGGCAGAAATTTAGCACATATTTTTGCTGGTGCATTTGATATGGGTGCGGTTTTAACTAGTACTAGATCTCCTTGTTTGAAATGCGGATGGAACTTTTTATTCCGTACCCTTCTTAATCGTTTTTGAGACTGATCCTTGAGTCTCTGCTGGATCTTTAAATTTATTTCTAAAGGATCTAGCTTTTTCTCTAGCTGCATAGTAAAAATGCTGTCCCATGTTCTCTGTGGGTGGACATTCTTATGTGCTACACTAGGAATCTGGGCAATTGATTGATTTATGGTGTTATTTAAACTTTCAGCAATGATATCTAGCATGTCTATCCATTTCCAATGTTGTTGACTACAATATATTCTCCCGAATTTAGCGATCTCCTTCATATATCTTTCTACGGGATTAGCTGCAGGGTGTCGAACTGAACATAACGTATGTTTGATTCCCTCATTTCTTATCCGTTCGCGGAACATAACTGAAGTGAATTGTGTTCCTCTATCAGTAAGGATCCTTTCGGGTTTTCCCATTTCTTGAAATGTTTTATTGATGAGGCCGTGTAAAACCTGTTTAGTATTGGCTCTTTGAATTGCTTGCAATGATATATATTTTGAGAATATGTCAATGACCACTAGTATGTATTTCTTTCCCTTCCTAGCAGTTGGCAATTTTCCAAAAATATCTATTGCATAGATTTCCTGAGCTCTAGATGGTATAATTGGAATCGGTTTGTGTCCACACGTGTAATTGTTATGCTTCACTCTCTGACACACATCGCATGTTTTCGTTATGTTTCTTACTGATCTTCGTAACCCTTTCCATGTGAATTTTTCCATTATTGTTCCAATGACTTTGTCTATACCAGCATGACCAGTCATCTTATGTGTATGCCAGATTAATTCTTTTTGTAGCTCTTCTGGTATTACAATTCTTTTGATGTTACTGTCCTTGTCCACTACTTTCAGAAGTATTCCATCTACGATTTCATAGTTCTTTGTGACTTCTGGAGATGATTCCCTGTTAACCAATTTATCGATAATGATTTTCAATTTCTGATCAGATTCCTGATATTCCCTCAGATTTTCTAACTTTCTTAGGAGTTGTTCATCTTGAGTATCCAGTTCGATTGCTAGCACATGTTCTTCACCTTCATGTGGGTTTCTACTTAACGCATCAGCTAAGACGTTTTCCTTTCCACTGCAATGTTCGATTTTTAGGTCAAACTGTTGCGTGAATAACATCCACCGCGTTATCCTTTCACTGATCATGACAGCTTTTAACCCAAAAGTCAACGCCTTGTGGTCTGTCCGTATTGTTACTGGATAGCCATAAATTATACGTCTCCACTGTTGTAATGCATGCACTATTGCTAGTAGTTCAAGCTCAGTAGTGGTATAGTGTTGCTCATGTTTTCTAAGTTTTCTACTGGTAAATGCCAAATAAGTTCGTCTTTTGGTTTCGTCATCTTCTTGATATAAGCAAGCTCCTACACCAACGTGCGATGCATCAGCTTGAATTATAAATCTTTGTTGATAATCAGGATATCCCAGTTTAATACTCTTCTTCATAAGCTCCTTCATGTTGATGAAAGCTTGTTCTGCCTCATCATTCCATTTCCATTTATTGTTGACTTTTAACAGGTTCTGTAATGGTGCAGCCGTCTCTGTGTAACCTTCACAATGGTCTGAGAAGAACCCAGTCATCCCAAGAAATTGCCTTATATGCTTTACCTTACTCGGTCTCGGGAAATCACATATTGCCTTTATTTTTACGGGATTTGGTCTTATCCCTTCTCCATCGATCACGTGGCCTACAAAAAGTACTTGGCTTTGGCAAAATTTAGATTTTGATAGATTTATTTTGAAGCCAGTTCTCTGTAAATTACTTAACAGCTTTTCCAATTTTTCACAGTGTTCTTCGAAAGTAGAGCTCGCGAAGACCAGATCATCAACATAACAATTTACAAAGTCCTTTACTTCGGTTGTTAAGCTTCTGTCTAGTGCCCTTATCAATACGGCCGAACTGACTTTTAGCCCGAATGGTAACCGACAATAGGCATTTGTCTGGTTATTAAACATAAAACCTGTTAATAACCGTGACTTCTCTTCAAGGACAATATGATGAAATGAAGCTGTGCAGTCCATGCTTGTAAAATATCTCTGACCTCGAAATCTCTTCACAATCTCTTTAACTTTAGGGGCCTGACTATACTCTGGAATTAGTCTGGAATTTAGGACTCGCGCGTCGAGGCACAGGCGCAGTTTTCCGTTATTTTTCTTTACAATTACTATAGGATTGAGGAATGGAGTGGTAGTTTTTACGATCAATCCATCAACTAGCATTTCCTCGATAATTTGTTTAACTTCGGTGAAATACTTCTCCGGCACGTCGTATATTTTTCCCTTGTATGGCGTCCAGTCAGTAACTATCAGTTTGTACTTGTAATTAGGAATCTGCCCAGGTTTATCACTAAAAACTTCAATATATTTATTGATGATGTTGTACAATATTCGTTTTTCTTCTGCAGATACTGCGGCTTGAGTAATTGCTTCCCAAATTTCAGTTCTTTCGCAGCTTTCCTCTTCGATTGCAACGATTTCTTCAATTCTCATAATTAATTCTGGCTCTAATTCTGTACTTAGATCTTTTTCTTCTAGTTCATGGCTCTCTTCGTCTAATAGATCCACTTCTTTTCCCTCGATCTTTAACCATTCGTTCTCTTCAAGTGTGCTACTAATTTGTACTCTTTCTACAGTTCTATTTCCATCATTTTCCACTACCGGGAATCGAATTTCACCCTTTTCCATATCAATTGTCATCCTAGAACTTATCATGAAGTCTATTCCAAAAATTATGTTGTATTTAATTTTCTTCATGACCATGAATGGATGCTCAAATTCATATTTTCCAATCTTAACACTTAAGTAGGCTTGTATCTTACATTCAACTGCCTTGTCAGGAATTATTCCACGGATTTTTACGCCAGATACTGGTATGGTCGGTATCTCTATTTTCTGGTTTAGCTCTTGGAACAAGGTATGTGACATTACGCTTATGCTAGCTCCAGAGTCCACTAAACAATATAACCGGGTATCGAACACTCTCACAACTATTACAGGTAATTTAAATTTTGATTGGGTTTCGTGACAGGTATCTTCTTCAACTAAATCTTCGGGTTGAATGTCCCAGTGATCTATTTGTGCAACTACCCAACTGCGAATTTTGACAACATTTACATTCGGTTTACTATTTTCAATTTCATGTCTCATTAATTCGTCATCGGCGTTTTTTTTTTTTCGCTCGGATGTTTGGGAATTGTCCGTGTTCTCATGGTTTCCATTTTCTTTCCAGCCTTCTTCCTGTCTTCTTCGTTTATAATTCTGAAGTTCGAGACTCTCCGCGCCTTCGAGGTCGCCATTTATGTCTTTATTCTTAATAGCTTCCTCCCATCGGCTCTTATTCTGTCTCTCTTCTCTCAGCTCCTGAAGATATCGCCTGTTCTCTTCATTTTGACTGTATTGTGCAGGTCTTCTCCTCTCATCGTATCGCCTCCTGTTCCTCTGATATGGTCGACTTCTATTATTCACATATCGTGCATTATTCCTATACTGGAAACTATTTCTATTTCCAACTTGTCCACATCTTCCGTGCTGTTGACCACTATACTGGCAATAGCATTTTCTCGGTTCTTTGCTTTGGGCCCTAATACAATCTTCTGTCCTAATTTCATCACCCTTATTTAGTCCGTGGTTAGTGATTTCAGGACTAAGCGTATTAACCGCTTTTATTTGTCTTATATTCCTGGGGTTCCTCTCTATTAAGCATGATGATGTTAGGTCGATCTGTCTTAATCGTCTCTCCATGTCAATAGCAGTTTGTATGTCAGAGGCCGCTAGTAATCTTTGTATTTCAAGAGGTAATTGCCTCTGAATAGTTTTGATCGCCTCCAGTTCGCTAGGTGGAGAATCTAAGTCCTGAAAACGATGAAATTGTAGGGAGAAGAAATCACTGTAGCGTGTTTGGCCTGCGGTCGAAAATTTTCTCGAGTACAGCTCTAATCTTAGTTGTTGTTGGATCTCAGGATCCCAGAACTTCCTCAAGAAAGCAACCTTAAATTCGTCATAATTATGGAAGGTGTACTTAAAAGCCTGGAACCAAATGTTTGGGTTCCCGTCCAGATGTTTTTCTATAATTCTCAGTTTCTTTTCTTCCTGAATTTTTCCTTCCCTAAAATATTCCTCCATGTCTCTAAGGAATTGTTTGGGTGAAGTCTTAGCTGATCCGTCAAAATGTTTTGGTCGGTCGTCATAATTTTTAATTATATTGATTATCGTGCTTCCCTCACTATGGTTACTACCGTTCAATATTTCTATATCTCTTCTAGTTGGGTCGCTTATCCCTGAAAGTGTGTTTTCTCTATCGTTAATCTGTACTTCTATTGCTCTTTGCCTATCATTAGAGCTTGAGGCCATCGATTTCGCCGTGTGTGATTCCAGCTTCATCTCTTGGATTTCTCTTCTAATCTGTTTCATTTCTTCTTTTGTCTTTTCTATCTTTCGTTCCGATTCTTCCTTATTATCTTCTATCTTCTGTTTTAATTCATCAATTTTCTGTGATACTGTGCTTGCAGCCTGATCATATTTTTCATCTAAGTCTTGTTGCCTTAGATTTAATCCTTGCATACCAGCTGTTATTTCGTTTATTTTCTCTTCCTCCAATTTTCGGATTGTTTCCTGGCTCTCGGTTACCATTTCACTTATTTTATTTATTTCCTCATGCATCTCTCTGTTTCTATTTTCCATGGTTTCCGTCAACCTCGTCTGCATGTTTTGGATTTCGTTCTTGACTTCATATACTTCCGATCGTGTCTTCGTTGTTTCTTCAGTCGCCTCTTCTTGTTTCTTGCGTAGCTCATCGATCATTGCTTTGTGTTCGTCTTCTAGTTTTCTAACGAATTCTTCTAAAGATTCTTTCTGTTTTAGCAGATCTTCTTTTCTTTCCTCTCTCATCTCAATGATGCATCTCTGGAATCTTGATTCCCTTTCCTGTTCTTTCTCTTCTTGTTTCTGTTGCCATTCTTCTTGTTTCTTGTGCAATTCTTGCACCAACTCATAATGTTCTTTCTTTCTTTCTTCGCGTTGTTCTTGTTGCTTTCGTTCTTTTTCTATCCGTCTTCTTTCCTTCTCTTCTTCCAGCTTCCTCTCTTTCTCTTCTTGCTTTTTCTCCTTCTCTTCACGTTCCTGCTTTTCTCTCTGTCTTTCTTCTTCCAGCTTCCTCTCTTTTTCTTCACGCTCTTGCTTTTCTCTCTGTTTTTCTTCTACTTGTTGTTTCAAATATTCAAGGAACCATAATGGAGCTCCTTCTTGTTTCTCTTGTGCTCTTCTCATTTCCTCTTCCTGTTCCCTTCTTGTCTGTACTCTGCCCTGTGTTGCCATTTTATGACGAGTTCAATATATATATATTCGTTACAATCTTTAAAAATTACTAGTAAACTCTCTATTTTGTAAAAATATTACTCTAGATTGCCTATCAATCCACTAAGTTCACAGAATATCACATAAAGATCTCACACACCACAATAACTTTGTCTATAAGGTTTGAAATAGTTCAAAGTTTGCACTATATGCACTAATTTCAAGTTTTCTATTCAATGAATAATAATGCAGATGGACCTTCCTGGAGATCGGTACCATCTCACCAGATAAACCATTAACAACCAGATCAAGAGTTCAAACCTATGATTTCGTTCACATTTCGGAACATGTTACGAAATGAAGAAATTAAAATTCCGCTATGCGGCATCCAATATTTATATGCATGGCCATCAGCCTATACCATAATTGAAATCAAGCAAGTTTCATTTTATATTAACTTAAAATCACCTTATCCTAGCTTATTATTATTAAAGAAAAACAATCATCAAATAAATAACAATGATTCCTAATCAATATATCTTCAGAGGTTCAGCAATGTGGTAATAATTAAATAAATTGCTCAATGCATCGGTGACTCGTTTTCTCTGCCCGATACCTACATTTCGAGCTTCAACACAAGACTGCCGATTGAATAGTGTGATGTGTCGGACAATCTCTTATTCTCCCGCGATGTCTTTCTCTTCAGTTATCATGTTGAAAATTTTTATACATTTGGCGGTCCCTAGTTCGATGTTCCCGCGGTGTCTTTCTCTTCAATCGTTCCACTGTTGTGGCGTCATTTAATTACTTTCCCTCGGTGTGTTTCTCTTCAATTGCTCACTGTTGTGCAGCCATTAAATTACTTATCTTTGGCGGTTCTTTATTTGACGTTCCCGCGGTGTCTTTCTCTTCATGCTACACGTTGGAGTGCCATTTAATTACTTGGCGTCCAACGGTTCTTGACCACGGTGTCTTTCTCAAATTGCCTCACGTATGGGCGACATTTAATTACTTGCACCCGCTCTTGCAGCGGTCAGTGACAAGATTTCCCGGTAGCTCTTGGTTTCTTCTCAGGGTATGCTATTTCCGCCCATAAAATCTGAGATTTTATATGTAATTGTTTTACGTGGATTCGAAGAGAAATTAGACGCTGGGACACGCTTCATTGAAATATCTATACGCCAAAGTAGAGACCTACGACCGATAACTTGAAAGAAATCTCGCATTACGTTTGAAGACATATCAATCGCTTGCATCAAGAAAACTTATAGACTAACTTACAACTAAACCTTACACGAGTAGAAATTAAAACACAGTTACTTATAAAAGAAAATTAATATAAGAATATTTATTGATTAAAATAATGACGATGTCGGATATAGTGAAATCTGGGTAGTTTTGATTTACTGATATTTAATCATTTAAAAGACTTGAGTCAGCGCTTCCTCAAAATAAAATAAAATAATTAAAGTTATTAACTGTTAACTTATTCTCATAACCAATGTTTAAATTGTAAATAATACATAATTGAATATTCGTAGCCATGTTCCGAAAATATTACATTTTTCTCTTAATATTCGAGATCACTGAGCAAAAATGAATGATTCGTTAACTTGAAAACGAAATAAAAGTACATGAAAAAAAAAATTAAATTATGAACGCAAATCATCTCATATCTTTGCATAATTAAGTCCCAAATATACTCTCTGTGAGTATTAAATTGTGAAAGTGTCCTCCAAGTTTCCATTTATAAGTTATAGTTTCTCATAAGTTTGAACTCTGAATCATTGGTCACGTATTTCGAATACGCAGTGGTAACCACTTACGAGCTAAAGCAATACCACCCTCATACCTAGGACATTTGGTTCCTAACTAACGTTTGTAAAATATTTCCTATTTAAATTATTTCAGTCAAAATCTTATATGCATGAATAAAAAAAAATAAACATCTAACTGCTACTTCAAGTAGTTTCTAATCGGCACACTCCTCTATAATTGGCTCAATGTACTCTTATAATCCGCACTGTCTCAATATTTCGTATTTATATGTGCTACTGAACTCGTATGGTTAGCATAGAATTACATTATTTCTTATTATCATGTTACGTCACCGCACCGTGAAATATTAAATGTATATTCAATCATGAGTCTAACGAATCGTATATTAGAACACTCTCTCATATGCAGTACCTGTTATTCATCAAAGACAGACATAAATATCACCGTCACGACACGCCATTCTACGTAATACATATACATCTTACCTTGACATGGTCATCTGCGCGACAATCTCTCCTTGTCATATATTCTCAATCTTGGCACAGAAACTCACCTCGTATTACCAATATGACATTAATACGTCGTATAGCAATTCTTACACTTCCCGTCGAATATAAACTAATCACTTTACTATAATCATTCATCAATACGCTTATTAAATACTCACTTCTCAACACTATTCCATAGACATTTCAACATAATATCGGCTTTCATATTGCCGTATGCACGTAGCCATAACACCAAAACTATGTGCTAAATATACACGAATTGCCTTACAAAAATACATAATCAATAACCTCTTTCTTAACAACTGTAGTACGAGTTCAATGCCCTCTTTCACGGATGAAAAGAATACTTAATTTTGACAATCATTATCGTATCGCGCAGGTATTTCGTGACGTAATCTATACTCAGGTAAACGAGATTAATCGAAATCTTACTGTAAATTAGACTCATTACTTCTAAGTCTACACCAGTATCACACATTTCTCTTATCCGATAATAATTTCACAGTTGATATGCTAGTGCGGTAACCTGTATATGTCATATAAATATTCTAATTCCATACTTCCATCTAATCTTACTCCTTAAGTATTTCACACATTACTTATATTACACACGCGATCTTAATTACTTCATAAATCAGCATATGTTCAGCACATGCCAAATAGATTGAGGGTGCAGATTATAAGAAACTACTCTACTAAAGAAATATATGGACTTAGCTCGTCAGTTGCTACATCTGATCTGGTTGTTGTTCCATCCTTCGGCTGCGGCTAGACCCTCAGTTCGGATCTGGATCTCTGGTTTGGTTGGACGTTCATGGTCATCAGCTGGTCACATCGCTTGTCGGATCTCTCCTTCTCGTCCGGTCTATTGGCTGGTGGGTGTTCATCCACGTCATCACGTCCACTGGTTGGCCGGTCCAATCCTCCACAGCTGGTCATCTGGCTCGACAGTACATTTCCCCAGTTTAGTCCATCTTGTCAAATTAGCTGACAGTCATCATCTTGTATCTGAAGACAACGAAAAGAATTCCATATGCGCAGTAATTAATCATGATATTATTCATATTTCTTTTTATCTACAGCAATCGTCGAAGTTTTCCTTTCTGTGACAATATTTCTCCGTAATAATTATTTGATTTACTGCTACGGTAGTTCCTATTTTCACGAATGAAGATGTTTATTATTATTAAATGGTGAATTCCGTTTCTTCCGATCGCTGAGTTGCTGTTGGGTAAACCAAGTCCGTCGTATTTCACCAAAAATTAATTTTTATATCTATTTCTCTCGGCTCTACAGTAGCATACGCCGGTGAATAATTTATTCTCACGATGTCTCCGTTATATATAGATAATATTCTTCTTAGTTACTCCGAATATCCTTCAATTCGTAGCTCCGCTCGTATTTTGCGTCTTACTTCCGTAAGTAATTTTTTTAGAGAATCACCTTAAACAATCCTCCCGCTGCTATATTTTTTTAAAACAATTCAAATGAACCTCTACTGTTCTGCAGTGTCTTCGAAATTTATCCTTTCCGTGACGTACATAGCCTTCTGTATGCTGCATTGATATGAAGTTCATTGCTTTACTAGATCACATGGGCCATACCTTCCTACGCCGCCATTTTGTTATTGGTCTACGAGATGCGAACGGGCACAATAAAGATGGTATTAAGGCAATCAATTACTGAAGAATATTTGAATTGCGCCCTTTCATTATGTTTTCACAGTGTTCTTCTGAATCACTGGTAAGCCTTGGTGACTGTATTATATGCGAAACCCTGTGTAATTGTGAATGGGTGATTGGTATTGTCTATGGTGTCGAGGCGTGTGTTGAGATTTCTGATATCCTTCGCTTTACGTAGCTTTGTACTCGTCTTTGATGTCAATTCTACAGCGATGTGTATAAATCTATGTAACTTGTTTTCAGTGTACAGTACCAGGGTATGTGTTCCGTTGTACCTTATTTGTTCTGATTTTCGATGTGATCTACTTTGATCTGGGTTGTGTGCCTAATTTCCTTTCTGGTGTTTCTTTAGCTTAGTGGTATACTGTAGTCCTAATTGACTGTAGTTTAAAGTTATGTTAACTTAATATGTGGATCTTATTATCTTTGTAGAAATATATTCACCAATATTGTCTTTTTTTTCTATCCTCCATTGAGCTGCTTGCGTTTATTCTCGTCCATTAATGCTGTTTAAAGGATAAAAAAGGAACAATATAGTGGGTTTCTTTAAAACTGAACCCCAATAGTTAGGATGAGATCTAGGTTTGAAGTGTTAAGATTAACACATCGTGAAGTATTATGCAAAGAATTTGATGGTGCATAAGGTATAATGTACTAACAATTGCAGACCCTTTGGGACATTTACTATGCGTGTCCCACTGAAGTAATTAAATATTTGGTGTGAACTGTGAAATAACTTCCAAAACTTATAGTTCGAAAAGGCCTAGTATGTGACTATTGAGATGCGTTCTGTTACCAAACATTCGTAACAAACTACTTCGCAACTGACTCAGTTAAAACACGGTTTAGAATTTATCTTGTGCATCGAAATCCTTAACTCAAGTGTGAACTGTGATCATGCATTTCTCTAACCGAACACATGAGTGTAAAAGCGAACATAACTCTTTCGGTGCATGGAAAATTCAAACTTCACTGAAAACTCAATGGACTATAACTGTGTCTACTGCGTATTCTGTAAACCTGACATGAATTTGGACTGTAAAAGGCTTCGGTACTTAAACAAGTTGTATTAAATAAGTTGTATTATCTACATGTTATGTGTGTTTGAACGTGGTTTTGGTACCCGTGGTCAACATATTATGTGGAGTGTATTGAAAATTTTAGTATGTTTCTAGACCAAGTACTATGAAGCTAATTATCTCTGTAATTAAGGCAAGTTTCGGGAAGGGAAGCTGCAACCAAGGTTACGCTGTTCTTCCCTTCGTTAACATTTGTAATATTTGTCTGGTTTATTTATATTTTAATGTAACTGATTTAAACTCAAACTAGTGTATCGTTACGGTGATATGCCTTGTGGAAACTCAATGAGACTTCTTGATACATCAAAATTTAACTACAAAACTGGGAATTTGTTTAAAGAAAGAAGTTAAGGATGTACCTGAAATTATTAATCCAAGTTAAATTTATGATAATAGGTTTAGCAATTCAACTATTCTCCTTTTGCGTCGGCCGATCGCGTTTCTAGTAGGGTTAGTCTCCTGGCTGTTAATCTTGTTCTCATGTTAAGGAATTACTATTCATACCCTTTTAGCTTTTTAGTTGAAGATGACCTAATCTTTGCTTTCTGTTACGGTAATTTAATTTCAAACCTTAATTTTGCTCTTAGTTAAATTCAATTTTAAAGCTTAATTTCCCACAAACAAATTCCGCTATTTTCCTTTATAAGGCGTTCCCTTTAATTTGATACCGTATAGGGATGTTTCCTGATCCACCTTTTCCATGTCTCTTCTGGATTTTAAGGTCAGTTTTGTCCTCGGCCTTCTTTTGGGCCTTGTGTTTTAATTCTGTTATTCTTATAATGTTATTACTTGTATCTGCTCATTTCGGTACCATGGCAGCGCAATATCAATGTGGAATACTGTAACTCCGACAAGTCGATCAAATACATATGCAAATATGTGAACAAAGGCAGCGATATGGCTCTTTTCGCTGTGACAAATGCAAACGACGAAGTATCTCAGTATCAGACGGGTCTCTATGTCAGCAGCAACGAGACGATTTGGCGCATCTTTTCCTTTCCATTCCACGAAAGCCACCCTACAATTGTACATTTGACAGTACATGTAGAAAACGGACAATGAGCGTATTTCAGTTCAGAGAACACAGCGGATAGAGTGGCTTGGCCACCGTCGACACCAGTGACAAGCTGCTTCTCGGTTTGTCGCATCTACGCTGTGAATCCGAATAACGACAAATGTTACGAAATGATAATAAATGTTACTATCTTCGATTATTGTTGAATGTTCGTGGTCCGACGTCGTTTCAACAACTGAGAACCGTTAATGGGCATCTGTGTGCGATTTACCGTGAGGCGTGTCAACTCTTACAGTCGCTCGAGATAAATTCGTATTGGGACAATACGTTCAAAGATTGTCATATCTTCATCGCCACATCAAAATCACACTGTTTGCGATTATCATATCCACGTTACCCTTCAAATATAAGAACGACATGTCTGAAGATGTTTTGCATCGTATGCGTGGTCAAACTTTAAATCCGACATTGCAAATGACTGCAGAAATTAACAATGAGATATTGATCATGATAGAAGACATGTGTTTATTGATGACGAATAAAGTGTTGTCGCATTTGGGCATATCACCCGATCGTCCAATGCACGATGCATTAGCCGAAATGCTTCGCTGTTGAATCAACAACAAAAGACTGCGTACGACTTGTTAATAAATGCTGTGATCAATGGAACTGGTGGAATTTGCTTCCTGGATGCTGCCGGAGGGACTGGAGAAACGTACCTAATTTCATTGCTTTTGGTGAGGATTCGATCGCAGAATGAAGTGGCCCTAGCATTTGGCTTCATCTGGAATAGCAGCGACTTTGTTAGAAGGCTGCAGATTCTGTATTGAAACTGAACATGCAAATCAACGAGACACCAGCTTGCAACATCGCCATACACAGTGCAATGGCGAAGATTCTAAAGATATGCAAACTGATAGTTTGGGACGAATACAATATGGCCCACACGAGGTCATTGGAGGCGCCGGACAGAACGTTGAAAGATTTTCGTAAAGATCAAAACATTTTTGATGGAGCCATGATTCTGTTGTCCGGTGATTTTCGTCCGACTCTTTCAGTTATTCCACGATCAACTGTAGCTGATAAACTAAACGCGTGCTTAAAACCATCAAATTTGTCGCATGTGAAGACACTCCGATTGGCGACTAACATGCGAGTGTTTTTGCAACAAGATCGAAATGCAAGTGGGTATTCGAAGCAACTGTTTGCACGTTGGTAATGGGAAAATCGCAGTTGACATATCGATCGGATTCATCACATTGCCCACTGATTTCTGCCAGTTGACTGAATCAAAGGAGGAGCTCATTCGGAGTGTTTTTCCCAACTTAGCATATAACTACAAACACCATTATTGGCTGAGCGAACGAGCCATACCAGCGGCGAAAAACAAAGATGTTGATGATCGTACTGCGTCCATTCGAAATTTCATTACGGGAGAGTTGTTTTCCTTTAAATCCGTTGACACAGTTAGCAACCAGGATGACGTGGTCAACTATCATACAGAATTGTTTAATTCACTGGAATTGCCTGGATTACCACCTGAAAATTTGCAATTGAAAGTAGGCTCAGCCATAATCATGTTGCATAACATCAATCAACATCGACTATGCAATGGAACGAGTCTAGCTGTGAAAAAATTTATGAACGTCATCGAGGCGACGATGATGAAGGGAAAGTACAAAGGAGCGGATGTTTTGATTCGGCGCATCCTTATTATTCCAATGGATATGCCATTCGATTTTCAACGGTTGACATTCCCCGTGCGTCTGGCCTTCGCGACGACCATCAACAAATCACAAGACCAGTCACTGGAAGTTTGGGGAATTAACTTTGAGTTTCCGTGTTTCGCGCATGGACAACTGTATGTCGTGTGTTCGCGTGTCGGAAAACCATCATCTGTTTATTTACACGCCGGATAACAAAAGTAAAAACGTAGTTTACCAGGAAGCTTTGCACTGAATTCATTTCAATTACAAATGAGCTTCATTGAATAACCAAACCAAATTCAAACCATACAAGATATGGCTAATATTACTGATCTCAATGAATTGGATTTGGAAGGTTGATTAGGATTAATAATAGCTTATGAAGAGTTACAATCAAATCAATTTTAGGTTGTACGAAGTTCAACGGCTCATATCGATCTCAATGATTTGGAAATGAAATGACGTACCGGTATGGCTTTTAGTGCCGGGAGTGTCCGAGGACATGTTCGGCTCGCCAGGTGCAGGTCTTTCGATTTGACTCCAGCAGGCGACCTGCGCGTCGTGATGAGGATGAAATGATGATGAAGACACATATACGCAGCCCCCGTGCCAGAGAGATTAACCAATGAAGGTTAAAATTCCCGACCCTGCCGGGAATCGAACCCGGGACCCCTGTGACCAAAGGCCAGCACGCTAACCATTTAGCCATGGAGCCCCACAATGATTTGGAGTTGCAAGAGTTACAATGAAATCCATTTTAGGTGGTATGGAAGTTCACCAGGTCATCTAGTATAACTATATATTCTCAATAATTGGTTACATTACCATCACAATATTAGCACACGGACCAGTTTTGGCCACTCGACCATACATATTTAAAAACTGACATAAATAAAACATTGGAATATACAAAGACATCTTAAAGAGCTAAAACACATTAAAATCAATCTGTGATGAAAAACTTGATGACACTCATGCCTACACATCACAAAACAGAATACCGTAAATTTAAAATACTAGCAAGATATTATGTAACGTTAAGTCTTGACTTGCTTGATTTAAAAAATAACCTTTATACACTTGTAAATTATTGAGGGGGGCACCTATAATTATTACAGAAATGAGCAGTGGCCCCGTAGGTGTTACTCTGTCGATACGGATCAGACTAGAGGTCTACGTTCTTGAGAGAACTGTCATTTAGCCAACTCTGCTAACAGATTCCTTAACTCAGGAGTGTATAAACTTAAATAGGGTGAATATGAGGTAACATATCTGGGTCAGATATGGAGGAATTTCACTACATGTTATTTAGAATACATCAATGCCAAAAAATGGAACCACTTTTCGGCTATAAGCCAACACCTGTCTGACTCAAATCACAATTTCATGTCCATCAATCAAGACCTGGATATTTTAAAAGTCACAGACAAGGCCACCTTGCTCAATATCTCTGAAAATTGCTACATTCATCTAGAACAATACTTTAACCCTAATTGTAATCTTAATGAAATATCCAGAAGACTAACATTTAATTCGATATGATTATCTCAGTTCGCAAAGAACACAATTTCAATAAGAACAGAAACTGTGATGCTCCCACCAGTGCTCCATCACCCCAACTTCCTCTTTCTCACTCCTCCCGCAACCTGAGCTCCCACCGCCAACCTCTGCTAAAACCTAACATTCAGTGTGCTGCATTTTGTTGCTAACATAAGACTCCCTTGGAGCTTTGCAAGAGTGAGAGAGGGAGGGTAAGTTCTAGTTACACATTTCTCTGCCTTTTTTGTTCCACTACAGCGGTTTAGGTATTTTCACTTTTTTCTTCCGTTTTTTTCTTTTTATACGGACATCTGGTCTGATCCGTATCGACAGATTAACACCTATTGGGCCACTACTCATCTCCATAATAATTATAGATGTCCCCCTCGATTTTTTACAAGTGCATTAAAGTTATTTTTCAAGACCATGCAAGTCAAGACTGAATGTTACACAATACCTTACTACTATTTTAAATTTACGGTATAATGTTTTGTGAAGCGTCGACATGAGTGTTATCAAATTCTTCATCACAGACTGATTTTAAAGTGTTTCCTCTCTTTTAGAAGGCTTTGTATATTCCAATGTTTTATTTATGCCAATTTTTAAAATCTGTATGGCTGAAGACGGCCTGAGTGGCCAAAACTAGTCCTGTGATGATAATGTAACTAATTATTGAGAAAATATAGCTTCATGTGTCATTAGCCGTGTATTGAATAGATGGACCCAACTTACTAAACAAGTGTAACAACTGTCAACACAGATCATCATGAAACATTAATTTTTTTGCATAGTTAAATTTTTGGGGAGAACACTGAAATGGCAGGTCTTACAGTGGCTCTGTCTACAGGAGAAAGAGCCAAAAGGGGTTGGAGGTTGGTATGGTTCATAGTGAAGGAGAATATTTTTAAGGTTTGGTGGGCACCTGAAAGTGGCTGTGGGGCATTTTGGAAGAAGATGCCAGGTGGAGAGTGAGGATGAATGCTTGAATGCTTATTTTAAAATGTCATTTATTTTGTGTGGACCAGGATGATATGTGGTTATGAAGAGTACAGGGTAAGGTTGCTTAGGGAGTCTGGGGACAGAGTTCATAACCCGGGAGCTCTGGCGGTCGACCAATTGGGCGGGGTAACCCCTAACAGTAAGTGCTTTACTCAGGTTGTTGTAGGAGGCACAAGCTTTCAATGGAGATACTTCTGATGGTAATCAACGTCATGGAAAGTGAGAGTTGTGGGGGAGATCTGCCAAGTGAAATGGACACTGTGATTAGAATTAAGGTGGTGTACGAATGAATCAAGTAGGTTTGCTTCACGGTGCCACAGGATATCGTCGATGAATCTCAACTAGATTATGGGGCGAAGAGGTTCAATTGTGAAGAAATCCTTTTCGAGTTTTCCCCATGAAGTGTTTGGCATAGATGGAGCCATCCTGGTGCCCATAACAGTGCTGCAAATCTGGTAGAATAACTGCCCCTTGAAATTGAAAAAAAAAAAAAAAAAAATAGTGGATTATGATGTATTGTGTGATGTAGATGAGGAAGGGTACCAGGTTGCAGTGTGTTCAAGGACTTGCTGGCTCTAAGTCAGTCTGCGTGAGGGATGTTGGTGTAGAGCAGGGCCTCTCGGGGTGCATGCACCAGAGCATTGCACTGTGCATGGTGCAAAAGACGACTTTGCTTGGTTGACCAGACTGCAGACCTCCATTCCTCAATTTGGAACAATAGCGCTGTCTCTCTCTTTCCCCACACCTCTCTCGCTCGCTCCACCTGTCTCCCTCTTCCCCACTTGCTCCGTAGTGATCCAAATCCGAGCCGAGTAACCCAGAAATGAAGCACTGGTCTGAGCCGAGCAGGACCGATGCACTGTGCACAGCAACTCTGTGCCTTAGTTTGCACACGTGAGATTTTGGGCGTTTGAGAAGTCCTGGTGTAAAGCGTGGCGACATGAATAGAAAGCAGAAGACAGTCAGCTGGGTGGGGTTTGGCAAGAGTAGCAATGTAAGTCAAGAAAACGTACAAAAAGTTGAAGATGCTTGTCAACCAATGCTGAAATGGGCTCTGTGAAAGCAACTTGGCTGGAAACAATGGGGCATCCTGAATGGTTGGCCTTCTGTATTTTGGGAAGCATGTGGACCTTGGGGAGTATGGGGCTGGTTTGGGATGAGCTTAAGTTCCGTGGAGCACATGTGAGGTTATCTGAATGCTGTATTAGTCTTTTCCCAAACTCCTCCCCGCAGATTGCCTCCTGCTTTACACCAACATTCCTCACGCAGACAGACTTAGGGCCATAGCCCTTTCAGACCATGTATGCACAATTGTGCGGCTTCCTATTTTATTTATGTCCGAGCTTATTTGACGTTTCCTTGGTGCTAGACCGGACTGCAGCGCTTGTGCGGGACATGTAGTATGTACTTCAGCTGTTTTTATTTAGTGCTTGACCATCAGGGGCAGGAAGAAGAATTTTAAAATACAGTTCATCAGCAAGATGGCGGGAAGCAGTAATGCCTAAAATAAGTATTTATTTATTGTATTCATATTAATCTAGAAGCTTTACTGAATATCGGAATATAATCAATGAAATGTGTAAATTGTTTAGCGAATGTAAATTGTGAACTTACAACATCATATGCAACACCATGAGGTTTTGAATGTTGATACACACAATTGTGCAGGCTAGGTTTACCTACAGGCAATGCATAAGGGAGTGCTGGGTGCTGCCACCAAACGGACTGTGAAAGCAGAACTCGTACTCTATGTGAGAAATGTAATGTATAAGATTTTAATTGTTTAAAATCTTTCCACACTGTAAAATAGAACATTTGATCATGTACATGTGTATATTCACATGTACTGAGTTGAATTTTTAAATTTTTTGTAAGTAGTGAATTAAGTCCTGACACGCACAATTGTGTGGGTTCTGTTTTTCAGCCGATAGTTCTTACTGTAAAATCATGCATTTGAGAGCATCTTCTTAAGTTTTTGATGTACAAACAAAAATTCACTCCTCCAGTTTTCTTTCAGGTCTGACGACAGGGTGCTGCTGCCAAAAGGGCAGTAAAAGGAAAACTTGTCTTCAGTGTAGAAAACGTACTGTTTACGTGTGTTTGAACGGAGATTTAATTGTTTTAAATTATTCCCAACTGTAAAATAGAACATTTGATCATGTACGTGCATTGAGGTAATTTTACTTTTTTTTTTGTAAGTAGAGAATTAAGTCCTGACACGCACAATTGTGCGGGTGCATTTTTTGTTAATTTTTATTTTGTAGAATAAATTAATAATCTATTTAAGAGCATTTTAGTCAGTTTTTGACATATAAACAACAATTCACACTGCCAGTTTTCTTTCAGTTCTGAAAGGGATAGAGTCCTTCTTGAACACAGCAAAATGATGCCCTGCCTCACACTTCCTTTCTCATCTTCCTCTCACAGTACATCGTAACCCACAATTTTTTCAGTTTCAAGGGGCAATTATTCCACCAGATTCACAGCACCACTAGGCACACCAGGATGACTCCATCTTATCTCAAACTTTTCATGTGAAAACTCAAGGATGAATTCTTTGCAACTGAACCTCTCCACCCCCTAGTCTGGTGGAGATTCATTGACAATATCCTTCTCCTGTGGCACCATGAAGCAAACCTACTTGACTCATTCCTACACCATCTCAACTCTAATCACAGTGTCTGTTTCACTAGGCAGATCTCCCCCACATCTCTTACTTTCTGTGACATTGATTTACATCAGCAGGATTGCAGAATCAACACCTCTGTACATGTCAAACTCACCAACCATCAGGAGTATGTCCATTAAAAGCCATGCATCCTACAACAACCTGGGGCAGGCATTTACTGCTAGGGGTTACCACACCCCAACTGGTTGGCCGCCAAAGCTCCCGGTCCATGAACTCTTTCCCCAGACTTCCCATGTAAACTAATGCTGTACCCTTCATAACCATGTATCATCCTGGTCAACACAAAACAAATCACATTTTAAAATAAGCATTCTATCTCCCCCCATCCTCACCTTCCACTGACACAGATAGGTGATAATGGGATAAGAAAGGGCTAAGAGTGGGAAGGAAGTGGCCGTGGCCTTGATTAAGCTTCATCCCCAGCATTCGCCTGGTGTGAAAATGGGAAATCTCGTCGCCAAGAGACCTATCTGTGCCGGTGCTACGTAAAGCAGCTTGCAAAATTAATTTTTTTTAAAAAAAGGAAACCACGAAGAAAAAAAAATCTTCAGAGCTGCCAACAGTGCAGTTCAAAGTTCAAATCCACTATCTCCCGAATGCAAGCTCATAGCTGCGTGACCCTAACCACGTGGCCAACTTGATCGGTGAAACTCTTTCCATGAAAGCCCCAGTCACTTTCAGGCACATACCTAGCCTCAAAAACATTCTCACTCACTATGAACCATACCAACCTCCAACCCTTTCTGGCTCTTTCCCCTGTGAACACAACTGCTGTAAGACCTGCCGTTTACATACACCTAGCACCAGTTTTACCAGCAGCCTGTCAAACTCCCGATATAGATCTTCCTGCCCCTGTCAAAACTAGGCACCATTAAACCACGTTTGATGAATGTTTCACAGTTTAAGTCCTCCAACATTTACCCCCCCCCCCCCTACTTCCTACCCTCTCGCCCTTAGAGATTCTGAAGTTGGAAACCAACTGGTGCTCAGGTCCATGGAAGCATCCGTTCTTAACCCTTTCACTCCAGTCGACTGCTCTAGCAGTCGGGAGGGAGCTGTGCCGGGCACACGGTGGACTGCTGTAGCAGTCATACTGGAGCTGTGCCTCATAGCCGGTCGACTGCTGAAGAAGTCGTGTATCTTTTGACTGTTTTCAGTTTCGCTATGATAGACTGCTAGGGAATCTGTAGTTATGGCTATAATCACCAGATGACAGGAGTAACTAGTTCCAAGACTAAAGAAATGTGTCCGGTATGCTACTCACTTAACAGCTAGTTGCTCCCCGGTGCTGACGTGCCTGTGTTTCTCGATTCAGCTTCCAATCGCTTTTACATTGTGAAAGGCTTGATGAAGGAGGAAAGATATACTGCAGAGGAAGCTCATGCCCTCCATGCCTCCATGGGTAGTGACTGAAGAAGATGATGATGAGCGATTTATCATCTGATTCTGGTGACGAAAAGACTTCAATCACACCTTCTACTTCAGTTACCGCTTTGTTGTCTAAAACATCAGTCTACTTCGAAGATTCGACTGAAGATGAAGATTATGAGGATGAAGACCAAGTGCCTGAACCACCGTGCAGAAAACTAAATTCAAAAAAGAAGAACCTGAATCCGAAGAAATATAATTTCGATATAGCTAATTCCGGACTGAAAAGTTACGTTTCTTTCAGCTGTATTTTACCACGAGTGCGAGGAGACTAACAGATACTTTTTTCAGAAAGTGGCAGCAGGTGGGGTTCCGCATTAAAAATAAAATACACTTAACCTTTTCCTGTTCTCCCCTCGCGTCGCGAGCCGCATACAGACTCGAGAGCGGAGCAAGACAAGTATCCCGTACAGCAGGACTCAGTGAGCCACTCGCGTCCACAGGGTCACGCCACCATACTCACTACACCAGAGTGAAAAGATTAACATTAATAATCACTTCTTTTTTCTGTTCTCTTAACTATCTGTTTGTGTCCCCCCCCCCCCCCCCCCCAGCATCTATCTGCCAACAATGACCATTATTGCTAGATCATTCATAGATGAAGGCTGCATCCAAAAATTTTGGATCCATGTTTTTCTTTTATGTGTACTCTAGCTATGTGGTTTTACATGGTAAGCTGCTGCTCTCTATCTGTTTCCTAGATCTATATAAAGATGACCATGAAGAGCACAGCCATCAATTAATTATGATTAAGTAAAATCTTATCAAACATTATAGCTTATGCTATTTTTATTACTATATGGGAAATACAGAAAATTTCAGCACACACGAACATGGATGAAGTAACATGCATTCTGGAACTAACAAAAATATGAAGTAACTGAAAAAACATACAAGAACGCCTTTTCTACGTTCTCATCATAAAAGGAAGATGATCATAGGTTTGTCACCAATGAAATGGCTCCCGAGAGTTTAATTAATACAACACATACAAACAATAGAATACATACTACTACTATAAGAATGGTCTTTACATTTATAAAACACTTCTTACATCAATACTTCATACATTCACTTCACAATGACAAGTAATTAGGTGTAGAACTATTATTTCAAAACAGGGTACTAAAATGAACAGAGATTATGCCATCCTTCCTTGAGGACAGAAGTAAGATATGGTACAAACAGTATAAGCCTCATCACACTATTGCATCTAAACTCTTATCACAAGAAGTACAATGTTTGGAGAAATGTAATACTTAATCTTCTCTCATTTTGTAAAAATAATATTTAATACACTAAGAAAGACAACTTATCAATGGTGGGACAGAACATATAAAAAGCAGTCTCCTAGGTCATTATTTGTACCATCTAGCTCATCAGCCCCTTTGTCTCACTGTACTGGCTATTTTAATATAACATCAATGATAAGACTCTAAACTTAGTATCTGTTTAAACATTATTTTAAAATAGGAAGACAATATAAACTGAATGGTCCCCTCACAGTGAAGTATCTCACAAATTTTACAAATATGAGTTTGAAACCATTTATGACCGCTTATGCCATGTCGAATGTTGTCTGTACACTATGTTTTTGTGTGACAGCCCATTCATTTGTAATGGACTTCTTTAAAATATCATGCAGCAGGAGTGCTACTCAAGTTGTCGTGACAGTGTGTTGTCCCACACCACACTGCCATTCATTCTGCAAATATCACGGCTGCCAGCTAGTGGTAGCCATTGACAACTACTGCAAAGTTAGTATTTCCAGTATAAGATATTGTTCTTTGGGAACATTCTCCTTGGTAGTTAAGCCACCAAGGCCATCAACACACAATGAACAAATGATGTCAGGAACTACTCGCAAGACATACAAACTTGGAAATGAATCAAACTGAGAAATCATAGGAGAAAAAGCCTTTTCCATGTACTCATCCTAAAAGGAAGATGGTCTGAGGTTTGTCTCAAAAGAAATGGTTCCTTGGGAGTTTAATTAATACAACACATACAAACAATAAAATACATACCACAACTCTACGCATAGTCTTAGATATTATAAAACACTGCTTACACCAATACTTCATACATACGCTGTACAATCGCAAGTAATTAGCAAGATGATAAAATTAACAGAGATACACTATCCAAAGCATTAAGTACCCTTTTCTTACATTTAAACAACATGGGTTGTTTTGGTGAAGTTCATCTGAAACAGCTTCTTGTTTGTTCAAGGTTTTAGGTGTAACTTACCTGAAAATATGACATAAATTAGTATTGTTTTCAGATTTTGTGCATAGGGCAAAATAAAGTTTTATAATATTTTTTTAAAATATGCTGTACATATTCTTTAATTCAGTTTACTATTAGACATGTGGGTTATCTAATATGGCACATGTGGTGATCTTGTTAAAATGCAGAGTAAATAAGAAAGTTAACACAGCTGGTCATGGTAAAAAGTGTGTAAAAAAATACGGACATGTGGAAAAGATGTGTAGATAAAAAAAGCAAATGGAACAGTAGTGAAGGGTATGGGTATATCAGCAATAATAAAAATAAATTTAAAAAAAAAAAAAAAAGTGCCATCATGCAAACAGGGTCCAGCTTGTGATTGCAGCAGTAGTGAGGTAAAATCTAACCTAAAATCATGCTGCTGTGGAGCAGGAAGAAAAAGACAATATTTCAGGAATTCTACATGCTGGGAGACTAAGATCATCAGAATTTGGACTTGCTCAACAAAAAGATTGTCCTCGTGGTTATCCTAAGGCTAGCAAAAATGTAGAAGCAACTAGATGTAAATATACATATGAGTATACTATAAGAACTGAAAAAGGTGATCCTCTGAAAGTATGTTGAAGACTTTTTGTAATATTTTTGGAATATCGAAGATAAGAATTGCAACAGCAATAGGAGATAGGAAGAAAAGCATAAGTAACGATAATGACAGGCAGAATAGTGAAAGAATGCTCAAAATGAACAGGTAAAAGATAATCTACATAATTTAGGAATTCCACACAGGAGGGGAAAACATGGGAACATACCCACACAAAGTGAGTAATTGTTTTAGACATGGTTCAAGAAGTTCCCAAAGTATGTAAGCCATTATTGACGTAAGGATAATCCCAACAAAGTTAACACAGTTAGTACTGCTTGTGAAACGTACCATTCATAAAAATCGGAGTGTGAAAAAGATGGAATAGAGCCTGTATCATACAACATTTATTCCAAGGCTTTCAACACCAAGTTTAAGATGAGCTTCAGATGAATAAATAACTTCTGATAACAATGATAGACTTCAATAGCTGAAAGCGCAAGATGCTTACAATTTATTGAGAGAATATAAATTGGGTACCAAAAGGACTGATGACAACTATTGTTTGGCGACCTACAACTTGACGCAAGCTTCACCCAATCCTAAAATACCAACAAACACCATGTTATATCTTAGGCAACTCTGGGTTCATAATCGGGGTATTCACATCTGTAACAGACAGTTAGTGCATTCATGTGCATATGGCTGGAAAATTTTTCATCGAGAGGGTCATCAGAAATAGCTTCCTACCTGTTGAAGGTTTTAAGAGTACCTCAAAATGTGCCAAACCAATAGAAATTATTTTCAGATTTGTGCATAGGGCAAAATAAGAACAGCACAATTTTCAATCTGTACTGTGCTTCCGTTATATTGGGAAATTTTGACGAAATTAAACACTAGTTTCTCGTACCTTGCCATACGTACTTACCAAGCAACAGTAACTTTGGTACTGTAGAGCACAAAAAGGAAAAAACATACCTCAGGAGTGGTATGATTTAATTAGGAATTCACTCATAATCAATCCCCTAAAGATTGTGGAAATGAAGGCAAAAGACTTTATAAAATGTGCCCTCACTGATGATAGCTCAAGGTTTGACATTAGGAAGCCAACAGCTGTGAGAGTTACTAACACATATCCCTGCAAGTTCTTCATGTACTTCTTTTCTGAATTTGAAGGATGCAAAAAAGTTGACATGTTCCGGAAGATGCCTGGTCAGAGGTCAAAATATCAGGCACAGGCTCTACTGTAGCTGATCAGTCTCAGTCTAATGAATGGACTGACGTTACTGTTTCCTGAAGGGGGCCCCAGTGCTGCACCTAAGTTGTGTGAACTACAGTCAGCCACGCTATACATACCAGCAGTATGTATTCCCATTTTTAAAAACTTACACATGCTTCACCTATTCCATATATTAATGAAACAGTTGAAGATGAGACATTTTGTTTTATTTCTTAATAATAATAATAATAATAATAATAATAATAATAATAATAATAATAATTTTCTACTATTGAATGATCACTTCAAGTTGAAACTTGAAGTGAAACCTTTTTCTCAATGATTACGAGTATGTTTCATTCGTGAAACCATGTGTGAATGTTCTAATAAAGCTACATTTCTTACATTTTAATGTGAACAAATCAAAAATATAATATTTTTTAAATGTTCAAAGCCATTTTCATGGATGTAATGCAGTATAAAGACCTTAAATAAAAATAAAAAGTACTATGATAATGAACATTTTGAAATGACAAGGATTCTAATAAAAGCCTATTTTTCTCAGTTTCACTTCACTTTGGGATAGCTCACCCTCTCAGAGACACATTCAATTAGTATTAGAGTATACTGTAAGACAAGTTATGACTATCTATGGACAATAAACAGGATTACTACAGTTAATCTTTCATGATCAATCATATTTTCCAAAACAGTGTCAAGTAGATCTCAGTTTAGTAAAGGAAAAAGGTGTTTACAGTTTAGTACACTGATATTTTCGTTAAAATACATAGAACACTAACACTCAAACTGTGTCGCTGGCCTTTGTAAGATGAAAAATTATAACTCCATTCAACAAAGCAGACCAACAATCAGTCTCCATGTCACTTCCACTATCCAAAAACCTTCCTAATTAATTGTATACAATTAAAAAATACAGGAATGAATAACAACAAACATCAACTATGTACTAAACTATTGATAAAATCTGTAATTAAAGTAATGACTTTAACAATCATAAATGCATGTTACTTCACTAACTTACAAATATTTTACATAAAACTAACAATAAAAAATAAAAGAGTAGACAAATATTTTTCTTTTTCTTTGAAATATTCACACAACTCCCATGGAGTAACTATATGCACTTGAAAATAAACCTATGATAAATGAATGTGGGAAGGTAAGGGATTACACACAACATAAATGAAGGTAACGTAGCTTGTACATATTAGAAACACATTTCAACAGTCAATTGGGCTCTCTTCACAGTATGTCAGATAAAACCCATGTTTCAAGATGCTGGGTGTGATGTATCCATAGGTTTAACTTCTTTACTTGCCTCATGGGACTGTGACATCTCAAATGAATACATCTTGCTCAACTTATCATAATGTTTTTGATCCTGTGGATGAGAAGTAATTATTATACAAGAGTTGTAGAAAAATTTCCTTTAACTACTATCAACCTTCCTGGAACTGAACACTTTGTGCTCTTTAAAAAGTAATATCTTTTTGCTAGCAATGTACACAGCCTGCCGAAAAAATTCAAGCACCCAGAAGGGAAGGAGGAAACAAAATGAAACTTCACGTGTTGAGAGGGTATGTGATATTTCAGCGATTACAAAATCGACTCAAATTTACAAGCCCACTTATTAGTATGTCGCTGCCATGCTCTCTGGCCTGGACGCATGCACGGATTTCGTTGGGAAGGGTGTCATAAAGCTGTTGTACCTTCTCCTCAGGCAAGCTGGCCCTTAACTGTTGTAACTGGTCCGTGATATCCTGGATAGTGGCACTGGGACGGAGTTGATGTCCTAGCTGGTTCCATACATGTTCTATTGGGGACAGATCTGGAAGACCTTGTTGGCCATGGGAGTTCCTCAACATCTTGCAGACATTTCATAGACACACGTGCCGTGAGTGGACAAACATTGTCCTATTGAGAAATTGCACCATAATACCATCGTGTGAGAGGTAACACATGAGGAGGCAGGATGTCCGTAATGTACTGTTGTGCTGCCAGAGTTCCCTCAATCACTACTGGACATGACCTGAAGTCATATCGATGGTTCCCCACACCATGACACCAGGAGAAACATCGCTGTACCTCTCCAAAACATTGGAAGAAGGGAATCTCTCCCCAGGTCGCCACCATATTCACAGATGATGGTCATCTGTGATAGTGCAGAATCGTGATTCATCGCTGAGCACAACACGACGCCACTTGTCAGCAGTCCATGCTTTCCAGTAACAGCTCCACTCTAAATGCAGCTGTTTAAGTTGTGGTGTTGATGGCAGCCTACGCATGAGGTGGTAATTCCCTAATCCAACTGCTGCTAGTCTCTGACCAATTGTGCGAGATGACACAGAATGTTGCAGGAGCCCATTACTTGTTCAGATGTGAAGGAGTTACAATGTGCTTGGTGCGCAATAAGGCATACTCCCTTGTAATGATCAGACGGGGTCGACTAGAATATTGACAACAAGTTTGCCTGCCCTCACGTTAACGTGTAGTCCAACATCCCAGTTGTCACATTTGAATGTCTCACAAATCTGGATATTGCACGATTCGACCCCAGTCGGCCAAATGCGACCCAAGTGCTGATAATGCTGTCTCACACGAGTACGCAGTATCTCCATGTCCTTCACAGTGATCACATCTGACAATGTTCACGCTCCTTATATACCCTACCAGGCTAGGTAACAATGCTAAACGTGAACACTAATGCACTCTGGTAGCCGTTCTATCTGTCATAGACAATGACAACTCTATCATTTACATAACCGCTGATGGTGTGTATGTGTACAAAGTTACATTGATATCCGACCATTTCTTCTGGGTGCTTCGACTTTTTGTCAGGCAGTGTAATTAGTATTATAAGATCCATTTTTCTTTCCTACTGATGAAAAAGCATAGGCTATCATTTATTTAATGATAATCGCTGATAAAAAGGATCAAAGGCATAGTTGCTCAAAAAAATATGAGTGCATGGTATTGTATGTGCCTTGCATTTAATACTTTATCACAATTTTAATTATTATCAAAATATAATTAAACTCCCATGTAGGGCCTACAGCAGAGCCACATCCTGTGGAAACCTATAACAAATATTATATCAATAGGTTCATTTGTTTCTGGGAAAAGTATATTTGTGAGGAACTTCTACAATACCATGTGCTCGTTCTTATTTTTGAGCGACTGAATATGCCCAACTTAAACCATAAACTCAGTCCAGAGTCAGACACTGGCTTGTTTTACAATAAACTTGCCCCCTCTGATATGCTGTTCAAAGTTGAACATAGCACACAATAGTATAGACATGCCTTAAGTTGAAGATAATAACTGGGATGGTGGGCATAGCTCACTCCTCAGAGCTAGAACTGGAGTTGTAAACTCTAAAAGTTTATTTTAGGCTGCCCCTAACCTAGATAAAAGACAGCTTTTGTAGTTGCTCCTAACCTGAAGAACAGATGATACACACTGAATTTTAAATTAAAAAGGGGGAGCTGCAAGAACTCGAGAGAAAGAAAGATTCTGAGGAAAATTCTGGGACTACAGAAGACTACTGATGGGACTCAGAAGAAAAGGAGAAATGAGGAGCTTCACAAGTACAGTGTAAATATTACGGACACCATGTGGAAATGAAGGCTGAAATTCTATGGACACCTAGTAAGAACGGATGACAAATGATTGATGAAGAAGATCTTCAAATACATCATGAGGTTAAAGTCCAAGAGGGTAGAAGAGGTCAAGAGGGATGCAGAAGAAGTTTGATTTACACTACAAATAACCCACAATAGAAGAGAGTTCAGACGAAGAATCGCCAGTCTAAAATCCTTTGAAGAGACACCATTAAAACGGAGGCCTGAACGGATCATTTCCGAAGAGGAGAGAAAGATGAAAAGCGAAAGACTGAAGAGGTTTTGGGAAAAGATAAGAAAGGCCAAGAAGCCTTACATTCAATGCGGTCCATAGCTGGCCACATTCGGGAAAAGAAGCAAAAGGTATAGACATGTTTTTATAAGAAAAAAGGATTGTACTTAAAAATAAATTACTACTTTTATGCACAGACATTTCATGTAAAATTGCACTGAACACAGAGATGCCAACTTTCAAGAAAGGCAAATCGTAATGCAGCCGTAGGGCACGGGGGGCAGGGGCAGTCATAGATATTTTTTTTGTGATCTTACTAAATTACATATCATTTAAAGCTTGTAGTTGCTGTTTGGTAAACGTACACTGGTGACATGCTTATTCTTTTCATATCATGTGCATCCTCTGCACTAACAGAGCACTTAACAGTTCGGAGTTCATATTAGCACGAAATTCAGTCTTGTTCTTCTTCTTCATGCACATCCGAAACACCGTGGCTACACACACTACAAAACACGTGTGAATGAGATTTTGAGGAACGCATTAAACATGGCCATTCTTCGGAGTATACCTCCCTAAATTTTTCAACTATATTTATTACTAGCGTCACTAGTCACGGTAACGTAGTTTCCTGCACAAGTAATCGCTTCATTATTTCAAACCTTTCGCATGTCGTAACACACGATTAGCATATATCCTAGAAGAGCAATATATGTAAATTTGGCAACCAAAATCGCAATGAATGTTGTGGTGTGTTTTTTTTTGTTTTTGTTTTTTTTTTTTTTTTTTGCTAGGGGCTTTACGTCGCACCGACACAGATAGGTCTTATGACGCACACAGTATTCACAATTAAACGGAGTTTGTCACCACTTTACTACCAAAACAAAAAAAATAAAAAGAACTCGTGTACTTGCATGGAAGTCTGATCATGTGACGAACAAAGACAACAACTCCGCAAGATATACCACTTCACAGGTGCCTATATTACCGGTACTGGAAGCATGTGAAAACTCCAAATATTCTTAAACGAGGGACAGGAAAGGGGTATAAATTATTACTGAGAAATCCGAAAATAATATTCTAAGAATTCAAGACGCCTCGTGTATCCTTTTTAACACTTCATACACTTAGATTTAAAAATCAACAAAAAATCGTAATTTGTGGTGTGCCATTCGTAAAGGCGTAATTATATTGGGTAATTCGTAATTATTACGATTGAATCGTAATAGTTGGCATCTCTGTGAACATGTCACAATTTCTTGAAAAATATAGAATGAGAAACCAAAGTTTATCACAAATTGTACTGAGCATTTGAGCTGAAGGAATGTAACAATAACAAACAGTAAAAGAGGACATGAAATAAACTGTCGGGCAAAGGACATTCATAAAACTGCATATAGTTGATCCCTCCAGCTCAGGGACTGGATGTTTGTGTCTGTCTTAACACACTTCTCTTCATACACCGAACACACCAAACTATCAACTACCACAGAAACATGCAATAGTGATTACAACCACATAGAATAAGTGTCAGGAAGGACACCCAGCCGTAAAACTGCACCACATCCATATCAACCCCAATAAACTGGGGAAAAAACTAAGAAGAAATAAAAACACAGAACTTAGTTTTTTCAAAGACACCAACAAATTCTTCAAAGTTAATGTCCATTACAGAGTGATAGAAACAGCAATAATGATCTTTTACTGCTTTTCCCACATACTAGTGGAATTATGGGTGCGATATTTGTTGCCTTCCTGACAACAACACTTTGTAGAGGGATGTATTCACAATTGCGCATTTCTGTGGGGGTTGGTAGTGTAGTGTGTTGTGTTGAGTATGAATGTGTTGGAACGAACACCAACACCTAGTCCCTGGATCAACAAATCCCTGACCCAAATAGAAATCAAACCCATGATCCTCTGAACCGAACACCTCAATGCTGACCATTTAGGCAAGGATCCATATGATGATGAAAATAATAATAATAATAATAATAATAATAATAATAATAATAATAATAATAATAATGATAATAATAATAATAATAATTGTACCGGGAGCACACCTTCTCCACCCAGTTAAACTGCGCGCCTTCTATAAGGCCATGTATTTAATTGAACTTGAACTAATGTAAGATACTTGGGTTTGCAACTGTTAGATGTCTCTACCATCAGCCAAAGTGCCCCCTCTGGTGGAATTAAGGACAATTAATTCTTAAGGAAAAGTTAATTTTCAGAGGTGGCTAACCTTAGTTTTGAAGGGGTTTTTTTTGCTTTACGTCGCACCGACACAGATATGTCTTATGGCAACGATGGGATAGGAATGGAAAGGAAGCGGCCGTGGCCTTAATTAAGGTACAGCCCCAGCATTTGCCTGGTGTGAAAATGGGAAACCACGGAAAACCATCTTCAGGGCTGCCGACAGTGGGGCTCGAACCCACGATCTCCCGATTACTGGATACTGGCCGCACTTAAGCGACTACAGCTATCGAGCTCGGTAGTTTTGAAGATTGCTTTGTTCTTGTGTCAAGGTTGTCAACCCTTCTGCCCCCCCCCCCGCCAAACTCACTTCAATCTCCTGTATCTATCAACCAATTAAAATTTTGTGAATATTTTGCTCTAGCCAATAAAAATTGGGGATGTGTACAGATATCCAGCCTATCTGTAAAGAGTTCTGGAAGCTTCCCCTCTAAATGCTATAAAAGATGGGCACTTTAGGGCCGTGTCATCATCATCTTTGCTCCAGTTTAGTGAGTGCGGCGTGTTCTTCAGGGGCAGGGGCTGCAGGTTGGCGTTTGGAAGGCCCAGCAACTCAGGATACTAGCAGAATTTTCTTAACATGTGATAGGTCCGACAGATAGCTTGAAGTTTCAAACTTCTTTTATTCATGGTTTAAATGTAGATTTTCGGCAAGCCTGAGGACTCTGTTGAAATCCCTGCTGAGAAACATGTAACGTAAGGGAACAAAAAATGATTACCTTCTGTTGATTCCCATTCAACTTTGTATGGGGTGACTAAAGTTTCTAATTCTCCAAAACAACAAACACTTTCTTGATGATGATGATGATGATGATGATGATGATGATGATGATGATGATGACAATCCAATTAACATCTTTATTTCTTGCTAGCTCTGCAATTTAACCCGAGGGAGAAGTCCGAAACTTTAACTATGTAACCTACTTTTCTGAAAATGTCATTTCTGCCGGCTTATGTAATAGCTGCATAAAATCATTGACTGTAAATCTCGAGCTCCCCTTCATATTGGTTTGAGGTGACTACGTTTTGTAACTGGTTTTCTTCCTTCCCGTAAAGTCTTAATTTATTCTTATACGGGTCACCTCCATACTTGGGGAATAGCCCCTGTTTCATTGACCTAGTGGCCCTTAGGTTTTAAGAATTCATATTTAGGAGTGCAAGTACTCACCTCCATTCAATTTGTGTTTCGGGCCATTTACTTAACCGATTTCTTTCCGCAACAGCCCAATAGGTTGGGTACGAGATACCCGTGTTACAATTTGTAAGCTGTGCCATGGAAGGCCAAAAGATGCAAGATATTTTTGGTGTTGCCTTGAGTAGGCTTGAAAAGTGACAGCCTGTTAGTTCTTTTTCAAAGTAATATTACTGAATGCCTTTTGAAGGCTGGATATTGTATGTTGGGGAGCAAGTGCTCCATGTATTGAGGGATTTCTGCCCTGGTATAAATTTGTACTCTGTTGTAATTTTGAGCTGGGAACTAAAAAATTGTTAAACTAGGGGCTTGTAGCCCAAGAGCGTTAAAGTTCTGAAATCTTCGATCTTTCTAAGTCTTGTGTTTAAATTGCTATGTCATTGTTATCTCACTAAGTGAAAAGTTGTTAAAGTTTTGTTGTTGATTTTTGAAATTCTAAAGAAATATAACCTTTGTTAAAGTTTTAAATCAATTTGTGAAAATGTAGTTAGACCCATTCAACCCCAGCACCTTCTTTCACCTCTTCTGCTCCACGGGCAACCCCGTAACAATTAATTACTCATTTCAGGACATTCATAAAGTCTTGAACCTCAAGTTTGCTTAGGGAACTCTGTGTATTTAGATTTCTTTCAGTGATGGGAATTAATTTTTTTGTATTGATACTTGGGTACATATTAGTAATGTCAAATGAGTGGATGGAGTAGTGGGGTTGTATTTCTAAGTTATCTAATTTCTTGATCAAATCTATAGTGTTTTTTACAGATTTATTTGACAAAAATCTGTAGGTTTTTTTTAGGAATTTCTGAATGAACTGAGAAAGTTTATAAAGTGGGCTAGGCCTATAGTTAATAATTGGTTGGATGGGGATGCTGGCCTTGTGGATCTTAGGGAATGCTTTGGCAGTGGGCAGACCCGGGTTCATGGTGTGAAGTTTTGCTTTTTCCTGATCAGTGAAGAGAAACGAGGAGTTTTTGAGGGTTTGTTTTAAGTGATGTTGGATTTGTTGGGTAAGGTCTTTCTTCACTATAGAAAATGAACTCCTACTAAAAAAATCTTTTGTTTTATTTATGTATTCGTCTTTGTCCATAATGACGGTCGTGTTCCCTTTGTCCGCTTTAGTGATGATGAGGCTATTATCCTTGATTTTCTTTTTAAGCTTAAGGACTTGTTCCCATTCAATGAAAGGATTATTATTATTATTATTATTATTATGATTAGGAGATGCGATTTTATGTTCGGATGTATAAATTTTACTCAATTTCCTTTTTACGTCTAATCTTACTTCCGCTTGTAAATCTAGAGGCATTTTATTAATGGTGACTTTTGACTGTATGACTAAGTTAGAAGCTGTATTCACTTTATTGAAACTAGGCCAGTTATGTTTAGGGCCTTTTTCAAGGATTGCGTTTTCATCATCATTTAGTTGTGTTTTTGATAAGTTAACTACCGGGGGATGGAATTGATCAATGAGGTTGTGAGTTGTGAAGGATTTTTTGGATGTTCTTGTAATGTCGTGATTAAAAGCCGAGTTATTTTTGAGTGTATTAAGTTTCCTCTCGAGGGTAAGTTGTTTTTTTAGATAAGATCTCAAATAATTTGTTATTAACTTGGTTCTGAAACAAGTTCCATTGAGCGCCATTTAGTAAGCAAGCTGCTTCAAGGTGGGTCTCATAAAGTCGATTGTTTAAGAATGATTTCTTCTTATATAAAAGCTTAATTTCATTACTGAGCCAGATTTTGTTGACTTTAATTTGAGTCTTCTAATGTTGGGGACTATTCCGATGTTTTTTTACGTTGGTTTTAAGAAGATTCAGAGTTAAATTGTGTGTTTTACATTGCTTAAGAAAATCTATATCCTTGCCCAGTTTCATGTAATGATGGGCCTTTGATTTTGCTTGGTAAGCTGTATCATCTAAAGTTATAAACTTCATGGCCATTCTTCTGAATAGAATAATATTCTATTATATAAATAATATTCTATTATATAAAATTACTTTTGTGATTCTCGGTTCAATACGGAATGGCCATGAAGTTTATAACTTTAGACAAGAAGATGGCTCGCTGCATTCTTCAGCTCCATACTTTAGTCGGAAAGACTTCCCCCAATCTTCAAGAAGTCAAAAATTATTGCCCTTCTGAAACCAGGAAAGGATCCAACTCTCCCACAAAACTATCGACCTATAGCTCTACACTGTATCACCTACAAGTTACTGAACAGAATAGCACCGGCCACTGAAGCATTCCTTCCAGTTGAGCAAGCAGGATTCCGACCCGGCCATGACTGTAGTGATCAAGTACTGCCCTTGACCACGTATCTGGAGGTTGGTTTTGAAAAGAAACTGAAAAGCGTCTCTGTCTTTTTAGATCTTACAGCTGTATATGACACAGTCTGGAGGGAAGGTCTTATATGAGGGTTGGGGCAAAAGTCATGGCAACTATTTTTTTCTTGAAGATACCAGTCCGGTTGGAAAATGTGACATATACAGATGAAAGGACAAGGTGTTAACTACATGTGCGAACAATGAATAGCACTGAAATATCGTAACACACTAATTTATTACGGTAGTATACAGGGCAATATGGCCTTCCTGGTGCAAAAGAACGACAACACAATACACAAAGTTGACATGACAAACCTGGGCCTAAAGACCCTCAAAGTAGTCTCCTGCTACTGACACCACACGCTGCCAACGATGTGGGAAGCGCTGAATACCATCTGCCTCAGCATTTGCCGCACCATGTGTGAATCGGGTCACCTGTTGGCGCACAGCATTAGCAATGTCCTCTTGTGTTGCAAACCTCCTACCATGTAGTGGTTCCTTAATCTTTCGAATGAGATCAAAGTCACAGGGCGAAATGTTGGGAGAGTACAGTGGGTGCTCCAATTCTTCCCACCCACAACGTTGCAGTAGCTGCCCTACACACTCTGTTGTATGTGGTTTTGCACTGCCGTGCAGTATTATTGCACTGTCCATAAGATCCAGACGTTTCTCCCGAACGCCATGTCGTACCTGTCGCACCAGGAAGTCCCTGTAGTACTGTGCGGTCACTGTTCTGCCATGTGGAACAAAGTGGCAAACAATGACACCCCTGACGTCATACGCGATGATCACCATCAATCTGACTGGGGAAGGATTCTGACAGACCTTCTGTCTCCTTGTGATCTAGCATGTTGCCACTCCGCGGATTGACATTTCAGTTCTGGTTCATATGCCCTGGCCCAAAATACAATGATGGCGATTATTCGTGACAAGAATTGATCGCCATCCTGTTGCCAGCATGCAAGGTGGTCAGAACATATTGCATAGCACACCCACCTTTGAACTTCCGTCAGTGCATGCGGTACCCACCGCGATGCAATTTTGCGCTGTTGCAGCTCATTATGCAATATCCTGTGGACGGTGCGTTTCTCGATGCCACCTCCCTCTCTAACTCCAGTAGCACCCATTGTCTGTCTTCATCCAGGAGCTGCTCGATGACGGCACGTGCCACGTCGGTCTGCACACTGACAGGTCGTCCCGAACGTTGCTCATCACTGGTTGACACACGTCCTTGCTGAAACTTTCCTACCCACCGTGCTACTGTACGGTATGCATACACACTATGCCTGCAGAACTTCCACATGACACATATTCGTTTGTAATCCGTTCACATATCTACAAGAAAAAAATAGTTGCCATGACTTTTACCCCAATCCTCGTACTTAAACTGATTAAAGCTGTTCCTTGCATAAGAACTAGAACACTAATTGACAGAATGTTAAGCAACCGACTATTTCAAGTTCACTCAGAACACAACAGAAGCAAATTCCACAAAGTCAACAATGGTCTGCCTCAAGGGTCAGTTCTATCTCCTACTCTCTTCAACTTATACACCCACAGTCTACCTGAAACAGAGTCCCGAAAGTTCATATATGCGATCGATATTTGCCTTACAATTCAATGACCCAACTTTGCAGAAGCTGAAATAGTTCTTAATCGAGACCTTGAACTGTTGGACAACTACCTTCAAAGAAAACAGTGATATCTACATTCCATCTAAACAAGGCAGAAACAAACTACCATCCAGGGGTATTCTTCAAGGGTCTTGAACTACAATATTGTGCCAATCCCAGTTACTTAGGAGTAACATTGGATAGGTCTCTTACACACAAAAATCATCTGCAGAAAACCGCCAACAAACTAAAAACTCGTAATAACATTCTCCAATGACTGGCTGGAACTTCTTGGGAAGCGGATGGTAACACATTATGGACATCATCTTTGGCCTTGGTCTATTCTGCGGCAGCATACTGCTCTGGTGTCTGGCTTAACAGTGCTCACACACAGTTAGTAAATTTACAACTTTGCCAAAACATGCGGATCATAACTGGTACACTTCGTGCTATACCGATCCAATGGTTACTGGTACTCAGCAATATAGTACCTCCAGACAGCAGGAACTTTTTCAGCTATGGACCAGAATGCTGAAGAATGAACATCTACCTGTTCATGAGGATATCAGACAGAAATGCACACGCCTTAAGTCTCGCCAGCCTGCTTGGAAGACTACCATGAAGAGATATCATCCAGCGAATTCAACTCCACCTCTAAATGGTCAACAACATGGTCTTTACCCCCACCTTGTGCAATAGAGGATATTAATAATCCATCCACAAAACTGGCAGACTTTGATCTGCCATGCTGCATCTAGAGTAGACTAAATCGCATGAGATGTGGAGTAGGTAGAACAGCATCTATCTTACACACCTGGGGCTAGTCAGTTTCTACATACTGTGACTGTGGGGAGGTTCGCCAAACAATGAAACACATAGTGCAGGAATGTCCACTCCATGCTTTCACTGGCACTATGAAAGTTCTCAACTCAGCAACACCAGAAGCAGTGAAGTGGGTGGCAGGTTTGGACATTCACATTTAGTGAGATGTACATCACTCCCACTCAATGTGTATATAAGGAGCGCGCACGGCCGCTCTTAGCGCCTCTAGCAGAAGAAATTGGTAACATTTTGGTGATCTTGTCTTGAGCGGTCAGTCCAGGCTGTGTAACTGTGGGTGTGAAATTGTGGTAGTAATAGTACTGTAGTAGTGTATCAAAGTGCCTAAATCAAATGGAAACTGTTGTGCAGTGAACTGCCACAACACAAAGAAACACGTATGGAAAAGGAATTACATTTCACACATTTCCTGGTCCTCCATAGGAATCGGACAGATGCAGGAAGAGGGTTTCGGCTGTGGGGAGGATAAAGTAAGTACAGTAGGCTACCTTATTTCATTTGTGACCTAAGTCACACATTTCATATCACACATTTCAAACATATCAGATATGCCAAGTCAAGAACACGTTCATTTAAGTACACTTTGAAATAGTACATTTAATTTCAATTATGCATTGCAGCAGGTTCTATGTTTGCATTCACGTCCTTCCATGTGCACGTGTCTTGACTATGCCGAATAATAATAATAATAATAAATGTTTTCCTGCATTTCAGTGCAGATGGAACTCCGTCGGAACCCACCAAATGCTCCGTCATTTGCAGTGAACATTTTGTTGGAGGAAAGCCAAGTAATATTGAAAATCATCCATTATATATACCATCTGTGTTTCATGAGAGCTATAAGAAGAAATCAAAAAGAGAATGTGATGTATCCCGGTTTTAAGAGCGAGTAAACAAATGAAATGCTCAATTATACATACGTCTTCTAATCAGGAAACTCATGAATTTATTGTGAAAACTGAGTGTGAAAAACTACATACGTTGGTACAAGCAACATTTGAGATTGAAGCAACGACTTTCGAATTCACTTATTTTTTAGTGGGAATGATGTAGCCACACAGTGCTACTCAAGCACAGTACCTCCAAAGTATTTCAGAAAAGGTAGATAAAAGTTGTGGTCCCAACACCCCCTGGATATATGCAGCGGATTTCATGGATACCAGAGCATAAAAAATGAAGCACAATTGAAAGATTTAACAAGTATTTCAGTTGAAACATTCAGTTTTTTACTTTCTTTCTTTCTTTCTTTGTTTCTAAAGTTTCTATAAATATAAGCAATAACGATGTTTGTTTACTCTTTTTAATGAAAATTAAATTGGACCTCTGCTTCCTTGGCAGTCATATTTGGTGTACATCGGACTACTGCTACGAGAATATTTTTTACTGCTCTTGGAGTAGTCAAGAAACGCACTTATAATTTTATTTTCTGGCTTAGCAAACTATTCGCGCAAAATACTTTGCCTTGCGCTTTTAAAACATTTTATCCTGACGCACGAGTTATAATCGATTGCACAGAAATGAAATCAGAAACGCCAGCAAGAACAGATGGGAGACGTTTCATGTATTCTCCGTACAACATATGAATAGTAACACAGTAAGGTTTCCACCTATTCAGTACTAATATGTATTTACAATGTTATAAATTACATGGAACTAGTTTCGACCCGCCTAGGGGTCATCATCAGCCATATTAAAGCATACATAAGTATTTTTTCGACTCCTAAAAACATGTTATTTTAAATTGTAATAATCGTATGGATTTTATAATTTATAAAGTGAAGTTTGGTAATAATCCATACGATTATTACAATTAAAAATAACATGTTTTTAGGAGTCGAAAAAATACTTATGTATGCTTTAATATGGCTGATGATGACCCCTAGGCGGGTCGAAACTAGTTCCATGTAATTTATAACATTGTAAATACATATTAGTACTGAATAGGTGGAAACCTTACTGTGTTACTATTCATATGTTATTCTCAGTTCAGTACGGACCAACAACATGAAATTCATTCTCCGTACAAGTCATGTTATACATTTAAATTTTTATTTGCTATGGCCCCAGACGAACTATTGGTTTTCTGTTTCCCCTTGTTATGATGGAAGAACTAATGATACTTTTATTGTTAACAATTCAGGCTTCCTAAATCTTTTGAGGGGACATTATATTAGCCGAGAAGGGATTCCCAGGTTTTAAAACACAGTCACCTCATTCTTTACTTGTTATGCCACCTTTTTTTTCATAATGGGAGATTTACAGAAGATGAAGTGTTACAGGCTCAGAGTGTAGCAAGTGTGCTAATGTTGACAGATGCATACGGAGGGTGAAAATTTTCAAAATCATGAAAAATATTCCTAAACATGTTTCCGTATATCAGCGACATTGTTTACATAGCTTGTGTGCTAGCAAATTTCTTGCCACCAATAATAAAGAATGTAGAACTGTAACCCCTGCACATAATCCACTCATATAAATCTATCTTATCAGAACTTCGCTTCACAACATGACATGTTATCTGCTTATTCCAACTGAATGCCTGTTTATTTGCTTACTGGATGCTGCCTGTCAATAGCTTGTCAAAAGCATAGTCAATTTCACTGAAATCTCACTTGCGAAATTTAAGTTTTCACAGATTCATAGATATGAGGTAGTTACAATATTGTTATTCATTTCGTCCTGTGACAGCAATATCAGGTTTGAATGTATTTTTATATGTACAGCATTACAACTTCCATAGCATTACTTCATATTTATCTTCACGACAAGATGCAACGATATTTTTTGCCATAACTATGAAGCAAGTCTTCCAGCGGAACGCAGTCTCACCGTATTAATACTCGGAACTCCGCCAGAGCGCTCTGTTACTAGTACCGTGCACGCTCCCTATATGAACTGTCAGAGTTGATAGGTAGATAGTGATGTAAATATATTGTATTTTCTTCTTGTTCTTTATTGCTTTGACTGTATAGACATGATAATTTGAATTTACTTTGTACTTATCTTTCACTGGTTGTGTAGATAGTTTATAGGTTGTCATTATTCATCATATAATAAATAAAACCCAGGAAGCATGCTTGGTGGAACAGTGAATGTGATGCAGCAATAAGGCAAAGACAGTTCACCTGACAGAAATGGAACTCGCTAAAGAACCAAGTCAACTGGACAAATTTCTTGAATGAGAGAAAGTGTGCAGCAAGAAACATCTACAGCGTTAAACGTGCTTTTGATAAACACCAGCTGGCTCAAATTGAGATGGATTTCAAAAAGAATAATACACGTGACTTTTATAAAACATTTAAAAGCAACTTGAGGAAATACGACCCTCCAAGCCTACAGTTCAGAGATTCCAATGGAAACCTAGCCCATAACGACAAGGACAACTGCCGGATCCTTGCAAAATACTTCGAATCCCTTCTTAACTGCGAGGCCATAATGTCCAGATTCACATCTGAAGATAAAACAACAGTCCACCGAGATTCAGCTCCACCTACGAAAGAGGAAGTCAGACAGATTATCCAATCCTTGAAGAATAATAAAGCGTCGGGTGAAGATTCGATAATACCTGAATTGTGGAAGTTTGCTAGTGACAATGCAGTGGTGAAATTAACGGACATCATACATGAAATCTGGAATACTGAAAGACTTCCAAGTGACTGGACATCTGCCCTAATTTACCCACTTCATAAGAAAGGCGACAAGTCGGATGTTAACAACTATCGTGGCATCTCCCTCCTACTTATAACCTACAAAATTGTCTCGCAAGCTCTTCAAATCAGGGCAGATGAACAGCTAGATCCAGAGCTGGGTGATTACCAAGGAGGTTTCAGGAAAGGACGGCCATACGTGGAGCATATTATGGATCTGAAATCTGTCCTTTCAAACTAAGGAGCAAGCCTTTCGTGGTAACGTTCATCGACTTTAAGAAGGCCTATGATTCAATTGACAGAACTACCCTACTTCAGATCTTAAAGGAATTTGGCTTGAATGGTAAAACAAGAGTGATCATCCAACAGACTCTCACCAACACCATCTCAAAAGTGAAGTTTAGAGGAGAGACTTCAGATGCCTTTGAAACACGGACAGGAGTTAGGCAAGGAGATGGTCTCTCACCTCTGTTGTTCAACTGCGTTCTTGAGAAAGTGATCTGTGAATGGCACAGAGAAATGAGTTATGAAGGAGTCAAAAGCGGAGTCAGACTAGGCCACAAGAACAAGAACCTTTCAATTGACTGTCTAGCATTTGCAGATGATCTTGCGGTTTTCGCTGATTCCTTGGATGTGGCTACAAAGCAGATCAACCAGCTTCAAACACAAGCTGCAAAGGCAGGCCTCCAAATCTCCTTTGAGAAAACGAAATTCATTACATATATCAAACTGGCGCCAAGTGAGCTAGAAGGGACTCACGGAAAAGTCAAGCGAGTTGAAAAATTTATGTATCTTGGTGAATGGATAGAACGTAACTTGTTAAAAAAAAAAAAGCCTTTTCTTCATGCATTAATAAAATGGAAATGGCTTACCATCTGACTAAAAATGTCTATAACAAAGGATCTATATCTCTGAATGCAAAAATCGAACACTATTGCACTGTCATCCGGCCAGAGGCTCGATATGCAGCAGAATGTCTCGCCATGAATAAAAAAGGCATGATGGAGAAATTGGAGGCCAAGGAAAGAAAGATTTTGAGAAAAATCTTAGGTCCAGTCAAAGACAACGGTGAGTTTAGGAGACGGCACAACCAGGAGTTGTACTCACATGTGGAGAAAATAACCGATGTGATGCGAAAAAGGAGGATTACTTTTTATGGACACATGGCCCGAATGAATTCAACACGGTTAACCAACCGCATTTTCACTTTCCTCCAAGAGAAAAAGGCAAAGGGGGCATGGTTCAGTGAGGTGCAGAAAGATCTACAGGAGATTGGGATCTCATTTGAAGATATCCAGGAGCGTGTCCCACTTAAGAAAAAACTCCAAGAACATCAGAGTTTCCTACCAAAGCCGAAGATGAAAACTGGAAAGGCATGGATGAAAGAGCGAAAGGAGCTACACCGTATACAAATGAAGGAATGCTGGACCAACATTAAAGCTCAAGGGAAACAGTTGAAATGACGTGGTCCTTAGTTGGCCGAAACGAAACTAGAAGAAGGAAGAAATACATAAATAAATAAATAAAATAAATAAATAAATAAATAAATAAATAAATAAATAAATAAATAAATAAATAAATAAATAAATAAATAAATAAATAAATAAAATGCATTAAATCAACCAACTGCATCCATAGCTTTCTGAATATCACATTTGTTTTACACCAGACTCTGGATGAACCTTAAGTCTAGGTTCATTTAGGCTTTATGACAGTAGTATGTAACTTATAGAACCACGCAATCCTTCTGGATTAACTTACTGGGTTCTGGACGTGGTCTAACTAGAATGTAATGTACATGCTTCCATTTATATTAAGAATAAATCCCCCATAGAAGCAGGTATCCAACATCTAATTTACAGACACATATTTCAGTCAACATACATACCTTTTCTGTAACAGATGGCCTAATTTTTCGTAAGGCATTCTTGAAGTGCCTGTTCGCGACTACCAGCTCAGAATAATCTGGTGAAGTCATGTACTCCTTTAGAGCCTCCACACCAGCTTCTCGGACCAATGCTGCCAAGTCAGCTCCAGTGTAGCCTTCACATTGTTGACAACAGCCTAGTTCCTCTAAATTAACATCACCAGCCAAGCAGGGTTTGGTACCTCCCTGTATCCACAAACCATTTCATGAAAAAAAGAATTTACTCGTATTTAAAATCACATACTCGCAAACTTTAAACATTTAAAACAAAAAAACACTGCTACATGAGCACAAAAATATTATAAGAATTTACATTTTCATTGAGTATGCATATCAGCACACACGTGATATTGTCACTAAATTCAATCTAAAGCAGCTGTGGTTTGAATACCACAAAACCTAAGGTGTGTAAAATTTTCAATTTTTTTTAACTGTTACAAATTGAGTCAAAACTGAAAAGAAATGGCTACAAATAAAAAAAAATTCAAATGGAAAGTCACATTCCCGTGCTCCAAATTCAATATTAAAAAAAAAAAGGAGTCTAGTGCATATACTGTAGTCTCTAATGTATTGATTGATTTTATTGATTTATTGATTTCTTATTTTTCTCCAGATCTACAGTAAGAATACCTATTTGATCCGTTAAAGAGAAAAATAACAATGTCCAGCCTAAGCCAAAATTCACATTCTATGTACTGTACAGAAAAAAAAGAAGAAAATGATACATTTCACACTCTATGTGCTGTACAGAAAAAGAAAAGAAAATAATGTACGGAATGAACAGAAAATGAATAGAACAATTTAGTAAAATAATGATACTTCTTGGACATGGCATGAATCCCCTAGGATACTCCGGAAACGTGACGCCCCAAATGAAGGTCACCACGGTAGTCATCCTCGGCCTCTTCATGTCACGTCCAACTTCTCTCCTGAATATTTCTATTCTTTTTCCAGAATATGCAATTTAAGCTGTATTATGAATGTCACAGACCTTCGTGCCCCTGCTGAGTAAACACGCGAACCTTTGCACATTCCATTCCTCCTACATTTCCTGTACTTGACTCCCTCTGAGTTGCTGATTCCATACTTCCGTTGCACACACATTCTGCTACAACGTACTCTGCTCACGTTGCCAGTTTATCACTACACTACTTATCTGTTCCTGCTCGTCTTATTCAACCATGCTTAATCTAATTTAAATAATCATATACAACCAACTTTGCTTACCGATCTACCATTAATTAATGAATCACTTACCAATACCATTTAACTGTGCTGTCTCTCTTATCATCCATCCATCATCACCTTTCATACTTAACACTTCAATTCCAGTCCTCCATCTAAACTTCACTACCTTTCTTATCATCCATCTATTGAACTCCACAAACCATCCATCTTATTCCAGGCCACATTTACTTCAACAATTAGAATACACATACAGACACCATCACTTGAATAAATACCATCTAAACTTCGTTACCTCTCCTCATTTCCATCCATCAACTTCGCTACCTCTCTTATCATCCATCCCTCATCATCACCTTCCATTCTTAACCCTTCAAATCCAGTCGTCATATCATCACTTGAATAAATACCATACAATTAATCCATTCATCTTTTACCTAAAGACACCATCACTTCAATAACAATTATACTACACATACAGGCACCATTACTTGAGTAAATACCATCTGAACTTTGCTACCTCTCTCCTAGGCCACATTTACTTCAACAATTACAATACACATACAGACACCACCATAAACTACGCTACCTCTCTTATCATCCATCCATAGGCAAACCATGTTACTTACTACTGTTACTTGACTTTTTACTTCTCGTAATTACTCCTTCCATTTTTCCCTATTTGTCCCATAGCTCCTTCAAACTCAAGCTTCTCCCTTTAATCACGGCACTTCTTACTTCTGCTTCCTCCCTCAAACCATTATTCTCGCTCCGATTCTGTCCACTTGTCTTCCTCCGTGATTCTTTTTCCATCATCTCTTCCTGCATCCTGCTTTCTTCCCTCGCGCAGACCTCCGACACTGGTTCGTCCATTAATTTCCTGGCTACTTCCATCCTCCTTGCATTTCCTTTTTCTTCAGCTCTTTTTACGATCTCTTCCCAGGAACCCCATCTACTCAGTGTTCCTCCCTTTACAGTATGTACATCAGCCCTGGTAGTTTCTTCTTGCCTCGAACTCTCAGCCCTGCTTTTTTCTTCTTGCCTCACATCATCCCTGGTAGTTTCTTCTTGCCTCGAGCTCTCAGCCCTGCTTTTTTCTTCTTGCCTCAAACTCTTTTGCCTCGAACTCTCAGCCCTGCTAGTTTCTTCTTGCCTCAAACTCTCATCCATTAATTTCAGTTTCGATATTGTCCACGTTCGGGTCCAATTCCTGTCGCTCACCACAAGTATCTGACCACTAATATACGCTTTCAATCCCTGAATTTTTGCTTTCACAAAATGTTTCCTGAGAATTTTAAAATTCCTACTCTCTTCTCTTCCAAAATCTCTCTTAACTCTAATGTTCTCACACTGTAGATTACCAGCGTTCCTTGTCACTATATCTGCCATCAATGAAGATAGCAGCGACACTTTTATGGGCCCGTGCCCTCCCACCTTGCCAACTCTCTCCACATTGTCTATATCTACCTCACTGAAATTTATTTTCATTTTCTTTTGTATGACATCTACCACTTTGTAAATAATGTCCACTTTAGATTCTGCCTTTTCTTCCTCCACCCCATAAATAAATATGGATTTCTTCTTACGCTCCTGTCTGCAGACTTCAATTTCTTTCTTCAGGTTTACCATCTCTTCTTCCATATTTTTTTATTTTCTCTCTTAGTGACACCAGTTCTTTCTCGCTGCCTTCTATCATCGCCTTCGTATTTTTCATATAATCCTGGATCCACTGTCTCGTCTTTTCTTGCTCCTGGACTTGTTCTTGAAGCATCTTCTTTAATTGCTCAAACGGACATACCTCCTGTATTACTTCTTTTACTACTTTCCTCATAGCCTCTACGTCTACCCAACTCATCCTATCTATCTCCTTGCAGACCGCTTGACCCTACCGCTTCCCCACTCCTACTCCACTCCACTCAGCAGGCGCACGCCACACGATACGTCCATCCTCCTTACTGGCTTAAGCTAGACTGTCTCTAATGTATTAAGACCCCCCTTTTTTATACGCTTTTTTTATAGTGGTTTTCACGTTGCACCGACACAGATAGGTCTTATGGAGACGATGGCATAGGAGTTGGAAGGAAGCGGCCATGGCCTTAATTAAGGTACAGCCCCAGCATTTGCCTGGTGTGAGAATGGGAAACCACAGAAAACCATCTTCAGGGCTGCCAACAGTGGGATTCGAACCCACTATCTCCCGGATGCAAGCTCACAGCCGCGCACCTCTAACTGCACGGCTAACTTGCCCGTTTTTTCCCGCTTTTATAGCCGCAAAAATGTAAGGAAGTATCCAATATGAGATAGCCTCCCATTTTGTCCAGTGATTTCTGTACATGTACAGTATCTATTCTATACTATTCTGTAACAAATCTGTGGTTATTTCTGAGTCCTACTGGCTACCTTCGCTGGAAGGCAGCATTTATACATTTGAAAAATAAAGAAGACATGACTTTTAGGCCTACATATTGAACCCATGACCTTCGTGCCCTAAGAATAATATGCATAAATTGTCAATTTAATAAGAAGTTTGATTCTTGATAGCATGGAATTGACACGTGGCAAGGGGGTGATTAAATACCTTCGGTCCCACGCTCTGGGATACGTGACGTCAGTCGCACGTGTCAACGGCGGAAGAATCTTGAGTCATTTTTGTGAACTATTTCAAAGCGTGTGTATATGGCGTGCCCAAGCCAAGTCGAAAATATAGTGCCTATCAAAGGAGGTCATTTATCCCACAAATCGAACACGTATAAATTTTAAATGTCCATGAACACTACCGCCGGAAATGTAGCAAGTATGTAGTCACCTTCAAAACTCTTAATTACAGTTTAGTTAAGTCAGAAATTTTATAGAAATTTTCTTGGCGGCAAAGGGAGATGCCCGAAGAGAGGGGGTAACTGCTATAAATATGAAGGGACGCCATGACGAAGTCTCCTTCTCCTGCATTTTGTGATACAAAGTGGACGATAAAGTATTGAGCTGCTCTGTGAAATCAAACAACAAAAGTAGACTAAGTTCAACCGCAGATTTTAGCCATTGTGGCTGGGGTCTTGACTCCATATGGAGACAGTTTTCTTGAGTGGAAATAATTGTACCACATAGGACGGTCAAAGTACCGAATAAAATTTTATGTGATAAAGAAAGTAATTCGCGTGCGGAAATAAATACAGTCTACTGAGTGCGCTCAACAAAAACAAGTGAAGGGCATTTTTTTTTTTTTTTTTTTAATACTTCATTTCCAGGAAACCTGAAGAAATATAATGATCTGTAAAGCCAGAAATATAAAAATGGCTAAATAAAAATGCCAGGGTCGCTGGTGAGTCCAATGATGACCGATGGCGTAACATAAGGTATGTGACTTACCATCTTACTACCTATTATATCTTGTTTCATGATCTCTAAAAATGTGTATTTGAATGGGGTATATACGACGCAGTGGTCACCCCTATGTGGTTTTTGTAAATGTTAGAATACGACTAAAAAGAGTCATTTGTTTTATTTTCCACATAGATAAAATTTTGAAGTCTTGCGAGTGCCGTATGATGCAAAAGGTTATTGAATAGGGTTTCGAAGTGATATCACGTCCAATGTAGATCGTCATTTCCGTGTGTTTACTGCTTATATTTTGTGATGTCAAATTGTGATGTTCATTCGACGTAAAATTTCTCTGTCTGAAATTTTGACGTAAATAATATAAGAAATCCATAGTTACCCATTTTCAATCGAGTGGAAGCACGCTGTCGGGTGAGAGTATAGTGTGATGAATTTGGTCACGGAGTGAAACGTTTTTCTAGGCTCATTTAAACTGTGTCTGACTGACAATAAAAAGATCTAGTAGAAATTTTCAGTCATTTCGTGAAAATCCAGTTATTAAAATACAATATCATTTTATGCAAAGTTATTCACTATTAAAGCACTGTGCGTATTAGACATCGTGAATTCTAGTAAGGATTTTATTCCAGTTCCTTTGTCGGTGATAGTCGTGAGTTGGGAAACAGAGGTTAGTTTTGTCGTGTGGGTCGAGATGAGATTTGTGAATCAGGTTAGAGACCTATCAATGAAGCCGGGACTTGTGGAAGCCTGAGGAAGATTTTATAATGTTGGGAATGGAAAGCAATATACAAGGAATCCGCACTGGTATTAATTTGCGAATAATTATTGTGGGCATTTTTGTTGGTCAGAAATATCGTATTTGTTTAATTATGTCGGCGGAGTTTAAAAGGGAGCATTCAGAAGCCAGTCAGGTAAAATGGACCAGGTGTATCGTATAACTGCCAAGCGGGTTGGGGGTGAAAGGCCTCAGCTGATAGGGGAGCACAGCGGGGATATAACAGGACACGCGTGGAATTGAGATTGTATTTCTCGGCCGGGGAGAACGTTAAATGTTGGATTTAGTTGAAATTTTCATCCGGTAATAACCTGAGTGTTATTAGATACTGTAAAATTTGTTTAATTGGGGACGTAATGTGCATTTGATACGACGGACTTTGAGTATAATGAACAAGACAAGCCAAATTCAGGGTTGTCCAAAATATAGAGGGATGGTAGTGATGATTGTTTGTCTGTGAGGGGTGCGCAAACTTTATAAAATGTTATGACGAGATATGACATCGTAATTATATGGCGAGTTGCTTTTGGTTTGTACGTAGATTATTAGGGTATCCAAGTGTTAATAATGGCTAGGGTTAGATTAGATTAGATTTAAAGTGTGAGGTCATGAAACAAGATATATAAACTGGACATGAATGATGTAATAGTTCTTTTCCAGCCAATAGGAATAAACAGACAAACATCACAGGATTTTAAAATTGTGAGAACACAATTGCGTAGGAATTTGTGAAGAAACCGGAGTCCGCGGAGATAGAATTTATTGTCCTTTAAGATTTCATTGAATCATTTAAATTTATTTAATTATTAAATTCAGTGAAACCGCATTTTGAAATAACTTTAAATCAAGCGAATAACTTGGAGATGCATTCTGGAAATCTTAGTTTGTTTTCTGGGGAATGTGTAAATGTTAATGTAACGATTAAGGGGACATATCCGAAGGTAATGGATTTTACTGCCACAAAGTAATGTGAGCATTGTTATTGTTGTATTATTTAACTTTGATTGATTGAGCAGTAAATGTGCTGGGGATAGTAAAGTGGAAACTTCGGACATCAACCGATGTAACTTAATCGTGTTTAGCCTTCAGCCTAGAAACTTGGATGGTCAGGGGGTCATCAACCTCAGTGACTTCGATTAGGGCCATATGCCAGTGTAGCATCATTTTCCTTGCGGTCATCATCCACAATGACTTTACAGTAACTTAGAAGTTTAGATGTCGGTCCATGACATAGACGCAGGTCACATCGATTCAATTAAGGGTCGATGCCGTACAACCACTGTGTGGCACACACCGATTGGACTACCTTAATTATACCCAGAGTCCAGAGTTCGTGTTACGAGGGCTGGGCCATAACAAATCACTATGATGGTACATGTAATCTCACATGGAAGCTGAATTTAAGGATTTCCAGACTTTCTGTTCTTTAATTAATAATTGAGACAATGGTTTCTAGTAAGGATGCCCATCAGGCAGTTACGTCAAAGGCTCACACCAGTGTTCTGACCTTATATGTAATAAAAATGATTGTGGTGTCCAGTGGACACGATTGATTTCAATGATACCGTTGACAAATCAGAATGCTTCAGAATTTCATGAATAAATAAGAATCTTTTAAACAGACCTTTCATTTAGTAGATAGATTAGAATTACTGAACCTTACCTTTACCTCAGCAAGTGACGAAGAACCCGATACGACTCAAGAGACAGATCTCATTAACTCTGCTGATAGGTAAGAAAGGTAGGTATCCCTCAATATGGACCAAAAGGGTTCAATATAAAGTAAATATAGTCAGTTTTAGTTACTATTTTGTCACGTAATTTGCTTCACCTCATTAACTCCTCTGATGAGGCTGACGTCAGGAAGGGCATTTGGTCATAAAAACTTGCTATGAACATTCGCCTCACTTCATAATCAATCCAGTAAAGAAAGGGGATAAGGGTATCATATTATTGTACTGTATGATGCAATAGTAATACAAAAAATCTTAATGGCCAGTCATTTCACAGTTGAGCAGTAGACCTACCACACAGTAAATCTGAGCATACTATGTTTCGTTTGAATTATCGTCGTCTTATACCGCCAACTTCACTGCTACTGGCGCATTGTGATTCCAAATGACATCATTTTCACTATCATCGAGAGCATTTGTGATCCCGTCTTTTTGAAACTTTAAAAAATAGTTTTGTTCCTGACAACAGAGCCCAGACAGTGAGAATCTATGCATAAATGGTTTCTGGAGATGGTCTCTTTTATCCCCAGTTAGTGTATGTGTAGCCGTGCTGTTGAAAGCGTGACAACTTACCAGATGATAACTAGTGTATGTTACAAATTGTACTTCCAAATGTAATGTATAATGACCGGAAGCATTATTTGGATAACTGCGGCTGTTGAAAGCCAGACCTTTATTTTTAAGCATGCTTCTTCTCTACATTTATCACATCAGGATTAACCTACACAGCCGTAGTTGAGATAAGAGAGACTGCATTGTATATGTTAGGTTTGCTATCAAGTGCTAGAAGTCCCATGACAGAAAAGTTTGCGGCATTTATGGATATCTACAGGTGTGGCAGTAAGGCGTTTTATTATCATAACGTTTAATTTTGTACATTCGTTGTCTCCATTTTTTTATTAACACATAGCAGGTTTTGCTTAACATGTCAAAAAATTGTGGAAGTAGTTAGAAGGTTATAAAATCAATATTATTATTATTATTATCCTTTGTTAGGTAAGTGGGCAAGTAAACCAATAATTATGTATGTAGAAGTGTTTACAGGTTCCGGTGCAACGACTGTAACAGTTCATATATAGGACAAACTGGCAGGAAGATTAGATACGCAGAACATCTTAATGCAATCAAATACAATAGGTTTTCTGCAGCTGGTCAGCACATTCAGAATTATAAACACAAATTCAACGGAATATATAAACAATATTGGATACGTTGAGCATAGGCCCCTTACTAGGATATCACAAAGATGCTACATACATCTAGAACAATATTCCAACCCGAATCTGAACCTGAACAACATCTCCGAAAAGCCCAAAATTTTATTTGAAGTTCTTATTTCAATTCTCCACAGTGCTAAACTTCCTAAAATTAATAAATATTGAATTTTGAATATTGAATTTTCACGACTGCATTGTAATCGAAACAGACTTTCAACGTATTAGGTCGTGTTAAGTACATGTAGTACGTGTTGAAGAGATGTTAAGTACAGAACAAAAATGGCCAGCCGGACACCAGTGGGATCCGAACCCACAACCTCCCGATTTTGCGTCGGTTGCTCTACCAATTGAGCTATGATGGCCTGCTCTTCAACACGTATTTTAAAACTGAATTTGAATATACTTTGGATAAGGTAGTTATCCCAAAAGATGGCAAGTGCAAATACTTAGGTGTGTGATTTGAAAGTAATTTGCACTGGAAGGGTCATATTGATGACATTGTTGGGAAAGCATACAGATCATTACATGTCATAATGAGGCTACTTAAAGGATGCAACAAAGAATTAAAATAAAAAAAGTTACTTGAGTATGGTTCGTCCATTATTGGAATATGCAAACAGTGTTTGGGATCCTCACCAAGAATACCTAATAAAAGAAATAGATAGTGTGCAGAGGAAAGCAGCAAGATTTGTAACAGGGGATTTCAGGAGAACGAGTAGTGTATCAGAAATGTTAAAGGAACTTGGGTGGGAAACTAAGTAAGAGAAGGGAGAAAACTAGACTTATAGGATTATATAGAGCCTATACAGGAGAAGAAGCATGGGGAGATATCCATGAGAGGCTTCAGTTGGAAAATAATTATATCAGCAGGACTGACCACAAATATAAAATTAGAAGGAATATTAGCAGAAGCGATTGGGGTAAATTTTCATTCATTGGGAAGGGTGTGAAGGAGTGGAACAGTTTACACGGGGTAGTGTTTGATCCTTTTCCAAAATCTGTACAGATATTCAAGAAGAGAATAAACAGCAGCAGAGAAAATAAATGAAGTGTTAGAGGGCATTCGACCAGTGCAGGTTATTGTAAATAACAAAATGTGTGTGAATAAATTAATTCCATCCCCTGGTCTAAGGAGTATGGACAGCCAAAGTAGGAGACTGCCTGTAGGGGTGAAGTACAGTGGGGACTTTGAGGGCCCTGGGACTGCTACGGTAGCTGTGAAGGCCCTTCAGGAACTCTGAAAAGTGGTGGCAAAAGGGGCTCTGGTTAAGACGCAGCAGGTCGTTATGCTACTTAGGATCCAGAACGGTTAAAAAAAAAAAAAAAAAAAAAAAAAAAAAAAGTAAATAAATAAATAAATAAATGCAATGTAAATATTAATCTTATACCAGTTGTATAGTATCATTTGAAGTAATTCCACATACTGTATATCAGCTGACTATATTTGTAAGTAGTACAGGAGATATTATAAGTAGAATTTTGTAAACAATATAAATTTATTAAGGACGAGCTGTGTGTTTAATAGAAAACATTGTTAGCGTAAATTGAATAATATTGTATTATAGGAAAATTTTCTTCTCTTGTTAATTTAATATTTAGTGCTTGACAATGTATTTTAGTGTACCATTTGCCACCGAGGTAGACGCCTCATTTGCAAATAAAGAGATTTTGATTTGATTTGACGTACTACATGTACTTAACACGACCTAATACGTTGAAAGTCTGTTTCAATTCCTAAAAATAGTTTGTTCTTTCAGATTATACATAACACGCTATCGCGTTATCCTTCCTCACTCTGCCCCTTCCATTACCCTTCTTCTCTTCACTCCTGACCCACCCCCCTCCCTCCCTTAGTAATATTCAATGCTTCCAGTAAGCTCTAGCACCTGTTCCTTGCCACCCTCCGTACATACAACAGGCCGTTCAAAGTGAGTCTCTTACTTAAGTTTTTAATTTCTTGCCCCTTTTTCCATTTATTTCTTTTTCATACTTTAGGTTCCGCATTGGATCGAGAACTTTCTGGCCATATTACTACTCTTCTGTCAGTGCCTGCCGCAAGATCCACTTGTTTAAGTATCTTGTAACTTACTGTTTCTTCTTATGATCTGATACTACAAGGCACTATCAAACTTACATATTTTATCTTATCAATGTCCTGCGGAGGAACTGCATTCTACATCAGTTTTTAGATGTCAATGTTCAATTTTAGCCTAGTGTTTAGCAGCACCACGCTCAAGACTTTTTAACCATTACAAAATGATCAAGATTTTTTAAATATTTGATGATATTTTCACTTTCATTTTATAATTTGACCAACAAGTTCATTAGTCGTAAATATTGTAAGAATGACTTAAGCACTGTCACTTTTTATTTCATCCAATTAATGTTATTTATTATTAAGGGTCTATAATATGTATTACAATACTTGTACATCTTTGTACATATGACCTATTTTGGCTGATGATAGTGTCCAAAGACATCAAAACTGGTTCTAAATAAAAATGTTGTGATTGTATTAACAACATACTTTGTGTTGAAAAAAGGTGGATCAATTACACTTTCCTCTATTGTATGTGAAACTTACTTCTCTCAAAAAAAATATATCTATATTGCCACGAGTCACAAGATATTAAACAATCACTTTGTTAATGATCTCACTTGCTATATTAACAGAAAAAACTGACAATATTTTCAACTTAAGTAAACTCGTTTCCTCATTCCGAGGTGGTGCAACTCTTTTTTTGACACACCCGCGTGGAGGGGAGTTACATGTACCATTTTTATCACATATCAACCTTCCTGCCATTCGTAAATATCTGGCAGTGCAGTACTAGGAATCAAACTCAGGCTCCCGAGAATGGCAGCTAATTGTGCTAACCATTATGCTGGTTGACATTCTTAACGACTAAACACATAGAACATGACTGATGCATGCTTGTAATATGCGGGTCGGACACGAAACTATTCACCTATTTGTGCGATGTCATCAGAGCTACAATAGGCCTACGCAATGGAGGCAGACATTTCTTAACTACAAAACACAGATGTACCGCATGACTTCGGCACATGTTTTCATTGCATGGATCGTACAAGCGAAACTATTCATAAACTTGTGCGATATCATCGGAGCTGCAGTATGGCTTGTACCCACGTCGAAAAGGAATCGTTGTTCTTCTCTGACTAATTACGTTGGGGGTCTTGAGTAAGAGATTTATTTTTTTCACTCTCTTTGCATCGAAAAGCCAGGGGGGTCTAATACGCGAGGGGGTCTAATACACGAGTAAATACGGTAGTACCATATCTTAAATACTTATTTGACTATTGTTTGCATGAAGGAGCTATACCAAATGAATTGAAGAGTTGCTACAGTAGCCCCTCTGTATAAAGGAAAGGGTGATAATAGACATAAAGCTGAAAATTACAGGCCAGTAAATTTAACGTGCGTCGCATGTAAGCTTTGGGAAAGCATTCTTTCTGGTTATATTACTGTAGACATATTTGCAAATTTAATAACTGATTCGATAGAAGGCAGTTAGGTTTAGAAGGTTATTCCAGCAAGATATAGCAGACATCTTGCATTCAGGAGGTCAAATGGACTCTATCACGACTGACTTATCTAAGGCATTGGGTAGGGTAGATCGCGGTAGACTACTGGCAAAAATGAGGGCTATTGGACTACACAAAAGAGTGACTGAATGGGTGGCTATATTTCTACGAAATAGAACTCAGATAATTAGAGTAGGTGAAGCTTTATCCGATCCGGTAATCATTAAGAGGGGAATTCCTCAAGGCAGTAATATTGGACCTTTATGTTTTCTAATATATAGAAATTATATGAGTAAGAACTTGAATCAGAGATAAAGCTCTTGATGATGTTATTCTGTACAGAATAATAAATAAGTTACAAGATTGTGAGCAATTGCAAAAAGACCTTGACAATGTTGCGAGATGAACAGCAGCCAATAGTATAATTGGACCTTTATGTTTTCTTATATATTTAAATGATATGAGTAAAGAAGTGGAATCAGAGGTAAGGCTTTTTGCGGATGATGTTATTCTGTATAGAGTAATAAGTAAGTTACAAGATTGTGAGCAACTGCAACGTGACCTCGATAATGTTGTGAGATGGACAGAAGAAGGCAATGGTATGTTGATAAAGAAGGTTAAAAGTCAGGCTGTGAGTTTCACAAATAGGAAATGTGCTCTCAGTCAGTTATATTAACATCGAAGTACTTACAGTGATCCCCACAAGGAACTTTCACACCATCAATGCAGTAATTAAATCTGAGAAGACTGACGTTAATAGGGATATTTTATTTACGAAGATGAATTCATTATGGAATAAATAAACAATAAAAATGGTTTACAAATCACTACTTTACATACAAATAATACATAATCAAATATCATCTGCATTGTCGTGACTTTATTTTAACACAGTCTGCCATTGGTTCATTGTTCATGGCATGATAGTGAAAATCTACAAAATATGAATAACAAAACACAAGAAAACAATGTCTGCACCTTATAAATGAAAAACTGGCACATTTATATCCAGCACGCTTTTATCAGCAGATCTAAAATGGCATTTGATAAGATTCTGAAGGTGATCAGGATCAGATACCAAGAAAGGAGAATTATCTACAATCTATACCAAAATCAGTCTGCAGTGATAAGAATGTGGGCTTGTCTTTCTTAATTTGGTCCTCTAAGATCAGACTAAAGTCAGGATTGCTCAACGTGTTCCCACATTTCTTCTGAAGCCAAATTGATGTTCTCCCAGTTCGGTTTCAACTCGTCTTTTCATTCTTCTGTAAATAATGCATGTTAAAATTTTGCAGGAGTGAGATACTAAACTAATAGTGCGGTAGAGTTTTCACACTTGTCAACACCAGCTTTCTTGGGAATAGGTATAAGAACATTCTGCCAAAAATCAGATGGCACTTCTCTTGTATCATACATCTTACATAATAAACGGAATAACCTTGCCATGCTGGTTTCTCCTAAGGCAGTCAGTAATTCTGAGGGTATGTCATCAATTCCCTGTGCCTTGTTCCTACTTAGGTCTCTCAAAGCTCTGTCAAATCCTAACCTCAAAATTGGGTCTCCCATGTCATCAGCATCAACAGCATCTTCTTGTTCCAGAACTCTATCATCTACTTCTTTACCTTGATACAACTGTTGGATATATTTCTGCCATCTTTCTGACTTATTCATCTACTAACGTCATTCCATGCCATCTCCGACAGCTCAGAACATACCACTTAGTTGAGCAGCTCATCTTCTTCCTCCTAAGTCTTCCCAGCTCAAACTTTGCAACATTTTCATAACGCTACTCTTTTGTTGAAAAACACCCAGGACATATCGAGCTGCTTTTCTTTGGATGTTTCTAGTTCTTGAATCAAGTAATCCTGGTGAGTGTCCCATACACGAACCATACCCTAGTTGGGGTCTTACCAGAGACTTGTATGCCCTCTCCTTTACATCCTTACTACAACCCCTAAATACCTTCATAATCATCTCGGGACACTGTCAAGGTCTTTTTTCACTTGCTCACAATCTTGTAACTTACTTATTACTCTATACAGAATAACATTATCTGCAAAGAGCCTTATCTCTGATTCAAGTTTTTACTTATATCATTTCTATATATAAGAAAACAAAGGTCCAATATTACTGCCCTGAGGAATTCCCCTCTTAATGATTACCAGATTGGATAAAGATACTCTAATTATCTGAGTTCTATTTCCTAGAAATATAGCCACCCATTCAGTCACTCTTTTGTGTAGTCCAATAGCCCTCATTTTTGTCAGTAGTCTACTGTGATCTACCCTATCCAATGCCTTACATAGCTCAATCAGTCTGCAGCGATAAGAATCGAGGGTTTTGAAAAAGAGGCATTAATCCAGAAAGGAGTGAGGCAATGTTGCAGTTTGTCCCCTCTCATTTTCAATGTTTACATAGAACAAGCGATAAAGAAAATCAAAGAAGAATTTGTAAAGGGAATCAAAGTCCAAGGAGAGGAATTCAAAACCCTGAGATTTGCCGATGATATTGTTATTTTATGTGACTCTGCAAATGATCTGGAGAAATTGCTGAATGCTATGGACAGAGTCTTGGAGAAGGAATACAAGATGAAAATAAATAAGTCCAAAACAAAAGTGATGGAGTGTGGTCGAACAAGGTCAGGTGATGCAGGAGATATCAGATTAGGAAATGAAGTCTTAAAGGAAGTAGATGAATATTGTTTCTTGGGTAGTAAGATAACTAATGATGGTAGAAGTAAGGAGGACATAGAATGCAGACTAGCACAAGCAAGGAAGGCCTTTCTTAAGAAAAGAAATTTGTTCACCTCGAACATTGATATAGGAATTAGGAAGATGTTTTTGAAGACTTTTGTCTGGAGCATGGCATTGTATGGAAGTGAAACATGGATGATAACCAGCTCAGAAAGAAAGAGAATAGAAGCTCTTGAAATCTGGTGTTAAAGAAGAATGTTGAAGGTGAGGTGGGTAGATAGAATCACGAATGAAGAGATACTGAATCGAATTGGTGAGAGGAGATCGATTTGGCAAAATTTAACCAGAAGAAAAGATAGAATAATAGGGCACAATTTAAGACATCCAGGACTTGTACAGTTGGTTTTTGAGGGAAGTGTAGGTGGTAAGAGTGGTAGGGGTAGACCAAGATACCAATATGACAAGCAGATTAGAGCAGATGTAGGATGTAGTAGTTACGTAGAAATTAAACGGTTGGCACTGGATAGGGTGGCATGGAGGGCTGTATCAAACCAGTCTATGAACTGATGACTAAACACAACAACCTGAAATTGTTCCCGATTTCCCCTTCCGCCCTTTCTCTAATAATTCCTTTACTTCGTCAGATGAAATTTCCTGATCTAAATTAGGCAGGGTGCACTCCAATCCCCTTGAGACTCCCATCTTTTCTACATCCTGTTTCCAACGATCCCCAGTACTTAAAATTTACTTAAGTATTCTATCCATTCTCCATGACATATTTACCTATGTTAAATAATTTTTTTCTATCTCTATGATTTATTCTATACCGTACTTTCTTAACATAGTTATTCTTAGCATCTCTTATTTAAGTTATCAGTTTATTTCTTTTGCCACAAGTCTTTAGTTATTACCAATAATTTTTTGTACTCTTTCTTTTGCTACAGAATGCAGTTCTTGATTCATGCCCACCTATTGTTCTGAATGTATCTAGTGCTTTCATTAATTCAGCCTTTTTTCTGCATTCTTCATTGTACCACCCACTATTTCTTTGTATTCTTGAAGCCGCATCTTATGTCCTGCCATCAGTACTGTGTTTTCTATTAGCTTTATTGCCTCATCTACTTCATTTTCTTCAATCGTGATCTTAATTCCTGTCTTGATAATTTCAAAAGACCTCCCTTCAAAATATTCCTTGAATTATGTGCTAAAGTCTTCTCTCCATATAAACTTGGACACTAATCTCTCTTTAATATTCCTTTGATAATACAACCCCCCCCCCCCCCACTAATCTCTTCCATACTTATCATATTTATAATTATGGGTAAGTGATGCGATTCCCCCAAACTTCATTTATCCTCTTAATGAGTGATAAGGCCTCCTTAGAACATAATACTAGAACAATAGCACTACCACCCGTTTCCGTTATAAACGTTAAATTACCCCCCTTTCATCTCCTGGCCACCATCCATTTAAAATATAGAGTTGTTCTGCTCCACACAGTTCTAATAATTTTTTTGCCATACTTATTATAACCTTTATCTTGATCAGTTCTTTTTCCAATTATTATTTCCAAATATCTCTTTACATATTGTACAATACTAAATCCAATTTGAAATAGGTACACTGCATGTTTCTATGACATGACAATAATAAAAATATTACCCCAGACTCTGTCCTTCCCTTTCTAACACCCGTCAAGTACACTTTATAATCTCCTATCTCTTCCTCGTTATCTCCCCTTACCCAAATATCACTTACTCCTAGCACATCCAGATGCATCTTCTTTGCTGACTCAGCCAGTTCTACCTTCTTTCTTTCATAAGCCCCATTAATATTGATAGCTCCCCATCGAATTCCATTTCGTTCGCCAAGTTGTTTCCAAGGAGTCCCTCGCCTGTCAAATGGGAGTGGGACTCCGTTACTCTTATAGGTCCGAGGCTTGCTTAAAATGTTCTGAGCTCAGTAAATTCATGAATCAGGATGCTATCCTACTCGCACATATTCCAAGTGAGGATCTCTCCTCTAATGGGTTATGGACCACCGGTGAATTGTATAGTCCTAGCCGCCTGAGCACAAGGAGAGCCATGACTCAGAATATGTCCAAGATGCCCACTCCCATTCCATAGCAACTGGTCTCCCGACTTTCAGGACCACTTACTAGGCCACTCAGCTGTTGCCCATGGTTCACGAACTAGGACCATGAACCATTATTTCTTTTTCAAAAATTTATTTTCAAAGTTTAATAATTTTTTGGCTTTACCAATGATATATTCATTTCTGAAATACTCATAGTTTCCTATGTTAGTGTGATTTATTTTATTTCAATAATATGTGTTAAACTGTTTACCGTGTTGATATTTTGTAATTTGGTTGCAAAATCACAAAAAAATAGTTTTAGCTGTTTTGAGCAAACCCCTGCATATAGAGTGAGTGCAAGAGGGTTAATTAGATCTACGAATAGATAGTAACACGAAGACTTGACCCCCTCTGTATTTATCAGCATGATGTAAATTTCACTGATATACTTTTTTATCTTTGAACATGACAAATATCTCCTTACATATTGTACAATACTAAATCCAATTTGGTAGTTACTGATTTTGAAACATGTAGACTGCATGTTTCTATGACATGACAATAATAAAAATATTACAAACCTTAACCCCTCTGGTTAGGCAGTGTGTATTCCAAATCCAGAAAAGGAAAAAAGTACAAATGCAAGAAAACCATAGCAGTCCGATTTGAAAATTCATTACGTATACTTCAGTACAAGAAAGATAAGATTAAACCCAAACAATCCATTTTTACCCATTTTTGAATTTGAAAGAATATATCATAAACCTCTTTAACAATAAAAAACAAACAGGCTTTCCTCTATCAATTCCTTTTCAACATTCTTTGTGATGTGCTAACTTATAAGATCAAGGAAGTGGCAGGTTTTATATGAGGGAAAAAAACAAAACAATAAAAACAGATCTCTTGCCTTAGTGAGAGCCTTGAGAATATCCACTCTATCATTAGGTCCGGGGAGACCAACATAAAGAATCTTATCCAGTCTGCCTGGTCTAAGGACAGCTGGATCCACTATGTCAGGGCGATTGCTGGCAGCCATTAGATATACTCCTACTCGTCCCTCAATGCCATCCATTTCTGTCAACATCTGATTTACAACACGCATACTAGGACCTCCCTGTAAGAAAAAAATGTAATAAGAACTTCCAAGAAATATACTCTCTATATTTCAATAAAAATACAAACCATAACACCATACTTACATCACCCGAGTCAGATCTCTTAGGACACAAGGCATCAAGTTCATCAAAAAATATAACACATGGAGCTGAATTTCTTGCTCGCTGGAAACACTGTCTGACAGCCCTCTCACTCTCACCAACATACTGAAATATAAAAATAACTGGGATGAAAATTAAGCATAAAGAGATACAAATATTTCCTTTATCTTGTACCATAATTAAATAGTGTATGTTCATTTTAGAGAGGGACCATAAAAGTTTTTAGAACTACAACAGAGAGAAATATTTAAGGCAAAATATAATTTGTAATACAAGGTATCACTATCACCATTTATTAGCTGTCTCTAGCAAAGAGAATGCAGTTTATGAGCACTTTCCATCTCTGCCTATGTACATTTTCCTAGCCTGTGCTTGGTTCTAGTAAACCAATGTCTGGATGATAATAAACATTATAGTCGATCAGAGGTAATGAACTGCTCAATATTACACTTGAGATTGGTTTATTTGTAACTCAGTTCTGCATAATTCTGTTTTATATGAAAATTTCTGCAGGTAACAGAACATTACTTAAATCAAGTCAATATGCATGTCTAAGAAACAGATGGAGAGCAGCAATTTATCATGTAGGAAGGCATGAATACGAGTACACACAAAAGAAAGACATGGGTCAAAAATTTTGGAATGCAGCCTTTGTCAGTGAAGGATAGAAAATAATGGTAGTGGTCACTGCTGACAAGTTGATGTCTTTGTGAGGTAAAGAAAGTAGGGAGACAGAGAAGAGAATGGAAAAAGGAGTGGATATCTAATGTTAAGTCCAGATGCTTCCATACACCTGAACACCAGTTGATGTCCAACTTTGTAATCTCTGAGAGCGAGAGGGTGGGGAAGTTGATGATGATGATGATGATGCTTTTTTAAAGGGGCCTAACATCTAAGCCATTGGCCCCAAATGGTATGAAATTAAATGACAAATTAAAAGCCCCAAAACATCCACTGACCACAATTCAAAACATGAGGACGAAGAATTAATGTATGTAATGAGCCCTTATTGAAGTGCTCATTTAATTAATCAGTTATTTATTTGAATGTACAGAGAATATTCCATTTTTATTAAGTGCTAGTAACTGGCAGGAAACATCTACATTCAGCAGAACATGTCGCAATTTCTGCAGGGAGCTTGGAGCTTGGATTTGTTTGCTCGCCAGCTAAGTTTGGAAGGTGGAATTTCGACATGACACACACAAAGCCGAACAAGGGAACAATAGAATTCCAACGGACAACATTTCGGATGCCCGGGCTAGAGGTTAGGGTCGCTTATAAGAAATGTTTGAAGTAAGCGTCAGGTACGCGATGCGTCGAGCCAATGAAACGATAGAGCCACAGTCGATATGGCGAGGCATTGATCTAGGAGAGATGTGGCCCCAATCGAGGATTCAACGGCGTCTTCGAGGATGAGTTAATAAAAACGATGACCGTGTCAGTTAGTTACCCTATTATTCGGCGAGATTCTGTGCAGGTAACATCGTAAGAAGTAGTTTTTATTTATGCGAGTGATCGTGTGAGGAATCTTAAGATTTTGTTGGAAGATGCTCTGTCTGCATTTGATATACTCATGTTTTCTAATACTGGAAGAATGGCATTTAACTTACGATTACCAAAGGGAGAGAACAGTTCAATTTAATCATTTCAAAATGCATAGTAGCCTGCCTGTGTAATAGTTTTCCGAGGGCGTAAACTTTAAACAAATTTTCAGTCCAGCCTTTTATAAATGGGAAATATTTAATCTAGTTACGGGAGTAGATAAGAGAAGCGGTTCCGCGACTGAATGGGAACTGGTTTCACGCTCGGTGGAATTTACCCCGGCTGTAGTATTCTCGTAACCGGCCGGTTGATCTTGACCTAGTTTCTACATCGTGAACGAGGGGATGTTTTAGACGACATCCAGAAGCAGAAGCAGCAACGGAAAATACAGCATCACCTTTCTACCCCTCGATGGAGACAAAAGGACTGATCCAAGTCTTTTCTGAAGGCAGCATTATCATCAATATGGCGGGCTAAAAACTAGATGGGGTCGGCTGTCTCCAGAGGACGAGCGGCCATCAGTCAACATTACAGATGAGTACAGTGTTTTAATATAATTATGCGAGTGTCAACATGTTTAATGTTGCAAAAGATTAGTTTGATATTTAATTTCTGTACATGTAGCTTTGTTTGGAAAGACTACGTCCCATTTAAAGTAAATGATAGGAAGCTTGTTAATGTAAATATAAATTGTAACAAATGTGGACCGTTTGCATGAGGTCGCACCTTGCTTTCTTACATTTTATCCTGATTTATTTAGCTGAGTGGTTAGCGTCATTTCTTTACGAGTCAGTTTCTTATTTTAGCCTCGTATTTTTTTTTGGGATTTGTTTGCTTTGATGTTTCAGACGCAGTATACGTCTCGGGGCGAAGTTGTAAATGTAAATAAGGATTCAAATTAAAGTCAGGAAGGACTAGATTAATGTATTATTGATGGGAGCTCAAAGTGTACGGAAACATGCCGTCACGTTTTCTGGGATTTATTGCATGATGTGTGAATGAGAGTGTGTAAGACGGTGGAGTGTGGATCCACGAAGTTGTTAGCGTCATCTTCATGACTATTTTGTATATCTAGGTTGTAAATTAGTAATTGGTTCACGTTTTCCATGAACACTGTTTCGTATTTCGAGTTCCGAATATTAGAATAAACTTTCTATAAAAATTTATTATTATTATTATTATTATTATTATTATTATTATTATTATTATTATTATCATCTATACGAGTTTCTCGCGATGTTGGATTGAGATATTTCAGTAACTTTCCGATGTTCAGACATGATCGATTGTCAATGTGGCAATTTCTTAGTTTCAGTTTAACATATTTATTACAGAGTTGGCCACTTATATTATTCATGATTACTTTGAGCACGAGTCCTTTTATTCGTGACCATCGTGGTTTTGTTTCTTTTCATGTGAGCGAATGTTAGACGACGTCCTTCATATTTCTTCATTTTTATGCAACTTTAGGACACAAGATATTATTTGTGTGATTTTGAGTAAGAGGACACGTTCCTGATCTGAGAGGCCTGCATTTTCTTGACTGTGTAACTTGCCTCGGGTTGACTGTTGAGCAGCGTGTGTAAAGGGCTGGACCCTGTGGTTTTGGTATTGCTGCTTTATTTTGGGAGACATGGATCTCCACTTTGAGTCATTCCGCTGTGTGTTGGCGAGGGTGATATGTTTGTCTACCGAGGAGCGTTTTATTTGAGCGGCCTATACTTCGCGATTTTATTGTTTCTGTCCATCTCTCTACGGTTGTTGTAGTTGACGAGAGTTTTATATCGCGACGTTTGTTTTGGATTTTCTTTTACGATATAACCGCGCTGAGGAATATTCTGTGTCTTGTCATCTCTTCCAGGTTACAACGTTGAAGTAGGTTTTGAAAGGTAAAGCCTACTCTGTCTTTTTTTTTTTAAATTGATTTATTTTTCAGGAACCTGTGCTGTATAGGAAGTGTTGATTAACGTCTAATTATGTTTCCTTTCATTTTCGTTGAGGCTTTAAGTGGGTGCGAGTTGCGTGAATGCCACATGCTTTCCTTGGTGAACCCTGGAAAATATGATATCATGTTTTTGTTTCTTTGAATGTATATATTGCCATTTACATGTTTTTGTTTGTGTGGCTCCTATCCGCATTGTTTGTTATGCTCACGAGATTGTTCATGGCTCGAGAGGTATATATTTTGTGCGTAGGATGTTTTACCACTCAGCGTGTTACATATTGTACAGTTAGGTTAGTTCCCCCACCCCTTTTGCGCATAAGATCATGTCTTTTCTTAAGGTTAGGGACCCCACTGCAATGTCAAATGTGCAGAAATGGGGAACGTACTCATCTACAGTTAAAAGCGTTAACAAAAAAAAGTAAAAGCCAGGAGCGTGGTGCGCGCACGCAAGCCCATGTGTTAAAATTAATGAAACTTCAAATATTGATTTGATATGTTCGGTATGTGTGTCGGCATACACTGTAAATTTGTTATATATTCTGATTCTCAAGATGGACTTTATCCAGCTGAAAAAAAACAATCTGAGTCATGTAAATCTGATTATTTCATACTTTGCTATTTAAAAAAAAATATTTATCTTGTTTGTTTTAATAAACAGATTTTCCTCCAAGAACTGACGTCATGCTTCGCCTTGCTTTATTTGTAGTTTTAATTGACCCCACCATGTCCGTATTTAGTTATATGTTCCCCATCAAGATCCAGGGTGTACGTATTTTTAGGGCATTATTTTTATCATATTTCAGACTGAGCACGCCTGGGATCGGCTGACTAGCCTGGGGCAAGTTACCTTGATGGTAGTAACGGGGACATATAAGTGGCACAGCCAACGTAGGGCTTTTGTTTTTGCTTCTCACACCCTTTTGGTATTTTGGACATGGTGGGCATACGAATTGCTTGCCCAATGTGTGATATTATTGTTTGTTTGTTTTTTTTTGTAATTTTTTGAAGTCGAAGTATCCATTTTACCAGATGCGAACGATGTGAGGAACATGGAAATTAAGTAAAATAAAGTTAGGTTTGAAAATAGAATCCACGTTACCTATAAGTTGGACAAGCGAGAGGTGAAATTAAAATGTAAATTCATATTAATCGCAGTTAGATACTCTTTCACCTTTTACCATACGGAAGGCTATGCCTAGTATGAGTGTTGTCAAGTATTATTAGAGCGAGGCTATGATGTCAAAATTTGGCGATAGGATGGGCAACATGACACGGTAAAGTCATGGGCAACATGACACGGTAAAGTCAAACAGGTTATAAGTTACAAAGCATGTTGAACCATATAAAGTACACGAGCTAACCGTATAGCAGAGTAGAGATTTGATATTTTCACCCACCGAGGTATGATTTAGTTTGCTCCAGGAAAATTGTAATGTAATGAAACCTGTCGGGGGGTATTTCTTTCAATTTTGTTCAAGTTAGGCTATAGAATTAAGGGCATGACGCAGAATGGAGGTGGTGCCCGAGATACAAGTGTCCATATTATTATTATTATTATTATTATTATTATTATTATTATTATTATTATTATTATTATTATTATTATTATTATGATGATGATGTAACGTCGAGGTTTAAGGATAATTCTGATTATAACAGCGAGACAGAGTCCATCGTTTTCTTCTATTCAGCTCTGATAAAACCTATACGGACAGGTTATTTTATTTTTCCAAATTGTATGCGATTATCTTGTGAGATAATCGTTGCCACTAACAATAATATTTCAGTGAGCTGATTTTTTTTTCTTTTTTTACGTGAGGGCACTGGCTATTTGTTGACTCTTTTGACTGAAAGACTAGGTCGCTATGTATGAAGGACAGCCATTCCCATATGTGTCTTTAATAAGTGTTTAATAATGGCTACGTTAGAGGAGATTAGGAAGTTGTTGGAGGAGAGCAATAGGAAGTTAAGCGAAGACATTAGGCAGGTACAAGAAAACATTAGGCAGGTACAAGAAAACATTAGGCAGGCGCAGAAAAAGACTGATGAAAACATTAGGCAGGCACAGGAAAGAATTAAAGAGGAGAATAGCCAGTCACAAGAGAAACTGTTAGAACAGATAAGGACCTTGAAAGCAGAGTGTAACGCCAGTAGGGTCAAGAGCAGGTGGCCCAACTGAAGGGAGAAATAACGGATACTAAGGCTGACTTAATGGTCATCGTAAAAGGCTTAAATGGGGTACAGAACGAGGTAGGCACACTCAGAGACGGTATCACGCAATTCAAGGAGGAGGTCAACGTTTCGATTGCCGAAGTCTCCAACAGTTTTAAATACAGAATATCAAGTTTTAAGACGGAGATGTTGACGGTCGTAGAGGCAATACAAGAGAAGACAGGTCAGATAAACAGGGTCAAAGAAGAAATGACAGCTGAGATCAAGAAGGAAGTCCAGGAAGTGAGAGAGTTCATGGAGGAAGAAGTCGGCTGTGTGAAGACAGAAACCAGGGGCGAAATGTCTAGTCTCTGGAAGGAAGTTAATGGCAGGATGCTCAAAACCAGGAAGATAGTAGCCAGAACGGCATAGAGCTAGGAGAAAGGATCACATCATGGGGTGAATGACAGCAGAAGGCCGAGATCAGAATAGACAGCAACGCCGGCCAGATAACGGACCTTAAGCATGATTTAGGGATGCACGCTAGTATAATACCAGACCTCCAGAGGGAGATGACACAGTTAAGATTGCAGGATGATAGGTCCATGACTAACATAAAATCTATGTCATACCAGCAATGTTACCTGGGACCAGAACTATTAAATGAAGCCAGTAAGCTAGGACAGCCGTCAGATGACACAGCACACGATAGTCAGAGTATACCCAATAACATAGAGTGAGCGCACATGAGCAGAAATGTACAGATGTCAACGCCAATAATTAATATTATTCGGACAGGGGACGACATGCCCAGGAAATTTGACGGATTAGGAGCAGTGACGCCCAAGGGTTTCTTGCGTCAGCTAGAAGACTACATGCACGACCACAGAATACCTCGTGAAAAACAGCTCAGGACCGTGGAGAAGCTACTGGACGGACACAGCCTAACTTGGTTTACGGCGTTTCGTTACTCCTTCAGTAACTACGAGGAATTTAAGCAAGCGTTCCTGCGGAAGTATTGGAACCAACAAACGCAGCAAGCTATAAGACTGGAGCTATATTACATAAAATCAGTTTCATGGTCTGTATCGCACTTCAATAGATTCACAATTAAGTATTCATTATTTTCCACCTAGTCGATACAATGATTGCTTAAGGCAATTTAATGGTAAAAAGTGGTAAATGTTTCGTATTTTATCAACATCTTCAGCCACATAACACTGTTTAGATGAAAAATATATAAAACTGACAAAGTAATGCTTAAGAGGAAGTGTTGTCAATCTCATGTTAATTTTCAGGACACTTCCTCTTAAGCATTACTTTGTCAATTTTATATATTTTTCATCTAAACAGTGTTATGTGGCTGAAGATGTTGATAAAATACGAAACATGTACCACTTTTAACCATTAAATTGCCTTAAGCAATCACTGTATCGACTAGGTGGAAAATAATAAATACTTAATTGTGAACTGGAGCTATATTCCAGAAAGTACCCGGCAAATTCTCCATCTAAGTACTCTTGAGTTCTTTACGGCACAGCTGCAACAGCTCAAAGAATTAGATAACGCACCCACGGAGGAGGAATTGATTAGCGCGATAGAGAAGCAGATGCCAGTCGAAATTCAGAGGATCATGATCGCTTCGAATATCAAGATGCTAGTGGACGCTGAGGCCGTTCTGAGACAGTTGGACCAGACGACTCACGCATACCACCACAGGAACGTTAGACATCACGACAATCAGGTGAACTTAATTAACGCCACCATGGAAGAGGAAAAACCACGCAGAAGAGACCAGGGGACAAACACTTTCGTTAGGCAGGAAGGGGCGTGGCAGCCAAGGCCGGAGTACCGCTACAACGAAGGGAACCGCTACAGTAGGCAATTCACTAGATTCGAGCGATGGAACCCAGGAAATCAGCGATGGCAGGATAGGAGACCAGCGAGAAGGGAAGAAAATTCTAGCCACCCCTACAGAGTATTCACGAACCGCACAGGGACTGGATGCCGAGAATGGAACCAACCGCGCCGAAACTTCAGGGATGAAATCGAGGAGAGACGAAGAGAATCCGAGAAATACTTAGATGAATTGGCCAGGAAGGTACGAGAAAAGGAATAATGGAAGGAGGCAAATTTGGAGAGAGCGGCGCAAGAAGGATGTGCGGGAGCCAAGAGTAAGGGACTTCAGCGCGACAAACAAAGGAACAGGAGGAGCAATTTAAATCAGCCAGCTCAGGGATTTGAGTCTGCTCAGGAAAAAAAACCCGCCAATTTTCTTAGGCCAGCAGGAGAGGGGACGGCAACAGCAGCAGAAGAATGAAGTATGGGTCATCGCGCAGATTGATGCGCGAGTGGTCGATCCAGAAGAATTGGTTGCCGATATCCAGAGGAAAGATGAGATAGTCACGAGAACATTGCCGATTATACATGTGAAAATTGCCAATATTGTTGTTAAAACCTTAACTGATACGGGGGCCTCAACCAGCGTGATCTCCTTAGACTTAATAAAGCGCATAAGGACGGAAATACATGTGCCTACCATACCGCTTTCAAGTGTGAAAATAAGAGGGATTATTCCAGATAAGATTGCTGTCTGTAAGGAACAGGTGTTCCTAGAACTAGAAATTGGAAACTGCTATTTTAACCACACATTCATTGTAATGCCGAAGATACACTACCACTTAAATATTGGGGGAGATTTTTTGAAGACACATCAGGCGGTCATAGATATGTCGAAGCACGTTATCAAGTTTAAAGGGACGGAGAGCTCAGAACAAGTTAGGTCGACTCAAGCGGAGTAGAAGAAGGAGACGAAGAAGAAGATGTCCTGGAAGAAGGAGACGATGAAGAGGCAGGAGAAGAAGCGGACGAAGAAACTTGAGCGGAGGTCAACGCTTGTGGACCAGAGCCAAGTAAACGTGCACGTCTCGACCAGGAAGTGAAGGAGACAAACCCTGAGCGTGAGGCATGTGAGGACGGAAAATTCTAAATTCCCATGGAGGGAATTAGATATTTTTCACCAATAGAGCATGTCAAAAACATATCAGATGTAAGGCTTTTCAGGCGTTTGCTCTATTAACCAGCGTTTCGTCTTAGGTCTGACACTAGACTCGTCAGAGTGGGATGTGTTAGACCCTATCCACTGACGCTGGGTGTATGCAGGTGAGCTTATCAGAAGCCTTATATGAGGCACAGTCTGATAACTGCATACGGGAGATATATCTCCACAATGGAATTATTGCCTGCCTAGCAATTCCGAATGGAAAATTCTAAATTCCCATGGAGGACGACGTGAGGGTACGAAGGCAACTACTACTATGGTGCAAGCAGGCACTAGAAGAAAATGTATGTTTCAAGGAAGAACGCCAGATTCTAATATTAGCTGAGGAATTCAAACGGAATTTAGTACAAGAGGAGACGGGAATCATGCCCCGTTGAGAATGAGATACCACGGAGATGAAAAACAATCATTCCACGATTTTTTTGCCAAAGTACGGAGGATATGAGCCTTAACTGAAGGGCTGAGAACCATAGTGGGCCAAATCCACTAACCGTCGAAATTGAGTTAATGCCATCTAGCGGTTCATTTCTGACTTAGGTATTATCTCTCCAACTGGGCTATCTCTACGTCTTCCCATTTATGTGCTACAGGATCACAAAAAATCAACCAAATTGAACTAGCCGCTGGAGGTAATGCCATAATGGGCCAAATCTGCATGACCAATCCTTCGCTTGCTCTGAGTCACGTGATATGCATAGTATCATGGTGGACATCGGCCACGAGGAAAATAGAAGCAGTGATTTGACATGCAGCAGACCCTCCTCCTTCCCTTAATAACAAGTAGCGTTTATTTTTACAAGATGAAGTTTTGGGTGTATAATGTAGGAATACATAACTGTGAGGATGAGAAAGGGTACATGTACTTGTGGGGTGAAGATACAGCACAAAGGGGCCCAACAGAAGTAGGTTCATGTATTCTGTATTACCTGAGGAACGTCAGCACAACAGCAAATCATTTAATAGCCTATTCAGACACTTGTGTTGGTCAGAATAGGAATCAGTATATTGCATCTTATGGCCACATCAGTTCATTATTCCCAATTGAAAACTATTGATCATAACCTGTCCATTCATATTTGCCTAATGACAGAGATTTTAGTACCAGCGAAACTTCAAAATGTAAGGCAAAATCACTGTTTTCCGTAGAAGATTATGTGACCTTAGTTAAGGAATGTAGGAGAAATAAGCCCTTTAGTGTGACGAAAATGGAACAGAAAAAATTTGTGAACATTAAGGAGCTCTCAAAAAACTTTGTGGTTCGTAAGGAAACAGCAAATGGGGAGAAGTATGAGTGGCTCAAAGTTAGGTGGTTTCATTTCCAGTCTAACGAACCTCTTAAGATTAAGTTCAGCTACACCCTCAACGATATGGAAGAATGGAAAATCCTTGATATTTCACCTTCTCGTAAGGCCAGGCCATCTGTAAAGGTAACAACTTCAGTACCTTCACCATGGGAACTGAGTCCTGCTTACGCAGCACCCATTAAGCTAACAAAAGCTAAATATGATGATTTAATTGCCATGCTTCCATTCATTCCACCAGTTAATCCTAAGTTTTTTAAGGATTTGCAATATTGTGATGTAACTGCGGCAAAATGAAGTACCTTACAGTGGCATGTGGAGTTGGCCCACTGGCGTATTGTTAAAATTCATCTGTTCTGTTTAGAGCGAAAGTGGGCCAAATCCACTCCAGTGGAAAATGATGTTATTCATTTACTTTTTATTTGTCTTAAAAAGCCAGATAATCTTTGTCTTTTGCTTTGTAGTGATTAATGGATCTATTAACTATAATATGCAAATGTTGTAGTCTCTGTAATCTGTGTCTGTGATAGCAGTGACTAAACTTTAACCTTAATTTTCTCCATTTTTAAAAAATAGCACTTGGCCCACTATGGTTCTCAGCCCTTCAATTGAAGTGCTCATTTAATTAATCAGTTATTTATTTGAATGTACAGAGAATATTCCATTTTTATTAAGTGCTAGTAACTGGCAGGAAACATCTACATTCAGCAGAACATGTCGCAATTTCTGCAGGGAGCTTGGAGCTCGGATTTGTTTGCTCACCAGCTAAGTTTGGAAGGTGGAATTTCGACATGACACACACAAAGCCGAACAAGGGAACAATAGAATTCCAACGAACAACATTTCGGATGCCAGCGCGAGAGGCTAGGGTCACTTATAAGAAATGTTTGAAGTAAGCGTCAGGTACGCGATGCGTCAAACCAATGAAACGATAGAGCAAGAGTCGATATGGCGAGACATTGGTCCAGGAGAGATGTGGCCACAATCGAGGATTCGACGGCGTCTTCGAGGATGAGTTAATAAAAACGATGACCGTGTCAGTTAGTTACCCTATTATTCGGCGAGATTCTGTGCGGGTAACATCGTAAGAAGTTTTTATTTACGCGAGTTATCGTGTGAGGACTCGTAAGATTTTGTTGGAAGATGCTCTGTCTGCATTTGATATACTCATGTTTTCTAATACTGGGAGAATGGCATTTAACTTACGATTACCAAAGGGAGAGAACAGTTCAATTTAATCATTTCAAAACGCATAGTAACCTGCCTGTGTAATAGTTTTCCGAGGGCGTAAACTTTAAACAAATTTTCAGTCCAGCCTTTTATAAATGGGAAATATTTGATCTAGTTAAGGGAGTAGATAAGAGAAGCGGTTCCGCGACTGAATGGGAACTGGTTTCACGCTCGGTGGAATTTACCCCGGCTGTAGTATTCTCGTAACCGGCCGGTTGATCTTGACTTAGTTTCTACATCGTGAACGAGGGGATGTTTTAGACGACATCCAGAAGCAGAAGCAACAACGGAAAACACAGCATCACCTTTCTACCCCTCGATGGAGACAAAAGGACTGATCCAAGTCTTTTCTGAAGGCAGCATTATCATCAATATGGCGGGCTAAAAACTAGATGGGGTCGGCTGTCTCCAGAGGACGAGCGGCCATCAGTCAACATTACAGATGAGTACAGTGTTTTAATATAATTATGCGAGTGTCAACATGTTTAACGTTGCAAAAGGTTAGTTTGATATTTAATTTCTGTAGATGTAGGTTTGTTTGGAAGGACTATGCCCCATTTAAAGTAAATGATAGGAAGCTTGTTAATGTAAATATAAATTGTAACATAAATGTGGACCGTTTGCACGAGGTCGCACCTTGCTTTCTTACATTTTATCCTGATTTATTTAGCTGAGTGGTTAGCGTCATTTCTTTACGAGTCAGTTTCTTATTTTAGCCTCGTATGTTTTTTTGGATTTGTTTGCTTTGATGTTAGATCTTTGGTTATGCTGTCCCTCATATCGTTCTTCTGCTATCTCGCCACTGAAGTATCTGTATTTGTTCTTCTATCGCCTGAATTCTCTGATTTATTATAGCTCCTTGTCTTCTCTTATCTTCGCCTTTATTTCTGTTAAATCGTTGATTTGTTGGAACTGTGCTTCTAACATTTCTTTGGTCTGGTCAGCCTGAGACGCATCGCAGACAACTTCCTTGATTTTCTCCATGTCCTCACATGTCAGTGGGCCTAGGTTCATCTCGACGCCTCCGATGACTAATAGAGTAGGCACTATAGCTGCCGCCATCAACAGTTCTGTCAGTCCTATTTTTTTTATTAAAATGGTACTTATCGCTAGGAAAGTTGAACCATGGTATTTGTCATGTTGTGGTACTAATCAAGAGTAGCGTAGACTCGCGGTATTCCACACATTATGGTACTACTCACAGGTAATGAAATTCGCACATGTATTACAGCCCTACGCTCTTTCGCACATTGCGGTGCCATTTACAGGCAACGCAAACCTATGGCGTTCATCACATAAGGGTACTAATCATAGGCAAGCCAGAACCATGTTTTCCCTCATCCCATGGTGTCGCTCATATAGTGCTACTAATCACGGGTACTGTGAAAGCCATCGTGCTCTCAGTTGCTTCTAATCACAAACCTACTTGGTACCAACATAGTGGTACTACGCACAAGTAAAAGCGACCCATGGTGTTCCCCACGTGGTGGTACTAATCACAAGTAGTTTCATGGTTCTAATTTGATCATCCCTTGGTCGCCCCTTTTAGTCACCTCTTAAGACAGGCAGGGGATACTGTGGGTGAATTCTTCGCCTGTGTCCCCCACCCACAGGGGGAATTTAGGTGAAAGTAGTGATGAGAATAATCTGAGTGATAATGAAAGTGTTAGTGATGATGATTATGCACACCAGCTAATTACGTGTGATGTACATAATGATAGTAATGTAAGGGAATGCTCACCCGAGTGGTCATGGACACCTGTTGATTTCAATTTTATTCCAACAAGGAAAAATTAGGCATTTTCTTTACTCTGCAGCACCTTTTTATATATAGATACAAAATCTGCATGATATGAACTGCATTTCCACTTATTTTGAACAAAATCAGACAAGTCATTTAGAAGTTATAGCAATGTTTGTGACAGCATGTGAAATTGCAGTATTTTTCTAAAATTTATTACCACTGTAGGGTAAAACTTGGCCAACTTTTAATAGCGGCCTGAAGGGTTAAAGGGACCTAACATCTAGGTCACCAGCTCCTACCAAAATTGAATTAATTTAGTACCCTGAATGTGTGTGATGGTGGAAATTGGTTTGGTTGGCTGCTTCTTTTTTTTTTTTTCCAATGCACAATTTTTATTCAAAATTGTTAGCTGCATCCATTTTGAAACACGCACTAAAGCATATAGACTTCAGCCACGTAGCGATTCCTCCTCTCTCAGTAGAACAGATTTGGTCCTCTCACTTCTCCACTAACTCCCCTGCAGACAGGTTAGAAGCCAAGAGCAAAACATGTGACCTGGATACAACTAAGTTAAGTACAGTATACTTAATCAAGAGTACTAAAGTGATATTGATGGATTTGTACATTCATATTTGTCTCACTGGTTCATGATATCACCAATTTACACAACGTATACAATACTGTACATATACGCATAATTAAAAGCGATGATCGAATCTGGGGATGATCTTGTAGAATGAAATATGTCATTCATTGTTCTTTAAGTGTGTGTGTTTTTAAAGGTATGGTATAGTGTATCTAAGTGCTATAATTCATGTTTCGAAAAACTGGAAAACTTAAAAGTTGTACTAACTGAGCTGACAGTGGAAAAAAAAAAAGGTTTCAATCTTAATAAACCAACAATAGGATGCATCACGTGGAAACAAAGATATAAAACAAAACAAAAGTTTACCATATTCAAGAGTTCAGGTCCTTTAACAGATATGAAGTTTATGCCAGCTTCATTTGCTACTGCCTTGGCAAGAAGTGTTTTTCCACAGCCAGGAGGTCCACACAAAAGTACTCCAGTAGGAGCAGATAACCCCAGGGCTGCAAATTTCTCCGAGTGTCTCACTGGTGCCTGTCAACACATTACATGCCATTTATAGAAGTATATTCAGGATAATATCAACATCAGCACACAGAAAACCTCTGAAAAAGTATAAGCACATAAATCCATCCCTCATCATTCCTTAAGTACAATAAAATACTATTTTAATATTTCCCTAAACTTAACATTTTGAAACTTAAATTAAGGAAAATACTTCATAGGTGTTACAAAGAACCATACAGCAGAGACCTTGAGAAACATACCCTAAAAGTGAGAAAATCAAAAATTAAATAACAATAAATGGGAATATTAGCTACACATAAAATACAAACACTTCCAGTATTTCTTATGTAAGTGTTTCATTGACAAGGCGTGAGTGCACAAAAGACCTCATACTAGTAATGAAGTGATAGACAAAAACAACAACAACAATAATAATAATAATAATAATAATAATAATAATAATAATAATAATAATAATAATAATAATAATAATACAATGCCAAAAGTATGCAACAATGTGAGGAGATCCGCACTGAAAAAAACAACAGTCAGCAAATGGCTGACGGAGATGGGGGCACTTCTGAGTATGTACTTCTTGCTGTGCTGTTTCTCCATCTGCTGTCCACAAATTGTAGCAACATTTTTGAAAAAGAAAAAAAAAAATCCAAACTAAATAACTAAATAATAAATGGCTGATTAACAATGGAGAAGGTGCCTAGAATAATCTGGAAGCAGAAACAACGACAATATTCCGTGGCCTTATATAAAGAGTGCAGTTGTGGGACATGGAGCCAGTCCAGAGTCAATCACGAGATAACATGAGTAAGTTATGAGATGGTTGTGAGTCTATGTCAGCGAGGAGTAAGACTGTCTTAATCACACGAAATGTGGAGTTGTGTAGCAAGAGGCTACACCTGAGAAACTGTGCTGGAGAGCAGGAGCTTGACGTGCCAGTGGGCTTTGTGTTCAGTTCACTCTGTGAGTAAAAACTGTGTCGAGTGAAAATCTCGAATGTAACTGAACTGAAAATAGTAGTTTAAAAAAATTCAGTCAGTAGTGATTTTACTTTTATGGATACTGAGCCCTTTCATATTTCCGATTTAGGTCCAAAAGGTCTAAGAACATGGCTGACGTTTTGTAAAGTTGCAACTCATGCAAAAGGCATTATAAAGCGAGGAATTGAGCAAAGTAGAAGAGCATTCTTTGACACTGTAATGCAGTTAACCTGAAGGCTGATTATTTAGAAGCCATTAAAAAATTTCTACCTGTTAAAGGAATGAGTAATATGATTCCAGCGAATTATTTGCATATAAAATTACAACATGCCAGAGTATTTTGCATTCATCAGAAAACATATGAGCACCAATTGTCAATTCATAACTGTTAGGTTCCTCAGTATGCCAAAACTAATTCTGAGTAATAAATTTATAAATTACCTCAAAAAGAAAACATATGGCAACAGTATTATACTTGAAAAAGAAACAATTTCATTAATACAAATCAAGTATAATACTGTTACCATACTTTTCTTTTTCATGCATTTTATAAATTGGTTATTCAAAATTAGTTTTGCCAGTCTGAAGAACCTGACAGTTACAAATTAACTGAGTCAAAACTGAAAAAAAATGGCTTCAGATATTACACACCAATTTTCAGTTGAATGGCAGATTCCTAAACGTACCGGGGACCACACTGTTCTCCCCCCCACCTTCCCTAACACAAATATATCCACACACCCAGGTGCCCCTCATTCACAAATGTAAGTACTCGCAAACGTGCACAAGAATTTTCTCACTAATTTTAAGAAAGCCATAAATTTTTTATTACCAAGTACCCCATAAAAGTTAATAAGATTTCCTTCCGCGAACCTGTCCCTTAATTGGAAAATACACTGAAGTTCAATCAATTCGATCTGTAGCTGTACAGGTGCATCACCGACATCAACTGCAAATGGATTTTCGAACAAATTAATTTTCTCCGCATTCACAGAAAGGTCTTTAAATCTGGTTTCAAACTCATTCTTCAGTAGGTCAATCAACTTAATAAACCGATCATATCGCAATGAACTGTTTGAGTTCACTTCTTGAAGCTCAGTACATGAGAAGTGTGGGAACATGCCCTTCTCTAATTGTTGTCGAAATAATTTCAATTTATTGTGGGACGCTAACACGTAACTATACACTTCATTTAAAAGCACACCTTTCCCTTGTAATCCCTTATTCAAAATATTTAAATGCATTAAATCTGTGAGTATTGCTAAATCCTACATCCAGTTTTCGTCCCCAAATTCTGTCACTTCTTTCCGTTTCATATTCATAAACGTGCTTATTTCTTCACGAAGATGAAAGAAGCGTTTCAATATATTACCACGACTAAGCCAGCGTACCTCGCTATGATAAATTACATCGCCATAATCACAATCAATTTCAGCCAGAAATGACTGGAACTACCGAGTCCATGCGATCGAATATAATTAATTGTAGATGTCACTGTGTTCATCACATATTGTAAATTTAATACTTTTCCACATAGAATTCGTTGATGAATAATGCAGTGTAATTCAAGAGGCATATCAGTATTTCTGTTAGTAAATTTGTTTCTTATTCTCTCAATAAATCCAGTTTTTGTACCACTCATATTCCTTGCTCCATCTGTAGTTATAGCTGCCAATCCATTCCACCCTAAATCGAGATTCTTCAATGTTTCAATCGTTTGGAGAAACAAATCCTCGCCTGTTATAGTTCCATGGATGCTTCTTAAAGATACCAGCTCCTCAGTTATTTCATACGCTTTGTCAATCACACAAATACAGGTTAAAAGTTGTGCTGTATCACGGGCATCATTACTTTCATCCAAAGCCAACGAAAAGCACTTGAAAGATTTATATTTTCCGCGTAGTTGTGAGCACAAATTAGTCCTGAGTTCTTCTGTTCTTCTCATCATTGTGCTCCGTGATAAGCTGACTAAATTTATCAGTTGTTTCTTTTCAGGACACATTCCTTCTATTACAGAAAGTATACAGTAAGTTCTTCACAAGCTCCCCATCAGAAAATGGTTTCCCTTTAGCGGCTAATAAATGTGCAACTTAATAACTAGCATGGACTGCAGCTATATTTTCCTCAATCTGTTTTGTAAACATCTGTTTTTGAGCAGTGAGACCTTTCATTAAATTTGAAATCTTTTCCTTCCGTAATACCCTATTGTATTTATTATATATAGATTTGTGCTTCGAAACATAATGGTGCCTGATGTTAAATTCTTTAATAACTGAGATATTTGAATTGCATATCAGACACATTACTTTCCCACTATTCTCAATACAAAATAGTCATCAGTCCATTTTTCTTTAAAAACATGGCACTTACTATCCACTTTCTACGTTTCGAAAGGGACATTTTTGTTCACAAATAAATTATTAAAACTACAGTACTTTGAATAACAGCAGTTCATAAGAACGCTAGTTCACAGTAAAGTAGTAAATCACAATGAACCTCTCAAAACACTTTCCGGGTATAAACTGGCCACTTTCTGTGGATGTCCCAAGATAACTGTACCTATTTAACTCATTGCGGACCGTGGACGGCGTAAGACGTTCGAGCCTGCTCCTATGCTGCGGGCCGTGGACGGCGTAAGACGTTTAATGTTCCGCGCGAAGGAATGCTGTTTATATTCTTCATCTATGCATTCTTAAACCTTAGTCAGCGTTACTGGTTGTAGCAGGAAGTTGGTTGACCTTGTTGAGATAAGCCTCTCGTTGAGTGGGCCCATGTTTATCTCAGCAGTTTTAGCTGAAAAATCTCATAACTTCCTCGCGCGTCAAGGCGGTACTTGAGATTCCAATGCAGTGCGTGTCATCCTTACCGAGTGTAGTATAATGGCTTATAATACAAAATTTCTTACGGAAGATTAAATAGATATTGTTCACAATGATTATTCTGGTGATGAACTTATTCCTGAAATAGACTCAGATAGTGAAAGTGAGAGTGACGAGGAAATTGCGATTCCCGAATTCGATAGGCCTATAGAGAAAAGTGAAGTGCCTGATACATATCATACTAGTTATTGTCCACCCATTCACCATTTACAGACAATTCAGGTATAAACGTTCAAATAGAAAATAAGCAGGATATTTTGAGTTACGTGAGTATTTTCATGAATGACGAATTTTATCAGTATGAGTGTGAGCAGACCAATCTATACGCGAGTCAAGTGAGAAGTGCGGCGCCCCGGCCTTTCACAAAGAATTCAATCATGCAATCGTGGAAACCGATTAGTCCAAAATCCTGATATAAAAATGTACTGGACCGAAGACCCTGTTATTCATACTACGATATTTTCTAAAACAATGTTCCGAAAACGCTTCCTTCATACTTTCATTTCTTCACTTCGGTGACAGTAATCGTTATGCCGAAAGTACAGATAGGCTGCATAAAATTAGACGTATTTTTAAACCTGTCACACCAGATATCACACCTTAAATATTTACTAGAGGTAAGCACAAAGTATCATTTTTCTAACATTTATAGTTTAGGAGTAATTGTAAATTGTGATAAGTGATGCACATCAAGTGGGCCGGGCATGAAAATGGCCGGTCCAGGCATTCAAGTGTCCCGCTCAGAAGCAGGTACTGAACGTGTTAATCCCCCGTGGAATGCAGGAGGCCTTTTACTCTCCAATCTGCAGCTGTAATTCGAAGAAATGAACGGATGAAGTTTAACCCTTACCTGCGTTTAAGGTAGGAATAATTATGCATCTTAAAACTTTTCTACAAATGAAACATCATGTCAAGAAAAAACTAGAAATAATTCAGAGATTTTTCTTATGGTTTTATCCCCTTTCACCGTAAATTACAATAAAGTTATTAACTAGTTTTTCTGGAATCTACGAAAACATGAATTATAAAAACTCTGCCAGGGCCACATAAAATGCCTTTGCAGGCCGAGTCCGCTGAGCACCCATGTTCTAGAGTACCATAAACTATCATGCGATCATCGACTGACATCAACATGGAGTCAAGAATTTCAACGAGTAAACCCGATGACTGAGACAGTTTATTTTATAGAATAGAAGTTACTGAGGTTATTGAAATTTAGTTGGAAAGGAGGAAATTTTCATATGGTTTTATAACTGCATTATTCTGAACAGAAAAAATCATATGGCAGGTATAAATCCTAACATCATTGTGGGACAGATATCTAATGAGTGCAACCCAACTTGCGGAAGTACCAAGCTTCTGCTGCCAGCCGTGCTAGTTCTAAATATCTCATGCTGTTGTTATAAATCCGATGCACATGTACGAAAATAAACCAAGATTTGAGAAGTGTGACTGCTTGTGGATTTACAAGCTAGTTATATAGATCTGACATTGCAAAGTGTTTTCTAATCTTTGGGAATTTCTAAGCTGAACACAAAGTAAAGCTAATGTGCGTAGGTGGAACAACCTTGAGGTTGGATGTTGTATTTTACGAGGTAAGTATCTCAGTTACATTTGAAGAAATTTTGAACAATATACATGTCAGAAATATAAATGAATTTTAAGATGGAATCAAAAACATAATAAAGAGGGCTACTGTACAGAGAATGCACTATCATCAAGGATCTTTAATTAAATGAAAGCCAAATTATTAAAAACATACTACTCTTATTGAATAAAATGATCCACAACAATATTGTGAATAGCACATATCAGAATCTGTAAAATACCGTGATCTATGTATAATAGCAAACGTGTAAGTCACAAGGTTCAGAGTGCTCTAGTGGACTTCTCTTAGTTACTGTGTAGTCCAGTGCTGTGAGTTATGAATGTCAATAGTAAGCATGGAGCGATCATTGAGGGATATTATTATTTATGATGAGTTTAATGCCGTGAACTATCAGACAGTGTTTGTTTCTACGAAAACCAGAGATGAGGGAAGAGAAAAGTAATGTATATTGCCAAGGAATAGTCATGCAATGCACTCACAGGAAACAACATTAGAAAACAGTTCAGGGGTGTTGTCGTAATTCATAGCAAAATCACGTAAGAAGTTAGGTTACGTAACTAGAGATGCTGGGACAGAACTTCATCACAGAACATACGAGCTGTGATAAAACACGGAATAAAGTTCGCTGAACGTGCTAAACATCCTCCAACATTGTTCTAAAAACCCGCCAGTACGATGTCAGGAAGCTATTTCAAACATTCAACATGAAACGTGAATAGACGGCGGTACTATTCAGGCGCAAACTTCGAGAAATACATAGATGGCAGTACCCCGTGGGCCATGCCGTAAATAGACGGCAGTACTGTTCACTGGGTTAAGCATCCAAATTTTTTGCCTGTTTTTTGTCAAAAAAATGTGTTAATTATGCGAGAAAACATGTTAATATGCAGCTAATGTGTGAGGGATGTATTGAACAATTACATGCTATCTACAGTTGTGCTGGTTCGCCGTGTGGTGTGTAAACAGAGATGAATATGAAACTATATATAGTTATATCTAGTCACTGGAAATACAAGGGTCATTTTGGTTTAGTCCAGGGGTTTTAAACCAGATACCCTTCCTGAAGCCACGTGATTCTTCAGATAAAAGTCTCAACCCAGAACTGACCAGGATACGAAACTCAGCCTTCCAGGTGGGAAGCCAGCACCCTAAGCCACTGAACTAATCACACTCCCAAAAGCCAAAGACATGTATATTAAGAAAAATTAGAACACTCAGTCCCTGAGCCAGAGGAATTAACCAAATGTGACTGAATTTCCCAGTCTAAACAGGAAGTGAACCCAGTAACCTCTGAACCAAAGGCTGCTAGGATGGCCACTGACCAAGGAGTTCGACAGTAGAAGAATTTGTTTAAAGTACAGTTCAATGTGTCAAGTTAATTTCTTTTCTTTAAAGTATCTTAAAAAATAGGGTGCAGAGATCAAGCGAGTAAATCAAGAACAGTGCTCTGTAATTCAGCGCATGCTTAAATCAAAACTGAGATGAGAAAATTATACAAAGTTATGATTCATTACTTACCAAGATAGACATCTGCAACTCCTGTCTGATATTCTGAAGCGAGCCTACATCATCCCATGTAACGTCAGGTACAGTAGCAAAGCCTTCTCTCTTTGCTGAAGGCTGAACATGCTTCAAGGCAAGCAGAAAATCCTCCATTTCGATGTGAAGAGCTTTCAGTTGATCATTTGACAACGGAGGTTTCTCATGTAACCATGAAAGTAAATCCTCGAGCAATAAATTTGACTGAGAATTGTAAGATTTTTTCTGTTCTTTCTGTTTCGCTCTGGTGCTGTTTCCTACCATACCATCTTTGCAATTAACATGAATCTCATTTTGTGTTTCTGTGCATTCAATGGTACTTTCCTGAACTGCCTGGATATCATCAGGAGTCACTTCCATCTTTCCTTCAGATTTATCAGCACCCTTTTTCACATCTGTATTCATGCTATCTACACCAGAATGTTTTAATTCCTCATTTACATCACTTGAATTTCCCTCTGTTTCTAATTTGGATGGTTCATCAGGTACGATTGGAGACTGCAGTTTTGTTTCATTCTTCTCTGAGCTTCCATCCCCTTCACCATCAGAAGGAGCCATTTCTTTTGTTTTCTCTTTTTCTCCAGTCTTTCCTTCTTCAAAATTTATATCTGCAGTCACTGTGACACATTTTTCTACATCATTGGCCTTATCACAAACAATGTTCACCCCAGTTTTCACATCCGACTCAGGACAAATGGTAATTTCAGTCTTCACATCACCAGCAATAAGGGAACTACTCTTCATATCACCAAAAGCCCTGTGTAACAAAAAAAAAATATATATGAGCAAATATTGTAAAACATAAATCTGATCAAAATATCAGTATGATGTATGTATAAATATGGTTTTGGTTTTTGCCATGTGAAAAAGATAAACTGCTTATTGGCAAATTGCCTCTTCCGTGAAAGGAAGGTGGAAAAAAAAAAGCCTCAGAGACATCATGTATATTAATCTAGGCTGCGCAAGCATCAATCTAAACATTTCAAGAGGAGTCTACCAAAAAAAAAAAATATATATATATGAATACTTTTCTATGAGAAACATTACTTGAGTGAAGGTAAGACTCAATGTCATTTATCCACATCTTCACCTGTCTTTTAGAACCATCATTCAAAATTAAGTTCCAATACATCACATGTACAGTACAGTGGTGTATTATTAAGTCTGTTTAATGTACCTTTTCAATATTGTAGCCTTAATGTTTAATCCAACTGTACTGTGATAACATTAGTTACTTTTACATTAAACATACCATTACAAGTAATAAACTTCATACCGGTTCTCTATTGACTTTAAATATCTAAGATAACATTCTAAAACAATTTAATTGTATAAAATCCACCTGTTCAATACATGTTTGTCATTTGATAAATGATCTGTCTAAAAAGCTACATAGGACATGTTTCGATCTAGCCTAGAGGTCAACATCAGCTAAAATAACACAAAGATGAAAGACATATACAAAAACAGTGATACATACAAAACTTGAGATAAATACAAGCAAAAAATGCAATAAAATTCTATATTTAAAATGTTCATAGCTTCAATCTTGCGACGAATTTAGTTGTAACAGGTGAGGGTCCAACCGTATTTAATACAACTATTGGTTGGCTGGAGGAATACTTTAAACTTGTGAAGACTGTTAAATGTCCTATTTGTCATGCTTCTGGAAACAGAGTGAAGTTTTAAAATCTGTAAAATTTCTTTATGGAGATTACAAGTGCGATTTTCTGATATATACACCACTAGGCTCATCTTCAGTAAATTTTATCCACATAGCCTATGTGATTTTTAGTTCTTTATTCTTCATGATGCCCCTGGTCAATGGTTCAAAATTTTTGAAGTCATTCTTGTCTATCTCTACAATTTCAAAGTTTCTTGAAATAAAAGATTCTCCTATCACCTACTTCCATTCAGAAGGAACATGGACTGTAGAAATCTTTTTCTATGTTTCAATTAATGCGAAGTGTCTGTCACATGGGAGGAAGCTGTGTCCCGAATAGAGAATTTTTTTATGAATTTCATCAAAAAAAGCCTGAGGTAAAAAATTTCCTGAAGAGTGCAAGATTCAGCCAGTTATTATTTTGTCCTACGCATTGATCGGGCCACACAATAAGTTTCATACTCTGCGAAATGCTATTTCTGTTGATCCTATCTCCCCAATAGTTTCATTCCAGAGATAGAAATTAACTTTATTTCATCAAATGTCATGTATAGCAAAATTGTAGGAAGACAGCTGGCATTGGTAGTACATGGATGAATGGGTGAGTGTAGGGCAGAACTTGTTGCAGATCGAAGCAAAGTTACATTTTCATTCCTTTTGGGAATTCCACTATCGTTGTACATGGCTTTATATGCCTGATCGGCTTTGTAATGGTGCGGCATACTATCATTCAGTATTTTCTTTCTTCTCTTTGAGCAGCATTATTGCATTGTGATTTTCTGAGATATATATATACCACTAGGCTCATCTTCAGTAAATTTTATAAATTTGATAAATAATAAATTGCATAACTTACACGTGTGATTTCATGGAGAGCCTAATTTCAGATTTATTTCATAAAAGGTTGATAAGGCTTACTTCAGCCTCAAGGTGCTGATCTGAAGGCTCTGTACATTTTAGCTAAGGCTAAATCAGATGACAGGAATTGTTTCTCAGTTTTCTGTCGAGAATAATGGCTGGGCTGCCTAGGAAAGCTGTTTATATGTTCTGTAACTTGGTTTTTGATTTCATCTTTAAGAGAGCGAGGACGATTGAAATGCCTGCTCCTCTGGTCTTTAAGAACAATGACCTCGTCTTTCACATTTCTCTGGAGAGCACGGATGCATCCATGTGAAACTGAAAATATGTGCATAAGGGTAGTTTTACAATCTGTAAAGAAATGTGGTCTTTTTTTATCGAGAAGTTGCATCTGTTAGTATTTTCCTTCAACTATTAGGTTCCTCTAGGTCAACACTTTTCATTAAATAAAGGGTCTGTTCATCATAAGATAATTTATAAGCTTTCCCACAGTCCTTTAATTGTTTTCGTTTCACATCCTTCCACTCAATGGGGTCACTTTTCCTTTTCCTGCATCTGTTTTCTGTCAACTTGTGTACACCGCTTGGGGACAACAGTACATTATGATCACTACTATCATCTGATTGCATGGCCACTATGTCAATGAAAAATTAAATAAGCTTAGTAATATATAACTGAAAACACAAGAACAATCTCCTAACTAGAATGTGTTCATTACATTGCATTCAATTCGTGGTACTGTTAAGCGTTTGCATGGGAAACGATGCAACATAGACTTTTGTTTCATTATTTATAAAGTACATTTCGGTTCACAATTTTCAGAATACTACAGCCATATGTTGAGATGTGCTCAAACTACCTGCAAAAACAGATCCAGGACACCTCACAGATGTTTCCTCCATAAATAACTCAAATGCCACAAAATGTAACATAGATGTTTGTTCATGCATACGACTCAAGTATGCAACTTAAGTATATTACAAAACTCCGCAAAAATTTGCTTGCATGCGGGATTACGGTATCATATTGTTACGAATAAAACTCCTCTGTTTCATTACTCTAATTTATTTCAAGATAGTTTAATAAATGCACACACACATATTTACACACTAACAATTCTAATCAGTTATGAATGGCCACACTACTAATCACCAGTCTATTTACAAATCTCTCTACCTTATGGCACAGCAAGGGTCCAGCCCGTTCCTTTACCTGGGACAATAATAATTACTTTCCCTTTCCCCCAAGTAAGTCACCTTCTACAGCCACTGTGCGTAGACAACTGGATTTAAACACAGTGCCCCTGGGTATACAACACATGACTGTTCCTCGGTTCGACTCCAATGATAGTCCAGTACTTCACACAGTCCCACGCAGTGAATGACTAAACAGCTCAACAGTATTCAACAGCAGGATGATACAACAGCGAATATTAACACAGGTCCATTTATCCCCGCACTCACGATAGCTCGTTTCCTCGCTCGCTCATGGCGATTCTCAGTCCGCAGAATTACACGAACACACAGTAACATTGCCGGCACGTAACACTGCTCCCCTTCGAGAGCTGATCGTTCCGATCAGTAACCTTCTCAGTTCTTCTTCTGTATGGCGCCCGTCGGTCAAGATGTACCATCTTTATCTTGCACCTTGGCTTCCATCGTATTCGGTAGCTGACGTCATTTATTCCTCTCAGAACATGGTAAAGGCGTTTCCACGTCCTATGGAGCTTGAAAGAAAAGCATTTCCTCCTTACACAATTATATAGCCATCCTAGGCCGCCCTTGTGATTTCCCGTGATGTCCGCTTGTTGGTCGTGCCGCACCTTCACCCGATCGCTCTGTATGCTCAAACTCTTCTTGACAGCAGCGCTCACCTCCTCCGGTCTCTTTGTAAGGTCCATCAGGGTAGGATGGTCCTCAGGCTGGCCGAACCCCAAATCCACCAGGAGTCGCATCTCTCTTTCAGACGGTGTCCTCGCTGGAGAAGATCCCGTGGCCTCGTGCACTACGGACTGGTAAGCCAAGGGGACCAGAGGAAGGTGACGATCCCCGTCCCTCTGCATTTCTATCCAGGCGTCACGACTCCAGTTTCCTTCGAACACCACGGCGATCACTCGGCCGGAAACTTCGTACTCGGCCTCCCTCCTGGAACAAAACTCGCAGTCTTCTGGACAAGGTCTATGGGACAGAGTGTCGACCTGTGGAACATGCTTTATTGTGAGTGGACCCTCGTCAGCATTTCTCTGTCCGTCACCCATCTTCTTCCGGCTGTCCCCTGTCTTCTTCTGGTTGTCCTCCATCTTCTTCTCGCCATCTTCCGTCTTCTCCTGGCTGTCCTCCATCGTATTCTGGTCGTTTTCAGTCTTCTTTCGACAGTCTTCCAGCATCTTCTGACCATCTTCTATCTTCTCTTGGTCGTCGTCTTCCAACTACTTCTGACCGTCTCATTTCCTTTATCATCCTATTTTGGCTTTCAACTATCCTCTCCTGGCTTTCTTCCATCTTACAGCCTTCTTCTAACTTCTCCATCGTCATTTTCTGGCCTCCTTCTGTCTTCTTTTGCCCGTCTTTCATCTCATTTTGATAGTCTTCCATCTTCTCCTCCATCATCTTCTGATGTTCTTCCATTTTCTTTTGGTTTTCTTCCATCATACCTGCCAACTTTTGAAAAGGGTTATCAGTAAAACCCACGCGCGACAAAAAATCTAAGATTTTCGACATACCCCGGCTTGACAAAAATAATACTTCTGGGCTATAAAATACAATAATTCATGCTTTAAACGAATATTTCAATGAAATCAAATCTACTTACATCATAGGCCAATGATTTGTAGATGGAAAATAACAATCAAGAAGAAATCCATGTTAAACAGCAGCAGGCGTGGTGAATATTAGTTTGGAGCATACATAACAGGACATCCTTGATAAATTAATCAGATACGTGATAATCGAAACAGGCTTTACACAATAAAACTTGTTTAACGTAACACAGGCAAGAAAAAATATAATACACACTGCAAATCACACACTAGTTTGACTTTAAAGTCATAGTTGTGGCCTTTTTAGCTTCCTGCAAAAAGTCTTGAGAAAATATTTTGTCATAACAGGGACCAGAACTCCTGGTCTTCAAAAGAGAAATAGACTCCAGAGATTCATTGGACATGGATGACCTGAACTCTGTTCTATTTTTCTTCACAAGGCTGAAAAAACCTTCACATTCTGCATTGCTATGGGGTATGGTGAGAATAGAGAGCATTACCCTAGAAATTCAGTTATACTCAAGAAGTCCATCAGCTCCACGAATTGATATTTGTGCCCAACTGGAATCACTTGCAGCATCTTGATTTGCAACCAAAGTGTCATCTACCTGAAGAGCTGTGAACTGCCTCTGAAGCTCATTCACCACCTCATCTGTAGTTTCATTCTCTTCCTTGCATAACATGATAGGAAATTTTTCCAAGAAAAAACGAATTGAAGAAAACTGTGCATCTTCAATTTTGTCTAACCTAGCAACTTGAGCATGCTTTAACACATCATTCTTAAGTGGAAACTTGTTGATAATGTAGTCACAGGCAGTACAAAAGTAGTTTCTCACTGATGAAAAGGAAAGAGATTTATCTGTACCTTGGAGATCATTCACTATGTTCAAAGTCTGAATGCCAATAACTAACTCATCATCACTTCTTTGATTTTGAATCAAGTTGTACTCAACTTCAAGCAATGAGGAGCTTTTGACAATTTTGGGCTTAACAAACTTGGTGAACAACTGCTTTAGCAAATCCATTAGAAGTTCTAATAAAAAATGAACTTGTGAGGAAGAAGTCTGAAAGGTAACACTGAATTTGTCAAATACAGAAATAGTCACATGAAGGAAAGTGTAAAAGGCCTTGTTCAAGTTTGAGGATAGGAACATAAACAATTTTTCCTACCGTGTTGTAGCAGAAGTCTTGCTTTTTAGGATAGGTTTGTCACATTTGGAAGAATATGTCAAGCTTGTGGAAATGTTTTGGGTACTACATAATATTACTTCCTCCTTGTAGAAAGAAAGAAGCGGATCCTACTGGTCAAGTAGTCTATCCAAACATCTGCCTAAAGATAACCACCTAGTACATACAGGTTTCAGAATTTTCTTTGCCTCTTTATTGTGCAAGTTCTGAAATTTCTAAAGGCGTTCTTTCCTTTTGACACTCTTCTCTAAGAAATAAAATATATCAACAAGGATCTCATCAACTTTAAGTGGTAATCTTCAAGCACCTTTAACAGCTACTAGATTAATCAGGTGGCAAATGCAACCAATGACGGCAATACCTGGTTGAACTTCCTTCAGAACTGCTGAAACCCCATTTTTGTGTCCTATCATAACAGGAGCATTGTCGGAGCAGAAAGCCACACAGTTTTCAATTGGTATGTTATGAGAATCCAGCTGTGATAACATCAGGTAACCTATGTTTCGCCCTGTTGAGTCACCCTCTAACGCTGGTATGGATAGCACGGTGCTCACTACTTTTTCCTGCGAAATATCATAGAACGTAACAACAATAGGATACAACTTGGCATTCGTATCATTTCCATCTGTTGCCAAAGAAAATGGTCCATTCTGAAGGCACTTAACAACTTCAGATGATGCATTTTTTGCCATTTTATTTACAATGCATGCCGTTTTTGTGCGACCACAACTGTATTTCTTTGCAACTTCTGATGTGGGAAACATCATCTTAAATAAAGCCCCAGCATGATCAGCCGCATTTAAAGGCACATTGTGTTCAACCAAAATGGAAGTAAACAGACACTCGGCCCTAATTACGTCACTGTCGACGTTTCCAGACTTGGCAAAAAAGTGTTGATTTTCTTGTTATCTTTCTTCAATTTAACGTAACTTATGTGCTTACCGCACTTCACATGATTACTTAAATTGTTTCTTCCACCATGTGCAATGTTAATATCACACCCACATACCGTACAAAAGGCAAATTTTTCTCGCTTTCTTGATTTTAGTATGCACGGAAAATCAACAGAATATGATTCTTTAAATGTCTGGAAGTACTGTTTCTTGTTGGATTTATTCATGATAACCTATAATAGGAATATACCGTATCAAAATGTCCACGAAAAAAAATGTCTCTACATCCATTCAAACATTGATCACTGAACGTCACATAAAATTATAACAAACACTCAAGGCAATCAAACACTTCATTAAAACATGGCAAAGCACACAAAGCCTTAAAAGATTAAATGAACACGACGCCAACCTCGTGAATGAAGAATGTGCACATGGTAAAAAAACACACACACGTGGAACGAATGTAATTATTTTTCTTCTTTGTAATTTAAGGGGCTTCACTAATAGCGGTATACCCAGTCATTGGATCGAGTCATAACACAAAACCTGGAAACATTCATTAAAATATGTCATAACCTCAAAAGGCCACCAAAGAACAATCACGTAGTCAAAGAATATAGGTTAAATCACAAGCGGACGGAGCATCATAATAGTTTGTATAAAAATGATTAAGAAAAGGGAAAGAGCAGCCTATAACTCTCAGACATTTCACTTCATAATCCAACGAACGGAGTGGAACAAAGAATTTGTGGGGCAGAGCCTACCGACACCTAAGATTCACAAGGAAGAACTGTTATCCCGGCTTTAAATTTAATTCCAACAACGACACAAACATCACACATATTAAAACTGCCAATCATATCAAAGAATGAGTTATCGACTATCGTGGACTTGCCTTCGACCAAGACAGACTACGATATATTGTAGTCGGTCTTGCCAAGACCGAGCGTGCTTCGACCCACGCAAACAATCGATTGTACGGAAGTGGGGCGATTATCTAATGTTAACGTTTTAAATTTTTGTCCGCGAAGTCGTAAAATGACACTGACCATCCGTAAAACCGTAAAATGCTGCAATTTCCGTAAATTTTACGGACAAACCGTAAAAGTTGGCAGGTATGTTCCATCTTCTCCTCCATCTTCTTTTGATTTTCTTCCATTTTCTTTTGGTTTTCTTCCATCTTATTCATTTTTGTGTGGCCTCTGGTCTCAACTGGCATGTAATAATTAACAAAAGATGACCAAAAAAAAAATTTATATGAGTGTGCATTCACTATACACCGACATTCTGGAAAGTTCCCGAAGGCAGTCAAAATTCGTCGCCGTAAGACCTATCTGTGTCGGTGCGACGTAAAGACAACAGAAAAAAAAATAACAAAAAGTACCTACAGTACCTTGTCTGCTGATTCACACTGATTACAATGTTGTATAACACATGGGGTCTATTCTAACTTCTGACAGCCGGGCTGAGTGGCTCAGACGGTTGAGGCGCTGGCCTTCTGGCCCCAACTTAGCAGGTTCAATCCTGGCTCAGTCTGGTGGTATTTGAAGGTGCTCAAATATGTCAGCCTCGTGTCAGTAGATTTACTGGCACCTAAAAGAACTCCTGCGCGACAAAATTCAGGCACCTTGGCATCTCCGTAAATCATGAAAGAGTAGTTAGTGGGACGTAAAGCCAATAACATTATTATTATTATTATTATTATTATTATTATTATTATTATTATTATTATTATTAACTTCTGACACCATTTGTTATGAATAAATCTCCATCTTTTTGATTACTCTAATTCGTCGTCGTTCAGGCAGAATTCACTAAGTCAGAAATCTTACTTCTGAGTTATAGCTGTTTTAATGTTTCAAACAACTCCTAAAATCAGTTTTGCATTATTAGTTAGTATTAACATATTTTTTTGGTATTGTTTCCACTATTACTTCGAGTTACTTCCATAATTTCACTATTTTTGCAAATTTGAAGTACCAAATTTAAAAGAAATCTAATATTTTTTGACTTGGTGACTTCTGCCGGGAAAGGAAAGAACCTCTTCGTAGGTTGTTATAAAGGCAAAAATAACAAGTACTGGCTCACGATAAATGTGTAGGTGCATGAAATTATTATATTATTATTATTAGTATTATTATTATTTATTATGGCCAATGACCTTCGATGTTAGGCCCCTTAAAACAACAACAACAAGTATTATTTATTATTATCTTTGAACTATTTCTCATAACTACACAGTATGATTCACAGAACGAAAGCGTGACAATAAAAAAAATTTAAAACACTCATGTCAGTAAATCAGTAAACCCTTCTCACTGTTATGTGTCATGTTTTACTCATCATTAGCTTCACACTCATTTTCACTGTCCACACTTTGTTCTAGATTTTGATCCCTCACTGCACCTGAATGGGATAAGGAGTGGTACCATGCTTGAAATTCTGTTGGAAGTACTCCTTTATTGCAGAGACTTATAAGATCCTTGTACTTTTGTTCTGATATAGGGAAAAGTTTTGTAAGACTACTGACGGTTGGGCATCTTTTTTTGGGCGACCTCACCCAAAAGTATTCATCCCAGAGTATCTTCCAGAATGACTATATCGATATTTGAGAATACCCGGTGCATCCTTTTCGAATCTAAAGCACTTGACTTTCAACCAGTTTACTTTATTTCCATCACTGTCCTTGGTTTTGTTACACATACAAAGGGCACTAGGAAAGTTTAGCGATGTGAGTGAACGCTTTAGACTTTTTCAAAATAATTTCCACTACACTCAATACACTTCTCCATACGTCGAAACCAGTCACTGAACCAACTCTGCCACGTTTCTTCGGTTACATTTTCACACTCTTGATTTCATGCTGCCAGAAGCTCCTCGTCAGATGCAAAATGCCACCCTTTCAACTTCATCTTCACTTCTGAGAAGAGTGCGAAGTCACATGGGGCAAGATCAGGACTGTATAGAGGGTGATCAAGCACAGTCAACCCTGATCTGGCAAGAAAATCCATTGTTACATTAGCACGATGTGCTGGAGCATTGTCTTGATGCAAGAGCTGTGTGTTGAGCCGTGACCTTGGACGGACCTGCTTGAGAGCCTGGATGACCTGAGGCAGACAAGTCTCACTGTACCCCTTTACAGCAACTGTCCTTTGCGTTTCTAGCACAACCCACGTCAGGATGCCCCGTTTAGAGAAGAATACTGTAATCATCATTTTCTTCACCGACCTTGACTTTCGCACAGTCACAGGAGTACCCTAATCTTCAAACAGCCACACCTTGTTCTGGGAATTTGTTGCGACATCGTAATAATACAGCCAAGTTTCGTAACCTGTAATGATGCTATTGACATTATGCAAAGTCCCATTTTCAAACTGTTTTAGCATTTTTCGGCACCATTTCACTCGATGTGCCCTTTATTCCTCTGAAAGTGAATGGGGCACCCAAAGGGAACAAACCTTTCTAACATGGAGATGGTCATGTAGAATTGAATGAATAGCTGGTGCAGGGATGTGGAGGGTCTCTCCTACCTGCTGATATGTCAACCGCCTCCCTTGCTGCAACATTTTCCTCACAGCTTCAATGTTTTCCTCAGTCACTGATTCAGATGGGCGCCCAGAACGAGGATCGTCTTCAACCCCAACATTTCCCCTCTGGAACTCTTTGTACCAGCGGAAAATTGTTGCCCGATGTGGATAGTCTTTCCCCAGCACAGGAGTTATTTCCTCCAGGCACTGGTCAACAATTAATCCACGAGCAAAATTGTAGTGGATAATTGCACGATATTCACCTTTAGACCACATCTTAACTTGCTTTCAATTCGACTGCTTGTTAACAACTGGTGTGAAGGTCGCGCTTTGCTGTCTCCTAGACCGGTTCTCACCCCTCTTTTCATCCCCCACCATAACAGGGATGTCCATCCAACCGTTTTTGCATATTGCAAAACTTTCCTAGTGGCCTTTGTATAAGGTGACTTCTGCTTTCTTAAGATAAATCACATATTTCACACTTCAACATTATTGCAAACTTACGGATATCAACTAGCTTTTAACACAAATAGCAGCTTTCTGGCTACTGAAAAAACATTGTAATAATGATGGAGCCATACTCTAATTATTACGGCCAAAACTGGACAGAGTTATTGTTATAACAGCTGCATAATACGATGTGAATTCTACTGAACAATAATCAAAGGAAGAACTTGCACCAAGCAGAAGTCACTAAGTGGACTAAGGAACTTCTTTCTGCCTGACTAACAAACTGGAAAAATGCACTTAGTGAAAATAGCGACTGCAGTTTGCAATGAAATGCTTCTCAATATGACTTAGTAAGTTCTACCTGCCGATAGAGCGTCATTTTGTTAGTATGGTTTTGTACCTAACTCAAAACCGCCAATTTTTGACTTAGTGACTTCTGCCTGAACGAAGACGAATTTATTTCAGGATGGCCTAATAAATACAAACACGCATATTTAAACACAAACAATTCTAACCTGTTATCAATGGCCACACTTATTTATTACCAGTCTATTTACAAATCTCTCTATCTTATGGCGCAGCAACAGTCCAGCCCGTTCCTTTACCTGGGACACTAATCCTTACTTTCACTTTCCCCCAAGTCCAGTCACCTTCTACAGCCACAGTGCGTAGCCAGCTGGATTTGAACTCAGTGCCCCTGCCTATACAACACACGATGACTGTTCATCACTTCGACTCCAATGATAGTCCATTACTTTGCACAGTCCCATGCAGTGAATGACTAAACAGCGAACATTAACACAGGTCCATTTATCCCCGGACTCACGATAGCGCGTTTCCTTGCAGGTTCATGGCGATTCTCAGTCCACAGAATTGAACGAACACACAGTACAGCCTACCGTTCTGTTGCCTCCAGTTATACACTCGCTGGTCTCTCCAACACTACAACAACGGTTCCTCGTTCAGATCTCGGTGGGTCACTGGTACAGCCAACACCTCTGTCCCCTCAGCCAAGCCACCGAACCCCAACTCATGGAGTGTCACGCTGACTCCCCCACGGAGTCCAACTCTGACCGACTGTCCGCTGCTAGCCTCTCTTTTTATAGCTAGCGTGATTTGATCCAAAAATTTCACGATGTCACTACAGGCAGAACACTCCCGTTGAATCTCCAAGGGACTCACAGGTAAGCCGGCCGCCGAGAACAATACACGGAAAGGCCGGCCCCATCCCACAGGCCGGCTGAGAGATTCCAGGTCATCTGAGTCACCAGCCGCTTCCTGGAAGTACCGAAAGGGGCTAACATGGGGCCGGCACATACCAGGCTGTTGCTGACAACTCGTAGAGCTAATTTACAAGAAAATAGCTCTTCTTGGCTTCCCATCAATGAATATCTTCAGATTTGATAAAGTGAACCAGTTAGGAGAAAAATAAATCTCTGACCTTCCTGGCCATTTACAGAACTAACACCAACAACAGTACTGTACAGCACCATTATTTACCTCTTCAGTAACCTAGACTTGTACGCTGGATGCAATTTGCCCTACAACACACAGTTCTCAACCAAACTATGTGATTGATTGATTGATTGATTGACTGATCGATTATTCTTTCTCCAGATCTACATAATATGTATATGATCCCTTAATATGGAGAAGAAATAACAAGTCTTAACTAAACCAGCTCACAAAAAGAAAAGGAAAAGAATGCCACCAGATAGACACATGAACAAAACTATACATAATAATAATAATAATAATAATAATAATAATAATAATAATAATAATAATAATAATAATAATAATAATAATAATAAAATGGCAATGAGGCAGGATAAACACTGTTGCCTGGCCAGAGATCGACCCTTATTGGTGGTCTGTTGGCCATGGCAGAAGGGCCTATGGCAGTATAATAATAAGAAACAAAAACAACAACATATTGCTGTGTAGAGTACAATAGTGTCAGCAGATGGCATCTGTAACTTAAACAAACAGCATATCACTTCTGGCCTGGTTCACAACTCAGCGCAATCCTTTCTGAACACTGACCTCTCTGTTGTTCTACTTAAGCTGCAAACCCAGCTTTCGTGTTACATCCACTGATGTGCCGGTGTGCAATTATTCTCCTTACTATTGTCCACTGTTAAAACTCCATTATCTCGCTACACTTATTTTCTTTTACAATTTCAGGCAACTCTCGACATTAAATGAGACCATCTCACTTGCCATTCCATACATGTCTGCCTGTTAGGTCATCAGCCCAGAGGCTGGTTGGATCCTCAAATAGCACCACCAAAGGCTATGCGGTTATAGGAAAACTACAAAAACCAATGGCAGAGCCCAAATGAGGTGTACTAGGCAAGATGAGGAGTGAGGTAGTTTGCCATTGCTTTCCTCACTAGACCAGAAGGTGCTACTGCAGCACGACTGATCCTATGAACAACGCCTTTCATAACACTCAGACATTAGTCGTGCTCCAAATGTCATTACTCAGCACCACCCATACCCCAGCAGCTTCCATATTGTCACAGCCATGGATGAGACTGGGACTTCGGTGGAAGCTACACTTTGCTCTGGCCTGTGCCAAGAGACGGATACAAAAATACTGCATCCATCAAGAAATGGCAACAGGCAAATTACCAGCCAAAAATCACTATCACCCTATTCATCTGCCAGCCTTGACTCATCACATATATTTTACATCCACTCAACTACCTTATACCACCCAACTCCACACATTAACTTAATCACGAAACCTCATGATTATTTACTAAGCCACCACACTTGCCATCACAACTTTGAATCGCACTCATCCTGCCCCTACTTGTATTCACCAACCAAAGTATCTCAACTATATCCACACAAGCCTCTCACCATATTAAATTATACCACTACATTTTACCATCTCACTATATTAAATTATGCCATCATGTTTTGCAATTAGCTTTTGCCCTTATCACCTACTCATTTTAACAATCACTCTCTTTCTTGCTTACCAACCAGATACCCGCCTCATCTTAAATACAGCCTTCCAATACCATCTAATGGCAGCAATTAATATACACACTTCACCGCCTACTAATTTAACTACTTAATCACTCTTATCTCAGTTACAAGCAACACACACCCTCCACTATTCTCATGTGCTTAACCAATTTACTTACTGCTGCTGCTGCTTGTTTTTTACTTCTTGCCATTATGCCTACGTCCAATTTGCTAGTCTTATCCCACATTTCTTTTAGGCTCAAGCTTCTCCCCTTTCGTCAAGGCACCTCGTGCTTCTGCTTTCTCCCCCAAGCCGTATTTTCACTTCATTTATGTGCACTTGTCACATGTTGTGCTTGCCCTCCCACATTCACTCTGTGCATCTTCTTTTCTCCCCTCGCACTGATCTCTGACCTCGTCTCCTTAAATATTGCCCTGGTCTCCCTCCTTATCCCAGTTGCTGCTTCTCCTTCTATGATAGATTCGGAGATAGCATGCACGACCTCCTCTGTCCTGTACTTTCTTCTTGCTGCAAGCTCTGTTCCAATGCCCTATTTTCCTTGGTTTTTTCTTTATCCCCATGCCCGTTTTCACCAACTTTACTGTCTCTAATTAGCCTGTCTCCCACTCGCTTCCCCATTACTACTTCATTCTTCATATTTTCCTCGATTTCATGTAATTTTGTTACTGTCCAAAATCTGGTCCATTGTCCATTGGTTACCACTAATAATTGACCCTTAATGTAGGCTCTTAACCCTTGCAATCTAGCCCTGACCAAATGTTTTTTCAGAGTGTTTATATTCTTAATCCCTTCTCTTCATGTCTCTTTTAATCCAAACTTTTGTCCTCCGTATATTATCCGAACCTCTTATCACTATTTCCGCCATCAGGGTGGAAAACAACTTCACTTTTATCAGCCTATTGCCCCGTGCTTTACCTATCCTTTCCACATCGTCAATATCAGCTTCACTACAGTTAATTTTCATCTTTTTTGGATGACTTCCACAACTTTGCAGATAGTCAGCACTTTGTCCTCTTCTTTTCCTTCCGGCACTCCATATATAAATAAGCATTTCTTCCTGTGTTCTAGGCTACCGTCTTCTATTTCTGCCTTCAGTTTCACCATCTCTTCCTCCATCTCCCTTATTTTCACCTTGAGTGATATAATTTCTCTCTTGTTGGTTTCCACTTTGGTCATTGTTTCATCTGTTTTACCCTGTATCCAGCGCCTCATATTTTCAAATTCTTTCACTTGTTCCTTCATCATATTTTAATCTGCTCAAACGGGCATACTTCTTCCACAACTTCTTTAACCACTCTTCTTATGACCTTCACGCCTTCCCAGCTCATGTTGCCACTGGAAGTTGAGCCGGGGTTTACTTTCACACCCCCTATAACTAGCAGTACCATAACCACCGCTGCCACTAGTATCATCTCATCCATCATTCTTGTTTCCACTTTACCTCCTTCACTCCTGGCTGTTTCCTTCTTCCATCTCTCCTGCCATCCTCCAATAACTACCCAATATTGATCCACACCAATCATCTTCCTCTTCCCTCCCGTCTTTCTCTTTCCACTCGCCGCTCACACTCCACTCCCGCTCTACCGGCATACTCAACTCAGCACGTCTGCTTCCGACTGCTGACTAGGTTAGACTGGACCAAACTACGTGCACAGTAAATGATGATGAACAATTTGGTGGCATTTTATGCTAACAAAATTGACTGAACATCCCTTATGGTTGATAGGGCTTCATGTTACACAAATCATCATCTTGATTATCATAATCACTGCTGTCAATGCACCCATCACGTTTTGTTTCTTTTTCTAGGGTGTGTTACAAGATGGTTGCCCAGTTGTACTTCCTCTTTTTTTTTTTTTTTTTTTTTCTAGGGGCTTTACGTTGCACCGACACAGATAGGTCTTATGGCGACGATGGGACAGGAAAGGTCTAGGAGTTGGAAGAAAGCGGCCGTGGCCTTAATTAAGGTACAGCCCCAGCATTTGCCTGGTGTGAAAATGGGAAACCACGGAAAACCATCTTCAGGGCTGCCGATAGTGGGATTCGAACCTACTATCTCCCGGATGCAAGCTCACAGCCGCGCGCCTCTACGCACATGGCCAACTCGCCCGGTGTACTTCCTCTTAAAACAATGATCATCTTGGGGGTGGCGAACGATGAACTATTCACTGTTTTCCAACACAGCCTGTTTCAACTAGTTGGTCAATGGCCACATAGTTTTCTGCACTGGCATTACCATAATTACAATGGTCAAGAGTTTGTTGTTGTAGCTGGATGGTGGTGGAAGTGGTAGTAATGGTTTCTGTTTTAAAAGAAAGTACAACTTGGGAACCAACCTCTATTAACATCAATCAGAGGGAAAACTGGAAGAAGTCTGACATTTCAAAAAATGAAGGTATCGGCAAAAGAAAGGCAAGGGCCATGAATGGGCAGAAAATTCACAGTTCAAACCTTTCAAATACCATAGAAAAAAACTATTTCCAAAATGTATCCAACAAGGTGCATTTATAGTATTCAAATAACAGATAACTTGGATAACTCACTTGCAAACATAACCTCATGCAACAAAAGAAAAGAAAAGAAAAGAAAAGAAAAGAAAAGAAAAGAAAAGAAAAGAAAAGAAAAGAAAAGAAAAGAAAAGAAAAGAAAAGAAAAGAAAAGAACGCAAGATTCAAAGATGAGGAGAAATCTATGCTGGCTCCCCTGTGCAAGTGCTTTATTCATTGGATTACTGAACTGTATGCATTTTAGATGCCCCATAGTTGCACAGAAAGTATCTGAAGCCCTTCAAAAACATTGGGCCTTATCAAACTTTCCTATCACAAATGGAGGAAGTCTCCTGCTTCCGTGTGCATTGCAACACAGTACAATCCCCACCCTTGTACGATTTCCCTGCTGGCACTTCTCTCCTTAAAACCACAAGTCCATTTGGGCTCGGCATTAAAAAAAAATGCTATTTCATCGGCACTGACAATATTGTTGGGTGTGGACGAATTGATTATATGAGCCACACATTTTTGCCAACTGCCGGCATCACCAGTGTTTGTGGATTCTGCTTCTCCGCACACTGCCTGCTACATGATATTGTGGTGTTCATTAAAACGTTGAATACAAAGAATTACGATTCCAGTTGAACTTAGCAAATATGAAGCTCACTGTAGACACACCAAAGTGAGTGAAAGAGCGGAAAGCTACCCTTGCATGCTCTGGAAGACGTGTTCTATTATGGCGCAAATAAAATTTGAATTTAAATTGCTTTGTAAAATACTATTTTTTTTTTAATGTAAAGGCAGTTTTGAATTAAAAGTCTGCATTTTGGTAATGGGACCGACACTGTTCTTCAAATTATGAATTATCCGTATTTCGAATTACACCATTTAAATGAAATGCAAACCCACATCTCGTGTTTCCGGGAACGAGAGCTTCTTTGAATTAGGCAGGATTTTGAATTAACCGATTTCAAATTGTCAAGGTTCTACTGTATATCTTTTCCTATAATTAATCTTATAACAGTTTGCATTGCTCTGGTCCATCGGTCACGTTATGAATTATTAATAAAACTTACAAGTAACTGGTAACAGAGTTTTTACTGTTTGAAAAAAGAATTATTTCACAGCCAAAGGAAAGGCCTGCTTCACAACATGATTATATTTATGCTAGTAGTATTCAGAGGGAACCATGAGAGCTTAACATTAGAAATCTGTATTGCTGGATTGCATGTTGCATTGTTGAGAAAGAAAGATATACCTATTTTCTACCTCAGGTGGTACTTTGGTAAGCAGTTCAGATTTTGGAATAATAGAAAAATAATGTTTTACGATACCTGAAGTAGTATAGAGGAGATATCATTCCTCGACATTTGCCAGGGATTCAAAGATATAAACTTCATTGACGTTTCCGTATTGAACTGAGATCACAGAGATGAGATATCTATTAGGTTCAACCTATTCAATACTAATTACGAGTTGATGTTACTAATAACTTTTATTTAACATGAGACCAACAGAAGTATAAATTTTCTGGATCTCACGTTAAACAGACTTCCTTCATCAATAGAATACGGAATTTACAGAAAACCAACACAGACAGCCACTATTATCAAGAAAAATTATTTTCATCCCAAAGCACACAAGTATGCTACCTACAACAGTATGGTAGATAGGGTATTCAGTATACCACTTAATACAGTAAATCTAAATAAAGAACTGAATACAATCCACTTCATAGCAAAATATAACAGTTACGACAATGCATTTATAGAGCGCATTACCAACAAACGAAAATATTGCCTAAATTCAACTCTAACTAGAGATAAAACTAAACCTGATTATTATTCAACCTTCACATTCAACGAAGATATTTATGTTGTTACAAATATTCTGAAGAAAAACAAAACCAAAATTGCATATCGAACTAACAACAGAAATATGGATATCATATATAATACCAGCTCAATTAACGACTAACATTTACCAAAAATCGGGAGTCTACAGATTCCAATATCAAAACTGTCAATCCTCGTACACTGATCAAACAGGGAGGAACTTCAAAATCAGATACATAGAGCATGTAAATGCTACAAAATATAATATACTCGGCAGTTGGCCAGCACATTCAAGATTCAAAGCAAAGCTTCAGTAACATTCAATAAGATATAGCCATGCTCATGAATACGGACAAAGGCCCTATTCTTGACGTCGCTGAAAATTGCTTCATTCACTTAGACCAGTTCTTCAACTCCAATTCAAATCTGAACGAAATCTCAGAAAAAACTAACATTCTGTTTGATTGTTTTTAAATTAAAGTATTTAAGTATTTTAATCTTCCAAATAGGTCAATATTTAGCACAATACACAATACCCTATCACGTTACAAACCCCCACCACACTGTTCACAGGACCCACCTTAAAACTACTACTCCCTTAACAAGATATTTTTCTCCCCTTCCATCTGCCTTCTCCCCTCCAGACCTACCACATATACCATTTTATATCCCCTTCTCACAAGACTAACGTCTTTTACCACTGACTGATTTCATATACATCAGTGTTAAAATTTTATCACGTATAAATTACATACCAAGTGATTCCAATAAGTTCTCGACATTCTGGTTGATGCATAGCATGTGTGAGTGTTTTAAATGACTCTTTACTTTGGAAGCCTATCGGAGCCTTCTATTGAACGGATGCACAAAGACTACATATCGAAGAACCTTCTTTTATTCTTTGAATAGTGAGAGACTATATGCATAGTTCAATTTGTCACTGCACCAGATTTAATTATTATGGCGTTGCTCTCCTGTTATGGTGATTTATTTTAACACATGGTGTGTATGGATGGTTAAAGATTTTTAATGAACATATATCAATGTGTATCCACAATAGTTTTGATTATTATGTCGTTGCTTATATATTTGTGATTTATTTTATGGCTGATGATGACATTTTAAATGTTGAAACCGGTACCTTGTTAAATAAAAGTTATTAGTAACATCAACAAGTAATTAGTATTGAACAGATTGAACCTAATAGATATCTCATCTCTGTGATTTGCCAGGGGCTTGCAAATCTGCCCCAAATTCTTCCTTATATAGAAGAATTAAAATTGAACAGCCTGAAACCAAAACATGCAACCTTTTTCTTTGTTGCTAATGGCCAGCTATGATCAGCAGTCACAAAGGCAATGCTCTATTGTCTCTGGTAGAGCTTGCATGATGTCTGGCCACAGGGTAACCACATTCCGTAAAAATAAGAAAAGCAGAGAGTTTGAAACAGTTTAAAACTGACTCCACCAGTTTGTATTGTGCTAATAAAGATAAATCATTGGTCATTAATTCACATTTGGCCAATATCCAGGCCAATCTCTGTCGCAAAACAGTGGCCCCTTTGGGAACACATTTTTTCCTATGAACACAATGCATATCATCCACACGGCAAGATCATTTAGTAGCTCTAACCAATCTTCATGTTTTGTCACTAAACAGTGGCTCCTCTGCAGCCCCACTCCCTTCGAGAGGCTCTTTTCTATGGCTGCAGAGCATACTGTCCACATGGCAAGAAAAAGTAATTTAGTAGCTTTAACCTATCTTTCGTGTTTATCACTGGCCAACCTCTGTCACAAAACAGTGGCCCCTTCAGAACAACACTCCCTTCGAGAGGTGATTTTCTGTGACTGCAGCAAATACTGCCCGCACAGCCAGGAAAAAGTAGTAATTTAAGTCGCTCTGGCCTATCTTTTGTGTTTGTCGTGAAACAGTTGTCCTTTCCAGAGTCTCTTTTCTATGGCTGCAATGCAGACTGTCCATATGGCAAGGAAAAAAGTAATTTAGTAGCTCTAACCAATGTTTGATTTTCATCACTCATCTTTTGTATTATTCAGCAGCTGTCTGTAATGCACCAATGATGGTGCATTGTGAGGTTGCCAGAGCTACCACCATGTTGGATCTATAACCTATATTTCACACACCAGCAACCTAAAAATTACCTCTACTTCAATTTTGAACTGAACAACCACAACCCCTCTCCCATAAAGTGAGATGATATCCATGCCATTCCTGGTTACTCCAAGCTGTTGCTTCACTGCACCATTTCCACTCAAACCCTTCTTCCCTTATTCTGATTTTTATTAAGAATGTCGGAGACCTGTATTTTACTGAACTTCGAGAATGATCTGCTTAACAGACAGCTAACTTGTCCTTCTCGTTAGCTTTTACAAACTTAATTATTATGTTCAAATCTAAAACCATACATTTTTTCTGTCCATCGCTTCTTAAATTAATGCAACCACAAGACAACATTCTGCAATTGCTTATAGTGAACACATTACATCTGTGAACTCTGTAGAACTGTAATGGGTTATTCAGTATGTAGCATCCCCATTGTCACAAATTTCTCTGTCCCCTCAGCCATAAAAAACTCTGTCGTAGTAACTGAATAACACATCAAAGCCATCAAGATTACACTGGCAGAGTAAAAAAGTGAAGTAAGGTAGAACGAAGCACCTAAGTTTCCTGACTAGGGCTATGGTCTTTCCGCATACCTATAGTAGGGCAGCAAGGATGTCTAGACCATTTGAAACATCTCTGTCATGGTCTAGAGCAGTGGTGATCCCATCTTTACACACAATTGTTCCTAGACATTCCCTTGCTGTTTCTACTACAGCATCCCTGTATGCCACCCATTCTCTTTCTATATCCTGAACCTACTTACTGTCTACTGTTCAAAACTTCTCACTAATCATATCCATGTACTTCTGTCTAATTTCCTCGTCCTGGAGATTTTCTACCCTTATTCGTTTGCAGACAGATTTCACTTTCTCTACCCTAGGCCTAGAGATACTTAGTTCACTAAAGATCAGATAGTGGTCTGTATCATCGAAAAATCCCCGAAAAACTCTTACATTCCTAACAGATTTCCTGAATTCAAAGTCTGTTAAAATATAGTCTATTATGGATCTGGTACCCCTAGCCTCCCATGTGTAGCGGTGAATAGCCTTATGCTTGAAGAATGTATTCGTAACAGCTAAACCCATACTAGCACAGAAGTCCAGCAAATGCTTCCCATTCCCATTAGCTTCCATATCTTCCCCACATTTACCAATCACCCTTTCGTATCCTTCAGTTCTATTCCCAACTCTCGCATTGAAATCGCCCATTAGCACTATTCTATCCTTGCTGTTGACCCTGACCACGATGTCACTCAATGCTTCATAAAACTCATCAACTTCATCCTCATCTGCACCCTCACATGGTGAATACACGGACATAATTCTTGTCCTAATTCCTCCCACTGACAAATCTACCCACATCATTCGCTCATTTACGTGCCTAAAAGAAACTATGTTGCGTGCAATGGTATTCCTGATAAAGAGCCCTACCCCAGACTCTGCCCTTCCCTTTCTAACACCCGTCAAGTACACCTTATAATCTCCTATCTCTTCCTCATTATCTCCCCTTACCCAAATATCACTTACTCCTAGCACATCCAGATGCATCCTCTTTGCTGACTCAGCCAGTTCTACCTTCTTTCTTCCATAAGCCCCATTAATATTGATAGCTCCCCATCGAATTCCATTTCGTTCGCCAAGTTGTTTCCAAGGAATCCCTCGCCTGTCAAATGGGAGTGGGACTCCATTACTCCCATAGGTCCAAGGCTTGCTTAAAGTGTTCTGAGCTCGGTAAATTCATGAAGCAGGATGCTGCCCTACTTGCACATAGTCCAAGTGAGGATCTCTCCTCTAACGGGTTATGGACCACCGGTGAATTGTATAGTCCTGGCCGCCTGAGCACAAGGAGGGCCACGACTCAGAATATGTCCGAGATGCCCACTCCCATTCCATAGCAACTGGTATCCCGACTCTCAGGACCACTTACTAGGCCACTCAGCCGTTGCCCATGTTCACGAACTAGGACGTGACAACAGTAACCCACAAACATGAACCATAAATACCATTATTACTAGAAAAATATGTACATACTTTGCTACATTACGACCACGAATTCTACTAAGTCACAGTGCTGTCCGGCCCCGTGGTGTAGAGGTCAACGCGTCCGCCCGTCACCCGGCAGTCCCGGGATTGATTTCCGGTGGTCAGGGGTTTTTAATTGTAAATAATTAATATTGCTGGCCTGGGGACTGGGTGTTTGTGTCATCCTTAACAATCCTTTCCTCACATTCAACACTTTATACTCCTGCCATTTACATAATGCACACAGGTTCCTCACATATGGTGCAAGTAGGGGCAAAAGATCTTCATAGGTCGATGCCGAGAACAAATAGCGTTTTAAAAAAAGTTACAGCGTTTCAGTATGTCTTTTGTTCATGTAACACTTTTGTGTGTGAAGTCTTTGCCCACTTAACTTCCTTGCTTTGCTTGATGTTACTTGGTGGGGCGAGTTGTTGACTTGTGCCCATAACTCAATTAATATAGTTATTGATCCAGGGATCATTCTATTTTTCTTTCAACAAAAATAATTTTGGTGTTACTTACTATCTACTTTTCACCTCCATTTTTCCTTTTGAACTGCCCGCACTAGTCATAATGGACAAAGATATTGAGAATTCACAGACATAGCACTTCCATTTGTCAGTGCTAGCCCTGGAACTCAGAAAGGAAACAAAAGTAGGCACGATGAAGCGGAATACCACAGAAGAGAGTCATGTCTACAGCAAAATATTCCCCGTAGTTACATATTTATATATCTCTAGCAATGTGTGTGTATGCTGTCTTCAGCCCCAAGGCTGGTTGGATCCTAAACAGCTCTGCCATCAGCTGTCATAGATGGCCTAGGCATTACTGAAGAGGCGTACTAGGAAAATGAGGAGTACGGTAGTTTCCCATTGCTTTCCTCACCGAGCCAGGAGTTGCAATTACATATGCCATGCCCACTGAAATGCATGAACCAACCAACCCTATGAGCAACATTTTCACACCATTCATAGCAGGGACTGGCTCCAGAAGGAAAGGCATTACTAGCATCGCTCACACCTCAGTCACTTTCATACTGTCAAAGCCAAGGATAAGACAGAGACAGATCAATGAAAGTAACAAAATTGCTCTAGCCCATACGAGAAGACATAGTGCACTGTAAACACTAGGTCCTGCCAACAAAGGCATATCTCTAGTAATAATGGTATTTATTAATTTATCACTAATTTTAGTGTTGATTTATGTGAAAGCCATTATTATCCTCCATTTAGGACAAAAATGACAATGAAATTTCATGGTTACGATTCATTCACATAACCCATGGGACAAGAAAATATTTCCTATTTGGATAGTTTTCTGGTTCAGAAAGGTTCCGTTGGAATCAGGTTTCACTGTATTATCAATACAGGGTGGACCATAAGTCAGTTGTCACTATCAGTCCTTAGACTTTGTTTTGCCTAGCGTAGTGGCAGTCCGTTGTGAACTTGACTAGTGTGTAGTACCCAAAAGTCAGTTGACGCTAGCAGTTTGAAGTTATGTTGTTTGTTGATATATGAGAAATAATGAATACAAAGTTAACTACACAACACCGTGCATTTGTTATGCAAGCATGGTGGAAACATGACCATAATTACAGTGATGTTTGTGATTTTGTTTGAGGAATGGTTTCCAAACATCTACCTCCATCTCGACAAGGTATTCGCAGTCAATAGTAAAGTTTCTTCATTCAGGTAGGCCAAAGTCTGTTACTACAGAACAAAACCTTAATGTTGTCGTGCAATGTTTTGTGCAATCACTGACTAAATCTAAAAGAAAAGTGTCCAAGATGTATGGAAGAGCAAGAACAAGCCTACGAACGATGCAAAAAAAGCTGTAATTGAGATCATATCGGCCTACTTTACTTCAAGGCCTAAATGAAGATGATCCAGACAGGCGTATGCAATTCTGCAAGTCGTACACAATCCGAAAAGAAGCCAATCCGAACTTTTACAAAACCAATCTTTGGAGCGACAAAGTGACTTTTAAGGTAAGTGGCAGAGTGAAAAGATACAACTGTGTCTACAGGGATTCTATGAATCCCCATGAGGCGATGGAGACAGAGTTAAACTGACCTGGCATGTGTGTATGGACAGGAATTTTCAGCGATGGGCTAGTAGGGCCTTATGTTTTTTAATGGTACTGTCAGTTCTGCAAATTACCCAGATATGCTTCAAGAAGTGTTGTTAGAACTGGAAAATAGTTCACTTCATGAACATCAGCAGCCAGTTAAGGAGTGAAAACTTTGATGAACGGATTGGCAGACAGGGTACTAGTGAATGGCCTCCACGATCCTCAGATGTAACACCCATGGATTTGGGGTATACTAAAAAATGAGGTTTATTGTCAAGAATTGTGATGTTGAGCATTTGAAGGAATGAATCCAATCAGAATCTGAAAGCCCACATTCCTGGAAGATTCGTGGCAAAATTTGTAAATCTGTGTAGAAAAATGCAATGTTTGCTTAGAGAAGCTTGGAACCACTTTGAGCATCTTTAGCAGCTTCCTGAACTCTACATGTATTTCTGTGTTGATAATAAATTTGTATTTTCATTTGTTTAGTATTATTGCACCAAATGCATTTTCGACACCTGACGCAGGATCCACCCTGTATTTTCCACAGGGCAATAAATATCAAAATAATAGGCCTCGAACAGAAAGGACACAAGTGGTGGATGCATCTCGAAGAATTCCGGATGAAATTAAATCTGAAGGGGATGGAGTACTTGGAATGCACCGACTGAACTAATGTGTGTGGTTCAACTAAATCAAGTGACCTAATTCAGATACCTACTGTATGGTCACGCACCACCTTGGATTGCAGTGTGATTTCCAATGTGAAGACAAGAGTCAGTGCAGTATGGGTAAAATGGCACCATGTTACTAGAGTCCTGGGCAAAGAAAATTTAATTGCTTCTAAAATTTGAAGTCTACTGCACAGTGGTCAGATCAGTGGTCCTTAACAGAGCTGAATGCATCGAAGCATGAACAGGCCTTTCATGTACCGTAATGGAAATGAAGATACTGCAATGGTGCAATGTCTTGACTCGACTAGACCATATCATGATATTGATGTTGATTCCCACAGGGAATCTGAAATATTTTTCCCGAACGAGTAAATTTATAATACCAATATAGCTGGTCCGTTATTGGACATTAAAATTTTTCCAGGTAACACATTCCTGGTTGCCATCGTTTCACCTCGGTGTGCTAAATTGGGCTCATCGGTTGGTAGCCCAGTTTAGCACACAGGCAAAACTCTGGCAACCAGGAATGAGTTAGCTGGAAAATAGCAGTGGCCTCCCCACAGTATGCACTAGTCAATAATTATATTTTCGCTTTCTTGTGTTCAAAATGTAGACTTTACCATCGCAACCACATGATTTAAATCTGTCATCACTGCGACCCAACTATTTGATCTTATGTGCCCAGCATTGTACATGCATTAAATGATCCCCTATGACCACACTTAAGGTTTCATAACACCAGGTCATGTACAGGGCACTGCCACTAACAAACACTTTAACTGCATCATATGGTACACTATAACTGCGCAGAGCTTCTAAAATAGCACGAGAGCAGTTTGTAGCATTTTCTGCATCAAGATAGTTCACAGAAACAACGTGCAGCTCTCTATTCGATCCGTCTGGGACTTGGAATATGATGATAAAAACATAACGGCCCATTCTATCTGTAGTTTCATCACAGAGTATGTTGATGTTTCTCCCCACTAGAGCCTCTGCTGTTCTTTTCTGGTGGTCAGATGCAACTTCTAGAAAGGAAGAAAGACCTCGCGTTATAACAAAATAATTTAAAATTACTGGATCAATTGGGTACGGGTAAGATAGTTCGATATGGAAATTCGGTATCCTTCAATTTTGCGTGTGGTTTCGATGTCGTAATACATAAACCATACCCCATCAATGAAATCGAAACTTACCCGGTAAATATACTTCATGTAGAGTTCTCACACATGGCAGCTCTTCATTTGAAAATTCAGTAATCCAGGCAGGCTCTTAGCTCTTTGCTTTCCAGCTTTTCCAGAGGTATATTTGCTTTGGCAAATACTTCAACTGTGTGTTTTGAGAAGTTATCTCTGGAACATGTTCGTCGTTTACAACTATCTAACAGTGTAAGCACAGAAGATTGCTTTCTTTGAGTCGTACTAGCAACTTTCGTTATTGCGTCGCTTACCCATATGTTTTTCAGATTTAACATGTTTCACAATGCTATATTTTCTTCCCCACCCAACTCGGCAATTACAATACTTGCAAAACACTGTCACTGAATCTGTGACATATAAACCATCCTTTACATACTGCTGAGCCCTTTCGTGCGCAGTTTTTGTCGTGCGCCCCATAACCTAAATGATCGCTCAACTTTCTGCTCTTCACTAGTCTCAGTTTTGAACAGGAAAACAACGCTGTGTCTATCTCGTTATTTCCGTGACACTCGATTTACATTTCAATAATAATTGATACAGATCTTATTCCCCTTGCTATTCCTATTGTAAATATCGATTTAAGTCAGCAAGCAGCAATCGATCGGCTACTTTTCTTCATCGATCGGAATGGTCAAAAGATCTGTGCATTATATTTTGAGCATTTGTGACGATTTTGCCGAAATATGTTTTTTTCGCCAGTAAAATAGCACATTTACGTAGAATTCACACCAAAATCGCATATTCATACTAATTTATTATTTTGGGTCACAATTTGAATTTTGTCGCACTTCTATTTATGTGTAAAAATTATTTTATTCCACATTAGAATTACTGTAGGCTTGGATTCAGTACAAGATTCAAAAATTCACATTTATCGCAAATGCGATTTTTTCAGGTCCCTACTTATTAGAAATTAGAATGCTTATCCTATTATATTGAGTAGTCTTGCTAATTTTGAACTTCAATTGTAATTTCCTTTTCTGTTTGTGCTTAGTAATAACCTGTTGTAATTAGAATACATCCGACTGTAGTTTAAAATTACTGTAGTGTATTGTAGTATCTTAACATAGTCTGAATGTAGTTTAAAATTATTGTAGTTCATTACAGTATCTTATTAGAAAATAGTTTGTTTATTCTATTACAAAATAGTTTGTTTATTCTATTACTGTGAAATATTTGTGTAGTATAGTATCTTGGTATCTTTAGTAACTCTCTTACTAGAATTCTGTTCTAGTGATTAGGATAGACTTAACTGCAGTTTAGAAGTGTGTAATTCTTGTGTACTTACTGTAACAGCAATTTTCATCCTGCTAGGGTGTTGTAGGAATAAAAGATTGTACAACTAAGTAGTATTGTAGTGTAGTAGTAGCCTGTATTAATTACCTTATTGTTGTGTAATCTTTGGGAACTATCCTAGGCAATATTTCTTTCCTTTCATTTTTATTTTGCACAGAAAAAGTTATCTTAATTTTCCTTTTCTTTTCATTATTCAGTAAAGAATGGCTAAGGAGTGCAAATGTAGGAACAGTGGGTATGGCCAGGTGTTAAGGAGTATGAGGGAGGAGTTGGAGAGTTTGAGGGAGATAATTAGGATTCTCTCAGAGGACAGGAAGGAAAGTAGGCCTCCCTCAAACAATGTACTGCTACAGGATACAGTAGTTGTAAAAGAGGGATGGGAAGGAAAGAGGGGAATTGTAGGAGAGAGGTGGTCTAATGTTTTAAGGGGAAGGAGATTGCAGGCTAATGGCTCCATTCAGGATCAGAATTCAGGACAGGTGTCTGTGAGAAATCGGTATGAGTCACTGCAGGTAGAGCAACCGAGGGAAGATGAGGAACACGGAATTGTTGCTGAGAAGTGTGGAAGTAGGAGAAAGGGAAAAGGTAGGAAAGGAAAATCTGGAGTAGTGGATAGGAAAAGACAAGTGGAACAGGGTCATGGGATGGAGAAAAGGGACGAGGAAGTAGCTTCTGCAGCTGTTGGGTAAGATAGGACTGACCAGGAGGGAGGGGATTAAATGAGGTGGGTAGGGTTGAGGCTCTGGTCATGGGGGATTCTATTGTTAGACATGTCAGGAAAGTGTGTGGAGGAGAGGGTACCAGGGTAGAGTGTTATCCAGGAATTAGGTTAAGGCAGATGTTGAGGAAAGTAGAAGAGAAGGAGGAGGGAAAGGAGAACGTGGTAGTGTTTCACGTTGGTACTAACAACATAAGACAAGCAGGTATAAGTATCAACAGTTGGAGATGTGTGAGACCTGGTAAATGCAGCATGAGTGTAGTTTAAGGAAGCAGAGAGTGTTATCAGTGGAGTACTTATGTAGGAGGGATGATTGGGGATTTAAATGAGACCATGGAATGGGTATGCAGGAACCTGGGAGCGAGATCCTAATGGGTGGGTAGGAGATAGGGATCTGCACTCAGATGACCTTCACTTAAACAGCGGTGGAAATTTGATAATAATGTTATTTGTTTTACGTCCCACTAACTACTTTTTTTAAGGTCTTCGTGGAGACGCCAAGGTACCGGAATTTAGTCCTGCAGGAGTTCTTTTACGTGCCAGTAAATCTACCGACACGGGGCTGTTGTATTTGAGCACCTTCAAATACCACCGGACTGAGCCAGGATCGAACCTGCCAAGTGGGGGTGAGAAGGCCAGCGCCTTAACCGTCTGAGCCACTCAGCCCGGCGTGGAAATTTGTTTAGAAGGGTTATAGGAAGGTACATTAAGGGAAACGGGGTGGCCTAGGGAGCGGTGATAAGGGAACAGGGAACTGGACATAAAAATGTTAGCGCTCAACTGTAGAAGTATTGTAAAGAAAGGAATAGAATTAAGTAATTTAATAGATATATACTCACCAGATATTGCAATAGGAGTTGAATCATGGCAGGGAAGTGATATAATGGATGCAGAAATATTCGCACGGAACTGGAGTGTGTTACATGTTATGAATCTCATTATGATAAACATATTGGAGTACAGAATGTAAAAAGTTTCAAACAAATTTATTAAAAACCACCATTCCAATACTTTACAATCTTGAAGTTTAAGATACAAATGTTACACAGATGTTAACACATTGCTGTCCGGCCCATCTGACGTATAACTGGCCCTTGTGGCCGGAAGGTTTTGGCAGAGACATGGAGTTATTGCAGGGTATCATAATTTAATAATTTTGGGTTCATTCACAGTTATATCTGTCCACTTTAATGTTTTTGGTGAGATTTTATATTTCGGTTCATTTTGGTAATGATATCTGTTTGATTCCTCCACCATATACGCCAACAAATCATTACAAATGAACAACTTGACATCATAACCTATATTTTCAGTTTCACTCGGCGAAATTTTAACGCCAGGCGTCCAGGAGAAAGACTACAAAAATAGTATAATATCCTGTTAGGCCACTCACTGCCAGAAATAGGGAGAATATTATCAACAGTACTTATATCCAGACCATCTTTGCAATCTGAAGGAACAGGTCATTGTACACATCGTGCAATAAACGTGTCATTCACCGCATCACTTCCTCATAAATGCATGACACTAGCACTAGAATTATCATTAGACAATTCATCTTCACTCTTCTCACAATCACAGGTAACATATGACAAATTATCAGGGTATAATTCATGTATATCACCAGGAGTCAGTCCACTGTTTTTGTTTACCGGCGCTGCCATTTTTGTTTACAGCATTGATGGATACACGGAAGATATTCGAAGGCAAAAACAAATGCCAATGACGCACTAAAACGGGCAAAACCAGTACAAAAAGAAGCGGAGATTTTCTACCATTTAGGTACATCAATGATAATCTCCAAATAGTTCCTCAATAACCGTTAGATGGCATCACAAGACAGACTTGCACCAACACGTATTCATACGTGATCGGCTGCAGAGCACCATGCTTGCAAACATGTATTGATACGTGAGCGGATAGCATTGTGTTAAGATGGGACATGTTTCACGTAAGACAAGCAGGTATAAGTATCAACATATTTGGGGATGTGTGGGACCTGGTAAATGCAGCACGGGTGAAGTTTAAGGAGGTGGAGATTGTTATCAGTCGAATCAGCTATGCAGGAAATTTGTTTAGAAGGGTTATAGGAAGGTACATTAAGGGAAACGGGGTGGCCTAGGGATAAGGGAACTGGAAATCAAGTAGGGATGACATAAAACTGTTAGTGCTCAACTGCAGAAGTATTGTAAGAAAGGAATAGAATTAAGTAATTTAATAGATATATATACTTACCAGATATTGTAATAGGAGTTGAATCATGGCTGAGAAATGATATAATGGATACAGAAATTTTCTCACGGAACTGGAGGGTGTATCGTAGAGATAGGATAGGAAAAGTAGGAGGGGGAGTATTCATTCTCGTGAAAGAAGAATTTGTATGCTACGAAAAAGTTAAGATGACAAGCACGAAATTCTAGGGGTAAGGCTCATTTCTAATGATATTAGGCAACTAGATGTCTTTGGAGTGTACAGACCAGGAAAGGGTAGCGCAGATGCTGATTCAGAATTATTTGATAAGATAATCAGCTATGTGGAAAACGATAAGGGAAGGAACGTGATTGCAGCGGGTGATCTCAATTTACCAAATGTCAATTGGGAAGGTAATGTGAATGACAGGAAGTATGACCAACAAATGACAAATAAGTTAATATGGGTAGAGCAGCTGATTCAGAAAGTGATGGAACCAACTAGAGGGAAGAATATTATGGATGTGGTGCTGATAAATCCAGATGAGCTCTCTATAGAGAAACCAAAGTAATAGATAGCATTAGTGATCACAAAGCTTTTTTTGTCGTAGTTAAAAATAAATGTGAAGGAAAGGAAGGTTTAAAATTAGGACTAATAGGCAGTACCATATGGCTGATAAAACAGGCATGAGGGGGTTTTTGAAAAGCAACTATGATCGCTTAAGCGAAACATGTCCCATTTTAACATCTATGTAACATTTCCATCTTAAACTTAAAGATTGTACAGTACTGAAATGGTGGTTTTTAATAAATTTGTTTGAAACTTTTCACACTGGAGTATCATAGAGATAGCATAGGAATCGTAGGAGGGGGAGTACTCATTCAGGTGAAAGAAGAATTTGTAAGCTACGAAAAAGTTAATGACGACAAACATGAAATTCTAGGTGTAAGGGTCATCTCTAAATATAATAGGCAAGTTGATCTTTGGAGTGTAATGACCGGGAAAGGGAAGTGGAGATGCTGATTCAGAATTATTTGATAAAATAATCAGCTACGTAGGAAACGATAAGGAAAGGAGTGTGATTGTAGCAGGTGATCTCAATTTATCAAATGTCAATTGGGAAGGTTAATATGCAAAGGACAGCTGATTCAGAAAGTGATGAAACCAACTAGAGAGAAGAATATTCTGCATGTGGTGCTGGTAAAACCAGATGAGTTCTATAGAGAAACAGAAGTAATAGATGGTATTAGTGAACACGAAGCTGTTTTTGTGGCAGTTAAAAATAAATGTGAAAGAAAGGAAGGTATTAAGATAGGACTATTGGGCAGGGAGGGATACTGACTGGAAGGTGATTAGGGATTTAAATGAGACTATGGAGTGGCTATGTGGGAATCTCGGAGTGAGATTTCTAGATCCTAATGGGTGGGTAGGAGATAGGGATCTGCGCTCAGATGGCCTTCACGTAAACTGCAATGGAAATTTGTTTAGAAGGGTTATAGGAAGGTACATTCAGGGAAACGGGGTAACCTAGGGAGCAGTGATAAGGGAACAGGGAACTGGAAATCAAGTAGGGATGACATAAAAATGTTAGTGCTCAACTGTAGAAGTATTGTAAAGAAAGGAATAGAATTAAGTGATAAAACAGGCATGAGGAAGTTTTTGAAAGGTAACTATGATCGGTGAAAAACGGTAAATAAAAATGTAAACAGACTCTGGGATGGGTTTAAAGCAATAGCTGAGGAATGTGAAAATAGGATTGTACGCTTAAAGGAGGTAAGGGATGGTAAAGATCCAATATATATAACAGAGAAGTAAGGAGACTAAGAAGGAGGTGCAGGTTGGAAAGAAATAGAGTTAGAAATGGCTGTGGAAGTAAGGAGAAAATTAAAGAAACTTACTAGGAAATTGAATCTAGCAAAGAAGTCAGCAAAGGATAACATGATGGCAAGCATAACTGATGGTCATACAAATTTTAGTGAAAAATGGAAGAGTATGTATAGGTACTAAGGCAGAAACAGGTTCCAAGAAGGATATTCCAGGAATCATTAATGAACAAGGGGAGTGTACCATGCGAGGATCTTCAAAAGGCAGAAGTATTCAGTCAGCAGTATGTAAAGATTGTGGGTTACAAGAACAATGTCCAGACAGAGGAGGTGAATGATGCTAAAGAAGTATTAAAATTTACCTATGACAACAATGACATTTACACTAAGATACAAAAGTTGAAAACTAGAAAAGCAGCTGGAATTGATAAGGTTTCGGGGGATATACTATAGACAATGGGTCGGGATATAGTACCATATCTGAAGAACTTATTTGATTATTGTTTGCATCAAGGAGCTATACAGAACGAATGGAGAGTTGCTATAGTAGCCCCTGTGTATAAAAGAACGGGTGATAGACATAAAGCTGAAAATTACAGGCCAGTCAGTTTTACATGCATTGCATGTAAGCTTTGGGAAAGCATTCTTTCTGATTATCTTAGACATGTTTGCAAAATTAATAACTGGTTTGGTAGATAGCAGTTTGGGTTTAAGAAAGGTTATTCCACTGAAACTCAAGTTGTAGGATTCCAGCAAGATATAGCAGATATCCTGGATTCAGGAGGTCAATTGGACTGTATTGCGATTGACCTATCTAAGGCATTTGATAGGGTAGATCATGGGAGACTACTGGCAGAACTGAGTGCAATTGGACTTGACAAAAGAGTAACTGAATGGGTGGCTATGTTTCTAGAAATAGAACTCAGAGAATTAGAGTAGGCGAAGCTTTATCTGTCCCTGTAATAATTAAGAGGGGAATTCCTCTAGGCAGTATTGTTCTTATATATATATATATGTAAAGAAGTGGAATCAGAGATAAGGCTTTTTGCAGATTATGTTATTTTGTACAGAGTAATAAATAAGTTACAAGATTGTGAGCAACTGCAAAATGACCTTGTTAATGTTGTGAGATGGACAGTATGACGATAAACAGGGTTAATAATCAGGTTGTGAGTTTCACAAATACAAAAAGTCCTCTCAGTTTTAATTGCTGCGTTGATGGGTTGAACGTTCCCTTTGGAGATCATTGTGAGTACCTAGGTCTTAATATAAGGAAAGATCTCCATTGGGATAATCACATAAATATGATTGTAAAACAGCTTGATTTGTTCTGGGCGATTTCCGACAAAAGAGTAGCGTTACAAAAATGTTGCAAACTTTGGGCTGGGAAGACTTGAGGGAAAGGAGGTGAGCTGCTCGACTAAGTGGTATGTTACAAGTCATTAACCCTTTCAGCCTCACTGTGTACAATTGTACACATCAGATATTTTGCATATTAATTCCGTGGTTATGAGATTCTACTCCCTCACAGACCTACTGTCTACATCTGTAGTCACTACTCTACATACAGCGTAGCAAGCAGAACACTCTACTGCCATGCGCTGGAGATAAGCGGACAAAGAGAAAGCATGGCGGACGGTGTTGGAAGAAGCGCTTGTAAGTCTTCAATTTTCCTTATTTCTTTAGGTATAAATGTTCTGTTAGTGACTTTATTTGTTCTACTACTTGTTTTTAAAGGGAGAGGCTAGTGAAATAAATGTATATATGAAAGATGAAAGTATAGATGTTTATATGATGGGATACTTTATCTTGGTGTGTACAACTGTACACATTAGTACTGAAGGGAGGCTAAACGAAAACTACCTTGCACAGCGTAATAGCTACAATTGTTGACCGATACAGGCTAGCTTTTTTCAGTTTACTAGTGTGTATAGGAGTAGATGCTTTAGTTACTGAAACAATAAAATAATAGTAATATGTTGGAGAGTGAAAACAGCTGTACAGTTTGATATGTTTATATTCGCAATGTCTCACTTATAATAATCATTTTTTATATCCACAGATTTGCGAGAAAATGCAATCTTCAGATTATGTCAACAGAAGAAATTCTGCATGCCAGTGAGAATAGAGATGTATCAGATTTAGATATAGATGATCCTAATTTTGAAGATGAAAATGTACCTGACTACTGTCAGAATGAAGAAAGAAGAATAGGTGATCCTGATCCGGACCCTCTTGAAATTACATTTCATAATGTACCCGAGGCAAGCAGTGTACTGGTGAATGGCGCAGAGGAAGAATCAGCTATTGTTGCAGTCGAAGAAATGTATGCTGATGACTTGGAAGATACTTCGAGCGATTTACCTGTGAGTGATTCAACAGATTCTCTTGCTAGTATCCCTGTAACCCAGAAAAGTGACATTATATGGAAGAAACATTCTACATTCACGTCCATAAACCTGCCATTATATGAGAGAAATGATTCTTACACAGAAATATCGCCTGTACCTCAGCCAGTACAATATTTTATGAAATATATTCCTAACGAAATGTTTGAGAAAATGGAACAACAATGTATGCCCTCCAAAAAGGTGATCAGAGGTTTTCCCCAACCAGTGCTAAAGAACTGAAGTCACTCTTTGGATTGCATATCATAACCAGTGACCTGAAATTGGCGAGAGTCTGACTATACTGGGATACTTCCTTGAAAGTTAACATTTTTCCTGAAACAATGACCCACAATAGTTTCTTCAAGCTGTGAACTATCTGGCCCATAGAGAAGGAACTACTGATAAGCTGTGGAAAGTACGTCCTCTATATGATTCAGTTCAAAAGCGGATGAAGGAGTTAGAAATAGAAAGTGATGTGTGTGTAGATGAACAAATTGTACCTTCCAAGGGACAAGTATCGATAAAGCAATATATTAGCGGCAAACCCCACCCATGGGGCATAAAGATTTTCATGCTCTGTGGGAGGAGTGGACTTACATACGATTTCATAATTTATCAGGGTCAGAGTACTGAATTACCTCAAAATGCTCTGTAAAGATTTGGCCAGGGAGCTGTAATTGTATTATGTTTGACTGAATGACTGACACCTGGTAAACAAAGTTTTCTTCGACAATTACTTCACATCATACAGTATAACCTGTTGAAAGTGTTGGGGAAGAAAATGATTGGAGGTACTGGAACTGTACGCATTAGTCGGTTTGCAAATCCACCATTCACATCTGACAAAAACATGATAAAGATGCCAAGGGTCTCAAGTGAAGAAGTTTGCTCAGGGAATGGAGAAGTTGTTCTCGTAATATGGCTCGATAACCGCACAGTTGTCCTAGCATCTAACATCATGGGAACTGGTACTACTGACTCAGTTTGAAGATGGGACAAAACTTCGAAAACCTATATCGATGTACCAAGGCCAGATATAGTAGGTGAATACAATGCATCAATGGGGGGAGTAGATCTCATAGATTTTCTGATAGCTCTCTACAGGATTTGTATCAGATCACGTAAGTGGACCCTCCGCATGATATTTCACTGTGTAGACCTAGCGATCACAAACTTCTGGTTAGAATACAAGAAGGATTGCAAGAAGAGCACCGTGAATTCAAAAGAAGTATTGGACTTGCTTCATTTTCACCAGCAGTTGGCCGAGTCTCTCATAAAAGCTGAGAATCCTGTAAGGAGAAAGAACCGAGGTCGACCATCAAATGAAATTCAGGAAGACGAGCCAGAACCTACACTAAAGCGACCTAAGTGGGAGAAACGCCCAATATCAGAGATGCAATACGACAAAGTGGACCATCTACCGGAACATTCAGCAAAGGAACTTCCAGGAAGATGTAAGAATCGTGAATGCAAAGGGAAAAGCAGGTGGATGTGCTCGAATTGCAACATCTGTCTGTGCTTGTCCAAGGACAGAAACTGCTTCCGTGACTTTCATCGCAAATGATTTGTGATCTATGAATTTAAATGTGAAAAATGGATTATAAATTATATTTTAAAAATTTCGTGTTTTAAATTTCCCTGGTCTTGTATCCAATGTTATATAAGTTCTAAGTTCCAAATAGACAAATTACAGTATTTCAATTTGGGTCAAAATACCATGTCTCCGGAAAGGTATTGGATAAGAATAAACTGAATATTTCAAACCCCCAGTGCAAATGTGTACATTTGTACACATCATACCATTTACAAGCAATGTATCAAATTTTTCAAAAGCTGGTAAAACAAATAATTATAATTAAGACTGTTTACAATTATTGGTCATATAAAATTGGAATGAGACGTTGTGATGTTAAAAGTTATTTTCAATATCATGATTAAACGCTAACGCTAATAACAGAACAAGATAGACACTCTACGGCATTCGATTTATCAACATCATTGAGATTTACCCAACAAATGGGAAGACTACTGTTATAGTGATAAATATTCTAACTAGTACATCGGAAAAATTTTCAACGTATATTCCATTTTAACGTATTCTCACCTGAATGTGTTTTAACCAATTTAACTCAAGAAGAAACACCAAATGTTCATTCCTGACCTAATTTTCTACAATAGGAACATATGTTTTATACATATTTTATTCTTCAAATCTACTTGGTGGTTAATACAACAATAATATTGACTTTCACCAAAATCTTAAAAGAAGAGCATCCATTTCAATTCCAGACGAATGCCGATTAAAATACTTCTCACCAATATATATTTTTTAGACAATATTGTAAAATTGTACTACAATAGTTTTAACTTGTGTCTGTAACATTCACGTCAATCTTTTTAATCATGATATTGAAAATAACTTAACATCACAACATCTCATTCCAATTTTATATGACCAATAATTGTAAACAGTCTTAATTGTAATTATTTGTTTTAAGGTTATCCATTGTGCTGATGATGGCCATTAAGAAGGGCGAAACATGTTCACGATCTTTCTATTTTTTATAATTATTTAACCACAAAATGTGGTATTGTAAATATTGACTAGGTTAACATTAAACGAATATTTTGTAAATTGTATGTAAGTGGTGTGTTCCGAGCTGTCAGTGGAGAGATGGCGTGGGAGGATATCAGTAGATGAATAAGTTTGGGTGGTGTCTTTAAAAGAAGGAAAGATCACAATATGAAGATGAAGTTGGAATTCAAGAGGACAAATTGGGGCAAATATTCATTTATAGGAAGGGGAGTTAGGGATTGGAATAACTTACTGTACCAAGGGAGATGTTCAGTAAATTTCCAATTTCTTTGCAATCGTTTAAGAAAAGGCTAGGAAAACAGCAGACAGGGAATCTGCCACATGGACGATTGCCCTAAATACAGATCAGTAGTGACTGAATATGCAAATCCATTTCTAAAGTAGATGATAAGATACACCCTGCAGAGAATTTCTCCTAATCTGTTTCAAATTACTATCTCAAGAGTGCACTCTCTCCAACGTACAAAATAGTTTTCAATAACTTGCCAAACAGATAATATCTTGCACAATAATATGACAAACCTGTGAAAAAGATGCACTACTGAATTACTCTAAGTCTTACTTGTCGACAGCAACAATAGCAGCTTCTCTAGTAAGTGCCATGAGATCTGCTCCAACAAAGCCAGGTGTGTTCCTTGCAATGACATCAAAGTCAAAGTCAGAAGCTAGTGAAAGTCCAGTACAAAGCACCTTAAGAATCTCGGATCGAGCTTTCTCATCTGGTATTCCAAGACAAACTTCACGATCAAAACGACCAGCACGCCTCAGAGCAGGATCCATGGCCTCCGGACGGTTTGTGGCACCAATAACCAGGACATCTTTTCCACCCACTTGCTGAGATAGATCTGCAATGAAGAACATAGTATAATCTATCTGAATCACTAATTAAAAATTGCTAGATTACTAGAGTTCATTGCATATACAAAGGAGTAATGGGTTGAAGTCTGATGTGTTACTTCTATACATATAAAATAACGAGTTTTGTCTGTACACTGCTCAGAATTTAAAAACAAGGTAGTTCTGTAGCAGTCGTGTCCACAGTAACAAGGAAATACACTTTTTATTTTTCAGTCATTTCTGTCTGTCAATATAAATGGTCCGTTATTGGACATTATAAATTTTCCAGTTAACTCATTCCTGGTTGCCAGCGTTTCACCCCCGTGTACTAAGTTGGGCTTATCAGTTGATACATAGCACACCCACCAAGGCGCATGGCTAGTGTATACAGTGGAGGCCACTGCGTAGACTGCTTGGAGCCACTCACTGGCAATGCCAATGCACATGAGAGACTTTGTTGCATTACCAACTTAGCACGTGGGGCGAAACGCTGGCAACCAGGGATGAGTTAGCTGGAAAATTTATAATGACCAATAATGGACCATTTATATTGGTATTTTACATTTACTCATTCGGGACAAATGTTTCAGGTTCCCTATGGGAATCAACATCTATATCATCTGATGGCAAAGCAGGCATCAATTTTTGGTAATGAGACAAAGTCTCTCAAGTGCATTGGCACTGCCAGTGGCTCCAAATAGTCTATGCAGTGGCCTCCACGGTATGCACTAGCCATGCGTCTTGGTGGATGCCCTATGTACCAACTGATGAGTCCAACTTAGCACACAGGAGTGAAACGCTGGCAACCAGGAATGAGTTAGCTGGAAAATATATAATGTCCAATAACGGACTATTTATACTGGTATTATAAATTTACTCATTCGGGACAAATATTTCAGGTTTCCTATGGGAACCAACATCTATATTTTCTGTCTGTCTGCCATCTGTCTGTCTGTATTCATGTATGCGCGTCACAACATAACGGCTGAAGAGATTTAATGAAAATGGGTATGTTAAGTTGGGGAATGAGTCGCTATAATCTAGGTCATAAATAATGTTATTCACACTGAGTGAAATGGTAGTTCAAAGCTAGGCCTAAAATTTAATTCTCAAATATTTGTTTTATTAGTGGTCCTGTCGATAAATATATACATTTATTTTATTTTATTTTATTTTTTAATGTTATTTGTTCGGGGCGTCGGCATATACAGATCTTTTCCCCCTACTTGCACCATTTGATATGAACCTGCGTGTAATTGGAATTGCGGAAGTGTAGAGTGTTGAATGTGAGGAAAGGAGCGTTAAGGACAGCACAAACACCCAGTCCCCAGGACAGGGATATTAAATTGACAAATACTACATAACTAACGTTATATGGTATTCAATTTCCAATTATTTATGTCTTATACAGTTTTTATTAAATAACACTTGTATGTTTTATTATTTATCCACCTATTCAATACAATACAATTTTTAAAATTAGGACATTGTCCTTATAAAAACTGTGGACATGAAATTAATATATTAGATGGTACATGTTTCGCCTATCAATAGTAGGCATCATCAGCCATATTTTTCACCTTAGGATAAATCACGTACCTGATTGGAAATAATTTATGAATGCAGTTAAAAACTATATCGTTTAAAATGTATTGGAGATTGTTAAACAACTATTACAATATAAAATGTAGTATGCTGTTACTAGACAATATTTGTGATAATATTGGAGTCTAAAAACATAATTATTTGAGGATTATGACATATTAAAAGATATTACAATGAAGATAAAAATCAGAAAACACATTCCATTTAGTTGTCAGATGGCGCATTGAGTAATGGTGATGGTCGTTGGTTCTTGAAGTTAATTAATGTTGATTTTCATTTATTTGCTTATAGATTTTGAAGAATTTTTATATGGCCTAGTTCCTTTTTAGATAATATTAGTTGGAAATGTTGGTGCCGTAGGCTATATTGAAGTCTTTGTAGGTGTCATTAGACCATCTTCTTTGATGTGGTAAGAGTTTGTGATAGGTATGGCTCTTTGCTGTTGGGTGTGTTGAGGTGAGGATATTAGTTGGAAGGGAACGTTGTTGTCATTCGGTGATTAGCCAAAGGTATGACGAGTTCCCTTCGACCACTGAGATGTTAGTTTACGTCAACTCAAGCAAGTCTATAATTACATATTTCCTTGCCGGGCAATTTGAAATATGCGCCAGTGACTTCATGTGAAGTTTAAAGCTATTTTTGTATGTATATATATATATATATATATTAGTAAGAACAACCTAACAGACAGACGGCACTTGATGACCGCAACAAATTTGGAAAAATATTTACTGGCAGTTATTAACTGTGCCTCGAAATGGAAACTGGAGGTTGAATAACATCTGCAGTTTTAACTTTTTTCGGTTTTGTTTCTTTTTCTATGTACAAGAATACATCAAATAAAGATTAAATATTAAGTTACATATTTTTAATTTATTACATATTTAACTACATATTTTGTCAGTTTTAGCTACATAGGTACATATTTCTAATTTTTATATCAGATATAATCCGGGCTCTAATGATAACTAAAAACAGTTGAAACTGGTTAGTACGCCCCTCTTTAGCGTGTTTCCCTGGTTATCACGTCATTATTCCTAAGTCCCAGTTCATGTCCTATTAAACACATGCTAAAGAAACCACGATAGCACATTTATGTCACTCTTTAGTACGTTCATAACTCCCACCATAAGGAATTTAAATTAGCATTCCGGGCCAAGTTTCTTCACGCACGACGCTCCAGCCAGAGCTGGCTTGCTTGGCTACAGCTAGTTGCCTTGGCTACAGGTGGCGTCAGTCCCAAGCCAGCCTTTGCTGTGGTTGTTTGGATGGCGCAACAGTACCTCGTCTGAGCGTTGTTTCTTAATCTTGGTGCTTAATTTTCATTCGCAAGTGAATAGTATAATGTATTAAATTAGGCCTACTGTACATACATATACAGCTGACGTGTAGCGCTTATCTTTACGCTAAATTAGGCCTATTGTACTTGAACATAGGACTTGTGGTTTGCAAGACATTAAGTTATGGAGAAGAAGAAAGCTAGACAGTTGACCAATGGGGTAGTCTTGGTAGGTGTGCTATTAGCATACTGGGGCGAAATGCTGGCAACCAGGAATGAGTTAGCTGAAAAATGTATAATGTCAATAATGGACCAACTATACTGTATTATAAATTTACTCATTCGTAACAAATATTTCAGTTTCCCTATGGGAATCGCGTGGTGTAGGGGTAGCATGCCTGCCTCTTACTGACCAGGTCAGGGATTTTTACCTGGACCTGAGGGCTGGTACGAGGTCCTCTCAGCCTACGTGATTAGAATTGAGGAGCTATCTGATGCTGAGACAGCAGCCCCGGTCTAGAAAGCCAAGAATAACGGCCAAGAGGATTCGTTGTGCTAACGACACGACACCTTGTTTTCTGCAGGCCTTCGGGCTGAGCAGCGGTCGCTTGATAGGCCAAGGCCCTTCAAGGGCTGTAGCGCCATTGGGTTGGTTTGTTTGTTTTGCTATGGGAATCAACATCTTTATCAAAATTAAAGTTTATTGAGAAATGGATGCTCACACATGAAACGTGTGCAAATTGCCCGGATGCTGGACATTCCTACGATAACTTTAAATGCGATTGTAAGCAACCACAAGAAGATTGAGGACGCTTGTCTGGCAGGAGGAAGCAGCCAAATTAAACGCGTCCGTAAAAGCCAGTTTCCAGCTTTAGAAGATGTTCTGGTGAACTGGTTCAAACAAGCTCGGGCTTCAAATATTCATATTGATGGAACATTTATTCAGGCGAAGGCATCAAATTTAGCTGCCAAAATGGGATTCTGTAACTTCAAGATGTCTAATGGATGGCTTGAAGGTTTTAAAAAAAGGAATGAACTTTCATATAAATACGTCCATGGAGAGGCTGCCAGTGTCAATATCGATACTGTTCAGACTTGGAGAGATACGACACATTGCAAGTAATCAGCTTAATTTTCCGTATCAGATTCTAATCACAGAGGCTTACAAGTGGTACAGATCAATTGATCAAAAAGGTGGAAGATTTTCAATTGTCTCTGAGATATGACACAGCTGGAAATCTTAAAGGACTATAGCCCTGATGTTTTTAATGCAGATGAACCTGGGCTATTTTTCCAGCTTCTTCCTGATGAAACGTGTCAAGGGTGAGAAATGCCATGGGCGTGAACTTAGTAAAGAGAGACTGACAGTGCTATTATGCTGCAATGAGAGTGGTACAGAGAAATTGACGCCGCTTGTAATAGGGAAGTGGAAGAATCCGCGCAGTTTTAGGAATGTGCGTACCTTTCCTTGCCAGTACACAGCGAATACCAACACTTGGATGACATTGATTTTTTAAAACTTCTTGTGATCATTTGATGCCAAAATGGGAGTGCGGCAGAGGAAAATAGTGTTGCTCATTGAATGCTGTGCCGCGCACCCAGTTGACACATCTTGTTTAAGAAATGTATGTGTACTGTTTCTTCCCGCGAACTGTACAAGCCATCTCCAACCACTGGACGAGGGCATCATCCAGTGTGTGAAGCATAAATATAGAAAGATTTTCGTGCAGAAGAGATTTGCATTCCTGGAAACAGCTTCATGTAAAATCACAATTCTCGATGCCATGCATTTCTTAAAATCTGCTTGGACATCAGTAAATGAGACCGCAGTTTGAAACTGTTGTCACACAGCGGGTTTCGTTCGTTCAACAACTGATGACGTTTCAATGGAAATAATAGAAAGCACTGATGATCTAGATGAAGAATGTGACCAGCTTGAGACAGATGAAGACGTGAATTTTGCTGCGTATGTTGAATGTGATGACGTTGCCACCTGCAAAGAGCAGACGGTAGACGAAATTCATGAACAGCTGATGATTGACAAAGGCAGTAATGAGCAAGAACCCGAGTACGAGAATGAACCGAGAAGATCTGTGCAGCAGTACTAAAGCATTCAGCAGCAGCAGAAGCTATGGACATAGTGCGGTGTTATGTATTATGTAAGATACTCTGTGGAATTTTAAAGATGTGTTGGTTTATTCTGAATCAAATTCTTGACTATCTTTGTACATTTTTAATTTTTTATGCAAATACGAACATATTGTTTTACGATGTTGGTGTTCTTTAAATGTATTATTTCTTTATTCATTTTACTAATTATAATTGTAAGCACTTTTTTCATTTTTATCATAATTATTTTTACATTTAAACCTAACTGTTACGTTAAATAGCATAATTTTTTAGCACTCTTCCTTTTATAACTCCCTCCCCCCAACCTCGGTCCCCACAAAAACGTCCTAACCAGTTTTGACTGTACTGGAGTGCTGTGTTTCGTCAATTTTAATACTTATATGTAACTATTGGGAGAACATTTTTCATATTATAATGAAGTTGATGAATTAACTGACAGCGATACTATGGAAATGGTGATGCAGGGGGAAGTAAAAGAAGAGGAGGTAAGCTTAGATGACAGAAAAAAATCTCTTCCCATATTTGGAAGGGTTTGAGACTACTGAGGCAACACTGCAATACATTCGAGAGCAGGAGGAAGTAACACCAGTTGATATCATCTGCTTGCTTAAGTGGAGGGATATTGCATTGTGGAAGAGGGCTAAAGCAGGGAAGCAGTCATCTATCACAGACTTTTTTTAAAACCTCAAACCTGTAAGTTTCTAGGTTTATGTAAGACCTGCCTTTTCACATGTGTGTAATGATTAGGCCTATGTTTTCCGTTTATGTCTTATTTAAAAGTGTTATTCATATGTACCTTACAATGCAGATCATTTTATGTTTCCTGTAGTAATTTTTGAAACTGCAGTACACTACATGCAAACAAAACAAACACTTAAAACTAGCACATGTTATGTATGAAGTAAGAAACTATTAATAAAATTGGGTTTTGATATAAAATGAGGTTTAATGTTAAAAATTTCATGATTGTTCCATTTTGAATAGAGAAATACACAATATTAAATAGAAGGAAGGATCCAAGTTTCAATACTCTGTTATTAAGTTGAACCAAATAGAAGTTGCAACCTGTTTTTTTAGGACAAGTTTGAACACATTTGAAGTGTCATCATCAGCCAATTAGCAAAGCAATGCAAAACTTAAGTCACAAAGATCTAAAAACACATAACACAATGTTCACAGACAAAAAGAGTACACTTTGACTACTAGAGTGCTGTGTTTTGTTAATTTTAATACTTATGTGTAACTATTGGGAGTATGCTTTTTGTCTGTGAACATTGTGTTATGTGTTTTTAGATCTTTATGACTTATTTTTTACACTGCTCTTCTAACTGGCTGATGATGACACTTCAAATGTGTTGAAACTGGTCCTAAATGAACAGGTTGTAACTTCTATTTGGTTCAACTTAATAACAGAGTATTGAAACATGGATCCTTCCTTCTATTTAATATTGTATATAAAAAGAGGTGTTTTTAATGCAGACATGCCAACTTTCAAAAGTGAAAAATCAGGGGAAATTTCGCAGCAAATCGCGACGTATTACAACACATCACTGATGGCAGAACATGTACAAATTCATTACAATTCAATACATTAACAATTCTATTTGCCCATATATATATTTTTCATCATTTACATGTGAATACTAAATACTGGACATACCTGAACTGTAAGAACATGTGACTTCTCATTCTTCAACATGGTGATCCCATTACGACTAATTGTTGTTCAATACACCAGTAGCTGACTTAGCCCTCTTCAGAAACTCTGAACTAAATTTTTGCTCAAAGCACTTGCCTTGCTGAACTGATTTCAAGGTTAAAAGTTTCTCCAAAGTTTGTTCAGACAGCAAGGATCGGAACTGTGTTTTTGTCTTTGTGACTCTGCTAAAAATCCTTTCACATTCTGCACTGCTATGTGGAATTGATAAAATAGCAAGCATCACCTTAGAAAGTCTGTCATATTTAAGTACACCATCCGCTGATTTCATCTGACCTACCAATGCCCATTGAACATCAATTCTTCCTTTTGCAGGGTCTGTTTCTTCGAGCTGAAAGTTACAGAACTGGGAGTGCAGAATATCAGTTTATTTATCCAAATGTTCCATTTCACTAGTCAAAATGTTCAGACACTTGTTAATGAAAAATCTAAGGCTAGAAAATGATGCTTTACTTATAGCAGAAATATTTGCAACTTCTGCATTAATTAATTAAAACTTCATCTTTGAATGGAAATTTGTGTACCATGTAGTCACACGATGAAGAGAAACACTTTCTAACAGAAAGAATATGCACTTTTCGTCAGACTTCAAGGTGTTCACTAAAACAAACGTAGAGTTCCCTATCATCAGATCACAATCATCCTTTTAATTTGCTGGAGTATGATAATCTACATCAAGGAGAGAGGAGGATCTTTTAATAACGTCTGGTTCACAAAACTTGCTATCACATTCTTCAATAGCTCCTCCAAAACTGACCCAATAAGTGGATGTGCGGCATACTTGACTGAAGAGCTACGTTTGGGTTCTCAAAGATACATTTTATTTCAATGTATACAAATTTTTATCCAGTTTATTCAGATAGAAACGAGACTATCAAGCCCAAGAACATTCTTGAAATGCCAATTGTTTCATATCGTTATAAGTGTTCAAGTCGTATTTGTACATTTTCAACCAGTGCATGTTTCCAGTGTTCCCTGTTCCATGAACACAAGACAGTTTAAGCCAGAACTAAGAACTTTTTAAGTTCCAAGTACAGATTACCATGTGTACGTTACATTTCAAGGGAATATTTTGCAACCCACTGATGTGTTTCCAGGCAATAGCCTTTAGGTATATATTTTTTTATTATCATGATTGTTATCAGATTCCCCTCGATTTGATTTTCAACAAGAACTGATGATGACTCCAAGGGAGTCGAAACCGGTCTTCTTATAAATTAATATATTTTACAATGTGTTTAATGGTGGAACATCCCTCAAACTTTATCTTATTAGTTAGTCAACACGGAAATGAAGATCATAACCTACGACGATCACACTGACTCACAGAGGTCCTATAAAGTGATGCCAGGATAGGAGAGGAAAGGACTGGGAAGGAAGAGATTGTGACTTTAATTAAGGCCCTAGCATTTGGCTGGTGTGAAAATGGGAAATCAGAGAAAACAATCTTCAGGGCTGCAGGCAGTGGTGTTCGAACCGCAAATGCAATTATGCCTTGAAACGCATTAGTAACATAGTAATTTAAATAAATTAATACTACAATTCAAGATTTCTGTGAATTGTTTTCCTGAATATGGAAGTGAAAACATCCACAGAATCCATTAAGACTTTTGTTGTAACATAATACAAAATATTTTTCCTCACCATCCAAACATGAAAGTAGTTGAGCCACAATTCTTCTCTCCATTTCCCTCTGTGCTGTGTGACGGTTTGGAGTGATGGCATCAATCTCATCAATAAACAGTATGCAAGGAGCAACTGATGCAGCTTGGTCGAACAAATCTCGAATTCTCTCCTCTGATTCACCTGACACACCGGCCACGAGTTCGGGTGCTGCTACCTTCACCAATGGCACAGCCAGCTCCTAATGTACAAATGAACAATTAAAAGAGAACAAGGAATTTTTTTGAAAAAGGCATGGTAGATGAGAGAGAGAGAGAGAGAGAGAGAGAGAGTTAGAGAAAATCACAAGTAAACTAGCAGATCATTTTTTTTTAATACCTCTACCAAAAGGCTGAATTAATCCTGGACTGTATTTCAGAACAGAAAATGGAACATTATACCAAAGGAAGAATTTCAGTGCTCATTTAATACATTAGAATATTTTAATATTATGTTATAAAATCTAACTAAGTATTGTCCTTGTAGCCAAAATTTAAATTTTATTGTAATCAATTTTGTTGATGCATGCATTCAAGCAATGCGGTGCTATTGGTCACAGTCACAGTGTTGTCACTATTGCCATGTTGTTCTCTCTTCTCATCAGACCTTTTACTATGACTGACATGTTCATAGCCACATGTATGACATCTCTGTCATGTATTGGAAGCCGTTTTGCAAGGGTCAATCTTCAACCTTCCTTCGATATTGCCCTCATCAACATTTTCCAATTCTTCCACAACGGAGTAAAGTTTTGGTTTTGAAAGCAACAAACTCATCAACTCTGTTCAGATGGCTTGGTAGGCCTGATACTGTAGAGGATTTTCTGTCAGGGTAATCTTTCGTACCCTTTAGCAGTCCCTTGCCACAACTGCAGGGCAGCAGTATTTTAGTGAATTTGTGCGTCATTTCCTATACAAAGTCTTCTAAAGAAGAACTCCGCCCTACACGTAAATTTACGGATATAGCTCCTGTGCCTGAGATGATAAAAATACATTATCACTACTATGAAATGCATTTGCCATGAAAATTAGCAAGCAGGTCAATTTACATGACAGATATTTCATTAATCTGAAATTGCAATAGACTTGATTCACTGTAGATCGGAAAATTTGTTGTCTCTTGCATCACTAGAATCCTCTCCTAAATTACAAATTCATCGCACTCCATTTCTAGAACACTTCACTTCTCACATACGGTCTCTTTTTACTCGGATAGTAATATGACCAGTGATGGATAATTCTTTTTGTGCAATGTAAACACTTGAAACAGACACACTGGCGCATTTGGACGTTAGTTTTGCGATACAGTAAAACCTTGTTAATTCAAAGTCTTTGGAACACAGAAATTAGACTTCGAATACCGTGATTTTGAATTAACCATCAACTTGTAATTAAGAAATGCCAACCCTCACCGCATTTAAAAATACTCTAATACCTATTACTGCAAGCAATTAACATTGATTCACAGTTTAAAACTTTCAAATGCCATGAAAAAACTATTTCTGAAATGTATCCAACAAGGTGCATTTATATTCAAACAACACACTTGGATAAATCAGTGGCAAACATGACCTTGCGTAATGGGAGAAGAAAAAAAAACACAAGGATAAAGACGAATTATGCTGGCTCCCCTTCTCCTCGCAAGTGCTTTTTTTTTTTTTTTTTTTTCGGTTTACTGTACTGTTTGCAGTTTTAGATGCCTTGTACTTGCACAGAAAGTGTGTGATGCCCTTAAACATCGTGGCTTATCAAACTTTCATATGACAAGGGGAGGAAGTCCTTTGCTTCTGTCTCATTGCAACAGGGATAGTACCACAAGTATGTTTGGGCTCGGCATTAATAAAAGGCAGAATGGACCAGACTAAGGGACACGTTGGTGAAGGAAGCACTGAAGTTTGTGGAAAGACAAGTATGAAAACAAGGGAGAAGGAAACACCTTTGTGGAATGAAAGAGTAAGAGCAGCGATCAGGGAAAGAAATCTCTTGCGGAAAGAAAGAGATCGGGAGAAAAATAAACTGGATCTTACTAGAGATGAGGCAAAGACCAGAAACCTTGAACAATTATACCAAAACAAGAAACTGGACGTTAAAAGAACAGTTACAGAAGAATTTTTTTTGTGCTATTGGTTTTACGTCGCACCGATACAGATAGGTCTTATGGCGACGATGGGATAGGAAAGGGCTAGGAGTGGGGAGGAAGCGGCCATGACCTCCATTAAGGTACAACCCGAGCATTTGCCTGGCATGAAAATGGGAAACCACAGAAAACCATCTTCAGGGCTGCCAACAGTGGGATTCAAACCCACTATCTGCCGGATGCAAGCTCACAGCTGCGCACCCCTAACCGCACGGTCAACTCGCCCGGTACTACAGATAAAAAGACCAAGGCATGGAATATATTCACTCAGAAACTGGAGGAAGACAGCAGAAGCAATAAGAAACTACTGTATAGTGTTATCACAGGTAAAAGGAAGCCAATGACTACCATAAAGGCACTTGAAGATGAAAATGGATATCTGGTTAGCATAGAAAGTGACATGAGAGAAGTCCTGGAGAACCATTTTGACCACCTACTGAACAGACCAGTTCAAGGAAAAAAAAATATAGAACTGGAAATCCAAGCCTACAATGAGGAACCTCCCATCACCTGGACAGAAACTGATACAGCCTTAAAATCTATGCCTAAAGAGAAATCTTCAGGTGCAGATGAAGTGAATGCAGACATGATAAAGGCAGCAGGCATCCAGGGTATACAGTGGCTGCACAGAGTACTAAATGCCGTATGGACAGACAAAAAAATACCTGCAGATTGGAGCAAGGATGTTGTAATTCCCCTGTTTAAGAAAGGCAGCAGATGGAAACCCACCAATTATAGAAGAATAACACTGCTGTCTCAGGGGCTAAAAATTCTAGAGATCATAGAAAGGAGATTGAGAATGATCACTGAACCACAGTTAGAGGAGGAGCAATATGGATTCAGAAGTAACCGATCGACAATGGATCTCATTTTTAGCTCCCGCATGCTGATGGAAAAGTACTGGGAGAAAGGCAAGAACCTGTTCACTGTATTCCTGGATATAGAAAAGGCCTATGATACTGTTATAAGAGATGAGATCTGGGAGTGCCTGAGGAAAAGAAATGTGCCTGAAGGACTGGTAAGGAAAATTCAGATGATGTACAAAGACCGTACTAGCTATGTACAAATTTGGGAAGGTCGATCATCATGGTTTCAGACCGAGAGTGGAGTTCAGCAAGAAAGTGCACTGCCCCACTACTGTTCACCACCGTCATGAACAATATATGAAGAACATCAAGGAAAAGTTAGGTGAACTGAATGCAGTGGCCTTTCCTGATCATATCATGATTTGAGGTGAAACAGAAGAGGAAGTACAGACCAGACTCAACGTATGGAAATCCCAGTTCCAGGAATAAAACCTCAACATCAGCGAGACCAAGACAGTGGTGATGGCAGTCAACAGAGAATGGCATCCAACAAGTGTAAAACTAGGATACCACCAGGTAGAGTGTGTGGATAGTTTTCCTTACTTTGGAAGTCTAATCTCCAGTGATAATTTGATCAGAAAGGAAATTGGAAACAGAGTGCAAAAGGGATCAGAATTCTAACAACAAGTAAGAACACTTTTATGGGATGGCATGATTCCAAAACTGGCCAAACTGATGATGTTTAGCAGCTATTTAATACCAATATTGACCTACGGTATTGAAGCATTCACCCTCACAAAAAGAGATTCATCAAGACTGCAAGCATCAGAGATGAAATTTCTTAGATCCACTATCCAGAAGACCAAGATGGATAAGTTAAAAAATGAGGACGTGAGGAAAGAAGCCGGAATAAACACATCCCTATTACGCAGAATCAGCACATCCAAAGTACGGTGGTGCGGGCATGTGATGAGGATGGAGCCTACAAGAACAGGAAAGATAGGGCTGACCAGGAGGGGAGGGGATCAAATGAGGTGGGTAGGGTTGAGGCTCTGGTCATGGGGGATTCCATTGTTAGACACGTGGGGAAAGTGTGTGGAGGAAAGGGAACCAGGGTAGAATATTATCCAGGAATTAGGTTGAGGCAGATGTTGAGGAAAGTAGAAGAGAGGGAGGAGGGGAAGGAGAAGGTGATAGTGTTTCACGTTGGTACCAACGTAATTCTTTGCAGTTTTAGGAAGACATGTAATGGAGGATGGACAGAAGGAGAACGGAGATTGTTATTAGTGGAATACTGTGTAGGAGGGATACTGACTGGAGGGTGATTGGGGATTTAAATGAGACTATGGAGTGGGTATGTGGGAAACTAGGAGTGAAATTTCTAGATCCTAATGGGTGGGTAGGAGATAGGGATCTGCGCTCAGATGGCCTTCGTTTAAACCGCAGTGATACGTATAAGTTAGGAAATTTGTTTGGAAGGGTAATAGGGAGGTACATTCAGGGAAACGGGATGGCCTAGGGAGTGGTGATAAGGGAACATGGAACTGGAAATCAAGTAGGGATGACATAAAATTGTTAGTGTTGAACTGTAGAAGTATTGTAAAGAAAGGAATAGAATTAAGTAATTTAATAGATATATATTTACCAGATATTGTAATAGGAGTTGAATCATGGCTGAGAAATGATATAATGGATGCAGAAATTTTCTCACGGCACTGGAGTGTGTATCGTAGAGATAGGATAGGAATGGTGGAAGGGGGAGTGTAAAGCACATCGAGCCAATGGTGGAGGTGTGTGTAGATCGGAAACTACCTAAACAGTTAGATAGATGATTTATTTCTTTTAACGCAGAGATGAATTGAGTTGAAGTTCTTAAAGAATATAATGAGTAGGAAAATGGTAAGCTAGGAGCCGTATGTCGTAGGCTCTAGGGAGGTATTGTCTTAGCCCGTGAGTTGTTATTTAAGAGTATTCAAGAAGAAGGACCAAATAATCAGAGTTCAGATTTATGAATGCAAACTTAAGAGAGCAGTTTTATGATTTCATACTCACGCTAGAGTTTATTTGGAAGACATATAAGCAAAGATATGCTCAGATTTATATTCACAATCTGACTTTATCCCATGTAATTATTATTACGCTTCATTCTAGCAAACTAAACGTTTTTATCACACAGAATTGACTTAAATGTGGTGAGAATAATTAATGTAATTATCGTGACAGTATTCACATCAACAGAAAGGAGTATTTAAATGGAGACTGTGATTGCTCAGTGATCTATTGAATATAATTAGAGTAATTTAAACTCATTTCGGAACATGATTACGAATATAGACATAAATAATGAATGTGAACTTGAACATTGAATGAGAATGAGTGTACATAATTTAAAAATCTCAATTATTTTACTTTTATTTGAGCCAGCGCTGACTCTGATCCCTTATGCATATAGGTTATTAAGCTTATACTACCCAGAATCCACATCAACTTTTCATTGAACGTTATTTTATTCCAATAAATCTTGTTATATTATTTTTTCTAGAAAGTGTCCGTGTTATGAATTCTTTTTGGTAACACCTAGTTTATAAGTTAGCTAGTAAGTTAAGTAGACATAAGTAACTGAAGGATTTGATGAATGAAAGAGATTCTTTTTGAGGTTTTCAGCCGTTGGTACTTACTCGAGCGAATAGGTTCCCCAATGATACATGTCTCAGCAGACCGAGTCTCTTCTGAAACCACGTTAAAAACAAATATATGGAAAATCTCAGATTTTATGAGCGATAGATAAATACCCTGAGAAGAAATAGAGCTACCGGGAGAATAGTGTGCTGACCGCCTGACAGCGGGCACAACACTATTGTTTTAAAATGTAAAGGCAGTTTCGAATTAAAAGTCTGAATTTCGGTAATGGGGCCGACATTGTACTTCGAATTAGGAATTATCCGTATTTCGAATTAAACAATTAAATAATATGCAAAACTGTATCTCATGTTTCCAGGAACGAGAGCTTCTTCGAATTAGACGGTATTTTGAATTAACCGATTTCGAATTATCGAGGTTCTACTGTACTAAAATTCAACCTTTAAATTCAAAACTGCCTTTACATTTTAAAACAAAGGTATGTTACAGAGTAATTTAAAATCAAAATTTATCCACGTCATGATAGAACGCGTCTTCCAGAAAGTGCAGGGGTAGCTTTCCGCACTTTCACTCATGTCGGTGTGTCTACAATGTGCTTCATATTTGCTTGGTTCGAGTGAAATCGTACTTCTTTTGTATTCAGCGTTTTGGGGAATGTCACAATATAAAGTATCAGGCAGTGTGCAGAGAAGCAGAATCCACGAACACTGGCGATGCCGACAGTTGACAAAAAAGTGTGGCTCATATAATCAATTCGTACGCACCGAACAATACTGTCAGTGCCGATGAAACTGTATTATTTTAATGCCGAGCCCAAACGGACTTATAGTTTTAAAGGAGAGAAGTGCCAGCCAGGAAATCGTACAAGGGTGGGGATCATTGTACAGTGCAGCAATGCACACGGAAGAAAGAAACTTTGTCCCCTCATCATAGGAAAGTTCGATAAGCCACGATGTTGTAAGAGCGTCGGGCACTTTCCATGCAAGTACAAGGCATCTAAAAAATGAAAAAGTACAGTAATCCAAAAAATAAAGCATTTGCACAGGGGAGCCAGCATAATTTGTCCTCGTCTTTGAATCGTGCGTGTTTTTCGTTGCGTGGTGTTATGTTTTTTACTGATTTATCCAAGTGCATTATTTCAACATTGTAAATGCACCTTGTTGGATACAGTTCAGAAGTAGTTTGTTTCCACGGCATTTGAAAGGTTTAAACTGTGAATCAATGTGATTGCATGTGTTAATGGGTCTTAGAATACTTTGTGACACTGCAAGGGTTGGCATTTCTGAATTAAGAGAGAAGTGCATGGCGGTAAATCGTACAAGGATAGTATGATAGAGTGATTGTATTGTGTTGTAATGCAGATGCAGACATGCCACCTCCCCCAATGTAAGCGGGAGACTCCCTATTTTTGGTATTTTCTCCCCCTTTCCTGATTGCAGATAGTTACCTCATGACTTTTTAAATTTTTTACAATTGGGTTTAGGTCGCACCGAGACGGATAGGTTTTATGATGACGATGGGACAGGAAAGGGCTAGGAGTGGGAAGCAAGCGGCCATGGCCTTAATTAAGGTACAGTTCCAGCATTTGCTTAATGTGAAAAAGGTAAACTACAGAAAGCCATCTTCATGGCCGCCAACAGTGACGTTCGAACCCTCTATCTCCCGGATGAAAGCTACAGCTGCGTGCCCCAAATTGCATGGCCAACTCACCCGGTCTCTCTATTCTGAAAGCAGGTTTAGTGTTCCTATTTTTTTTTTTTTTCAAAATCCCAGGTTTTCCCTCCTTCTCTAATTAGCTGGAAGGAATTGATGTTCAGTGGCCACTGGCAGGGCAGATGCCATCTGCTGGTGGTGTTCTTAAATATGATAGAATTTCTAACGTAATGCTTTTTAATTTATCATTTCCACATAGCAATGCCCGGCTGTGAGTATTTTTTAACATAGTTACAAGGACAAAACTCAGTTTAGATTAAAGCTTCCCAAAAAAAAGAATTAAATCTGAAAACTCATTCAGCAAGGCCAGTGCTTTGAGCATAAATCTAGTTCAGTAATTTATGAAGAGGCCTAAGGCAGTTGCAATGAAGAATCATGTGTCCTAAAGCTCAGATACACGCAGATTTCAGAATTTAGACATAAATAAATAAATTACATAGTTGAGTAGTATAATGTGTTAAATATTCTTCAAAGTTACAAAATGATTTGTCTCATAACATGTCAGGATATGCTGCAAAATAAAAATCTCATGATTTTTTACTTTTCTGCAGATGGAAGTGAGAGACTTTCTCCCCTCGTCATAGGAAAGTTCGATTAGCCACGATGTTTTACGGGCATCGGGTACTTTCTGTTCAAGTACAGTCATATAAAACGCACACAGTACAGTGATCCAATGAATAAAACACTTGCGCAGGGGAGCCAGCATAGATTTCTCCTCGTCTTCGAATAATGCTTTCTTTTCCCTTTCGTTGTGTGAGGTTACGTCTGTAAGTGAGTTACAATGTTGATTAAGGATAAAGGGTTTCCACCTGTTTAATACATTGACATAGTGACTTAATTAAAATATCACATTTTTATTATTATCATTATCATCATTATTATCATCATGTTGTGATTATTATCATTATCATTATTAATAAAAAATGTGATATTTTAATTAAGTCACTATGTCAATGTATTGAACAGGTGGAAACCCTTTATCCTTAATCAACATTGTAAATTTCGATTCAATACGGGATAAAATGTAACTGAGTTATCCAAGTGCATTATTTGAATACTGTAAATGCACCTTGTTGGATACACTTTGGGAGTAGTTACTTTTCCATGGCACTTGAAAGGTTTGAATCTCAAATCAAGGTTAATTGCATGCAGTAATAGACCTTAGAATATTTTGTGATGCTGCAAGGGTTGACACTTCTGAATTACAAGCTGACAGTTAATTCGAAATCACAACATTCGAAGTCCGATTTTTTTAGTCCCAACGACTTTGAATTAACGAGGTTTTACTGTATACAGATGAAAAGTTACATGTTGCCTGAGGGCAATAGTGTGCAATAAAGGGTTAACACAAAGAGAAGTGTTCAGCAAGGCAGTTCACTTCCCCATTACTCTTCATTACACTTGACACAATTACAAAAGAAATCAAGGAAGCAGGAAATGAAGACCTCAATGCATTTGTTTTTGCTGATGACATCGCCATTTGGGGAGAGACTGAAATGGAAGTTCAGAGGAGAATGGATTACTAGAATACAAAATTTAAAGAATTCAAGTTGACTGTGAGTAAGAGCAAGTCAGTGGAAATGCAGATGAGCAGGTTGCCCATACCTTGTAACATCATATTGGAGGGAGAGAAGGCTGAAAGTGTGAAAAGCTTCAATTACATGGATAGTGTCATGTCATGTGATTGAAGTGCCAAACTAGAAGTATTATACAGAGTAGCAAAAGGATCCAGCTTCTTCTACCAAGTACAAAACCTAATCTGGGACAAGGGAGACCCTCTGAAGAGCTAAACAGACAATGTATAAATCTTATCTCCTGCCAATCATGAGGTATAGTCTGGAGACCTGTGTCATAAAGAGAAGAGAAGTGAGTCAAATGCAAGCATGTGAAATGAAGTTCCTTAGATCAGCTCTACAAAAATCCAGGAGATACAGAGTCAAGAATGAGTGTGCAAGGAGAGACCTGCAGGTAAAGTTGACCATGGAGGAAAGGACAGGTGCTGCAAAATTGAAGTGATTAGGTCATATGAAGCGAATGGACCCAAATCAAACTCCATGCCAGTATCTGGAGATTGAGGTGCCCGGAAGAAGAGCCATTGGACGACCGAGAAAGAGATGGACAGGCCAGGTTAATGAAGATCTCAAGAGAAGAGGAATAACATGGGATGCAGTGGAGAGGGAAAAACTATACCAAGACAGAATACAGTGGAGGCATATCATTCACAAAGTTCCTACCCTACTTGCTGGAAGGAAATCCTGATGATGATGATGGTGGTTGTGGTGATTATTGTTTTAAGAGGAAGTACAACAGGGTAACCATCCTCTATTAACACTAATCAAAGAGAAAAAATGGAAGGGGTCTGAAACTTCAAAGAATTAAGGTATCAGCCAAAGAAAGACAAGGGCCACCAAGGATCGGATAGGAAAGATGAAAATGAGGAGCCTGGCATAAGTGAAAGCTTGAGGAACCATAGATGTCATACCACACTACCGAGTTGAGCACGCCTGGTTCCCCTTTTAGTCGCTTCTTACGACAGGCAGGGTTAGCGCGGTTGTTATTCTATCGCCCTCACCCACAGTGGGAATTGCCTGGAGCGAAAATGGGATGGAAAGAAGATAAGGAATTTACTGCTCCATTTTGGTACTGGTCGATGACCTAGATGTTAGGCCCCTTTAAACAACAAGCATCATCATATTTTGGTATCATACAGTATAATTTAGTTGAACTTCATGAACAATATTATCACAGGTATAACTCACCCCAGCAATAGCATTAGCCAATAATGTTTTACCACAGCCAGGAGGCCCATGAAGTAGAAACCCACGTGGTGGTGACACACCCAACTGTTCATAAACTTCTGGATGTCGAATGTGGACCAGTAACTTGCATACGTCCTGCAAAGATCATAAGCAAATTAATTGAAAGCTACAAACAAACATGCACAAAGATAAGGTCTCACTCTTACAAGGATCAAAATTCACTCATCCCAGCAAAAATTCAGATGTAATTTTTTTACGATGTTTTATTTTTTGCAAAAACATACAAGATCAGTTCTCTCTATCTTGTGATACTAACAAGACCGGTCACCTCTTCATAATATTGAAGAAACAGCCAAATTTTATTTCCAGATAAGTGCGCATTAGTTTTCTGTCTGGATTTGGACATTATAAATTTCTAAATGCATTACTGGTAGTGAATTTACACAGCTGCCTTTGTAATTGAGAACTGTTAGTCTTACTAGCTGACAATACACCACTGTGGTTTTGACTGGTCCACATTAGAAAATAATGCCTGGTCATTGTAGGATAAGTCAGTTTCACTCACGATCCAAAGCAGATGTCATTAACTGAAGCGATGCGCTGAATAGGGGTCTTTACAAAAGAAAATATTTATATTATCCTATCAATACAAGTCAAGTCATCTGTTAGATGAAGCAAAGTCTATACATGTTTCAGCCTAATCTCAAGGCCATCTTCAGTAGTAAAACAATGATTACATAATATACAAACAAATTAAAACTCGTAATGATGTACAGTGACAGTGATCAAGATTAGTGAGTTAAAAACACACTGAGGTACAAAGTCCTCTCGTCTAATAGATCTTGCTGTCTGTTAAAATGAAAACACTATGCTGAGGAGTGTAGTGAGACCGTCAATACTACGAATAAAACGAGTATAACATTTGTAATGAGAAAAAAGGAATATATGAGTGGATGAAAAACAAGTTAAAAATGATGTTCGAAAACGAAAACTCATATGACTTACTTGTAAATAAAAGTTGTCGTCTCGAATGGAGATGACCTTGTCGGTCTCAAGTCACAGTGACAACTAAGCCTGTGTGTGGCTTTCTGTGTATCTGTGTAGATGTGGTTGGGCGGGGTAATGGAGGGGGAGGGGCAAGGAGGGAGGGACGTTGTGATTCGCAGGAGGAGGGTGTTGATGGAAGGGCGGGTCTTGTTCTCGAATGTCGGTAATGAACTGTTCGCAGATGAGCGGGACAAAGGTTTCCAATAAAATATTTTTCTTTTCGTTGATTTCATTCAAGTTATAGATGGGATTGTTATATTGGTCAATATCTATATATATATTCTCTAGTATATTAAGTAAGGGACCTTTCTGTTCGTAATGCAGGATCTTTAAATCTTGATCAATTGTTGTGTATTTATGATTTTTCTATCTACAATGTTCGCTCATGGCTGAGTAGCGATTATACTTTAGGGCATTAAGATGTTTGGAGTATCTTACATTGAAACTGCGGCCTGTTTGCCCAATATACGTTGAAAGACATGATTGGCATTTTAATTTGTATATTCCAGAGTTTGAAAATTTTTTGTTGCAGTTGACAGTATGAGAATTAAAAAACATTTTTGTATTGGTGTGAACAGTCTTGAAAGCTACTTTTAACTTGTGTTTTTTAAAGATGTTTGAAATAGAATATATTATTATTATTATTATTATTATTATTATTATTATTATTATTATTATTATTATTATTAAAGGTAAATGTGGCGAACCATTATTTAATGTAAACTTGAGGATCTGAATAAACTCTTCTATCTCCCCTATAGTCAATTTACTGAATTTGGAAAGATTGTTTTTTACTATTTCGATGGTTTTATTGACGGGTACATTCGCGTACATATTTACTATGTCAAAGGAGTGAAGGGTGTAATGTTTCGGTAACGTGAGATTTTTTATTCTATTGCCGAATTCCAGGGAATTTTTAACTGACGTGTTAGCTTGAAAGGAATAATGTGTGTTAAGAAAATTGTGAATAAATTGGGATATTTTGTACGTCGGACTACTTCTGAAGTTAATAACGGGCCTTATGGGGACATCCGCCTTGTGAAAATTTTTCTAAGTCATTAAACAAAAATAAAACACATTATTCCTTTCAAGCTAACACGTCAGTTAAAAATTCCCTGGAGTTCTGCAATAGAATAAAAAAATGTCACGTTACAGAAACATTACACCCTTCACTCCTTTGACATAGTAAATATGTACACGAATGTACCCGTCAATAAAACCATCGAAAGAGTAAAAAACAATCTTTCCAAATTCAGTAAATTGACTATACGGGAGATAGAAGAGTTTATTCAGATCCTCAAGTTTACATTAAATAATGACTTCCTTACTTTTAATAACACCATATACCAACAGACGGGTCTTCCTATGGGGTCACCGGCCTCGGGAATCCTCGCTGATATTTACGTAGATTTCCTCGAATATACTCACATTAATGGGATCAATCATTGGACTCGGTATGTGGATGATACTTTTATTATCCTGGATTCTCACATTACTGACAGCAACACCGTTCTTGAATTACTTAATAACCTGGATCCACACATAAAGTTTATGATAGAATCCGAGAACAACAATTCCCTTAATTATCTCGATTTAACTATTACTCACAATCAGAATAAAACCATTTCTTTTAATATTTACAGGAAGCCCACTCACACAATAAACACAATAAACACAATCCACCAAACTTCTCTACACCCAGGGACACAGAAGAAGACAGCTTACAATAGTATGATTTTCAGAGCTCTTAATGTTCCTTTATCCCGTAAGAATTTTAGAAAGGAAATCAACACCATTTATGCAATAGCCGAAGGTAATGGTTTCAGTAAAGCTTTCGTGAATAAAATTCTCAATAAATTTAGAAATAAACCCAAGACCACCTTAGAAAACAATCTTCCCTTTAAGAGAGGTTCACCACATTTACCTTTAATAATAATAATAATAATAATAATAATAATAATAATATATATATCCTATTTCAAACATCTTTAAAAAACACAAGTTAAAAGTAGCTTTCAAGACTGTTCACACCTATACAAAAATGTTTTTTAATTCTCATACTGTCAACGGCAACAAAAAATTTTCAAACTCTGGAATATACAAATTAAAATGCCAATCATGTCTTTCAACGTATATTGGGCAAACAGGTCGCAGTTTCAATGTAAGATACTCCGAACATCTTAATGCCCTAAAGTATAATTGCTACTCAGCCATGAGCGAACATTGTAGAGAAAAATCATAAATACACAACAACTGATCAAGATTTAAAGATCCTGCATTACGAACAGAAAGGTCCCTTACTTAATATACTAGAGAATATATATATATATATATATATATAGAGATATCGACCAATATAACAATCCCATCTATAACTTGAATGAAATCAATGAAAAGAAAAATATTTTACTGGAAACCTTTGTCCCGCTCATCTGCAAACAGTTCATTAATGAAAGAGAGTTTTCACTACCGACATTCTAGAACAAGACCCACCGTTCCATCAACACCCTCCTCCCGCGAATCACAACGTCCCTCCCTCCTTGCCCCTCCCCCTCCATTACCCCGCCCAACCACATCGACACAGATACACAGTAAGCCACACACAAGCTTAGTTGTCAATGTGACCTGAGACCGACAAGGTCATCTCCATTCGAGACGGCAACTTTTATTTACAAGTAAGTCATATGAGTTTTCGTTTTCGAACATCATTTTTAACTTGTTTTTCATCCACTCATATATTCCTTTTTTCTCATTACAAATGTTATACACGTTTTATTCGTAGTATTGACGGTCTCACTACACTCCTCAGCAGAGTGTTTTCATTTTAATAGTCAGCAAGATCTATTAGACGAGAGGACTTTGTACCTCAATGTGTTTTTAACTCACTAATCATGATCACTGTCACTTTACATCATTACGAGTTTTAATTTGTTTGTATATTATGTAATCACTGTTTTACTACTGAAGATGGCCTTGAGATTAGGCTGAAACATGTATAATGTTACGTGTCAGCCCCATGGTAGCCCATTTCGGTACTTCCAGGAAGGGGCGAGTGACTCACACGACCTGGGATCTCCCAGCCGGCTTGTAGGGTGGAGCCGGTCTTTCCGTGCATTGTTCTTGTCGGCTGGCTTCCTGTGAGTTTCTTGGGACTTTGCTTCATCTAACAGATGATTTGCAATAACTTGCAATGGAATAGGGGTCTAACCACTAAAATCTCTATTGTGAGTTAATTGCGAAAAACACTTATCTTGGACTGGAGTTAGATCCCTTTTCCACATGAGGCAGAAGTTTTCCACCCCCTAGCACATTAACAGGTTCCGAATTCTTCACATGACTACGCCACTATGCAGGAACGTCCATATAGATCCTTATTCTGATGAAACCTCATTTCCGGTAAAGATGTTGGTTAGATTCCTTTTCGGCGCATCGCTTCAATTTTTGAAATCAAACAAAATAAAACCTAACCATGAATTTAAAAGGTGATTCATATAAGAAAGAATGCTCTGAGAACATTTGGTGACAGTCAATGATTTTGTATTGTTTAACGAAAGAATGCTTTCTCTGAAAATCTTAATTCTTTTACGCGTATCTTGTTCCCTGGGATGAGTGAATTCAGTATTCACTCTACAAAACTACAGCCCGCTGTATTATCAATTAATATTATGTGTGAACTGTATTATGTGACAATTTTACTCACCAGTGATAACCTTGACTGGATCAGACGGGAACGTGTTATATGACATCCCACTATGCTGTGTTTACATTATTTGCTTCCTGCACTATTAACCTCCATCTGAATGCCTGATCTACAGCATTAGCCTTCTCTAATGTTGACCAATGTTCTACTCGACAAGATTCCAGAGAGCTCAATCTATTTACCACTCATTTCTCCTACTCTCTCAACTACTATACACTATACCTCCTCTCCAGCAATAAATCAGTTCATGTTAGACACGTTGTTAGAGCTGGATGTGGTACCGGTTGTTTTATTCTGGGAGCAGGCTCTCCCTGATTCATCAATGTTTCTCTTGAAGTAAAGGGATGACAGAACTTTCAATATCTGAACATTTTAAAGGATTTCTATGAAAACTCTAAACACCACTCTCCTTCTGTGATTAAAATTTATCCTATTTTTGTCAAGGGCGTTAAAGTATGTTGAAGTCTTGTTCATCGAAATTCAAACTGAACAGACCAAAGTTCACAGCATGCTAAAGTTCAATTTTTTTTTTTTTTTTTTTTGCTTTACGTCACACCGACACAGATAGGTCTTATGGCGACGATGGGATAGGGATGGCCTAGGAATGGGAAGGAAGCGGCCGTGGCCTTAAATAAGGTACAGCCCCAGCATTTGCCTGGTGTGAAAATGGGAAACCACGGAAAACCATCTTCAGGGCTGCCGACAGTAGGGTTCGAACCCACTATCTCCCGATTACTGGATACTGGCCGCATTTAAGAGACTGCAGCTATCCAGCTTGGTCGTTCAATTTCATTGTTGTTAACTATCTACTCAACCAAATTACATGATCAGGAATGTTTCTTGTAACTCGTGTGAACGTGGTGACTTGTTCGTCAAAATTTGAACTAAGTTGCCAGCACAATGAAGTATGTTTTTTCTCAACAACCCAGTGAACCAAGCTAAGTATTCTGAAATGATTCATCTCTAATGGAATACATGTGTATTTTATTTGTCAAAATACAAACTGAGCAGACTTAATTTGCCAACATAATCATAATAATCAAATACTGTACTGAGTGTCCACAAGAGTAAAGTTATGGTATTCAGTGCGGTACAGCACAGGCTGTAATGATTGTAGGAGTCTGAAATTTTGTAGATATCTTAACTAAGCAATGCGCTCACGAATTTTGCCACAAAAATTATTAGTTTCAAGTTTTGCTACCAGGCAGAAATATGGCGCTCTAAGCAGTCAGAACGTGCAATATTTCGTAACACTGACATCAAAATGTTCTTCCAGTAGAATTCCGTTGTGTCAGTTCCTTGGCTGTTGCTTGATGACACAACGCTGATTCCTTTTGTGAAGTGAATCTTCGCTGTAACGTAAGAAAGATTAACTTTTCCGTGCGAAACGTAATGCCTATTGAGAAGAGACCGTGCACTAATAGTGAAGGAGTTTTATCAGAATGGCAGCAATAGCAATGCTGCATTGCAGGAATATCGCCGACAGAAACAGCAGAGAACAGATCCTATGACAAGTAATGGGCTGAAGAAAATGATTAAGAAATTTGAGGAAACAGGTGAATTGTCACACCAGGGAGAGGACGGCGGCCCATCCCCATGGATGTTGATGAAGTTGCTGTAGCTATAGCAACAATTCACATGATTTTGCAATACCTTTTACACTGGTATCCCTACAAACTTCAAACTGTATACAAATTTGAACCCCAAGATTTTGCACTTTGCCCTTCGGTTTCTGGCGCGCGTGGAAGTGAACGACATGTGGCCAGGGAATATTCTATGGACTGACAAGGTGCATTTTACTCAGGAGGGTGCAGTGAATGCACAGAACTGCCGCAAATGGGGTTCGACTCCTCCAAACGTCGTGCACGAACAACCACTGCATTCAGCTTACGTGACTGTTTCGTGTGATTTTACAAGCTTCTTCGTTCTCGGTCCGTTTTTCTTTGAGGAAATTACCTCTCATGGGCCTGTTAGGTGTACAGTGACATCTGCACGTTATAGGGACCTCCTTGTGCAACACGTGATTCCAGCTTTGCAGGAACGCAACTGTGACCACACCGTTATTTTCATGCAAGATGGGGCAACACCCCATATCACTCACCAGGTGAAAGAATTGCTTCGAGAAACTTTCAGTAACGAACGCATTATCTCTAGGCATTTTCTACATGCATGGCCTTCAAGGCCCCCCGACCTAAATCCATGTGACTTTCAGTTGTGGGGATATTTGATACAGTAGATCGTGTCTATCAGGGACACGTCCGGTCTGTGCCTGATTTCAAGGCTAGCAAATGACGACATGTCGCTCTGATTTCACTCGATATGCTGCGGGCAACTGCTGACCATGCCGTGTTAAGGATGCAGCATATCGCTGAGTTCAGAGGCCATATTGAACAGTGTACGTAACCATGCTAATAAACCTCCCACAACCACCGTTATCATATGCTTGATCTTTCCTGCCTTTTTTTTTCTGTGACCCCTACCATTGCTTACAGTGCCATATTTTCACCTGGTGGCAAAACTTGGAATTAATAATTTCTGTGGCTTAATTTGGGAGCACATTGCTTAGTTAGCATATCTACAAAATTTCAGACTACTACGATCATTAACAGCCCATGCTGTACACCGCTGAATACCATAATTTTAATTGTGGACACCCGGTATTTGATTACTGTCTTATTACCATTCTATGCACTTTTCAGTTATTGGTAATAGTTATGAAATGGCATTCAACTTTCTTTCTTTCTTTCTTTCTTTCTTTCTTTCTCTCTTTCTTTAATTTATTTTGATTACTATGCTATATTGACTTGTATGTATTGAAACTACTTGGCAAATTAGAAACACGAAATTAATAAATGGTAACTAGAATAAAATATAACTAACGAAATTGGGCGCCACCTGCAAAAGATTTACAGGAATAATTGACTCCGTAGAGCATGAAAGAACTCCCAAGGCGGCAGTCATCAGGCTGACGAAGCTCCAAACTTGCTTTATTACCTTACTTGCTACTATTTAACTCTGAAATTAAATTTGGCTAATTGCCAGGTGTTTTCTTACTCCACCAATAAAAGATTTATCACAGGTTTCACTACATGCATTTACTCCCGAAACAAAATTAAAATAAAACAAAACAAACAAACAAACACACTCGAACAATAATCATCACATAACGAGACCAATATAAACATCCATAAACAAGCTATACACCATAACTATAAGTTTGAACTGATGGTATCCTACGGATAACATGACGGTTTACTCTTAAGCTTATAATACTGTATACATAAGCACAATAGCATCATCACCGTGGAATCCCGGGTTATAACATTATGTTAAAACAAAACCCAGTAATCTCACTTTACACCATAAATCTAACAAATTCACCATGTAAAAAAAACTTGTGGACTAGATGCAAGACAAATGCCACGTCCAATCAATAAAAATACAAAAACAACCAAGCGCTAAACACTTGGTCTACAATTTCTTCTAGCAATAGTCAGTTCTGCGCCCAATGGCACATTATCTCCAGATACCTATAAAACACTACCCACAGTGTGCATTTCCTTGGAGCGGAATAATCCAGAGTCTTACTTACAAAAGAATACTATGTAAAGTCTTCCACCAAGAACATGAATTAGCGAGTAATGCACTCGTCATGACCCTGTAACGGTACCGAAATGCACCCGTTCAGAACTTGTACAGCACAGACTTCATAACGACAATTGTCATGAGCAGCAACTGCATTAGTACACACAGGTATATATAGGCTCGCTCCACGTGGCGTAGCATCTGCCAAAGTCTATTGGAAACAATGCAGCCACTGAAACAACTTCAAGCATCACTTGGTCAATGCAACCTCATTCAAACCAGAGCTTTAGAACTGATCACAGGGTTGCCGATCCACAAATAGCAACCTTGGAGGTTCATCCACAATGGTGAATTACCATCTTTAGCATACACTTCTTGGCCATACCCCAGGTTTCTAAACTACTTGTGGCAACACCTTCACCCGATTTCAACAGTCTGTCCCGATAGAGTCATTGTTTTTCATGATGCACAATCTTCTAGGCTATGTGCATAGACTCTTGCCCAAACAGAAATTTATACGAAATATAATGATGCACATATGCAATATTCCCAACCACAAATTATTCTCACAATATTATGTTCTTACATCTACTCACATGATATTCACGACTTTAAATTACAAATTATTTTACGGAAATTTCCTAACCTAAAATCGGGAGAATGCTATTTACAAACATTTCCTAACCTAGAATCGGGGACCGTACTCTTGTACGGTTACAATACCTCCCCTCGATTTGAAATAACTGGAATGCTGACAATTGAGCAAATCACAAATACTATATAACAGGTATGTCTGATGGGTCAGGCTTGTCTGTCAAAACAAAAAATACAACATATTACTACTGTGACACTACCCATTATCTTACATAATGCTTTAAGTTATGGATGTTATGAGTGCCAACAGTTCTACCCTAATCCTTAACGATCTGATATGAACAGGTAACTTACCTTATTGTTCACCGCATAAGGACCTTCATACAACTGGAAAAACTTATGTATCTCTTTCTGTTCTGCAGACGATGAACGAAAGACCTTCATGAGGACCTCCTCCCCTACCTTAAAATTATCCCCTTCCCACAGCTGCTTTATCTCACCCACCTTACATGCATTGGTGTTCGTCAACTGGATGATCACTTTCAGAGGTACCTTCTCCACACAGGACAGACCTACCATGGTTGCCAAGCTCACACAAGAGCTATCTTCTTATTCTTTCACACAGAACTTATGCTGACAGTCGTTCAGAACACACATAAATTTTACATTCAAAACATCCCTCCCCTTCTGAAAACATACCACAATCCCACATCTCACATCAATACTTTTCCACACATCATTCAGATCATTCATACTAATGTACTTTCATCAGATATTCCACTAAACATACATTTGAATTGACTAACAGCTATCCCATACGCATCGCTACTCTCACTTTCCTTGAACTTTCCCCACTCACCTAAATAATCTCCAACACAATTACTCGTCACAAAATATTCAAACCCTGAATCCCCATAATATTTACCACCTCTCTTATGACTCCCATTATGCACAAAATGTGACCTAACCTTCCTTTCACCAAGGCTTTCATCCACAAAAGTGACAGTTCAAGTCCACTCACCCTTATCCAAGATGTCAGCTTCAATTACCTAACTTCTTAACCTCAAAACATCTAATACCCTACAACTCCTTCTCATTACCTCACTTCACTGCACTTCAACACAAGTACATTATTCTCCATTGCATCTCTCTACTTCTTAACCTCAAAATATCAGACTCTCTACATTTCATTCTCATGACCTCTAAATACTTTTTTTCTAGTGGCTTTACGTCGCACTGACACAGATAGGTATTATGGCGACGATGGGATAGCAAACGCCTAGGAGTTGGAAGGAAGCGGCTGTGGCCTTAATTAAGGTACAGCCCCAGCATTTGCCTGGTGTGAAAATGGGAAACCACGGAAAACCATCTTCAAGGATGCTGACAGTGGATTTCGAACCCACTATATCCTGGATGCAAGCTCACAGCTGTGCGCCCCTAACCACACAGCCAACTCGCCGGTACCTCTACATACAATTACTTCCATAAGTGTTCCTAGTTTGCCTGTGAATACCTAGATAATGAGCAAATTTGGACCTTATTCATGCCTCATGTTTTGGTGCCAATTGAAACATTTATGGTGAAAATTTGAACTAAATGCAAAATTTGGTAACTTAAAATCGGGTAAACTAAAATCAGGGATAGCCCTCTTGTACATTTACAGTAATCATATAGTACAGTGATTGTAATGTGGTTGCATAAGCATGGACAATCTATAAAGTTCATGTATGTTGTATGTATGTTGCGTATTCAGCCCGAAGACTGGTTTGATCCTCCACAGCTCCACTAACAGCTGTCTAAATAGCCTAGGCATCACTGAAGAGGCGTACTAGGGAAATGAGGAGCGATGTAGTTTCCCGTTGCTTTCCTCGCCTAGCCAGAAGTTGCTATTACATATCAGTCTGCCAAGCCCACTGAAATGCATGCACCAACCGACCCTATGAGCAATATTTTAAAGCCATTCATAACAGGAACTGGCTGCGTAAGGAATGGTATTACTAGCATCACTCATACCTCAGTCACTTTAATATTGTCAAAGCCAAGGATGAGACTGAGACAGACAGGTGAATGAAGGTAACAAAAATTATTCTAGCCCATATCCGAAGACATAATGCACTGTAAACACTACATCTCACCAGCAAAGGGATATATACGACAGGTGAATGAAGGTAACAAAAATTATTCTAGCCCATATCCGAAGACATAGTGCACTGTAAACACTACATCTCACCAGCAAAGGGATATATAAGTCCATATACATTTAAAATGATTAAAACGCAGAATATACATTAAATTTGAAGAATGAGTAGTAATTAATGAACGTAAGTTTTCGTGGCTCATTGTATTAACATAAAGAAATAAATGAACTGGATTAAAGCCATCAGTAACTTCCCTCCCAACCACCACAGCACAGCACCATGATCCTCTAGTCCAGTTAGTGGGGTAGGCCGTGGATAGTACGGGCATGACTTCCATGTTCCTTCAGATAATTTCTTTGCTCACTGTCGGAGGCAAAACTTCACATGCCCTGATGAAGGCCAATGCAATTTGGCTGAAAGCTTGGCTTTATTTTCAATAAATATATATACAGTGGCTTTAATCCAGTTCATTTATTTCTTTATGTTAATGAGTAGTAATGTTGGATATTGATGAATTAGGTATGTATACTGTCTTGGAACGTTATCATACTTAACACTGAAGTGATATTTACCTTTGCTAGATAAAAGAATAATGCAAAGATTATAATTAGAATAGAATTGAGATATATGGGTTGTTTGGAAGAAACTTACAGTAACCTAAAGTACCTTTGTAATTTTTTTTAAAAATTAATGAAGAAAATAAGCAAGACTCGATACAGTGAAGCATTGACTAGAAGACGAACATGAATCTATTGTAAAAAAACATATCAGATGTAAGGCTTTTCAGGCGTTTGCCCTATTAACCAGCGTTTCGTTTTAGGTCTGACACTACACTCATCAGAGTGGGATGTGTCAGACCCTACCCACTGACGCTGGGGTGTATGCAGGTGTACTTATCAGAAGCCCTTATAAGAGGCACAGTCTGATAACTGCACATGGGAGATAAATCTCCACAATGGAATTATTGCCCGCCTAGCAATTCCGAATGGAAAATTCTACATTCCCATGGAGGGAATTAGATATTTTTCACCAATAGAGCATGTCAAAAATGTCAAAAACATTTCAGATGTAAGGCTTTTCAGGCGTTTGCTCTATTAACCAGCGTTTTATCTTAGGTCTGACACTAGACTCATCAGAGTACGATGTGTCAGACCCTACCCACTGACGCTGGGGCATATGCAGGTAAACTTATCAGAAGCCCTTTATAAGAGGAACAGTCTTATAAGAAAGCTAACCTATTCTTCCTGACCACATTTAGGTCTTATTTTCTTCAAAATTAGAATTCAGTTATGGTAAAATTTTGAGATATTGTACCTTAATATTACTAGGTTGAAGGAGAACTCCTTTAGTACTTACAATATCATGAAACAAATCTATTCAAATATTCTTCTAGTATTCGCAAATATAAAGACAGGAACTTTCCACCTAATCAATACACTTCTTCTTCTTCTTTAATTATGACTGCATAGGATCACTTTAGTCAGACCATCGTTCAGGTCTCTCTGAAGGGATTGTTCGAGCTTTGCGGTCCTCTCAGTACTTCTTCAGACGCTCCGATCTTCGTGCCCTTTCCTCGGTTGAAAATATGTGTGTTGTTGGTTTGTTTTGTATAAGGGTAAAGCGGAGGTTTGTATTCTTGAGTTTTGTATTCAATTTTATCTTATTTGTGTTGTCTTCTGTTGTAAGGCCTATTTGCTTCAGATCTTCTCTTACTTCTCTGATCCATTTACATCCTGTTGTGGTATTGTTTGAGACAAGATTGTGTTGTATTAGTTGTTTCAGAAGTCTCGAATCCTGTATCCTCATGATATGTCCCAAGAATCCCAGTCTCCTCTTACGCATAGTATCTGTAATCGGTTCTAGCTCTTTGTACATAACTTTGTTAGGTATTATCCGCCACTGTCCATCCTTCTGGTATTTTTTGTTAATGCAGGTTCTTCCAATCCTTCTTTCAATTTTCTGAAGTCTGTCAGTCTTTGATTGTTTATTCAGGTGAAGAAGTGTTTCTGCTGCATTTGTAGCTTCTGGTTTCATACATGTGATGTAGTGTTTTATTTCTGCATTTATTGATAAACACTTCTTATTGTAGATATCCCATGGTAATTTTTGTGCTTTAGCTAATCTATTTGTTGTTGTTTGGATTGAGAATTTTTTATTTAGGTCATGTGTTATTACTTCTCCAAGATATTTAAATTGAGTTACTATTTTGATTTTATTACCATTTATGGTAACTTCTTTTAGTTGTGATGGTTTTTGGGGCATAATTTCTGTTTCTTCAAATTATATTTTCAGGCCAATTCTATTTGCAATGTTTTGAAGTTCTGATATCTGGATTTTTGCTTCCTTTATGTCCACTGCTAGTAATGCTACATCGTCAGCAAAACCCAGGCAATTTGTTTTCATTTTTTGGCCAATCTTTATTTTGGGGGAACATTTCCTGAACCATTCCCTCATTACCATTTCTAGAGCACAATTACAGTATATAATAATGGTGAGAGCCCATCTCCCTGCCATAGTCCAGTTTTAATTTCAAATGACTGATGTTTCACCCCTAAACTTCAGTTTTGATATGGGTACTGATGTTTCACCCCTAAACTTCATTTTTGATATGGGTTAGTGAGAGTCAATTTTATCATGTTACCATGTTACCAATATTTTAATCATAAGAATTCAAATCAACAAGGTTCTTCTATGTATTTAACTGAACTGAATAAGTGAATACGTAAACCTTATAAACCACTACATGAAATGTAATCAGGACACTGAAAATCCAAACAGTACATCTTTAAGACCCTACATTGGACTTAATATCATCATATGTGTGCAAATGCAATAATTTTACTTCATATTGTGTAATATAAATTGTAAAGTAGAATAGCATGTACCTCTCAGTAAATGTGCATACTTAATAGTCAATCCACAAGCATTTTGTCAAATGGATGAATTACATTCAATACAATACTTTTGACACTGTATACAAGGGAACAGAAGACCTATATAATAGCTCAAATAGAGCAAACTTATAAATCCCATAATATGTGCATATTCAAACTAAGATGTACTCACCAGCATTTTAATGACATATGAATTTTAAACATTAACCATTATATGTGATGTTTTTGTAGATATTTTGTATGTGTCAACTGAGGATGACCCCTTAGGGGTCGAAACCGGTATTGACCCTATTTACCAGTTTGGTAGTAAATAAAATAGTGTACTGATAAGGTGGTGACTCATATTATTTCTATATAGTGATACCAATCAATACGGATATGAAGCTTATAAATAATAACTCGATAGCTGCAGTCGCTTAAGTGCGGCCAGTATCCAGTATTTGGGAGATAGTAGGTTCGAACCCCACTGTCGGCAGCCCTGAAGATGGTTTTCCATGGTTTCCCATTTTCACACCAGACAAATGCTGGGGCTGTACCTTAATCAAGGTCACGGGCGCTTCCTTCCCACTCCTAGCCCTTCCCTGTCCCATTGTTACCGTAAGACCTATCTGTGTTGGTACAACGTAAAGCAACTAGCAAAAAAATTATATATATATTTATCATGTTTATTAATTTGGGGTGTAGTCCAAGGTGTCTTAAAATTTTAATAAGAAATACATTTATTCCATTATAAAATACCTAAAACATGTTGATATGTCAGTACCGGCTTCAACCCTTTTAGTGCGTCATCTTCAGCTGAAGAACCTATCATCTTAATAATAACAACAACTTATAATTCTAAAACACAGCTTGTCTTAATTATGGATGACTCATGCTAACTTAAGGTGATGTATTGTGGTAATAAAATATGATTGGAAAAATGGCTTTTTGAAGTCTGCACAGTTCACAAGTTTGTTTTGATGCTGATCTTGATGTTCAATCATTTAAACCAGTGTTGTGTTGTTGACAAACTTATTTGAAAACGTTTCAATGTTGAACTGGTAAAATATTACTATGTTAATTGCGAATGACTAATGTTAAAATAATGTTATGATAATCAAACGTGCTTGAAGGAATATCTTTGACAGTCTAGAAAGTTCACCAGTCCTTTAAAACACTGTTCTTGATCTTTGTACATATTCTCACTCATTCAATGTTATACACCTATTTTAAAATATAAAATCTCTTATTGCTAAGTTACGTATTGTTGTATTTATAAATCTGTGCCAGTAGGGGATTTATTATTGTATGATGTATGTTGATCGGCTTGTATAACGTCTTCATAAGCTCATCTCAGAGTCAATTTGTTGGGCTTTGAAGTTCTGCTAACTAATGTGCAGAAGTTCCCTTCTTCATACTTGTGTACATTTTATTGTGTCAAAAGATTTGGTGGAAAAAGAGAAAAGAATTTTACTAATAGAGAATGACTATGGAGCGTGTTTTAAAAATCAATGTGTGTGTTACTTACTGTTGGCTTAGCCTGTCCTTGTGCGCTAGTCGTTTTCAATATTGGAAAATTTATGATTATAATTTTCCTAGCGTCAAGTAATGAAATTAAATGTAAAAAAAAAAAAAAAAGAAAGAAAGAAAGAAAGGTGAAAGTCATAAATTGAAAGACATGAACACTGATAACAACACACACAATAAACACAATGTCACAACGTTGTGAAGAAAGGGAGCAACAAATGGAAGAGACAAGGATAAACATGAAAACACTGCACAACAAGGACAATCTAAACATTTCCATGCGCTGTATATGTTCATCGTGGACTGAGAAGAAACAGATGTACAAGAACTGAAACTGATAAACAGAAAGGCCATCTTATTTGTTTAGGAATTGACTATGCATTAAGTGAGACTATAACAATTACTATAATCACCAACAAGTTTACTAGGACTGAGGATTATTACACTAACCTTAAGCACTTTGGAGATGCCACCAACATCTTTAAAGGTCACTTTGGATTCTTGCAGAACAACTTCACGTTTTTTCTTCTGTAATGAAGGTGCATCATCTTCACCCACAGCTTTCCTCTTCCTACTTTTAGGAGCAGCTGGTGTAGATGATGCAATAGGTGCTGGGCTTGATACAGGTGCAGCAGCAGGTGTCGGCGGAGGAACTTGAGCCAACAACGGTGCAGCACGAGGAGGATTGGCACTAGCAGGTTTTGTGTGAGAACTGGCAGTCACAGAAATAGCTTTCGACTTTAATAAACTTGACTGGAAAAAGATTTTTTATAAAACAATGTAAGTCATGTGAACAAGTTTATGGAATTCATTTACAATTAATTATACAAATATTTTTTTGGGTTCATGGAAACTGATAGGCAGAGGCTCAACAGGGATGCTGTGTCATGGGGTTGGTTTGTTTGAACATCATCAACGATGTAGAACTTTTAAAAATTATGTCACATTATTTCTTTATGTAGCGCAAACTATTCTGATATATTTTCATGTCACATTATTTGTTTACGCTGCACAAACTGTTTTGCAGATATTTATGCATGTTATAAAAGTGATTTTATAGAATAAGAGAGTTTTCATCTAGAACGTAACACATAATTCTGTTATTAATAAAGTATTACCTTTTACAGGTATGTTATAGTGTTTTTAAAATAAATTTTAATTTTGTATTAATTTTCTCTATTTTAGAGCATGCTGCTTTTCAAAAGTAAGGTTAGGACTAAGAGACTTAAAATGTCTGATAATGGTAGCAGTTTCAAGATGAACTCTTTAGTGATATGATCCAATAAAAGTTTTAAAGATGCTTCAAACATCACACATACCTCAATCGGAAGCTTAAGAAATGAAATCATAAAATTAAACACCTTCTTGAGGACAGATAGAAGTATCCGAAACAGTGGTGGATATTATTAACTGCATTTTTTTAGAAGAATTCAAGCATGGTATTGTTCTAGCACATCGATAACTGCTTTTTTTTTTTTTTTTTTCATTTCTAGAAGAATTCAAGCATGGAACGGAATTACTGTTCTAGCACATCGATAAGTGAGAGAATTTGGATACCTATATTCATAGGCAATTGTCTGCAATTTGATAAAGATCTATTGATTTGAACTGTTGAAATATTTAAGATTCCTTACTCTGGTGGATCTGTTCTTTTGGTCAAACTTGTAGGAAGGTACAATTAGGGTTTAGGAACATTGCAAGCAATTCATGTCTTTGCCAACCAGAGAAATCGGCTGTGGCAAAACATGCCTTATATAATGGCAATAATATCCTTTTTGGTGAAACATCTGTCAATTGTAAGGAGAAACATTTTACATCTCGAGTCACTCATGAGGCAACAGAAACTGTGAAACACCCTAATAATAATAACAAAGGCAACAGCTATGTAGACCTACTGAGTAGATCACGGCTGCTCTCCATAGTCAGATCTTAACCATCTGTCTCCTTCACTCTGGAGACTCTGGAATGACCTACACTTCTGACAGGTTTTATCTTGAGTATAACTGCTATGGAATGAGAAGTTTCATTTTTCTAGCTCAGAAGACAATATTGGTCGCAAGATCAAAACGGGGAAGTTATTACATGCCATATACACTCAAATACTCCAGGCATATATTTTCCAGAATTTAGTGAAGAAAAACTGGGGTGTGCACATTACTGTATTTGAAATAAGGTTGGTACTGCTTGAACGACACAGAATGTCCCCGTTATGCTAGAGGTTGGATAGGCAACCCGCTTGATCAGAATTGTCATGAGGTTTGTTTAGCTTCCCTGACACTTCTAATCGGCTATTTCCTGTGTTTGGTTGTAATGAATATACTGTGTCGGGCCACACAGACTGACGCCAGACAACGTTATTCACTTGACAGAACTGACGATGATACTGTATGGGAAATTGGCAATGACAAATATGTTTCTTCCACTAGTGATGACAATGGAAATGATGATGAATGGAAGTTTGGGAGCATGCAATTTTTGTACTCACTTTAATACTTTATTGCACACATTAAAAATAAATTGATAAAAATTATATATCACATTTTTATAGGTAGAGTAATGGATGCTTTGCGATATTATATGAAGATTATGATGCATTTCTTAAAATAAATGTATATTTTATTAAATTTTGGAGCACATAATTATGCAGGATCAATTTCTTACATACATACATTATCATTATAGACTGTTATGCCTTTCAGCGTACAGTCTGCAAGCCTCTGCGAATTTACTAAACGTCGCCAAAATCCTCGATTCGCAACTAGTGTTGTGGCCTCATTTAGTTCTATACCTCTTATCCTTCAATCGTTAGAAACCGAGTCTAACCATCGTCGTCTTGGTCTCCCTCTACTTCTCTTACCCTCCATAGCACAGTCCATTATTCTCCTAGGTAACCTATCCTCCATTCGCCTCATATGACCCCACCACCGAGCCGCTTTACGCGTACAACTTCATCCATTGAGTTCATTCCTAAATTAGCCTTGATCTCCACATTCCGAGTACCCTCCTGCCATTGTTCCCACCTGTTTGTACCAGCAATCATTCTTGCTACTTCCATGTCTGTTACTTCTAACTTATGAATAAGATATCCTGAGTCCACTGAGCTTTCACTCCCGTAAAACAAAGTTGGTCTGAAAACAGACCGATGTAAAGATAGTTTCGTCTGGGAGCTGACTTCCTTCTTAGAGATAACTGCTGATCGCAACCGAGAGCTCACTGCATTAGCTTTACTACACCTTGATTCAATCACACTTACTATATTACCATCCTGGGAGAACACACAACCTAAATACTTGAAATTATCGACCTGTTCTAGCTCTTTATCACCAATCTGACATTCAATTCTATTGAATTTCTTACCTACTGACATCAATTTAGTCTTCGAGAGGCTAATTTTCATACCATATTCATTGGACCTATTTTCAAGTTCCAAGATATTAGAATGCAGGCTTTCGGCACAGTCTGCCATTAAGACCAAGTCGTCAGCATAGGCCAAACTGCTTACTACATTTCCACCTAACTGAATTCCTCCCTGCAATTTTATACCTTTCAGCAGATGATCCATGTAAACTACGAACAGCAAAGGTGAAAGATTACAGCATTGTCTAACACCTGTAAGTACCCTGAACCAAGAACTCATTCTACCATCAATTCTCACTGAAGCCCAATTGTCAACATAAATGCCTTTGATTGATTTCAATAATCTACCTTTAATTCCATAGTCCCCCAGTATAGTGAACATCTTTTCCCTCAGTACCCTGCCATATGCTTTCTCTAGATCTACGAAACATAAACACAACTGCCTATTCCTCTCATAGCATTTTTCAATTACCTGGCGCATACTGAAAATCTGATCCTGACAGCCTCTCTGTGGTCTGAAACCACACTGGTTTTCATCCACCTTCCTCTCAACGACTGATCGCACCCTCCCTTGCAAGATGCCAGTGAATACTTTGCCCGGTATACTAATCAATGAGACACCTCGATAGCTGTTGCAATCCTTCCTGTTCCCTTGCTTATAGATAGGTGCAATTACTGCTTTTGTCCAATCTGAAGGTACCTTACCAACACTCCACGCTAATTTTACTACTCTGTGAAGCCATTTCATCCCTGCCTTCCCACTATACTTCACCATTTCAGGTCTGATTTCATCTATTTCTGCTGCCTTATGACAATGGAGTTTATTTACCATCCTTTCCACTTCAAGTATAATTTTACCAACATTATTTTCCTCCTCCCCATGAGCTTGGCTGTTTGCAACACAACCAGGATGATTTCCTTTTACATTGAGAAGATGTTCAAAATATTCCCTCCACCTCTCCAGTGATTCCCTGGGATCTATTATGAGTTCACCTGAATTACTCAAAACACTGTTCATTTCCTTTTTCTCACCCTTCCTAAGATTCTTTATTACTGTCCAGAAAGGTTTTCCTGCTGCTGACCTAGCTTTTCCAGGTTATTACCAAAATCTTCCCATGACTTCTTTTTGGATTCAACAACTATTTGTTTCGCTCTGTTTCTTTCATCTACGTACAAATCCCTGTCTGCCTCGGTCCTTGTTTGGAGCCCTTTCTGATAATCCTTTTTACGTTTACGGGCTGCTCTCACTTCTATCATTACACCAAGATGTTCGCCTTTTCCAATCTTTACACACAGTTGCTCCTAGGCATTCCCTTGCTGTTTCTACTACAGCACCTCTGTATGCCACCCATTCACTTTCTATATCCTGAATCTGCTTACTGTCTACTGTTTGAAACTTCTCACTAATCATATCCATGTACTTCTGTCTAATTTCCTCGTCCTGGAGATTCTCTACCCTTATTCGTTTGCAGACAGATTTCACTTTCTCTACCCTAGGCCTAGAGATACTTAGTTCACTACAGATCAGATAGGGGTCTGTATCATTGAAAAATCCGCAAAAAACTCGTACATTCCTATCAGATTTCCTGAATTCAACTTGAAGAATGTAGTCGTAACAGCTAAACCCATACTAGCACAGAAGTCCAGCAAACTCTTCCCATTCCCATTAGCTTCCATATCTTCCCCACATTTACCAATCACCCTTTCATATCCTTCAGTTCTATTCCCAACTCTCGCATTGAAATCGCCCATTAGCACTATTCTATCCTTGCTGTTGACCCTGACCACAATGTCCCTCAATGCTTCATAAAACTTAACATCCTCATCTGCACCCTCACATGGTGAATACATGGACACAATTCTTGTCCTAATTCCTCCAACTGACAAATCTACCCACATCATTTGCTCATTTACGTGCCTAACAGAAACTATGTTGCGTGCAATGTGTTCCTGATAAAGAGCCCTACCCCAGACTCTGCCCTTCCCTTTCTAACACCCGTCAAGTACACTTTATAATCTCCTATCTATTCCTCATTATCTCCCCTTACCCGAGTATCACTTACTCCTAGCACATCCAGATGCATCGCTGACTCAGCCAGTTCTACCTTCTTTCTTCCATAAGCCCCATTAATATTGATAGCTCCCCATCAAATTCCATTTTGTTCGCCAAGTTGTTTCCAAGGAGTCCCTCACCTGTCAAATGGGAGTGGGACTCCATTACTCCCATAGGTCTGAGGCTTGCTTAAAATGTTCTGAGCTCAGTAAATTCATGAAGCAGGATGCTACCCTCCTTCCACATAGTCCAAGTGAGGATCTCTCCTCTAACGGGTTATGGACCACCGGTGAATTGTTTAGTCCTAGCCGTCTGAGCACAAAAATGGCCATGACTCGGAATATGTCCGAGATGCCCACTCCCATTCCATAGCAACTGGTATCCCGACTCTCAGGACCACTTACTAGGCCACTCAGCCATTGCCCATGGTTCACGAACTAGGACATGACTACAGTAACCCACAAACATGCACCACCATTCTTGTAAATTTCTCGTAAATAAATAATTAAAAAAGCAAATTTTCCTTTTTCTGTTAAATTTTCTCATCAAAAATTAGGGGGGGTGAAGCTGATTCATCCATGTCGTGCCGCTGGAAAGGTATTTGATATCTCAAATACTGAACTGAACGTCAGTACTTGGCTGCCAGACTATCTTTATAAGATCTCCTGACAAACTGAAACTGCTTCCCAATGGCTCTTGTCAGTGCCCCATGACAAAGAAACTGGAAAATAACATCAAAATCTGCCAACTTAATGTTGATGGCGTCAGTCAATGTAAATGTGAATATCTCTCCAGAATGCTTCAGGATAACAACATTGACTTAGTACTCCTCCAGGAAACTCATGTAGGCAGTGAGGAGGAACTCAAGAAGAGAGAGAGAATTTATGACTATGATGTAATTGGAGCGACCTATGATAGTGTGGAAATTCTAAGTTCCCATGGAGGGAATTAGATATTTTTCACCAATAGAGCACATCAAAAATCAGATCAACAATTAGATGTATGGCTTTTCAGGTGTTTGCTCTATTAACCAGCGTTTCGTCTTAGGTCTAACACTAGACTCTTCAGAGTGGGATGTGTCAGACCCTACCCACTGACGCTGGGTATATGCAGGTGAACTTATCAGAAGCCTATTTATGAGGCAGAGTCTGATAACTGCATACGGGAGATAAAACTCCACAATGGAATTAATGCCCGCCTAGCAATTCTAAGTGTGTACGGAGAAGCAACATACGATTGTAAAAATATGGATCATGCGGAGCTTCTCTCTTGTAATGCAGATTACAGTCTCCATACAGTTGTGGTAAGAATCCAAGATTTAACAGTAGTTAATATCTACAAACCACCAATGATCACCTGGCCTACTCCAGCTCTCCCAGCTTTTAATCATCCTGCCATCTATGCTGAAGACTTCAACAGTCATCACGAAAGTTAAAATTAGAGTGTGGTAGTAAGTGCTCTTGTTGCATGGGCTGAAAATCTTAACCTACAACTTATTTTCGATGCTAAAGATAAGGGAAAATTCAGATCAGCTAGTTGGAAACACGAATACAATCCAGACCTCTGTTTTGTCACCAGTAATAATGCAGACTATCCTTTTGCCATCTCGAGAAAGGTGATTGACGATTTCGCAAGACATCAACATAGACCAGTACTCATAGAAACCAGTATCTCCATCCCTTTAATTCAATCACTCCCCCATCCTAGATGGAACTTTCAAAAGGCAGACTGGACAAAATTTTCATCTGAACTAGACAAATGCAACAGACGTATCCCTGCAAGTAGCAGTAACTATCAAAGATTAGTGGGCCTTGTTACATCAATAGCCAAAAAGTATATTCCACGGGGTTACAGGAAAGATTATGTTCCTGGGTGGAATGAGAAAAGTGATGCTCTCTATATGAATTCCTAAAAAACCATGAAACTGGTAAGGAGCTGTTACGTAGTTTGGATGCCTCACGGAAACAGAAGTGGCTGAGACAGATGAAGGGCTGGATTTCCAACATTCAAGCAGAAAAGCTTGGACCCTCCTGAGAAAACTTGGAAGCAGTTCATCAGTGACCAAAAAGTACTCGGAGATCTCACCAAATAATATTGCGAGTCATATTGTGTCAACTTCTAGGGCTACAGAGGTCAAGGATCAAACTAGGTTAGTGAAAAAGAAAATGAAAATGCTCAAATCTTCATCTCCATCATCATCTTTGTACTCAGAGACTTTCACTTCTGAAGAAGTCAATGATGCAATAAAGTCTATGAAAGCTAGCAAGGCTCCTGGCTTTGATGGCATACACCCTGAGTTCCTTATAAATGCAGGACAATATATACCTATATATATATATATATAGCTTGCTTCTTTACACAGATATTGCAAACCGGTATCCTTCCAAACATTTCAAGAAGACGAAAATCCTCTCCACCATAAAGCCCGAGAAATCTAAACATCATCCCCAAAATTACAGACCGATTTCTCTGCTTAGCTGCTGCTACAAACTTATTTACAACAGGATCAGTTCTACCATAGATGCACACATTTCTGTAGAGCTAGAGGGCTTCAGGCAGAACAGCAGCTGCTGCAACCAAGTTCTTTCCCTTACGACATACACTGAATCAGGCTTTCAACTACAGCTGAAAATGTATGCTGTTTTCCTAGATCTGAATGCAGCAAATCGATATAAGTATGGAGAGAAGGACTGCTATATAATCTACTTCAGGTTATACCCTGTAAGATGACAGTAAACCTCATTGGAAACATGCTCAGAAATAGACTCTTCCAAGTTGTTTTTGGAACCAAAATGAGCAAACCGAGAAAATTAAAGAACAGCCCTCCACAAGCATCGGTACTGGCTGCCCTCCTCTTTAACCTCTACATAACTGACTTGCCTCAAACTGTATCTAAAAAATTCTGCTACGCTGACGACATAGCATTGGCCATACGACATAGCAGCATCAAGGAAATGGAGAAAGTACTCACCAAAGACCTAGCCATCCTTGGCAACTACTTTAAGAAGTGAAGAATTCAACCAAGCGCAAGCAAAACTGAAGTGCCCTGCTTCCACTTAAATCACAAAATGGCCCCATGTACTCTCAAAATACTTTTTTGAAGGAAAAGTTCTCAGACATAACAGGTTTCCTAAATATCTGGGTGTAGTGCTTGACCGAACACTCTTCTTTAAGCCGCACCTTTCAAACACTGCAGCGATAATAAAGACCCGTTACAACATTTAACAGAGATTTTGTGGAACAACTTGGGGTGCCTTTGCTACAACCTTGAGGTGTTCTGCACTGAGCCTAGTCTTCTCTGCAGCTGAATGTTGCTGTCCAGTATGGCTCAACAGTAGTCATGTGAAACTTGTGGACACCCAGCTGAACAACAAAATGAGAATGATCTCAGGTTTAATACGATCCACACCTTCCTACTGGCTTCCTGTGATCAGTAATAACATGCCACCGTCCCTTTGCAGGACACAAGTGCTTATAAGAGAATACTAGGGAACTCCATGCTGCCTATTCTTGATGACATTCCTGCCATTGAAATGAATTGGCTTAAATCAAGATCTCCACCGATTCGGTCTGCACAGATGCTATCTGCAAGCAGTTTCTGACCCACTGCACAGTGTAAGGAAGATTGGATATCAAAACTGACCCTCAGCACTGGCCACTATTCAGCATCATGAAAGATTTTAGTTCCTTTCAAGAAAAACGTGGAGTACACTGAACAGGATCCGCTCTGGGCATGGAGTCTGTGCCTATTCCCTGTTCAAGTGGGGAAAAATTACATCCTCCCAGCTTGATTGTGGTGCCCCTGCTCAGACAATCCAACATATTGTGCATGAGTGCAATTTAAGAGCCTATCGTGGGAAGTGGTCAGACTTCCTCAGTCCTTTGACAGCTTCATTTGCATGGATAGATGCTTTGGACATTGGGCCGTGAACTGTCATGTGTCTTATCCACAGTAGCTTGTTATTGTGAAATTACTTTGTAAATAAGTACATAGTTAATTTTTACCTTTATCTCATAAGTATGTTTTCCTTTTAAAAAAATAAAAAACAAACAAACAAATAAAAAACAAACAAACAAACAAACAAACAAACAAACAAATAAATAAATAAATAAATAAATAAATAAATAAATAAATAAATAAATTTAAAATTAAGGTGTGTGGATTATGCGGTGGCGCGGAGCATTCACAAACATACGGTATAATTACAGCATGACCTAATGGGTGAGATGAATAAAAAGTAGATAATGCTACTACTTCACCTTTGGAGTGAATAAAGGTAGCAAGAGCTATTCCCTGTGGTGGTAACTTCGCTTTTACCAGATTGGTAGCCTTAACTTCACTTTTGATGCGAAAAAAGCGAAAGCACCGCAATGTAGGTGTAACCTACTACATACTTTTTGATCTCTGTGAGAGGGCATACTCCACTTTTGTCAGTCAACAGTTTATCAGACATATTCCACTTCTTTCAGTCAACAGTTTACTTCATAATGGTGATGTTTATGCATGTATGGGAGACAAAAAAAACATGGCGAAAGAAGAGCTTTGAGCAGATGTAAGGATCTGGCGCGTTTTGAGAATGCAAGCATTGATTTTCTAACATCAGAATTTCTGCCAAATAGTGATGAAACTCGGCGTAAAGCACTAACCCCAAGAAATCGGGTGGAAATATTCTTACGTAATGCTGCTTATCCTGGATTTCTGAGTGGAGTGTCAGAAGACTTTAGAGTGGATCGCTTGACAGTGTGCAAAACTGTTAATTACGGTATGTTATGGGCCATATTCATGAGAAAGCTCAAATGGATTAAATTCCCCAGTACAGTGCAAGAAATAAATATTGCAAAGTTAATGTGGCAAGCTCACTTGAATTTACCAATTATAATAGGTGCATTAGATTGCACCCATACTGAAATTAATAAATCATCAATGTTCAGGGATGAATACATCAACAGTAAGGGTTACGCCAGCATTAATGTTTAGGCAACATGTGATGCTGAAGAAAAGTTAACGAACATAAGCGCCCGGTGACCTGGCTCTGTACATCATTCAAGAATATGGAGGAGGATGAACCAACCCTCAGTTGAAGAGTTAATGTTTTAAGTTTCCTTTGGTTCAAATTTATAGATGTGTTAATTTTGCCTTCTATTATATGGATACAGACTCTCTTCAACTATTTTTAATGTATCATTCAACAGATAGCAGCAGTTGCTCTATCCCACAATGGTTTTTTTTTTTCTTTTTTCTTCTTCAGCGCATTTTTTGCAATTTCCATGTTGGTGTATGGGAACTGGGTGAACTGCTAACTAAGATGGAGGTTGTTGTGTGTTCTATATATATCATCGGTTACCACAACATTTTCATCCATTTTAAGATGTCTTAATTTAGGAGTCTTCCATTGAAAGCCTGTTTGGTTTTCTACTTATCACAACTCTCTGTAAGTTATGTTACATTTCATACCTTCTAGGAAATGTTCAGTGCGTGTCTAGCATATTTAAGACGGAGGGAGAGTGGGTAGCCTGATTAAGCCTTGTTTATGTTTTGATTTTTGAACTTATCACGTTTTCCCTAAGGGCTAGTACAGTCGAACCTCCCTTCTGCGGACACCGTAGGTTCCGAGGAAAAATGTCCATTACAAGAGGTGTCCACTAAAATAAGGTTGGAAAAATAATCAAACATTTTAACGGCAAAGAACATCCACCTTAAATATAAGCATACATATCTTTATTTTTATTATCCTAAGTCATTTCTGTGTTAGTATTTCATAAAGAGTTATTATAAGTGATTTTACACCATTTACAAGCATTACAGCTTCGTGAAGTAATCGTGAAGCTTCGTCTGTGTAAATTTAGCACACGTTTTCTTCAACTGCGATATTCTCAAAAACGGAATAAAGTCTGTTAAATGGTTCCATAGTGTTCTCACCGTACTCGCAGTCCAACGTGGTACACAAATTCTTTATCTGTTTAAGCATATTTAGTCCCTGCTTCATTGTCAGAAATTCTTGTTCTTCCGCCTCACCGTCATCGTCACTTTTCATTCCTGATTCGGGCTCTGTAAAACGATAAAAAGTTTTACTGTATTCAAAATGGTCCTTTTGTACGACTAATGAAGGCTGCTATGGATAGCTAGAAATATTTACGAAGTGCAGTGAATTAAATGAAAGCTGAAAATTTAGCTTAAAAGAATTAAAAGCTATCACAAGAAAAAAATGAATGAGGAGTTGAGGTGCAAACAAACACGGACCTTACGATACGTGCAACACACAATTACTGTATAACTTGATAACACAGAAAGCTTACCGTGAAGTGCGTCCTGGAGTCGGGACTGCCAGTCGCCCTCGAGATCGTTACAGCAAGGAATATTCTCTTCCTCGGCTTCAATATTGTACGTCAATCCAGCTGTCGTTGCTGAAGTCTGAAGTTCATCATATTCATTTCGAACCTCTACTTCTGCTTGTTCTTCAACTGTAGAACCAACGATGCCGCATTTTGCAAAGCATTTCCTGATTGTGGTTTCGCTGACTGCATTCCAGGCTGCCTTTGTCCACGAAACTGCATCGCCAACATTGATCTTCTTCATCAAATTGAAAGCTGAGTCTCCTTCATCCATGTGTGCCACTAACGACCATAAAACCCTCTTACGATAGTCTAATTTGAATGCTTGAATGATTCCTTGATCCAATGGCTGAAGATGAGAAGTGGTATTGGGTGGAAGGAACAAGAGTTTTACATTTGAAAGCCATATTTCTGGATGGCATGTAGCATTATCTAGCAATAAGATCACGTTACGGTTTCTGGCTTTCATCTTGGAATCCAAAGCTAGAAGCCAATTCTCGAATATTGCTGAAGTCATCCATGCCTTTTTATTCACATGCCATCGACACCAAGACAATTTAAGTCCACGTTTTTAAAGCACCTGGGTCTCAAGGATTTACCGATTATTAGAGGATTTTCCTTTTCACCGAGTGCATTACAACAAAACATGATGGTGACTCTTTCTTTTGACATTACCCCACCCTTAGCTGCCTCTGTGGATCCGTGGTAGAGTGTCGGCCTCCGGATCCCAAGATAGCGGGTTCAAACCCGGCAGAGGTAGTCGGATTTTTGAAGGGCGGAAAAAAGTCCATTTGACACTCCTTGTCGTACAATGTCGGCATGTAAAAGATCTCTGGTGATACATTTGGTATTTACACGACAAAATTAATTAAATCTCAGCCATACACGCCCAAGAGAGATCCGGTTTACTCTGTCTGCCATCTAACGGACCTAGAGTAAAACGGAACGTCGAAATTGACGAGCAGACAGCCAGATGGCGTCAAATCGAAATGTCTGCACACAGTAGCTGAGGCCATACGATTATTATTATTATTATTATTATTATTATTATTATTATTATTATTATTATTATTATTATTATTATTATTTTATCCCACCCTTGCAATTTTCATTCGGCAAAGTCAGTGACTTCTTCAGGATCGCCCTAAAGAACAGACCAGTTTCATCAACATTCAAAATGTCTTTCAGTTCGTAACTATTCAAAATGTCTGGTAACCTATCTTTCCAATCTGCTACTTCAGTCGCAGACACATCACCACCTTCTCCACAGACTGTTTTGAAACTAACGTTATGACGTTTTCCGAAACAATCTAACCAACCATTGCTAGCTACAAAATTCTCAACTTTCAGATTATTTGCGATTTCTCAAGCTTTTTCTTGTAACGTTGGTCCACTCACACACAGTTCCTTCACTTGACCACACTTGAACCACTCATATACCGCAACGTTCACTTCTGAAAAAAACTTACTCCCGCTTTCTTTTCACTCCTCGATTCCTATTTTCCTCCCACTCCTTTAAAATTTCAGTTCTATTCTTCACAATAGTGTTTATTTGAGTTTTCCCGCAGTTGAATTTTTTGGCAAGCTTTCTCACCGAAAGTCCCTTGTCACTTTCTATAATTACATTTCTTCTTGCCTCGAGATCTAAACACGATCGTCCCTTGTTACTCATGTTTAACAGACAACTGAACTGCTACGGTATTTCTGTCTCACTAATTAGCGCCTGTACTGTCTTTCTCTTCTCAAGTTGACTACCTGAGCTCGACCTTATCAGCGACAATCCAAGTTATGAATAGAATGATGCAAGAAGGGATGAAAATCCCCAGGTAACTTGTGAGTCAACAGTCTCTGGCAGCATTTCTGGGCAATTAGAATTCTCGGAATAGGCCTATATACCACTAGGTAGAACTGCATTCCGATGTACTCTCTCTCCCCTCGCATTCGAATTAGTACAAACATTCAAAAGGGATTTCCTTATGTTTGAAGAATGGTTTTAAAAGAAAGGATGACATGTGGTCCGGTGTAATAAATTGTCCTGCAATGTGTAAAGTGTCCGCTTAAGTCAAGTGGACGGGACAAATGGCGATGTCCGCTGTCCGGAGTTTGAGTTGTCCACTTAAACTAGGCCAATTTAACACTTGTCTTATGTAAAATAAAATTGGTTCCGAGGGAAATTGTCTGTATAGGCAGGTGTCCGCTGAATAAGGGTGTCCGTTAGGACAGGTTCGACTGTATTTTAAGTTTTATTTCTTGAGGCGGCCTCAAGTTATCTCTACTATGTTGTAATTAATGAAAATCTTCCATGCAGTGCGGGAACATATGGTTTAATGTTGAGTTTATGTGTATACACTGAGGTTATAAGCCTTGCATTGGGTGCTCTTCGTTCTCAGTGTCAGAAATATCGCTGCAGTTACAGTAGTTAGGCCCTTGTTTGCGATTATCTCTGTTACCTGCCTTAAGTGGGATACTCAGTACAGTATATTTTCTTGAAGCAAAATTCATACCTGCCAACTTTCGGAAATAAAAAATAGGAAGATTTTTTAATTCAATTTTATTATGTATATTGCGCCACGGGCTTGATAAAAAATGGCCTACAGTTACAAGGCAAACTGACCATTAAATTTATAATCTTAAACAAAAAAACATAAAAATACTTACAAGAAAATGTAACAAACACAGAACAAAATGCATAATAGTTTCCTTTATTAGACTGTAACACGAACGGAAATTCAATTTTATAGGTATCTGTCAACACTTGAAGATAACATTTGTTATGTTTTGTGGCCATAATGTGAAGAGAAAATACCAGAAACCCTGACACAGCTCTCTGAAATACATTCGACTCATTCAAATTATGAACTAAGAATGAACACAAATGCACTGAACTACCACATACAAAACAAATCAATATGTCTGATACATTATTAAAATATGACTTCGACAGAGGGAAAAGCACAAAAACGTAAGAAAAAATCATGTGGCCTACAATTCCAACAAAAATATGCACAGAAATGATGTTAACAGTGTGATGTTTGGGACATCACAGCATGTATTAAATTACTGAACTGTATCATTAATTGATAAGATGTATATATTTAATCAATCACTGGTAGGCCATTTTTAAATTAATATATATAGGGTTTTAATCAGGTTTTAATCATCCATTTCACATCATCATTTCATTTCTTTGTATCGCGGCTATAACGTATTCTGAACGAACAACTTACTGTGTAAAGTATTTCAACATAATTCGTATTAATAGCTTGCAGTAAATTTTCCAATAGCCATAGTGAGGTGACCAGAGTCAGCAGGTCAATTTCAGCCCATTTCCTGGAAATGTACGTCATCAAGCTTACGAGAGACAGTACCCCTTCCACACTATGAAGAGACAGTTGAAATATTATAAACTCCTACTTTTCGAAGTTCGCTGCCTGATGCTTCATTTCCGTGGGAAAGTTCAGCCTATGTGAATGGACACAATGAAGCAAGATGATGGATTCACAGCAATACATAGGAGAAAGGATGAGACCTCGAATCTTACTGGACCATGTGATATGGTTGATGGAGGGAGATTTTGACGGCTATATACTCGACGACAAGGGCTGGAGAAGAAACTCGTATTGACACTCGTACTCGTACTCTTGGAAGACAATTTTACGACGATTCTACGCCTGCACATCGGAGAAGATCTTAACTTAGTTCACTTCGCATCCAAGTAGTATACTACTCAAAAGTTACTCTCATTGGGAGCTGTTATCTCAATGATGAGAGGTAAAGTCAACGGCAGACTAGTATAGGGCAGGAGAGCTTTTGTTATGAATTTAGTTACGCTACTGTTCCATAATACGGAAGAATACAAGTGTATTCTCTCCATGAACATAACCCATGGTGGTTTAGCTTTTAAAATTAGGACTCATTACGACTTTATGTAAGGAGTACAGTACGAAGTGTTAAAGGCAGGAAAGTCATAATACAGCTAGTATCCTAGAGTTTAATTCAATTTTTCTTTTGCTTCCGTACGTTCAGATTCCGTTAATACGCCGTTAAGTCACGTTTTTCATCCTAATAAATAGCTGTTTTAATTTGTATTTCCTGAAATTATTATTAATGATCCTTAAATTCCAAGTTAGTGTACTTAATGGATAATGTTCTGTCACCCCACCCCTGGGAGTTTTTAGAGTCTCGTACTTCACATAGTACTTCACATAGGAGGTTTTGTCCCGGCAGCAACAATGTCAGCACATGATGTGGACTCAAGAAAAAGCACACCACTCTAACAGTATTCTGTCAGTTGTGTTTCCAATATACGGCAGAAAGGCTTTAGCTGCCAGCCGTTCCTCTTCGTTCTCCCTGGTTGTTGGACGTCTGGGATGGAGTGTTCGCATGGATATCTTTACGGCTGTACCCATTAGCAAGTAGGGCCATACTGAGGTGGATAAGCTCAACATTTAAGTGCTGAGGTTGACAAATTCTCCTTGCACAGTCAGCTAGCATCTTAATCACTCCGTATTTTTGTCATGGGTGGTGGCTGGACATCTTTTGAAGATGGTGGTCTGTGTGGGCCGGCTTGCGGTACAGTGTGTGTCCAACAAAGCTTCGATAAACCATCAAGCCCAAAAGTCAAAAGAGTCAAATTTAGAAATAATAAAGCGAAGAAAGTCAACCCATAAAATCAACAAAAAAAAGGTAAACACCCTAGAAAGGTTAGAGGAGAATTTCCAGAGAAAACAATTGTGAAATTATTACAAAACTCCCAGCAGATATCTTTAAAAATATGAACCACCATCATTGATGCTGAGAGATAAATCAGGGAAGTTAACCCATAGTAACCAAGAAAATGCACAGATCCTCACAGAGACATTCAACTAACTTCTAAATTTCAATGACCCACTAGAAGCATTTAAGTAAACACTGACACACCCATTTTAACCAGAAGGGAGGACAATGGATCCACAAAAATCAGTAAGATCTCAAAGCAATTGGACTAGAGACAGCAGATGCAAAGAAGAAAAACTCACCTGAGAAAATTAAGATTGAACAAATGCAAAACTACTCACTAGATCACAAGAACCTAGTTGCTTTACGTCGTACCGACACAGATAGGTTTTATGGCGCAGATCACAAGAACCAAACAGTACAACCATCAAACAGAAAGTAAACGTGGAATTACTCAAGTGGAATAATAATAATAATAATAATAATAATAATAATAATAATAATAATAATAATAATAATAATAATAATTGTACCGGGAGGTACACCTCTACGCCACACATTTAAATCTTGCGCCTAAAAGAACTCCTCTACTGGAGGAACCGTGAACTTGAAACTAGACCTACTTAAACCTTTACTCAGAAGATCTCACTACAGAAATCTGATGAAATTGTGTTATTGTGAAGTTTCCTGTACTGTGCGAATTTCTATTTGTTTTGTTTGCCCTTCATCAAGAAGTTTGGACTTTCTTCTACAGATGTCACTGCTAAAAAACTATGATCATGCACCCTGGTGCAAAGTGAAAGAACTTTTAATTTGAAGAAGTTTTGTATTCATAAGTTTCTTTTTTACTAATTGATGTTCATTTATTTTTTGGGTTGGCAATATATTTTCTTTCCGCCAGTTTTGAATCTAACCAATCCCTAATTTCTGTAATTAATTTTCCGCCTATCACAGGCTTCTTCCTCGATTTTGTGTGTAATTTTTAAATCCACCAATAAAGTGATAGGGTGTGGCTGGTTTATTCATGAAAGGTCTCGAAGTTTCCCCGAGGGTTTATAAACTGCAGATTTTCTCGTCTCTTGGCCATTTGATCGTCATCTAACTAAATGTGTGTGTCAAGCAGGAGGCGGGAGGCGCCTCTCATCAGGCAGCAGTTCTGCAAAAAATATTGTGTCCAGCTGTAAATTTCTGTTAATGCAGATGGAACCATGTCTTGTTTCCCTAAATTCTCGTATGAGAGCATTCATATAGATTATGAACAGAAGAGGGGAAAGACCACAACCCTGTCTTACTCCTGTGTTTATTGTTTTCCACTCTGATAATTTATCGTTGACCTTTACGGAAATCATGTTATGTTTGTAAAGGTTACTTATGTTCTGTACCATCTGTTGTGGGGTGTGGTCATATAAAAAAATATTAAGTAATGTATTGCGGTTTACTTTGCCTTGTGGACTTCAATTTCCTTATCAACTGTTATATTTGATGCTATGCTCCACTGTCTATTAACTTGATACTATTTATTTACGCATGTCTAATTATTCTTTCTGTCTTCAGTATTTTGTCTGTTTCAGCTGTATTAGTAGTTTTAAAAATGGTTTCACTAGCATAAGTTATTTCTGGCTGTGTGACTGTTTTATAATGTCTTAATTTTGCTGCTATTAATAAGCTTTTTTATTGTATGTAGTCTTGGTAATATAATTTGCTTTGTTTAATTTATTTATTCTGTTAGGCCAAGCTGGTTTCTCATTAAGATTTTAAGTAATGATTTCTCCTAAACACTTAAATTTATCAACAATTTTGATTTCTTGCCCATCAATTGTTATTTTATTTACCAGCAGGAACATGTAAACATGATCTCACTTTTTTCAAAGGATATTGTAAGACCTATTTTTTGTGCTATTTTCTGTAGAGATTTAATTTGGTGGCGAGTTTCCTGAATATTGTTGGACAATAGAGAAAGGTCATCAGCAAATCGTAAAGAGTTTAAACTTAAATTTTGTTTGGAGCTTCCAACTTTTACAGTATGTTCTTTGGGTTGACCCTGTACCATTTCCTTATTATAAATTCTAATGCACAATTAAATAGTAATGGTGATAAACAGTCACCTTGTCTTAAACCTGCTTTAATAAAAAATTATTTAGAAATCTCTCCTCTAAATTTTATTTTTGATATGGTATTAGTTAAAGTAAGTTCTATCAGTTTAATTAATTTAGGATGGAGTCCAAAGTTCCGTAACATTTTTAACATTGAAGAACATTTTTAACATTGAAGGTCTATGTATATACAATCATAATCCTTCTTAAAGTCAACAAATGTTATTACTGTAGGTTTGTTTTGTTTTCTGTAGTATGTCATTATTAATTTTAAAGTGATGATCTGCTCAATACAACTTCTCCAGGATCCAAAGCTTCCTTGGTATTCTCCTAACTTTTATTCTAGTTGATCTTTAATCTTGTATGTGCAGTCCATTATAGATAATCCTCTATAATTATCCAGATTACTCTTATCTTCTTTTTTATGAAGAGGGTGTATTAAGGCTGTTGTCCAATGTTCTGGAAACTGTTCAGTGATCTAAATTTTTGTTAAAGCCATGTGTAAGGAAATCTGAACCGAATGACTTGAATATTTCCTCATCTCTACAAAAACCTGGTCTTTTCCGCATGCCCTATAATTTTTAAGTTCTTTTCATCCTTTTTCTACTTCTTGAAATGTTGGAGGATCTATGTTATTAAATTTGGTTTTTATTGGAGCATTTGTATTAATTTGTAATAGTTCCTTAGGTTCTTCACAGTTCAAAAGTTTACCGAGTGCTTTTGCCATAATCCTCCATGGCTCACAGAACAGGGTATCATTCTATGCAGGAGAGTATCTTCTACCGTAATGCAGCATTGTGTTGGCATATTGCTGGACAATAAAGGTCATCAGCAAATCATAAAGAGTTTAAACTTAAATTTTGTTTGGATCTTCCAACTTTTACAGTATGTTCTTTGGGTTGACCCTGTATTATAAATTGAGGAGCTAGATGCAATAACAGTGTAAGTCTACTTACGCTGTTATTGCATGAATACCGTTTTCAAATTTCCCGGTCCCTTCACTACAACCCAGTCCAGGTCTTAGTTCGCTAGGGTGCCGCTAGAGGTCAGGAGCTCACTAAACCTTGTAACATGCGCTACGCTGTTATTGCATGAAGCATGCTTCACGAGCGGCACATTCAGTTGCCGCCAGTTCTTTGGCTGGAGAAGATGTCAGCGAGCGGAAGAGAAGGTTATGTGGCTGATGCTGATATTTCTATTGACGTCACTTCTGATACATCAGTAGGAAGTGATTCAGAAGTATTTGATGCTACTGACTGTTTAGATGGCAGTTTTAAGCCCAGGTGCAGGGGAAGAAAAAGGATGAAAGATTCTGATTCATGGAAAAGAAATATTGTAAAACGTGCAAGAAATAGTGGCAGAAGTTACATTTCTCAATCGGAAAGAAAAAATTTAGGAAAGTGGATAAATGTTGCAGAAAAGGTAGGTTCTTATTTACAAGATCAGTTGGTTTTAGTCTACCTAGCGTTAATAAATATAATGAATCAGAACATTATTTCATTTTATTAATATAGTGGTGTTGTGATGTAGGATGTAAAAAAGTGTGGTGTAAAAGCAGACAAAAGGGTTGATGTTCTTTCACTAATGAAATACTTAAAACCTGTAAATATCAAGTGGTATGTGAAAGTCATGTCTGTGTGTAATGATTCCCTAGAGTCTGCTAATGCAGCATGTGAAGATAAACCATCCTGATTTTGGTCAATGATGCCGTATTTCAGTATTTCATACAAGTAAGACACACAATGTCTGAATCCCAACTGTATACTTTGTGATCTGTTTTTTGTTTCTTTTCTTTTCTTTTAGGTTTAGTGAATCACTTTGTAAATGAAAACTGGAATAAAAGTTGCTCAGAAAGGAATGTTTCTAATTTTATAACAAATCAAATATTTGTTGGGGAGGGGGCAATTACCGTAGCCTAATACCATAGTTGGGTAGAGCACTGTAACAAACCTCTTTCGGCCCTTTACGCAATAAAGAATGAAAAGGGTGAATATTAAATAAAGAATAAGCTTTATTTTTTTACCATTCTTAGTTGACAATTTTTTTTTTTTTTTTTTTTTTTTTAAGGAATTTGTTCTTAATTTTAGTAAGTTTAGACATTTTGGAGAACTGAGGTGGGATACACTGCCACTTTTGTTCCTCTATAGTGGGCAATCATGCTCTCCTAACTCCCTGATCAATACTGGTGTATGGCAAAATGTAATATTCCTGCTCTTCATGCAATAACAGCATATAAACAGAAATTTTAAATAACCCTGCCTTTCTTATTAGCTAACTGATCAATAAAATTGTTTAGGAAATACATTTTTTGGCTTATATAAATGTCTTTAAAAGAAATTCAGGTTGATTCCTAATATTACTTTTAACTCTTCTTCTTCTTCTTCTTCTTCTTCTTCTTCTTCTTCTTCTTCTTCTTCTTCTTCTTCTTCTTCTTGCGTTACGGCCTCTGTAGGACCACGGACAGCTCCTTCATGGATTGCATTTTCTTCTTCTCCTCCCAGAACCTCTTCATCCTTTCTCTTCTTCTCTCCCGCTCTTCTTCCGAGATATTCAGTATCCTCTTCTCTTGTCTACTCCACTGGTGACTCTCAATCCTTTTCCTGTATCCATCCCTATCGTTGATCTCTGGCATATTAGTCGGTATGTACTTCCTTTTCCAATTTTCCTTTTCTTCCACCTTGATCCCCAATTCTGACCAATCTTTCCGGAGTTCAACTACCCACTTGGTTCCTGTCTTTCCTCGTGTCCTCGCTGTTGTTTCCCATACTCTTTTCGTCATTCTATCCATATTCATCCTGATTACATGTCCCGCAAACCGTGCTCTTTTCAGTCTGATTTCTTCTGAGATTGTCCTCATGTTCCGGTATAGTTCTTCCCTGGGTCTCCTCATTACTTTTAACTCAGAACATTTATAAACTTTAAGCTTCTGTTTCTCAAAATAACGTAAGTCTACTTACGCTGTTATTGCATCCAACTCCTCAATTCTAATGCACAATTAAATAGTAATGGTGATGAACGGTCTCCTTGTCTTAAACCTGCTTTAATAAAAAATTATTCAGAAACCTCTCCTCTAAATTTTATTTTTGATATGGTATTAGTGAAAGTAAGTTCTATCAGATATTTACTAGATATTTAAAGATAGGCCTATGGTAGTCTCTGTCAGCACTGCTGTTTTCGCCTGCAGAACTTGAAGCCTCATCATTGGGCTCCAAAATGCATAATTTTTCATCTTGTCCATTGTGTTTAAAATGGTGCTTTTCTTTGAACGATTTCATGAGGGTACCCTCAGGAATGCGATCCCATGCATCTTTCATCCAAAAACATATAAGCGCGAACTTCAGTCTCCTTATTTTGCTTGTACGCGTCATGCTGTGATTAGACCTTTTCAGGTTGGGGTTACTTGTTTTCAACTACTACTTCTGCCACTTCCTCGTCACATACATAGGCAAATGGCAGTTTTTTTTTTTTTTTTTTTTTTTTTTTTTTTTTTTTTTTTTTTTTTTTTTTTTTTTTTTCCTACAAGAATACTATTATGTGCCATTTTTCCATTTTCACCTTTCAACATTAATGTAGGAGGTGCATATTTCTGTAGTTGTCTTCACAAAATGTTATAATAGTTTCTAGAATTGGTGTTATGATAATTAACTTTAATGGAGTTTATTATATCCTCATGAAATTCTCTCTAAATATTTCTAATATTTTGTGAGAATTTCTTCCTGATATTTTTTAGGTTGATAGCATTTTCATCTGATTTATGGGCTTGGAACTTGAACCATGCCTGATGTCTCTCTTCATGAATTTCATCACATTCTGTCGTCCACCAGGCATGCTTTTTGCAAGGGTTGAATGGAGCTAAAATTTCAGCTTGTGTTTTGAGAACTGGGATTAATTCTTCAAGGTCATATGTCAGTTTTATTGTTTGCATGACTTTCTTATATTTGTAATTTTTATTAACTGGTGTGGGTCATAATTCCTCTTTACTTTATTAATTTTGATATTCATCTTCTTTAATGGTGTGAATTTAAGTTAAATTTTTACAATGTACTGATCAGAACCAGTATCTATTCCTTTTAATACTTTCCTTATGGAAAAATTTATCCATACAACCATGGTCTAGCTGTCATTCCCCTTTCCTCCAATCAGGATGCTTCCAAGTTTTAAGCTTGTTTGTTTTCCTTTTGAAATATGTTGATGCAAAGTTCAACAAGTCGTTAGCTATTCTTGTTTTTAAATTCATGTGGAGCCCATTTTCCTATTATATCTCCATACTTTTCTTCCCTATGGTTCATGTTGTGGGTTACTGTAGTCACGTCCTAGTTTGTGAACCATGAACAAATGCTGAGTGACCTAGTAAGTTGTCCTGAGAGTCGGGATACCCATTGCTATGGAATGGGAGTGGGCATCTCGGACATATTCTGAGTAATGGCCCTCCTTGTGCTCAGGCAGCTAGGACTATACAATACACCAGTGGTCCATAACCCGTTAGAGGAGAGATCCTCACTTGGACTATGTGTAAGTAGGATAGCATCATGCTTCATGAATTTACCGAGCTCAGAACATTTTAAGCAAGCCTCGGACCTATGGGAGTAATGGAGTCCCTCTCCCATTTGACAGGCGAGGGACTCCTTGGAAACAACTTGGCGAACAAAATGGAATTCGATGGGGAGCGATCAATATTAATGGGGCTTATGGAAAAAAAAAAAGGTAGAACTGGCTGAGTCAGCAAAGAGGATGCATCTGGATGTGCTAGGAGTAAGTGATATTCAGGTAAGGGGAGATAATGAGGAATAGATAGGAAATTATAAAGTGTACTTGACGGGTGTTGGAAAGGGAAGGGCAGAGTCTGGGGTAGGGCTCTTTATCAGGAATACCACTGCACGCAACATAGTTTCTGTTAGGCACGTAAATGAGCGAATGATGTGGGTAGATTTGGCAGTTGGAGGAATTACGATTTGAATTGTCCCACAATGGCACATCGGCAAAAGTTAAGTCCCGATCGTGAAAAAACTTGAAAAACACATTGAGGTACACATAAAAAAGATGTCAGCATCAATTTTGGGTTCCATCATTCATTACGGCGTTAACTAAGGGGCCTAAAAGTTGCGACATTTCAAGTTCCGCGCAATCAGCGATGAATACCCGCTGTCCCGCCTCTGCACCTTCTCCCCTCCCACTCCAACTGATTCTCCACGCACGTTTCCCTTCTCCCCGCACTTGCCGGTTGCTTAGCTGTTGAACGGGACCGGCACTATACTTTGCTTCTTTTCGTACTATAATTATTGAAATCCTTTAAATAACGTTCCATTTCACACATAATGATAATAAATAATCTAAACTAATATACCCATATTTCATTCATGTGTTATATTTCCATTCCTGCTAATTCCGGTGAGTTGTCACATTCGTGGGTACAACTCTGAGTCAAGTACCACCGGGCGTGGTCAAACGTGGGATGGGGTACCGCATTCCACCCACACTTAAATTATTTACTTCTAAAACGCCTTAAAGCTATCGATAGTGTCCTTTAGTGGACATACATATGAAATTAATTAAATCAAATCACCCACCACTAAATAAATCTCCCACCTTTAAACAATGTTAAATACCTTTTTATTTAAAAAAAATTACATGCCCGGGTAGAGGATCTCAACGAATGTAATGAGATTTGGTACCTCAGGATATCAAAACCTGGTTACAGGTCCAGATCATCTTTTTATGTCCCCTTCCCCTCACCCATATTTTGTACGCTATCAGTTGTCATAACGAAACGACATCGCGGACGACAAAAACAACAACAATTATAAACTCCGAGTTTGAAACTACTGGTTTTTTCCGTATTGTGTACTCTGGTATAAGGAATAGGCCTATAGGTAGAATGTTTTTATTTGTGCTTGTACTGAACGATTTATTTATGTTTTGCAGTGACAGACACATTTGAATTGCAGTAATGGTTTTCGAATATACTGTAAATCAATTTAATGCATAGGCAAGTTTGATGTGCGTATGATATGAAATGTAGTAAAGTTTGACGTAATAAGAAAAGCCTTGAAAAATAAAAAAGATGTGCATTTATATATGCAGTAGATATACAGTAATCACAGGCAGACCTGTAGTCTTACTTTACCGGTAACTGTGCGTTATAGCTGACAAAGGTCTATGTATTCAACAAGTACCGATATCACACTACACACACACACACACACTACATTGGCAGTTACATACGCAAAAATTTAAATGGCTATTGTACGAATTGTTACAACAACATACAATTACAAGGCAACACAATAAATTACTCTGTATACATTACATCGGGCAAATTCCTCGTCAATAACCGATAGTAAACAAAAACAATCTTTGGTCTATTCGAAACATTAAAAAATAGTGAAAAGAAAACTGAAACAAAACACAGTTAACAACAGACACCATACTTTTTTTTGCTAATTGCTTTACTTCGCACCAACACGGATAGGTCTTATGGCAACGATTGGATAGGAAATGCCTAGGAGTTGGAAGGAAGCGGCCATGGCCTTAATTAAGGTACATCCCCAGCATTTGCCTGGTGTGAAATGGGAAACCAGGGCTGCCAACAGTGGGATTCGAACCCACTATCTCCCGGATACAAGTTCACAGCCGCGTGTCTCTAACCGCACGGCCAACTCGCCCGGTGCAAACGTTTTCATAAATATCTCAGAAAATGTAAACTGACTAATACAATGTGGAAATTACAAAGGAGAGATATAAGGAAGGCTGATAGAGTACGCGAAGTGTGGCACCGGTTCTCTTCAACAGCTAAGCAGATGGGCAGGCGCGGGGAGAAGGGAAACGTGTGGTGGCGAACCAGAAGGAGGGATGGAGGTGTGTAGGTGAGGAGGTGCAGAGCTGTGGTACAAAGCAGACAGTGTGCCGGCTTGGCCAGCAGGTATTCATCCCTGTTCACAAGGAACTTGGAAATGTTGCAAATTTCAGGCCCCTTTGTTAACGCCTTAATGAATGATGGCACCCAAAATTGATGCTGACATCTTTTTTTACGTGTACCTCAATGTGTTTTCCAAGTTTCATCGCTATCAGCGACTTAACCATTGCCGATGTTTCCTTGTCAGTGTATTCACCATATGAGGGTGCAGATGAGGATGAAGTTGACAAGTTTTATGAAGCATTGAGTGACATCGTGGTCAGGGTCAACAGCAAGGATACAACAGTGCTAATGCGATTTAATTGTGAGAGTTGGAAACAGAACTGAAGGATACCAAAGGGGGATTGGTAAATGTGGGGAAGGTATGGAAGCTAATGGGTAGGGGCCTTATTTTTTGGTGAAATACAACTGTTGATTTCGGTGTTAAAACTGACACTATTTCGATAGGTATTTCGTGAAATAAATTGTTATACTGATTGATATTTCCTGCGAAATCTTCTTTGTAGTAGCGTATGGGGTAAATGTAACTAACTTTGTGATAAGGGGTCTTAAAGTAAACTCTTGTAATGTATCATTGTTATTAAATCCTAGAAAAACCAAATATTCAAATTGTTATAGAAATAAATATATAAATCACTGACACTTCGAAATGAAGTTAGGTGATCTGCCATGTGATATACATGTATACATAGCCTACAGTTTAGACGTTGAATTACTTGTCTCCAAAGTACAAACTAAGCATGGTTTCAACATTATCAGGATGCAGAGTTGTGCGACAGTCAGAAAGTGTCTTTGTGTAAGCAGAGAAGCTCCTCTCGCTGACCACATTAGACATCGGAAACCATAATGCTTGTGAACACTCGGATGCACATTCACTGTGGTATTTTGTAAAACCTCCTAAAACTTTGCTAACACCGTCTTCTTTCACTCCCTCAACCAGATGTGCTTTCATTGCATTTTGCAAAGTCATATAGCTCTGGAAGATGTTCATGGATATACTCTTTTTTCCCCGGTCAGGGATGAGTAGCCCGTATGGTTAATTGGCAGGTTCGATCCTGGCTCAGTCCGGTGATATTTGAAGGAGTTCAAATACGTCAGTCTCGTGTCACTAGTTTACTGGCACGTAAAAGAACTCCTGCGGGACAACATTCCGATATCTCAGTGTCTCCGGAAAATGTAAAAGTGGTTAGTGGGACGTAAAAACAATAACATTACTACTACTAAAGCAGGCGATTTATTTACAATAGGCCTACCAATACAGTCATATTTTACAGTAAAGACAGTATTATTTATCTTTCCTTTTATATTCATTCTATTCCTTATGCCAGATTTATCCTATTTTTCTAGAGGCATGCTGGCTTGAATGAATGGTTTTTTTTTGTGTCTATTACAAATTGCGCTCTATAATTTTTCAACACCTTTACGATCTGTAAAGTATCGCCGATTGTTATTTGCCACTTAGAATTATGTTCATTTGCTTCATTCCGATTCTCTGCAGTATAAATCGCACGTTTCAACTTTACAAATATTACCGGTACACTATTGATACATTAGAATCTTTCTTGCAGCATCAAATACATAGAAACCCTCAATGTTGTATTCTTCGGCACTCAAAAAACTTGTTGTGACTTCAGTTTTCGGCATTTTTATACCTAAATGTTGGACATTTGCCGATAATTGTTAGTCAATAACGAACTTTCATTGCGCACTGCTGTTTCTACGACCGGTCTTGTATCTTGTTACGACCACAACGCTATTTGCTGTAATCGATAACAGATATTGATTTTTATCGACTGCCTTAGAGATCGCGGAACTGAATACACGTACTTTCGATACACAGTGTGTACCGCTTTGTGTGCATTTGATCTATCAAGCGCTATCAAGCAAATGAAGAGAAAACTACGATAGTCAAGTTCTCAGAAACATTTAAATGTTTATTGGAGAGCTTTTCCAGTGCCATATTGAATTTTTTGCACCAAGTGGTGTGTATTTCGTGATTATTTGCGCAATTCGCGCAATAAATAAAATTTCACGATATTTCGTGAGTTCATTTTGCTAAAATATGGTATTTTTAGTACCTGGGAAGTCATATATAGACAAGAACGAAGATATAAAAAAAAACTCGTGCATATTGTTATTACCAAAAAATACGGCCCCTACTAATGGGAATGGGAAGCGTTTGCTGGACTTCTGTGCTAGTATGGGTTTAGCTGTTACGAATACATTCTTCAAGCATAAGGCTATTCACCGCTACACACTGGAGGCTAGGGGCACCAGATCCAAAAACAGACTACATCTCACCCGACTTCAAATTCAGGAAATCTGTTAGGAATGTACGAGATTTCCAGGGATTTTTCAATGATACAGACTACTATCTGATCCGTAGTGAACTAAGTATCTCTAGGTCTAGCGTAGAGAAAGTGAAATCTGTCTGCAAACGAAGAAGGATGAGGAAATTAGACAGAAGTACATTGATATGATTAGTGAGAAGTTTTGAACAGTAGACAGTAAGCAGGTTCAGGATATAGGAAGAGAATGGGTGGCATACAGGGATGTTTTAATAGAAACAGCAAGGAACAACTGTGTGTAAAGATGGGAAAAGGCGAAAATCTTGGTGGAATGAAGAAGGCTTATCAGAAATGGCTCCAAACAAGGGCGGAGCCAGACAGGGATTTGTACGCAGATGAAAGAAACAAGAGCGAAACAAATAGTAGTTGAATCCAAAAAGTAGTCGTGGAAAGATTTTGGTAATAACCTGGAAAGGCTAGGTCAAGCAGCTAGGAAACCTTTCTGGACAGTAATAATCTTAGGAAGGGAGGAAAAAAGGAAATGAACAGTGTTTTGAGTAATTCAGTTAAACTCATAATAGATCCCAGGGAATCACTGGAGAGGTGGAGGGAATATTTTGAACATCTTCTCAACGTAAAAGGAAATCTTCCTGGTGGTGTTGCAAACAGCCAAGCTCATTGGGAGGAGGAAAATAATGTTTGTGAAATTAAGCTTGAGGAAGTGGAAAGGATGGTAAATAATCTCCATTGTCATGAAGCAGCAGGAATAGATGAAATCAGACCTGAAATGGTGAAGTATAGTGGGAAGGAAGGGATGAAATGGCTTCATAGAGTAGTAAGATTAGCATGGAGTGTTGGTAAGGTACCTTCAGATTGGACAAAAGCAGTAATTGCACCTATCTATAAGCAAGGAAACAGGAAGTATTGCAACAGCTATCGAGGTATCACATTGATTAATATACCATACAAGGTATTCACTGGCATCTTGGAAGGGAGGGTGCCATCAGTAGTTGAGAGGAAGTTGGATGAAAACCAGTGTGGTTTCAGACCACAGAGGGGCTGTCGGGATCAGATTTTCAGTATGCGCCAGGTAATTGAAAAATGCTACGAGAGGAATAGGCAGTTGTGTTTATGTTTCGCAGAAATAGAGAAAGCATATGACAGGGTACAGAGGGAAAAGATGTTTGCCATACTGGGGAACTATGGAATTAAAGGTAGATTATTAAAATCAATCAAAGGCATTTATGTTGACAATTGGGCTTCAATGAGAATTGATGGTAAAATGAGTTCTTGGTTCAGGGTACGTACAGGGGTTAGACAAGGCTGTAATCTTTCACCTTAGCTGTTCGTAGTTCACATTGATCATCCGCTGAAAGGCATAAAATGGCAAGGAGGGATTCAGTTAGGTGGAAATGTACTAAGCAGTCTGGCCTATGCTGACGACTTGGGTCTTAATGGCAGATTGTGCAGAAAGAATAATGGACTCTGTTATGGAGGGTTAGAGAAGTAGAGGGAGACCAAGACGACGATGGTTAGAATCAGTTTTAACGATTTAAAGATAAGAGGTATAGAACTAAATTAGACCACAGCACTAGTTGCAAATAGAGGATAATGGCAACATTTAGTAAATTCACAGTCTTGCAGACTGAACGCTGAAAGACATAACAGTCTTTAATGATAATGTATGTATGTATGTATGTAGGTAGGTAGGGGCTGCCTGGCCGAGGCGGTAAAGGCGTGCTCGGTTCGCCCGGAAGGACGTGGGTTCGAATCCCCGCCAGGAAGTCGTAAAATTTTAGAAACAAGATTTCTACTTCCGGAGGTGCACATGGCCCTGAGGTTCACTCAGCCTACACCAAAAATGAGTACCAGGTTAATTCCTGGGGGCAAAGGCAACCGGTCATAGAGCTAACCACTCTACATCATCAACTGCCGAGGTTACGGATAGTGTAAGCCTTTACCTTCCACTCCCCCAAGGGCCTTCATGGCCTGTACGGAGATGACTTTGCTTTGACTTTGCTATGTATGTATGTATGTTTTTCCCTTCCTAATTGGGCATTAAAGTCCCCTAATAAAATTTTAACATTACTTTTATTTACTTTGTTCATTATGTGTTCAAGGAGATCCCAATATGTATCCATTTCTTTCTTTGTTCATGTTTGAACATTTTTTCATTAGTAGGGGCATTTATTAGTGTATAAATAATTATTGTTTGTTGTTTTAAAGGTGAGAGTTGCAATCCTTTGTGACAATCAATTATAGAATCTATTATTTTTAAATTCACTATATATCCTGTTCCAACCTCTTTGGTCAGGTGTCCTATCATAAATTCTATGACCTTGTGGTTTAAAAGGTTCTTCATCATGTGTCTCATTTCTTCAAGGCACACTATTAAAATTTTTTGTACATCTATAAAAGTCTTGAGTCTTTCAATTTTACAGAGAGAATTAATATTGTGTGTTGAAATGTAGTTCATTTGTGGATGTTTAATCCTCTTAAGTTTAAGTTGGTTGCAAATGCTCCGAATCATTGCTGTCTCTCAGTTAGCTACCCACCGAATCCGAAGTAGCCTTCTCCTTAAGCCTGATTGGACAGGACGGTGGAATTATTTTCCTAAAAGACTTTGCCATATTGACTATCGAAGGAAATGAACCTCAAGTGGAGCAAGCTCCGATTTACAACTATGGTTGTTAACCACAGAGGTCGTGGTGTGTTTGGTCCGCGAGAGCTCTTTTTTTTTTTTTTTTTTTTTTTTTTTTTTTTTTTTTTTTTAGCTCAAGTCCGCCGGTGAGGACCACCCGCTATCCGCCATCTGGGACGTGCCCTGTCAGAGTATCACCTCTCTGCATGTTACGACACTGTAGTAAGTAGGTTAACAATAATAATAATAATAATAATAATAATAATAATAATAATAATAATAATAATAATAATAATAATAATAATCTGAAAGACATCTAAATTTTAGGGTTGAAAACTTGAAGAAACACCTTGTTGCTATGGTTAATAAATAATAAACAGAATTAAAAGGGGGAGCCCAGGTTTTGTATGATTTTTCTTTGAAAATAATATTTGCTATTTAAAAATATACTGTATTTTTTTTACTGTTACATGTTTTAATGTTAACATATTCCACATGCGTTGTTGTCTGTTTTCTTTAATGCCTGAATACCTGGTCTCTACTAATAACCTACTTGTGATATCTCAACTGGTGGGTATTAAGTAATTAGCCTACTAGTTATACACTGAGATGAAATTGTTGTAGACAATGTATCAGTGGGAAATCACACAGAACTACTTCCAGGATGGTCGAGAGTAAGATACTTCAATGCACAAGTTAAACCCAAATGAGAATCACAGAAAAAAGTATGCAGTAATAACATTGCAAAAAAAATTTTTTTAATATACTTACAATCTGCGAGGCTGGGGTGGCATTGGTAGATGTAGTAACAGTGGGATGGGTCTCTGAAGTATTCTCTTTTCCTTTCCCCTTTTTGTTGGCCTCATCTTCATCACTACTGATGTTAATCAGTTCTTTATCTTCATTTCCTCTTGAGTGAACCCTGGAAACAAACATCGATAGTTTTTAAACTAGTCATTCAAAGATTTCTAACATCTTTGTTTCTCATCCTAAATTCTACGATTGTTTCCAGCTGTTAGTAATAAAATATAGAGATTCATATAAAAAGATGATTTGCTAGAATTATGTAAGACAGTACCAGTATGAGTAAAAATGGTGCACTGTACAGAACAGAATATGGGCAAACTCGAGAAACACTCCGAGGTTTATGATGTTGAAATGGCTGTCGGAGACTCCAGGTCCTGTCCTTGCCCCAGAAATATTTCCACAGACATCTACAGCAAATTCCCAATTACACTGCATGCAGGTTATTCGATTTGTGGGTTATTTTATAACGTAAAAATAAAGAATAAATAAACGTAATTTAGTGTACTTTTTCTACTCCGGAGCTAGGATTTCTCTAAGCTGAACTGTTAAGAAATGTAGCTTTTATGACTGCAACTAATCCCATATTGCACAACAATATAGCAGCACCGTTATTGGTCTAGCATATCAGTGAAAACTGTATATTTCTCTTGTTAATCAATCTGTATGGTCTTCAGTTTTATCTTGTGCGATACAGCAGGGTGGGGGGGGGGGTGAGAAGGGAGAGTCAGTTGCTATGTTGGCAGCAGATAATGAAACAAGAGTATAAACTGTCCACAATTTTAAGAAAAGATGGAGGATTTTGAAAAACAGTGATAGCAGTGGAAGACCTTCAAAAAAACAAATGTTTTTAAAAGTCTACATATGAAGAGTTCTATGTTGCACTTCTGCTTGCTTGTGATGCTTGTTGTTTTAAGGGGCCTAACATCGAAGGTCATCGGCCCTGTTGCACTTCTACGGTGGTTCTACAGTGGTTCCAATGAAAAGGGCAAAAGGAGTTATCACTGGTACAGTATGTACACAGAAAGCCATGTTGTCCCATGAATTTCCATTGAATTGGATTATCCATGTTTTCGGTGTCCACATCCTACGGACAATCATACTTTCAACTCTTTCATCTTCAAATCACGATAATTCATAACTTCAAGAAAAATCGAGACAATTATATCAGCTTCTCTAGAACAACTCTTATTGCTGAAATGAGATATTAAAAAGAATGTTTACTGAGTAAAGAAGGTAAGAATGTACTAACTTACTATATTACAGAAAGAAATCTAAAGCCTAAAACCTTCAAAACAGTACAGATTTACCACAGAAAGTATTTTAACCCATAATTCTCAAAATTTTGTCAATATGGTTAACTACAAGACAAATAGCAACAAAAAAAAAATGGATGATGAGGCATGCGGCATGCTCTGTTTGGCACCACCTGTGTACACATACATTAAGATTTTGGATAGAAAAAAAGTTGTGCAAATTAAATTTTAAATGTTTGCACTACAACATTTATTTGTAAATCCAATATTAAGGGTGTAATATGTGCTCGATTAATAGAGTGATATTGTTATACATCCGGGTGTCTCCTGGGCAACGAACTAGGACTCTTCCTAGACAGCAGATTCTCTCACACCAGAAGTAACAGAGTTATTTAATATGAGATTCAACAAATGGTTCTTTTCAGAACCAACCTTAACAGTCATTTCGGTTAACATTGAAGGCATAACATCTTGTAAAGAACAACTTTTGTATGAACTTTGTCGCGACAATCAGTGTGATGTTCTATGTGTTCAGGAAACACACAGAGATACGAAGCAGAAACGCCCATTTGTTCCTGGCATGAAACTGATTGCTGAAAGACCACACACTCTATATGGAGGTGCCATTTTTGTGAAGCCGAATTTAGAAGTCAGAAGTGCTTGCCAGTCAGATGAAAACAATACTGAAATTATCACCGTTGAGCTAAGTAACTGTGTAATCACCTCAGTTTATAAACCACCTGCAGCAGAATTTTCCTTCATTTCACCCCACAATTTTGATAAAAGTAAAGCCTCCATTGTTACAGGTGATTTCAACAGTCACAGCCATGTATGGGGTTACATACATGAGGACAAGAATGATGAGACAGTTCTCTAGTGGGCTGAAAATTTCTAGCCACTTTGCTAGAAGAATATTACAAGAAATATGAACTTGAGCCTTTTAGCAAAGAAACATCAATCCTTGCACAAAACATTCTTTCCTCAGTATCAATGGCTAAAAGGGATGAGTGGAAAAAATTAATGACAGATTGTGACATGAGCAAAAGCAGTCAGAAGGCCTGGAGACTATTACGTCATCTCAATAATGACAATACCCAAGCCAGTACATATGCTAACATAAAGGCAGATCAAATTGCCCATCAGTTGCTAGTAAATGGAAAATCAACCCGATCTAGAAAGCTAGATAAAAAACCAATAACACAGAAGCAAAACCAAGAGAGCAACATCCTATCTCCACCATTTACTGAAGCTGAACTGGAATCAGCACTGAGGGAGTGCAAATTGGGAAAAGCAGCTGGACTAGACGACATTCGAGTAGAGCAGATCAAGAATTTTGGTCCCGTTACGAGGTGATGGCTACTGGAATTAATGAATATCTGTGTCCAAGAATGCAAGATTCCCAAAATCTGGCGGAAGGCTAGAGTCATTGCTATCCCTAAACCAGGCAAAGATTGGCTGGATTCCTAAAGCTATAGGCCTATTTCCTTGCTCTGTCACCTGTACAAGGTCCCGGAGAGGCTCATTCTTCATAGACTGATAGGAAAGGTGGAGTCATCTCTCATACCACAGCAAGCTGGATTCCGAGAAGAAAAAGTTGCACATCACACAGCATAATGAGGATGACTTCGAGAATCGGCTCATTACAGGCGCTGTTTTCATTGATCTTTCTGCAGCTTATGACACAGTCAACCATCGGCTTCTTCTAACAAAATTATATGACATCACCAAAGACTTCCATCTAATGTGCAACATTAAAAATATTCTCCAAAAACAAAGATTCTTTGTGGAATTTTAGGGAAAAAGAAGCAGATGGAGAACACAGAAGAATGGGTTACCGCAAGGCAGTGTGCTCACACCACTGTTATTCAACATCTACACTAACGATCAGCCTCTACCTGAAGGTACCCAGAGGTTTGTCTATGCTGATGATTGTGCAGTCACTGCTCAGGCCAACTGTTTTGAAAAGGTAGAACAGACTTTATCCAAAGCTCTGAAAGAATTTACCAACTACTACAGTGAAAATGACTTGAAGCCAAATCCTGCCAAAACTCATAGCTGTGTATTTCATCTCAATAACAAAAAAGCAGCTAAAACCCAACAAATCATCTGGGAAGGAATCCCTCTTCAACACTGTTCGACTCCAAAATGTCTGGGAGCGACTCTGGACCATATGCTTACGTATAAGAAGCATTGCCTAAACATGAAACAAAAAGTGTCTGCCAGAAACAACATAGTGCGGAAACTTCGAGGCACCGCCTAGGGAGCTCACCCTTGCACTGTGAGAACAAGCGCGCTAGCACTGTGCTACACCACTGATGAGTATGCATGCTCCGTGTGGCACAAGTCCAGCCGTGCCAAAAACATAGATGTAGCACTAAATGACACCTGCCACATTATCACAGGTTGTTTAAAACCTACTCCCATAAATAAACTCCACTGCCTCGCTGGTATAGCACCACCTGAAATCCGACGCGAGATTGCTGCTAGTTATGAGAAAAGCAAGGCTATGACTATGGAAGCCCATCCTTTGTATGCCTGTCAACCAGCACATCCTAGGCTAAAATCAAGAAAGAGCTTCTTGACAACCACTGAAGCTCTTAAAGGAACACCACAACAAGCAAGAATCTCAATGTGGCAGTAAAAATGCCAACATTTGAGAGAATGGATGGTTCGAAAGGAAGAATTTCCTCCTGGACATTCTGAAAAGTGGACAACATGGAAGGCTCTCAAGCGATTACGCTCCAGTACCACGAGATGCAAGACCAACTTACAGAAATGGGGCCTTCCTGTGGGGACAGTTTACTGCAAGTGTGGTACTAAGCAGACTAACGAGCATCTTCTACTGTGTCCAAATGGGCTTGTCGTGGCCAATTTTTGGTCAACCAATGTTTAAAATTTCCTCTGTTAATTTTTGTCTTGTTTACTTTGTACTTCTGACACGATAAATAAATAAATAAATAAATAAATATTACTAAAATGTTTACCTTTAATCACATAAACCATACATATCTATTTCACTCACTATACAAAACATTTACGTAAAATATAAAAGATCGGCCTAGGCAATGCAGCAACAAAAGTACTAAATGAAACAAACATCAACAGGGGTAGATCATGAACGGATGAAATCCAATTATTCACTTAATCTTACCTCATTAAATACAAATGTGACAAGAAGTTATGGCAAGATTGAACATACATTAAGTATATGATTCCAATTTAATTTAATAAAAAAAGTTTTTAATATATTAAATAACTACAATTACAATCTAATAAACATACCTTGTCATTCTCCACAATTATTTTTATATTAAGATACAGCATCTGAAATGATAGTTTTAATGACCTTTCAGAATAATCTGTAGGACACTTACTCATGCCATCAACAACCCCCTTTTTTGTTTTGTTTTTAATAATAATTCCCAATTTAACTCCGCCATTGTCCGGTCCCAAGTCCGGAATGAGAAAGGAGGAGGGTTTGCTGGTCTGGCACCCAGCTGTAAAATTGCCAACGCCGAGTGTTGGGTGGCGGGAAATAACCTGACTCCCTAAGGGGGCCAACGGCTTTGGGCAAATGAGCCCCTTTGGGTGGAGTGATGGTCCCCACAGTGGAGGAAATGCCACTGGAATCCATTATGCAGCATCTGTTCTCCAGGTTAGGGGCGGCTGCACAAGGCGTCTGTACTCCAGAGGAGCGGCCTCATTATCACCTCACTGGATCACATCCAGAGTTGTAATTCGGGACCTAGTCCCACACAGGTGACACCTTGACAGTCAACCATGGAAGGTCTTTTAAGGAATACTCCACTGGCTGAACCAAGAGTTCAGAGAAGGCAACATTCGGATAGGGTGGGCTGCCACCTGAAAGATACCGTGAAGTCGGAGGCACGCACGGAAATACCCCAGTACTACATACACGAATGAGACAAAATCAAGAATCAAACCACAGCAGATAACATACTTCTCTACACACAACATAAACTCACTCATGCAAACCGGTAAACTAAAAGTGATCACCGACATAATGGACCAACACAAAATTCTTATCATGGGATTACAGGAAATTAGAAACACTGACCATGATGCCTTGGAATCTCAAGAGTACAGACTTTATAAAGGTATACCCGGGAAGATAGTGATGAAGAATGTCCCACAATTTGGAACAGGATTTTTGGTCAGCCTTAAAATAATAAACTCAGTTCAAGAATTCAGATCACAGTCTCCACGACCCTCAACGCTCACCTTAAAGGCATCTAATAAAATCTATACTATAATAAATGCCCATGCTCCCACTAATGATAAAAACAACTCCTCAAAAGACCAGGAGGAAACAGGAGAATTTTGGGACCTATTGGACCAGACCATAGATAATATCCCCAAACACCATATAAAATTATTAATAGGTGACTTCAACGCTCAACTAGGCAGAGAAAGAAAATACCGTGACATCATCGGAAAATGGCCAGCACACAAGAAAACAAATAAAAATGGAGAGAGACTAGTTGACCTGTGTAGAAACCATAATTTAATCTCAGAATCTACATGTTTTAAGAGGAAACCTCAAAAACTCAAAACATGGAAACACCCTGACTACACTAAAAGAGAATGGCAACTGGACCACGTCTGCATGGACAAATACCACCACAAAGAGATCTATAACGTCAAAGTCCTCCGAGGAATGGACACAGGTTCAGATCACTACGTAGTTAAAATTAAAATTAAACTCACTCCCCAGAGGAGACAACAAAAGCAAGCCCTTAAAACTAAAAGAAAAATAGATCCTACCCAGCTAATCAACAACAAAAATTACCAGAAAGCAACTGAAAAAATAAAAATCACAGACAAACTTGAAGACTTAGTACACAACCTTAAACAAATTGCACAAGACCTAGCTCCAATTAAACCACGTAAAAAAACACCAATGGTGGAACAGTGAATGTGATGAAACAGTGGAGAAAAGACATCAGACATGGCTATTACATCAGTCCCAAAAGACAGAAATATCCTATCAAAAACTAGTAAAACAGAGAAAAGAAACTACCCAAGTCTTAAGAAGAATAAAAAGACAACATCATAAGGACACCCTGCAGTTAATTGAAGAACAGTTCAGTAAAACTAAATCAAGGGACTACTACAAAACCTTCAGAAAGCAGCTCCAAAAATATGAACCCCCGACCCTTCTGATGAAGGATGAAGATGGTAAGCTGGCCCATAACAATAAAGACAATGCAGAAATTCTGGCTAAACATTTCAACAAGCTTTTAAATTGTGAGGAACCTACACAACTCCTTCATTTGGACACCAACACCCCGATAAAAACATCACCAGAAAACATCAATCCCCCCACAATAAAGGAAGTCTACCAAGCTCTGAATAAATTAAAAAACTACAAAGCGCCAGGAGAAGATCAGACCTTTGCGGAAATCTGGAAATATGCAGGAATCTCAGCAAAAGTTGCCCTCCATCAACAACTTGTCTCTATCTGGATTAAAGAAGAACTACCAGAACACTGGACAACAGCCCTCATTCATCCTCTGCACAAAAAAGGGGACAAAACCGACCCTAATAACTACAGGGGAATCTCGCTCCTAGACATAACATACAAAATATTTTCAATAATCATCCTTAATAGGATAAGTTTACAACTTGAGAAAGAACTAGGAGAATATCAAGGAGGTTTCAGACCCTGGAGGACCTGTTCTGATCAGATCATGAGTCTTAAGTTGATAATGGACTATAACAGGAGAAGAAACAGAGATATGGTGATAACATTTGTAGATTTCAAGAAAGCTTATGATTGCATCCATAGAGAATCTCTGTTTAAAATTTTAAGACTCTCACCAATACCAAGTCAAAAGATTAAAACTGGACTACGGCAGGGAGATGGGCTCTCACCATTATTATATACTGTAATTGTGCTCTAGAAATGGTAATGAGGGAATGGTTAAGAAAATGTCCCCCCAAAATAAAGATTGGCCGAAAAATCAAAACAAATTGCCTGGGTTTTGCTGACGATTTAGCATTACTAGCAGTGGACATAAAAGAAGCAAAAACCCAGATATCAGAACTTCAAAACATTGCAAATAAAATTGGCCTCAAAATATCATTTGAAAAAACAGAAATTATGCCCCAAAAACCAACACAGCTAAAAGAAGTCACCATAAATGGTAATCAAATGAAAATAGTAACTCAGTTTAAATATCTTGGAGAAGTAATAACACATAACTTAAATGAAAAATTCTCAATCCAAGTAAGAACAAATAGATTAGCTAAAGCACAAAAATTAACATGGGATATCTACAAAAAGAAATGTCTATCAATAAATACAAAATAAAACACTACAACACAGTTATAAAACCGGGAGATACCTCATTTGCAAATAAAGAGATTTTGATTTTGATTTGATTTGAATATCCTCTAGCAGCAGTGGTAGAGTGCCTTCTAGAAACTGTATATAAGGTACACCAGTCAGTCTTTGTGGTCATTCCTAGCTATTGTAGTCACTACAAATGGAAAATTTTGTGCACAAACCTTGTGAAGAAAGTCAGGAAATCATGCATAATCATGAAATCTAACGATTTCACAAAATCACACCATTGGTGCCAATTTAGCACGAAAAATCACATTCACTATGAAATACTTGTAATAATAGTATTCTTGTAGAATAGAAAAAACCTTGCCATTTGCCTACGTATGTGACGAGGAAGTGGCAGAAGTAGTAATATAAAACGAGTAACCCCAACCTGAAAAGATCTAATCACAATAGGACGCCTACAAGCAAAATAAGGAGACTGAAGTTCGCGCTCGTATGTTTTTGGATTCAGGAATGCGATCCCATGCATCTTAATAAATTTATATTGTTTACAAAATTCTGCTTATAATATCTCCTGTACTACTTACAAATATAGTCAACTGATATACAATATGTGGAATTACTTCAAATGATACTATACAACTGGTATACGATTAATATTTACATTGCATTTATTTATTTACTTTTTTTTTTTTCCCCCCCCGTTCTGGATCCTAAGTAGCATAACGACCAGCTGCGTCTTAACCAGAGCCCCATTTGCCACCACTTTTCAGAGTTCCTGAAGGGCCTTCACAGCTACCGTAGCGGTCCCAGGGCCCTTGAAGTCCCCACTGTACTTCACCCCTACAGGCAGTCCCCTACTTTGGCTGTCCAAACTCCTTATACCAGGGCATGTTACATAATTTGCACAACACTTTTGCTTTGGAATCAAATACATAACATTCTCATGCATATTCTAATGCATGAGAGTGCACCACAATGTGTCCACGGCTTCTCCATGACTTGAAATGCCCCAGAACAGACGACAACACAAAACAAACGCAAGAACATGCAACCAGATATGCTGCACATCGTCAACTTCAGACACGTGGAAATTGATACAAGAAGTCAATGGGAAGCCGGAATTCAATCTAAAACAGAAGAAAAGTGGAATATTATATGCTGGTAAAACTGAAGAAATGACTAATTACGGTATAACAAGTATTGTAAGAAACATTTCAAATTATTTTACTAGACATTTAAAGATAGGCCTATGGGAGTCTCTGTCAGCACTGCTGTATTCACCTGCAAATTGGTCTTAGAAAATGGTGCACATTCTTACAGCAGGTGTTCGAAATATCCACCATTGATGGTAATACATGCTGGGCACTTTCGGAGAAAATTCTCTCAGTACCTCGGTGTTTTGCTCGTTATCCTGAGCAGCTTCCAAGACACGTTCCTGGAGCTCTTGCAGGGTTTTCGTGTCTGCGATACACCTTAGATTTCATGAACACCCAGAAAGAAGTAATCTAAGGAGTTTAGATCGGAGCTTCTTGCTAGCCAGCTGATAGGGCCTAAATGCCCAATCCATCACTGCTGATAGGTGGCATCCAGGTGGTGGTGCACTGCGTTAGTAATATGGGGGTGAGAGGATACTCAATCATGTTAGAACCAAATGTGCCATCAAATCCATCATAGGGGAAGATTTCCCTAAGTGTCCAGATATTTTGTCTTATTACCCTGACTTTCCAGAATGTGGACACTATGTTGTAGACAAAGGCGTGACACATGCTCTCAGATTCTCCTCTCAGACTATGGAGAAACGCAATCTTGGCGTTTTGACCTTGTCTGACATTGTGCATGTGCAAACGGCAACTGTTCTAATTGTTCTTCCGGTGTTCCTGTATGATTACCTACTCCCCTCCAAAACAGAGCACATACAATATTTTCTCTTAGACATGTCCATATCTGCATTCCATGCAACCTATCCAAACCTCATTTACAACAAAGGAGCTACATCAGCATAAACATGAGACTAAGGACACTAAATGTAACATATATCACCAGATCCATAACAAACACTGTCATAACCAAATTTGAATTCAGGAAATCTGTTAGGAATGTACAGGTTTTCAGGCAGGGTGCAATGATTTAAAAAACCTATGATTTAAATCAGTTGTTTTTTATAATAAATATATATGATTATAATCAGTTGGCTGACTTATTATTATCTTCTTACCTGCTGTCCATTGCTGAAAATAAATATAAAATCAACTACTTAAAATCAGTTTGCTTTCTTATTGTTGTCCGATTGCTTGTGGTCTATTGGGTGGTGCTTTAGTACCCATTCCGCATGTTTGGAATCATAGAAAAATGATGTTTTACGATACCTGAAGTAGCAGAGAGGAGAGGTATTCAACAGCCCATCCCAAGAAGTTTTCTTACTTATATAGAAGAATCAAAAGCGAGACAGCGTACAACATTGCTGATATGAGTAATTATCAAATGTTTCCTCTCCGTCGAAGGACTCTTTAATATTCTTAAATATTTGTATGAGATTGAACATGCACGGATATAAATTGAGTTTAAGTGCAAGAACTGGTGAAGTCTGAAACAATACTAGTATGAAAGGCCTTATTATAGCATGCCTTCATCCAACACTGGGAAAAGTATTATGCATAGTAATAAAATTGGACACCAAGCTCAATGGCTGCAGTCGCTTAATTGCGGCCAGTATACAGTATTCAGGAGATAGTGGGTTCGAACCCCACTGTCTGCAGCCCTGAAGATGGTTTTCCGTGGTTTCCCATTTTCACACCAGGCGAATGCTGGGGCTGTACCTTAGTTAAGGCCATGGCCGCTTCCTTACCACTCCTAACTCCTTCCTCTCATATCGTCAGCATAAGACCTGTCTGTGTCAATGCGACGTACAGCAACTTGCAAAAAAAAAATAATAATAATAATAAGATTGACAAATAGCGAATGAAAATTGAGGTTGTGCAGTATAAGCAGTGTTCACAGCTAAGGATATAAAGCAATGAGAATAGTTGTAGGCGTAATTATTTACATGTTATTGTCTAACTCGCGCGGAAATGTTTTTTATGATAATGAGATTGAGCGAACTGTGAATGATAATGCTTAGGGTTTAAAGCGGCCTAACACTAGGTCATCGGCCCCGAACTGTGAATCAAAGTTGAGATTGTGTAGTTAAACGCCCGCCAAGTGGCAAGTGTAGTAAATATCAGTTTTGCACTGGTTGACTACGAGACATAAACTTGAAATTTAAAGCAAAATCATATGAAACCTTTCACTTACAACAGTTAACTAAATCCTGAACACCAAAAGGAAGATGAACTGCCAACTTAATACAACTAAATTGCACTGTACAACAATGAAAATATTTCAGGCCATAAAATAGCCTATTCTTACGTATTTCCACCTGGTGAATTCAAAAATCACCATGAAAATTATTGATTAGCTCTTACTTCGGAGATACAATGACATAATTTTTTTAGAGTCTACATTTTCAGTTTTGGGGAAAATTTGTTTTGGAATTTTGTGAAATGACAAACAACGTTCTAAAGTTGTTTGCAGGTTATAAACATAAGTACTGTTTGTTGCTGTGACTAAGTTTCTGTTTTAATTAGTGCAGAATTTCTGATTCTGGAGTGCTTTTAACGTGTAAAATTTGTTAAATCAACATGACACGGAAATGTGTAAATTCCGTGAATAATTCTTGTTACATTTGTGGTGAAATAACATTTTCATCACAGAAACGCAATCTGACGCCTCTTGTGAAGACTGCCTATCATCATTATTTTGGTATCAAGGTAGGGGACCAGGATAAGTCATGGGCTATACACATATGTTGCAACTCTTGTTAAGTTATACTACAAGAATGGATGAAAAATAAAAAAACGATCTATGGGTTTTGCTGTAACTATGGTTTGGCGGGACCCTACAAACCATACAGATGACTGCTATTTCTGCTTGACTCAACCATTAAGTCAGGATTGTCAATGAAAAGAGGAACCATTGGATATCCAAATCTTCGATCTGCTATTCGACCTATTCCACAATCAGATAGTTCACCAGTCCCTACCCCACCTCAAAATTATGAAATGGAAATAGAAAATGAAGACAGTGTAGAAGTAGAAGAACCCAACAAGCCCTACTCATCCCATGACCCTGATTTTGAGGAAAAAGATGATAAACCGCACAGACTGAGTCAAGCGGAATTGAGTGATCTCATTCGAGACCTTCACTTAACACAAGGCAGAACTTCTAGGGTCAAGACTAGAGAATGGAATCTTCTCCAACATGATGTCAGGGTCTCACAGTACAGACGTCAGAGGGAACTGCTTCCTTTTTTTTTTTTCCAGAAGAAAAACAATCTCGTTTTTGCCGCGACGTTAATGGTTTGATAAAAAGTTTTAATTTGAACCATGATCCAACTGAATGGAGCCTATTCATAGATGCCTCCAAGCTTAGTTTGAAAGCTGTATTACTTCACAACAGCAACCACCTTCCATCTATTCCTGTTGGTCATGCAGTTCACATGAAGGAGACTTATGCAAACATGACAGCCCTCCTCGGCGCAATCAAATACACTGAACACAAGTGGAAAATCTGTGGCGATCTAAAAGTCATAGCTGTACTCTTAGGAATGAAACTGGGATACACTAAATACTGCTGCTTTTTATGTATGTGGAACAGTAGGGATAGAAAGTTACATTATATTACAGCAGACTGGCCTACAAGAAACTTGAACTCAAGCGAGAAAAATGTTGTTGCTGAGCCTCTTGTGGACCCAAAAGATGTTCTTTTTCCACCCCTACATATAAAGCTCGGTTTGATGAAAAATTTTGTCAAAGGTAAGTACTTAAGAGACAAATTTCATACATTAAGTGATGCAAAAGTTAAGAAAGGTATTTTTGTTGGGCCACAAATTCACTGACTAACAAAGGATCCTGTGTTTGAACGAGTTTTGGAGGGGAAAGAAAAGGAAGCTTGGGAAGCCTTCAAGGGAATTATTCATGGATTTTTAGGCAACACAAGAGATGGTAACTACACTCAGTTGGCGACAGTACTTCTGCAAAAATACCATCACTCGAATGCAACATGTCTCTTAAAATCCACTTTCTCCACTCCCACCTAGACTTTTTCCCTCCTAGTTGTGGAGCTGTCAGTGATGAACACGGCGAAAGGTTCTATCAGGATATTTCTGTAATGGAACAAAGATATCAAGGCCGCTGGAATGCAGCAATGCTTGCGGATTACTGCGATTTCTGTGTAGGGATGTTCCATAACTCGCTTATAAGAGGCAAGCAAAAAAAAAAAAATGATTTCAATAAGCCACCACACGCTTCTCTTCAGACCCAACCACCTGTTAGGTATTCTATCAGTTTACAACTCTTAGAATGTTACTGTCATTTTAAAAGTTCCAAACAGACTTTCAATATAGTTGGCATATGTAATTAAAATGTATAGTTTTCTCTCGATCCGTTAAAATAAAAATCTGGCACAGCAAGAACACTTTCAAACATAAATAAACAGAGAGCTCTTCCTGCACGTGGATAGGATGATAGCTAAATGAATGTAGCCACGGTTGTTCCTGTGGATGAGTTTAATTCACGAGTACTGATTAACCCATCAGCTCCTGAAATAATTTTTTTCTCAAATTAATTTAATTACAATGATAAATAATAGGGGCGACAAAGCACTACCTTGTTGTAATCCCCTTTTTGTCTCAAACCAGTCTGACAGTCCAGAACCGACTTGTACACAGCTTCTGGTTTTCTCGTAAAGCACCTTAACTTTTGAAATTAGACTGTATCGAACTCAGAGCTTTCTCAGGCACTCCCAAATAAGCTCCCTTGGTATGCAGTCATAGGCCTTTTCAATGTCAAGGAACAGTAGATATAGAGGCTTCTCTTTTTCCCAATGTTTTTCCATTAGCATCCTGACAGAAAATATAAGATCTGTTGTTGATCTTCCAGGCCTAAAGCCATATTGCTCCTCTTTGAAAAGTGGTTCTATAATTTCTCGTAATCTATCCTCTATAATATTTTCCAGAATGTTTAGTCCATGACAGAGTAGAGTGATGCCACGGTAGTTGGTACATTTCCATCTGCTGCCTTTCCTGAACATAGGTACAATTATACCTTTCTTCCAGTCTTCTGGGATGGTATATTGCTGCCATACTACATTTAGGAGTCTATAAAGCCATTGGATTGCTGGGGTTCCTCCTGCTCTCAACATGTCCACACTTAACTCATCTATTCCTGCAGCTTTCTCTTTCTTCATACTTTTAAGGCTCTTCTCTATCTCCAGGCATGTGATTGGTGGCTCTATATTTTTACTGGTCTCTTCACTTTTTCCAGATTCTTCTTTGTTTTGAATTACATTTGATGCCTCTCAATTCAGGAGCTTGTTAAAGAAGGTCTCGAATTCTCTCCTGATTCCATCTTCCTCTCGTACTACTGATCCACTGTCCTGCTCTATTACCTTGATGTCTTCTAGGTTATTTTGCTTGTTTTTAATTACTCTGTAAAGAAGTTGCTTGTTTCCTCTGCTGTCCTCTTCCAACTTTTCCACAAACTCATCCCATTTTTTCTCTTTCTCTTCTCTTACTATCCTCTTAGCTGTAAGTTCTTTTTGCCCTGTAGAGTTCCTGTAGTTTAGTCATTTCTTGGCCACCTGGATCTTGTACATACATCTCTTTGCTTTTTCTTTGTCTAGCATCTTTTTTGCCCAATTTCTCTCTTTTATAGCCAATCTGACTCTGTCATTCCATCAAGGTGTCTCTTTGTCTTTCATGGTTGATCCTGGTACTCCACATAGGTCTTTAGATTCACCCACCACAGTCTCTTTAAAAAAAAATCCATTCTTCTCCTACTGTATTCATTTCCCCTTTTGGTAAGTGTCTCTGCATCTTTACTTTATATTCTTCCTTCCGCTTGGCTTCTTCTAATTTTCAAGTCTTCACTTTAAGTTTTCTTTTTCTTTTCTTCGGGGTTGTGTTAGCCACATGATTTAGGTCTGCAATCAATAATCTATGATCAGTGTCCATACTCTCACTGGGGATAATTTTGACATCAGTTACATATTTCCCTCCTCCTTTGCTAGTGATGATATAGTTGATGAGAGACTTATGTTTTCCATCCCAGCTATATATTGTTATCTCGTGGTTATCTTGTTTTTGGAAGAAGGTATTTTTCATGATCAATCCATTTCTTCTGCACAAATCAAGCAGTTGTTCGCATTCTGTATTGCTGTTCCCAAACCCATGAGGTCCCATGATTTCCTCATAACCAAGTCTGTCTGTCCCAACTTGTGCATACAAGTCCCCAATGATGATATTTTCTTCATCAATTATATCTTCTAGATCTTGACAAAACTGTTCCTTCTCTTGAGCACTACATCCAACCTGTGGTGCATATACCTGCACTACCGTGTAATTTGGGATAAACAAGAACCTCTCAAAACCAAGATGACGCTGTATAAATCATACTACACCCGTATCCTCGCATACAGCCTTGAAACCACTACATTAACAAGAAAGGACAACTCAAAACTCCAAGCAGCAGAAATGAAGTTCCTACGTACAATGATCCAGAAGACCAGGAGAGGTAAAATCAGGAATGAAAAAGTCAGAGCCAAGACTGAAGTGGTTTGGTCATGTCAAAAGAATGAGTGCCAATAGGTCTGCAAGAAAGGAGTATGAAAGAGAAATAAGGGGAAAGAGACCAGTAGGCAGACCTAGAGAAAAATGGACAGACTTAGTGAAAAAGGATGTAGAGGAGAGAGGTCAGAATTAGAGCGGACTGTGAACGAAGAATGATTCATGGACCGAACAAAACGGAAGGGGCTCGTATACCACACCTGGGAAACTGGAGTTGGTCAACAACGATGATGATGATGATTATTAATTAATTTATTGTGTTTTACCTCATGTTTGAGTCCAGAATAAACTAATGAAACAAGTTTCAGAATTTTGGGACCGCTAGGTCATAAGATATTTGATATTGCCATATGGCAACGCTAGGCGCTTGAACTACCTATATTTTAACAATGAGTTTTGATAGACGAATTTAGGTTGCAGAGTAGTTTTTTTTTTTTGTTTGTTTGTTTGTTGTACAATAAAAATGTTGAAAAATCTCAGCATTATTTATTGCAAGAATATGGAATATTAGTTTTTATTCACTCACAGCTCAAAAAATAAAATTACCGGGCAAATTAGCCGTGCGGTTAGGGACGCGGAGCTGTGAACTTGCATCTGGGAGATAGTGGGTTCGAATCCCACTGTCGGCAGCCTTGAAGATAGTTTTCCTACCCCATCGTTGCCATAAGACCTATCTGTGCTGGTGCGACGTAAAGCCACTAGCGGGAAAAAAAAGTTAGTGAATAAAGGAAAAACTATTTGCTTGCAGTACAGAGACGCATATGAATACTTTTTGCCTGTCAAAACAAAATTCTCTCTGGAACAATAGAATAAAACCAAAAATAAGAAAACAAAGAACCAAAGAACTTCAGATGCAGTTACACACTACAGAGTAACTACAGTAGTCGATATAGTCACATAAAAGCCTTCCTTCAATACCTGCGTGTTAGGCACAGAGATACTGACAATCTTTTCCTGTCTTCATATCATCCTGCGTGTCCCAATAAGAACACTTGGGGGGTAACTTATTGTATCCAGAAATGAAAAATATGGCGAAAGAGCAACAAATTTAATCAGAAGTTATTTGTGGGTCTGTACAGTTTAAAAACAGCACACTTTCTGGCCTCTTGAACTAAATGTTCACTCAGCTGGTTATCCATGAACAATTCAAAAATATCAAGAATAGCCATGGATTTGCACTTGCTGTAATTAGGCTCCGGAAACGTCAACAGTCACGCTATATTAAAATCAGTCCCTTCAGTCTATCTTGGTTTGTCATTTGATTTATTATTTTCTCTATCAGTTACCCGCTCTTTTGCAGTTTCAGGTATTGAAACAGATCTTGCATCAGTCGACACAAAAGGCACTTTGTCTTCTGGTAACACACCTTCACCTTCATAACTAATCCCAATTCTTTCATTAGTTACAAGCTTCATTTCAGCACCAACACGTAACTGTTGCAAGCTGAGATTATCTTTAAGCCCGCCATCATCTTCATCACCAAAGTCCTCGTCTGTAAGTACACTTACATCGGGTGGTTCCACTAAAATATCACCATTGAGATCTTCAGTCAGTAGCATATCCAGTGCTTCTTGAAGGGAAAATCCCTTCCTGCAAGGAAGATGTATGAATTAGGATAAAGTAACGTGATCAGACAGCTGCAGCAATTTGGTTTTTTTTTTGCTTTACGTCACACCGACACAGATAGGTCAACAATTTTACTGAGTATAAATGATTCAATAAGCACTACTATGGCATTGTGCACCCATACTATTTCAAATGCTTACAACATATATAATGTGCGTATAACCCTACTGTAAACATAATCTAATTAAACAACTTCATTTATAAATTTTATATCCTTCTTACATGAAGCTGGCAGTCATTTAGTAAGAATATGAAAACAACCACCAGTCCACCACTCATGTCACAACAGTAGATTTTAAAATTAAATAAACCTGATTACTCGATTCTAAAAACACTTCTTTAACTGTTGGATAACAATAGTCTTCCAGATTCTTTCTTGTTGCCAACAGTGAAGCCAAACGGCATTAGATGACATACATGTAACGTTTATATGGAAATAACATTAATTTACACATATGTAATACTTTAAGAAAAGGTAGGCTGTTCCAACTCATTTCCCAATTTTTTTAATTTTTTATTTTGCCTCCCAGTTCATTTGAGATAGAGTTTAGTAATTTTCTAACAGAAAACAAAAATGTCCTGAAACAGGAGGTAACTGCATTTTACCATCAGATTTATGATACTCAGTTCACAGTGTAAGGGAGCACTAAGTGCACTACACTAGCTTATCACTAAGGTTGATAGTTCAAAACATTTTGCAAGGATGTCCAGAAATGACTCAATAAGTATTTCAGTTTCATATTAACTATTTAATAAGTTTCTACGAGGAAATGAAAGTAATCACCACTTACTTCCAGGGTGAGCAAAAGCATGATCCCAGTAAAGATTAGTTACAAAGTGTGAAAAAGGAGTTCATACGTCATGGCTTTACATGTAAGACAGGAACCCGTCCTCTCTCTCCAACAGGCCGAAGAATGTCCCTCAGAGCATATGTATATACACACAGAGTTGGAGAGAGGAGGGCAAAGGGGAGGTTATGACACCACACACACGTACGCAGAGAACATGCTGGAAGATCATAGAAGTAGGAGTGGCAGCGATGACATCATTGGGCCTTTAGCGAAGCAAAACCAGCTGGCAATAATACTGCACTCGCCACAGAGTACATAAGCAAAGTTGGCAAATATTGCACCTATCTATAAGCAAGGGAACAGGATGGATTGCAACAACTATCGAGGTATTTCATTGATCAGTATACCAGACTAGGTGTTCACTGGGATTTTTGAAGGGAGGGTGCAATCAGTGGTCGAGAGTAAATTGCAGGTAAAAAATGTGGTTTCAGACCACATAGGGGCTGTCAGGATTAGATTTTTAGTATGTGTCCAGTAACTGGAAAATGAAACGGGACGAATGCGCAGTTATATTTATGTTTCGTACATCTAGACAAGGCACATGAGAGAGTACCAAGGGAAAAGACGTTCACCATATTGGAGGACTATGGCTGTTAGAGCGGTACATTGTGCTTCCGAGTGAGTTTCTCATGAGGCCAAGGAGGCACAAAGTACCGTTGATAGGTGGTGTCATATGACTTTCGTTGCTGGGCCGGTGGACCGGTGAGCAGTTGAATTCGCTATACTAGCGTACCGCTATGGCCTCACAGCAAATCCTGACATGCTTGGTTTCCAGATTTTAGGTTTTATTTTTATATATTTCTAATTCAATTTGTTGCTCTGCTTCTTGTTTAAAGAGGCATAATATCTAAGGTCATCGGCCCCAAATTCGATTTGGTGAAGCACTTTTTCTTTCTTTGTCTTGCAAAACGTAATAGATCAGTTTGAAATTGACACTATTTACCAGAATTCTCAGACAGGACTAGCGTCATTATCCGCCTATTTCGTGAAGAAAACTGTTTCATAAGTAAACTCTCCGATAACTGGTGTACTAACATGGATATATCTCACAAGTATTTCACACACACCCTTCTGTAGAACTACGACTGCCTTGGTATTGTAAACAAATAGTAAACAAATCGTGGCACAGTTTGTTGGCTACTATGAGCACTGTCAAGCAATGCAAGCTTCTAGTACTGCTAGGGCCAATTGCAGAAACGGTGTTTAGACGATGTCTATGGTTAAACAGTGTATAAGTTTGGCTGCCGCATTGCAGAGACATTATTTATCACTTAGTATCTGAAGTCGATGTTCAAGGCGCCATGTTTAAGCACTGCTGAGAGCAGTGTTTAACCTCAAAATAGGAACGAATCTCAGTCGTTGGTTGTTTACAATGGAGCATGTAAATTATATCACTATGTTGAAATGGTTCAGGAGAGAAATGTTAGACAGCCTCCTGTATGTCACCTGCTATGAGATCGGAGCAATCCTTTTGAAATGTACGGGGAGGCACAATTTAAAACACTATGTCACTTTTCAAAGAAAACTCTAAGGGAATTGTTGCGCGACGTTGCTGTCACTCTGTAGCTCCTTCTAACTTTACGATTCTTGGCAACCAATGAATTTTATACTACGAATGGTGATACAGTAAATGACAACGCAGCGACTGTGCCAGACAGTGGATCATGTTGTAACTGCCATCAATAGTTTGAGGAGCAGATTTATCAACTTCCCTAACAACGATGAGCTACCTGCTGTCAGGAATGATTTCGCTGTCCTTTCCAGGTAAAGAGGCCTAATCTTCTTTCTGTGGATTGAATGTAATGATCATCTCTGTAATATGAGAGCTCATAAACGTGTTATCCATTTACAATGTGGAAAATAATTGTTATTATTTCTAGGGATAACATTCCCGGAATAATAGGTGCCATTGACTGTACTCATGTCAGAATAACTTGTCCCGATCGCCAGAGAGCTGTCACGTACATCAACCAGAAGGGATTCCGTTCTATTAACTGCCAAGTAAGTGTATATAACACTGACGCAAAACAGCACTTATTTTTCTGTAATGGCTGTTATTTGTACTCATCATAACGACAATACTCTTATTAAAGCTACACTTCATTATATGGCATGCACAATAGTGGACATAAATACGGTCTAACAAGTTCATGTTAACGCTCCTTCACAACATGTAGCAACAACAACTACTACTACTAATACTACTACTACTACTACTACACTTGAAACCTACTTACATACAGCAGTTTTTATTTCATTGCATGTGATATGTGACACCAAGATGAGAATAAGGTGTATTGTTGCTCGTTGGCCTGGTTCAACTCATGAAAATGAAAATCCACAGCCTGTTTCCAGTCATTTGACCGGGTGAGGAATGGAATGAATGTGGCCCCCATCTAGCGGCGAGGATAAGAACTGTGCTGGCTGCCAAAGCCTGTCGCACTCCTCTAGGACAATGATTAATGAATGAATAATGAAATGAAATGATACTGGAGTGTGTTGCTGGAATGAAAGATGACAGGAAAAACTGGAGTACCTGGAGAAAAACCTGTCCTGCCTCCGCTTTGTCCAGCACAAATCACACATTGAGTGACCAACCACGGAACCCAGCGGTGAGAGGCCGACGCGCTGCCACCTGAGCCACGGAGGCTACGCTCAACTCATGATAGCAGAATATTTCAAAATTCTACTATCCACGACCGCCTGGAAAGAGGAAATATTAGGGGACATCTTGTCGGAAATTCTGGCTACACTTGTAAGAAATACTTACTCCAATTCTGAACCCAAGGAACGCAGCTGATACTCTTCATAATCAAGCTTATGTCCTGGGCAGAAATGTAGTGGAAAGAACATTTGGGTTTGTGGAAAAGAAGATTTCCCTGTCTTGCACGGGGTCTGCGAACGAAAGTTCGAAAAACCCTGAAAATCATTTAATATTTTCAAAAAACACAATCTAAGAATTGCTTACAGAACCACACGTAATAATGCTTCCATTTTACATAACACTAATCTGTCATTGTAAACAACAAATACAGCCACTCAGGAGTGTAGTGCATAAAATGCAACTATTGTGAAGCCAGCTACATTGGATGTTTTCTATTCGCTACAGCGAACACGTCAATGCCACTAAATATTATCGTTTTTCATCCATAGGGCAACACGTCGAAGAGCACAATATCACTAATATCGAGAATGATATGGAAATTTTAAATATTAACCCCACAGGCCCATTGCTCAATATAATGGAAGATTTTTATATCAATATGGACCAATACACTAATCCCAACCTCAACTTAAATGAAATCACAGATAAAACAAACATTCTCTTCAACACAGCCATTCCCATTCTAAAACACACATATTTAAAAAGAATCAACAGACACAAACCCACACACAACCCAAAAGACACATCCCACTCCACCCCACCCCCTCCAGAGGCTGCTTCCCCCTCCCCACCACCTCTCAACCTGAACCCTATGACAGCCACACGATGTACACACAACAGTGTGCAGCACACGCCCGACTATACTTGAAGACATATCCAGCCCACAAGTAAGTAACACATACTCTATAGCACACAAACCATTTAGTAGGCACTCTCTATCAGTTATTCTAATTCCTACTTCCTTTCTCTTTCTCAGATTTTTGAATTTACCTGAGCATAAATGCAAGTATGAAGAGGGGAGCTCTATCAACTTACTTTCTTTAATTTCAAAATTTCATCCATAGCATATGCCTCAACAAGGATCCTGAAAGTTAGCATGTATCAGCAACAACATGCACTAAGAATGAACATAGTGCATGTTAAACAAACTACAGAACCTCAGTCTACTACGGTCCCCGCAAAACTGGGGCCCAACAATGCACCTTGATTGTATCTATACAACAGTTGGACATAATGCTGGCATACTGCATAGATATTTGAACTTGACACCAAAACCTCAGTGAACCTTCATTCTATACGAACCATATTTTCAACCTCAGCTATACAATTTTTGGAATATGTGGCATTCAAGGGATTCCAGCATGCCGAAGCCCTTCATTCTACCATATGTATATATGTATCTTGTATGACGTAATGTTAGCAACAGTATAGATTTTTGAATGGAACTCCAACTAGTCAAAGCCCTATAATTGTACCATATGTATATATCTTAACAGTAGTATTATATTAGAATAAGGCATTCTTGTTAAATTAGTTTTTAGTAATATTTTATGTACAATCGCTATTAAGCAGGTTCACCAACAGCTGATGATGACCTATTTACGGGTCGAAACCGGCACTGTTTTAATGTAGATAATTTTAAACATTTTGTAAATAAAGTATTGATTAGGTGGAAAACTCATCCTTCAAGCTATTTATTTTCAATGCATTTCCTAAATCAAGAGTAATGCTTACTAAATAGTATCCATTAAACGTACATAAGCGAGCTCTCCCTCATCATCATATGGGTTTTCGAGAGGTTGGCCTGAATCGCCTAACACCACCAGCATATTCTCCTCTAAAGGACTTAACAGGCTTGGTGGAGGCCCACCTCCTGTTGTTTTGGATTTTTTTTTCTTCTATCATCCAAGCTGTTTTTAGCCTGGAGCTTCAGCCTCTGCCACAGTTCTGTAAAAATACCCCAATACATTTTAGTGCATGCCTTATTGAGTCAGTTTTTGCCTTCATTTCTTTCTAGTTGTTTTACGTCGCACCGACACAGATAGGTCTTACGGCGACGATGGGACAGGAAAGGGCTAGGAGTGGGAAGGAAGCGGCCGTGACCTTAGTTAAGGTACAGCCCCAGCATTTGCCTGGTGTGAAAACGGGAAACCACGGACAACCATTTTCAGGGCTGCCGACAGTGGGGTTCGAACCTACTATCTCCCGAATACTGGATACTGGCCGCACTTAAGCGACTGCAGCTATCGAGCTCGGTGCCTTCATTTTGAATCACCATGATTAGTTTTCCAATACAGAACAGATTAATTCCCATTGGAATAAATAAAACGCGCAAAATTAACTTGGAACTTACCCAATAGTGCTTTGCTGTCACGTGGGGGGTTCTGAGGAAAACTGATGTTGAAAGCCTCTGTAATCTTCTGCCAGGCTACATTCCTTTTATGTATTGTATCGCTGTTGTATGCCTTACATTCTACAACATCATGTGACTTCATAATTTCAGAAAATACTATTTTTTCTTCGCTTGAAAAGTCTTCTGAATGTCTTGCCATTTTCACAACACACAACAGCTGATTAAAGATGGGACCTGCATTGGTGAGTTTTCATTGGTCCCAGCTGGCAAAGAGTAGTTTCAAAGACACTTCTATTTCCATTTTGGAGCTGATATGGAAACAAACTATGTCTTGCTAAACACCGGCTGAACACCGTTTAAGCAACGGAACATCGAACGTGACTTAGACATTGTTTAGTTAGACGTTGTCTAAGGCTTAAAATTAGTCACTATTTCTGCAATCGGCCCCTAGAGTGTACTGCTTTGGCCATATAGCCAAAACCGTACACTAAACTTTTTTGTGGGGCCACGGCGGTACCTCGGGGTGCTAAGATTTTTATTGTATTTAGTGTATATATTGAACACTTAAGTGAAATATCACTTGGAATATTCTTTTACTTCTGATTTATTGTATGCACAGTAGGAAAAAAGCTTTGGCCACCAGGACAGTTCTTGCTATGTATCCTGGCAGTCGACGTATTAAGGGCAGATTAATAAAAGCAATCAAAGGCAATGTTCACAACTGGGCTGTGATGAGAACTGACAGTAGAATGAGTTCTTGGTTCAAGGTATTTATGGGGTTTAGACAAGGTTGTAATCTTTTGTGTTTGTTGTTCATAGTTTACATGGATCAACTACTGAAAGGTATAAAGTGGCAGGGAGAGATTCAGTTAGATGGAAATGTAGTGAGCCTTCCATGTCTGGGGCTGGTTTCCTCATATCTTGTGCTACAGTACAGCTCTCTTCTTTTGTCTGGCTGGTCGTGAAAGGTTAACCCGTCCGCCCAACAGGTTCAATGTTCGATACTTGGCGTAGCCTACATGAAGTAAATATACTCCTTGACTCAGAGGAATATTTGTTCTCAAAATTAAAATTACTTGTCACATAATTGTTGAAGAAGTGATACCAGTATTAATTAATGATCATCATGACTACATAATTCTTCCTGCCAAAAACAGTATTTGCCTAATCACTTTGAATCCATACTTCAATACAAATTACTGTTTAAAAAATTCAGACCAAGGCTGAACATACAATATACGCTCCTAATAAAAGGTTTAAATAACGCATAAAATCACTAGATAGCAAAGGAATCAATTTCGATATATTGAACGGTCGATATATAGAACGGTAAGATATCAATAACCAACAAGCTGATATTCAAATATATTATTAGTATGCAATCAATTGATGGATGATATCCTGCGACATATCACAGTTTTCATGGAAAAAATTTGTCCATAATTGTAAAAAGATAATACATAGACAACCACACAAAAAATAGTGAACTACTTACAATTGTGTGAAAAAATAGTAAAATGACTAAAATTTGTGATGTCGCGACTGTAAAAAGTTCATAAATCGTGCAATAGACATTAAACACAAAAGAATCTGTGAAAAAACCTATTTGCAAAAGTAAGGGGTCCCTTCTGATATTACAGGGCAAGATAGATAGCAAGCAAGTGTCTGTTAGCCCACCAATGTAATGGCTCCAAAACAGCAAAGGCTGATCTGGCATTAACAATACCGAACAACTTTTAAAATTAGTCGCAGAAAGGAGTACTTCCTCCCGGGTGATCTGGGGGGGGGGAACGGATATGGCACTTAAAGAAGAAGATTCTAATACGTCAGTCACATAAAAAGCTGCTTACCTTGGAACATGTTTTGACATATACATTGTCATCAGTTGGTCAGATGCCACGTTGTTCCCCTGTAAAAAAAAAGAGTATGTCATTTTTTGAGTAATTATACATTTCGTTTTTTTTTTTTTCAATACCAAAAAGCAAACATTCTGAAATCAATACCAGTAGTGCAAGGGTGTAGTTTTGTCTTTTAATGTTGTCATGCAACCAATCAATATCATTATGAAAGCTGTTTATCAGCTGTTAAAATATAACATCGCCATTTGATTTGTGGTGCTCAATAAGGATGGGATGACCGAGAGGATATGTAATACTCATTCGCTGATTGACAAAAATGGGTGTAAGCACACATCTTGCACGAAGACATCTTACATGTAAGTAAACCTGGACAATGGCAAACACATTACCATGTGAAATGTATAACATATCTGAACCATCATTTTAAGGTAACTGGTTCTATTAGGACTGCTCCCTTAGAAGGACTTGAAAATCTGTATCATTTAGATCTAAGTATTTGTTCCACTGAACTGTTTTAAACCTTGCATATCATCATCATCATCATCATCATCATCACCTCCACATATTGCATCAAGACTGATATTAAATTTAAAAGCCATTGTTTTTCAACAATGAACTGTTCTAATAGTTATCCAATAAGCACTGTGGACTAGTTTGTCTTGTGCATGCAAGTTTGTTGTTGAACTGTGGGCATCGATGCCAAGAAAAGCTAACTCTTTCTTGGCAGCTGGAGTGGAACCACTATAAGAGATGGATCTCATGTTGCCCAGTATCTGGATTTATGGCCTTACAGTGGCTAAATCTATATATATAAAATAGGAGATTTGTCTGTAAAATGCTCAGAATCGGTCATGTCCATGGTAACAAGGAAATGCACTTTTTACTGTCTGTCTGTCTGTCTGTCTGTCTGTCTGTAAACGCATCACGAGGAAACGGCTGAAGAGAATTTAATGAAAATCGGCATGTGAAGTCGGGGGATGAGCCACTACAATCTAGGCTATAAATCATTTTATTCACGCAGAGTGAAATGGTAGTTTAGGGGAAGGCCTACAATTTAATTCTCAAATATTTATATTATTAGTGGTCCTATCGATAAATACTACATAACTACAGTTATAAAGAATTAAGTTTCCGATCATTTATGTCATACATTGTTTTCTTACAGGCTTTGATAACACAGATATTCATGAATTTTATTTTTGTTGCCAAGTCCATATCGACGCCGAGCCACGAGAAAATGGATTAACAGAATTTAATGAAAGTCTGTATATAGAGTCGGGGAATAAGAAACTACAGTCTAAATTATAAACAATTGTATTCACCCTGGATGAAATTGTAGTTCAGGGGAAGGCGCCTAAAATTTAATTTTTAAATACCTAGGTTATTGGTCCTTTTGAAAAGTACTAAATAACAAATGTTAGAGAGAATAAAGTTTCCGACCTTTTATGTTTTATTCAGTTTTACCGTATCGACTATGATAAGAGTGGTATTTCAGAGTCGGAAGAAAATTAAATGTGAAGGCTTAAAATATTGAAAGCCCATAACATTCATCAACAATAACATTACATTGACCATTGTTTGTTGTGATGTTCTTTGTCTCTTATGCTGCCACCTAAATCCTATAGTTGGGATTATGCTGCGTACCAAGTATAATAGCCTGACTGAATATTGGCAGGAAATAGCTGAGGACTTAGAAAACTTTCTTCTTTAGCATGTTCTTCCTCTAGTTCATACATTTTCTGATACCGTACTGCTGGTACGTCACACACTGGTTCATCATAGTATTCCAGCTATTCGATCCCTACTCTGACGTGCTGTTTTGAATGAGCAGTGTGCACACTTAAGGCAGAACCTCACTTAGTAGTAGTAGTAGTAGTAGTTGTAGTAGTAGTAGTAGTAGGAGTAGTACCTGGTCTAGAATTACAATTTAGCCATATTCCAAATTATAGCACCACAATTCACTAAATAACTCAAAATTAACCCTGAAAAGAGCTGTTTCTTGAAAAGAGCTTCTTCCTCTTCACTTTTTCTTAATTTCTACAATCATTTTATTCAAAATTAGCAGTGTAGAGGGGGTTTCTCCTCTGGCTTGGAGGAAAAATTTGCCTCCAAGTCAAATAGATTTTCCCGCCACCTGTGTAGTGAATTGAGATTTTCCGACTCATTGGGTACTCCTAGGAAACAGATTAGTAAAAGGGTATAGTTTTTGCCCTGACACTCTCCACTATTCGACCCTTCGACACACACACACACACACACACACACACACACACACACACACACAAAAATCCGCAAAAAAAACTAAGAGTGTTCACGGACCACGGCTGTCTGCAGCCTGGTCATTCCAGTTCTCGTACTTTGGACTGTTAGATCGGCAGCGTAATACTGTTCGTTAAAAGTGAGAAAATGTGTTGTTTTTCATTTGATCCAGTATTTCATCTCATTTAATTTCATTGCTTTTACTTGCGCCATTCCTACTGACGTCGTTCTAATGACCTACGTTTGTTTCAGTTGGGAAAACCACTAAGACAGTCTTTCAGAGGATGTAAAAATGCAGGTAGAGAGTGAGTGTCTGCCATTATAATGCAATTCCCCAACCTGACTGTGACTGATGGTAGGCAAGTGGGCCTAGCATTAAGATGAAAATTCCCTAACGCAGTCTTCATATGAGAAAACATGTTTGGTGATTTCTCCGTCGCGATTCTAGAGTAACATTAAGAGCTATGCAATTTAATACAGTCTTGCTCACAACGTGTACACTACCTAACCTAATTCTGTATACAATGTAGAATTCTGTAGCAAAGCACTATTACATCAGCTAGTATAATATAATTACTAAATATATACATATGATAAGACTGCGACAAGACAGGTGCATTTTTTTACTCGAGCAACAACATGATGAGTAATAAAAACCATTAAGAGGATTTTAATTGTAGTATAACAAAAACAAATATTTTATAATAATGGAATGTACATTTAACACTTAGATATTATTTAACAAGTGGATTTTAAATTGGCATGCCATTTTTTTATTGTACTTTCTCTTTTTCACATCACTCATTTATGTATCACTGTTTTAGTATTTTTAGAATGTAGTTTGTTAATTCAACTACTAACCAGTTGGAGAAGGTTCAAAAGAACTGAAACATGCACTGGTGAAACTTGTGCAATATAAATGTCTTTCCATTATGCATCAATAATTTTAAGTCATTTTTTAAAGTGTATTCAAAGGCAGAACAGTACAAATTTTTCTCTGAGGAATATTTGTAAGTCAATGCGAAATCATCATGAAGTTTATTGTATGCTATGCTCATCTTGTTCCAAACAACACGCTCAATAGAACCAGGTGGAGATTACCTTGCAAAACAGCAGACCCTGTTCCACTGCGGGACAAAGGCTACGATGATGAAGATGACGATTATGCTTGATTTGTAAAGACATGCTTTCCAAAGATGTTCCTAACATTTCTCTTACTTGATTAAGATCAATCTAATTCTAATGTTTTAAAATGGGGATTTAACTAACTATACCTATGCAGCCATTCTGAATTAATGTTAAACATATTGTAATTATATTCTAATCTGAGATTAGAATTGAATGTCGATCCTGGCTAAGTCCGGTGGTATTTGAAGGTGCTCAAATACGACAGCCTCGTGTCGGTAGATTTACTGGCATGTAAAAGAACTCCTGCGGCACTAAATTCCGGCACCTCGGCGTCTCCGAAGACCGTAAAAGTAGTTAGTGGGACATAATGCAAATAACATTATTATTTTATTATTAGAATTGAATGTTGAAAGGAAATGAGCTTTACTCATGTTAATTATGTTCTTTGAGAATTATACAGGGTTATTCACGAAAGATGTTAGACATAAATAACATCTAAACAATTAAAGATATCAGTATTCCGTTTCCATATTCGTAAATTATACCCAGGGGCTTGTAAAGTGCTACTTATTCTCATGGGGTGATTAATAACCGAGATATTGATACTAACTCCATATTTTTAAATGGGGCAGCACAAATACATACAGCTGGCCTCAAAGATCAACTGCGTGTAAGTTCAAATATGTAAGTATCTCCAAAATCGGAGAGTTACTTTTTGAGATATCAATAAAAACTGTATTTGGACTTCTGCGTGCCGCATCAGACAGCATGCGGTCGGCCAAGGATATAAGTTGTTTCCTGGCATTGATTCCAGCCACGGAACAGATACAGGCATGTACTATAAACCATCGTACACATAATGTGATGTACCATAACATGCCCTGGGTGTGCAACGTTATTGTATGAATGGCGAACACACAATGGGGAAGGGAGATTTAGGTTTTATTGTTTCGTTTTGAAATCCATGTGTAACAGGTTGCGCTCAGTTTGACATCTTTGCTCGTGGACAGGAATGGGAAGGATTTGGAAAGTACGTCGGCCGGGGCCTATCTCAAAGGTACCCATCTAGCATTTGCATGGTGTTGAATTGGGGACACCATGAATATCACTTTCAGGTCAGCCGAGGCAGGACTCAATCCTGTGCTCTCCCGAATGCACGCTACTCCAGTCGCACTTGAGCTCCACGGAGATTAATGCATGTAAAATAAATAAATAATAGTGTTGCTGCCATCTGACCACTATCAGCTCTGAACATCGCACATAATAAGTCAAGCTGTTTGGCTATTTCTCAATTCATACAGTAGTATGTGCTGTACACTCAAACCAGTGACAATTATAGCTTTCATTATGTTCCATTGAATTCAGAGTGATTATTTTATTCCTTTTAAAAATATCAACCCTCCTGTTCTGTCATAAGTTCGCCTGTCATACACACTTTACAAACCCATCACATTTGTACGTGCTTACATGCCTGGAATCCATACTGTGGCTGGAATCACCCCCAGGAAACTGCTTGCGCGTCAATATGTCCTTGCCTGACTGCACGCTATCTGATGTGGTATGCAAAATCGGGCATGCTGTTCTTATTGATATCTCAAAAAGCAACTGTCCGATTTTGAAAATACTTAGATATTTGAACTTGTATGCAGTTGAACTTTTAAGGCGAGCTGTATGAATTTGTGCCGTTCCATTTAAAAATATGGAGCTAGTGCAATATCTCAGTTATTAATCACCCCATGAGAGTATGTAACACATTATTTTACAAGCCTCTGGGTATCATTTACAAATATGAAAAGACAATACTGATATCTTTAATGGTTTAGACGTTATTTCCATGTAACATCTTAGGTGAATAACCTTGTACATAAATTGTTGAAATACTTTTCACTCTTTTTTCTTATAATATTATTTATTCTCCAACTGTGAATATCTTATTCTATAATGGTCAGTGACAGAGTTGATGGCTCCTGGTCGTGACGAGACAGAACAATAATACAAAACACAGCATTACTGCATAGCGGCAGTCATCCCCACCACTTGTAACAAAGTCATCTCCATACAGGCCATGAAGGCCCTTGGAGGGGTGGAAGTTAAAGGCTTCCACTACCCGTAACCTCGGCACTTCATGGGTAGAGTGGTTAGCTCTACGCCGACCACCTTTGCCTCCAGGAATTAACCTGGTACTCATTTTTTGTGTAGGCTGAGTGAACCTCATGACCATGTGCACCTCCAGCAGTAGAAATCTTGTTTCTTAAATTTTTCGACTTTCTGATGGGGAATTGAACCCACGTCCCTCCGGGTGAACCGACCACGCCTTTACCGCCTCGGCCAGGCAGCCAACTCAGGTAAAATATGTCGCCACAGTTGCGTGATTATGGAAAATGGCCTTAAATTCCTGAATTTCACAGGATAAGTTGCATGTTCAGGAAGCAAGCCATTAGCCTCAGGAATGTTCAGTTTTGCTTGCCAGTTAGCAGCAATATTGCTGAATCACACAGCGAGTCTATTTGTGCTTGTATTGTGTATTCCTTTCAGAAGTTAGACATTTATTTTGAGTTGAGTGGTACAGTGAAGTGTAGAGAATACTTGCCACGTGTTACGGTAGCCTATATCTGGATTAGGAACAAATAAACTATATGAATAGCGTGGTGCATATTTGTCTTGTGATAGCCTAGTTACGGATACAGAAAAAGTGGTGAAATTCCTCACTAATGAAAACAAAATTTAAATCATTCAGAAAGTGGACTGGCATCCACATCTTCAAGCGCGCAGAGGTCACGAATGTTGAACTCGCACTTTCGCGTTTCGACTCAATCATTCGACTTGGTAGAAGCTTTTCAAAATGGGGGTCAAAGACATTGCTCCCGATTCCTCCCGGTCACACATGGTCGAGTGTAACATCCAATTCATTGTCTAAGAGTGTGACCAGAAAATAATGTTTAACCCACTGCTGTGAAATAAAAGGCTTCTACTAACATTTCTTTTAGAAAGAGCTGCAGTAGTACCTGGATAATTTTATTGGCCCCAGCAAATATTTTCATATTTGTTGTTTGGTGCACTTGTTATTTTATAAGCCGTAGCAGAAAAGGTTTTCGTATTTGTTCTCTCGTTTTATTTAAATACGTTCGCCAGAAGAGCTGATACGTAATATAGCAACACATCGGAGCTCATCATCGAGCAGTGCTGTAAGAAGAGTAAGATACGCATGAATCATTTCTTGAAAAGAAGATTTAAAGAATAATTAAGCTTTCCAGAAGATAAATAATTTAAAATCACAGATACTTCTAAAACAAGGTCGAAGTTATCAAAGCAAATATAGATAGTTGATTGACCGAAACATGAAAAATAACAGAATACTAAAGAAGATAACATTATTTTAAAGAAAATTTTAAAAATGAACGATTACTTGTCGAATTTCTTTGATGTTATTGACAGCTGCAGTATGGAGAAGATGATGTCTTGCTAATTTCGAGGTGGACCGACCTGGAGGTGGATATGATCCAGCCAATAGACCAGACCTGATGTGAGACGAGGACACCAGCCGAACTGTAGACCGTGGCCAGTCGTGACCAGCGATGTGACGGAGAGAGGAAGCTACAGAGATGGCTTACTTGATGAATGACGAGCTAAGTTTTACTATAAATATGTTAGTTCTTAATTAAGCTAGGCATATGTATTTAATATGAACTACAGTAAGTGCGAGATACTTAGAAGTGGAAGTGATACAGTGAAGTGATATGTATTATAACCGTTCAATGGCATGTGACTCAGTCGTTGAGCCATTGAAGGTTATGCTAAGGAAAAGATCAACAGAATTGCTCGGGAAATACGTCCAGCAGCCACAGATCAAGTTGTCATATATTCTAATTGTGTACAATAACCGGAATAACTCACTCATTCAAACAAGAAATTGGATGGATATGAAATAAGGACGGAGATTCATAAGCTCAGAATCCCATGGTCATCGGATGTTTACAATCCTGGATGTCATTTAATATATGAGCACAGGCTAGCAAGTAGAGTTTGCATTTTCAACATCAAGAAGAAGCAAATCTACCATATGATATTCACGTCCATCAATAACGCGGCAGAGGCCATGACTTAATGTTATAGGTTAAATGATCAAGAAGGCGTTGAAGAAAATAAATCGATTGTAGATGTCATGAAGATACATAAATGGTGAAGTGTTTCTTTGTACATCTTCCTAATCAGAAGAGATGACGTTACCTCAGAGCTTATTTCCTCGAATGTAAAAAACATATGGAAGAGAAGTTACAAAGTAGTGAACCTAGTAGAAGATATGAAACGCGGACCAATATTAATGAACTGTTGTTTTTATGAACAATTGTATTGCAATGAGAAAACTGAGACTGATGGTTGACAAAATAGCGATTCACACGTCTTAAGGAGCATTTGGAGTAACAGAATATAAGGGAAATATTGAAAGACGTAGTAGGAAGATAATAATATTGTATAAAATAACAATCCAATATTTGATGTTTAAATAAGCCGTCACGCGAATTACACAGCTTTAGAGGTGAGTCAGCCGTATCAACAGTTAGATTCAATTAGTTTTCTTTATCAATATTCTTGCTTTTCTCTTAACATTGGGTTTCATTATTGCAGGGTTCTATTGAACTGAGAAGACATGTCCGCCTAACAACTGTAGGACAAATGAAATTACAGTTCCAACCACGCATACAGCATTAAAAATACGAAGTTTTTTGTACTTAATAAATTTAAGAAGACGGCCCACTTTTAACAATCATATTGTATATAACGAGCTTTTAATCCATCTAAGTGGTTATTATATACATGAAATGAACATTTTAACATCAAATGGACTGCATACAATTTTAAATCCTCAAGCTTAAGTTCGCATTTAAATTCGATAGTACGATAGTACAAAATCGCAGACATTAAGGAATGTGAAGACAACTCATCAAACAGACGAGAAATTTTATATTTATGACTTACAAGAATTCTCTTGTTACATATTAGAGTTTTAATATAGCATAATTTACGGTAGATGTTTTAGGATTTAACTAGTGCAATATTCTATTGTTTGTATATATGTATTTTAAGGAGTTACGTATGACAATATGTTGTTTAATGTTTAGATTGCCAAGTTTTTTCGCACACTCTGAGCAGCTGATGATGGTGTCAAAAATTGAGCACCGAAACATGTTCTGTAATAAATAATGTTGTAAATACCATCCAACAACATTGTATTTTGTATTGAAAAGGTGGAACCCGCTAGTTTCTAATTTAATTGTGATCTCAGTTCAATACGGACCAAAAGGTGAAGTTCCTTACGTTTAAGCATAGGCCAAACTGCTTACTACATTTCCACCTAATTGAATCCCTCTTTCAGCATATGATCCATGTAAACTACGAACAGCAAAGGTGAAAGATTACAGCCTTCTCTAACCCCTGTAAGTACCCTGAACCAAGAACTCATTCTACCATCAATTCTCACTGAAGCCCAATTGTCAACATAAATGCCTTTGATTGATTTTAATAATCTACCTTTAATTCCATAGTCCCCCAGTAGAGCGAACATCTTTTCCCTCGGTACCCTGTCATATGCTTTCACTAGATCTACGAAACATAAACACAACTGGATATTCCTCTCGTAGCATTTTTCAATTACCTGGCGCATACTGAAAATCTGATCCTGACAGCCTCTCTGTGGTCTGAAACCACACTGGTTTTCATCCAACTTCCTCTCAACGACTGATCGCACCCTCCCTTCCAAGATGCCAGTGAATACTTTGCCTGGTATACTAATCAATGAGATCTCGATAGTTATTGCAATCCTTCCTGTTCCCTTGCTTATAGATAGGTGCAATTACTGCTTTTGTCCAATCTGAAGGTACCTTACCAACACTCCACGCTAATTTTACTACTCTATGAAGCCATTTCATCCCTGCCTTCCCACTATACTTTACCATTTCAGGTCTAATTTCATCTATTCCTGCTGCCTGATGACAATGGAGTTTATTTACTATCCTTTCCACTTCCTCAAGCATAATTTCACCAACATTTTCCTCCTCCCCATGAGCTTGGCTGTTTGCAACACCATCATGATGATTTCCTTTTACACTGAGAAGGTGTTCAAAATATTCCCTCCACCTCTCCAGTGATTCCCTGGGATCTATTATGAGTTCACCTGAATTATTCAAAACGCTGTTCATTTCCTTTTTCCCCTCCCTTCCTAAGATTCTTTATTACTGTCCAGAAAGGTTTCCCTGCTGCTTGACCTAGCCTTTCCAGGTTATTACCAAAATCTTCCCATGACTTCTTTTTGGATTCAACAACTATTTGTTTCGCTCTGTTTCTTTCATCTACGTACCAATCCCTGTCTGCCTCGGCCCTTGTTTGGAGCCATTTCCGATAAGCCTTCTTTTTACGTTTACAGGCTGCTCTCACTTCATCATTCCACCAAGATGTTCGCCTTTTCCCATCTTTACACACAGTTGTTCCTAGGCATTCCCTTGCTGTTTCTACCACAGCATCCCTGTATGCCACCCATTCACTTTCTATATCCTGGACCTGCTTACTGTCTACTGTTCGAAACTTCTCACTAATCATATCCATGTACTTCTGTCTAATTTCCTCGTACTGGAGATTTTCTACCCTTATTCGTTTGCAGACAGATTTCACTTTCTCTACCCTAGGCCTAGAGATACTTAGTTCACTACAGATCAGATAGTGGTCTGTATCATCGAAAAATCCCCGAAAAACTCGTACATTTCTAAAAGATTTCCTGAATTCAAAGTCTGTTAAGATATAGTCTATTATGGATCTGGTACCCCTAGCCTCCCATGTGTAGCGGTGAATAGCCATATGCTTGAAGAATGTATTCGTAACAGCTAAACCCATACTAGCACAGAAGTCCGGCAAACGCTTCCCATTCTCATTAGCTTCCATATCTTCCCCACATTTACCAATCACCCTTTCGTATCCTTCAGTTCTATTCCCAACTCTCGCATTGAAATCGCCCATTAGCACTATTCTATCCTTGCTGTTGACCCTGACCACGATGTCACTCAATGCTTCATCTGCACCCTCACATGGTGAATACACGGATACAATCCTTGTCCTAATTCCTCCCACTGACAAATCTACCCACATCATTCGCTCATCTACGTGCCTAACCGAAACTATGTTGCGTGCAATGGTATTCCTGATAAAGAGCCCTACCCCAGACTCTGCCCTTCCCTTTCTAACACCCATCAAGTACACTTTATAATCGCCCATCCCCTCCTCCTCATCTCCCCTTACCCAAATATCACTTACTCCTAGCACATTTAGATGCATCCTCTTTGCTGACTCAGCCAGTTCTACTTTCTTTCTTCCATAAGCCCCATTAATATTGATAGCTCCCCATCGAATTTCATTTCGTTCGCCTCGTTGTTTCCAAGGAGTCCCTCGCCTGTCAAATTTGAGTGGGACTCCATTACTCCCATAGGTCCGAGGCTTGCTTCAAGTGTTCTGAGCTCGGTAAATTCATGAAGCAGGATGCTGCCCTACTTGCACATAGTCCAAGTGAGGATCTCTCCTCTAACGGGTTATGGACCACCGGTGAATTATAGTCCTAGCCGCCTGAGCACAAGGAGGGCCACGACTCAGAATATGTCCGAGATGCCCACTCCCATTCCATAGCAACTGGTATCCCGACTCTCAGGACCACTTTTACTAGGCCACTCAGCCGTTGCCCATGGTTCACGAACTAGGACGTGACTACAGTAACCCACAACCTGAGACCAAATTACTTGAACATAACATTCCAGTCATTCAGCTTCGGTTGTACTTCGGCTTCACAATCACCCCATATCAAATCATCATCTGAAAAGTCAATGAGCTTTAAATTCATAGTTGTTGTTGAGTCTCCTAACTCTTTTCAATAATTCATCCATTACAATGATGAATAAAAGTGGCAATAGTACACTGCTTTGTTATATACCCACCCTAGTCTCAAACCACTCCAAATATCCATCCCCCATTAGGACACAACTCCGGCAATGTTCATAGAGTATTTTGACTTAATTAAAGCACATGGTACAGATCTATTCTCAAGGCATTCCCAGATGTTTTTTCTTTGTAGACTGTCGTAAGCCTTCTCAATATGCAGGAAAATGAAGCTGACATCTCTTTCTTTTTCCCAGTGCTTCTCCAGGATCATCCTTACAGAAAATATCACATCTGTAGTTGCCCTATTCCTTCTGAAACCATACAACTCCTCTTCAAGCTATGGCTCAATGATGGTTCGTAATCGTGATGCCCCTGTAGTTGCTGAGTTTCCATCTGTCTCCTTTCTTAAATAGAGGGACGATGACTCCTTTAGTCCAGTCTTTGGGTAGTTTTTCTTCTTTTCAAATGGTGTTTAGGACTAAACAACCATAGTAATCCTTGCACTCCAGCAGCCTTGATCGTGTCAGTGCCTTGATTTTACACATATTCTTTACGGCATTTTCCTCTTTCATTCATATTATAGGAGACTCCACGTTTTGAATATTTATTTCACCATGGTCTCATGTTGTTTGATATTGGAATTTTCACCATTATATAATTTTTCAAAACACTGTCACATCTCATCTCTTATCTCTTTGTTATTCCAAGTGATGTTTCCATCTTCCTTCTCCAGGGCCTTTATTCCTTCATCTAACCACTTGATATAACAGTTTCTTGCTGTTCTTGCTGTCCTCTTCTAATTTCTGCATGAATTCAGTCAAGTTTTCTCTTTCACATTAGAAATTATTCTTTTCACTTCAAGCTTTAGGCCCCGGTAAGGCTGACTGACTTCTAACTTCTCTTCATTCCTCGCCACACTTCTTCTTCTTTTTTTAAAACAATTTGCTTTATGTCACTGACAAGCTAGATCTTATGGTGATGATGGGGTAGGAAAGGCCTAGGAGTGGGAAGGAGGCAGCCGTGGTCTTCATCAAGGTACAGCCCCAGCACCCAGCATCTGCCTAGTATGAAAATGGGAAAACTTGGAAAACCATGTTCAGGGCTGCCGACAGTTGGGTTCAAACCCACCATCTCCTAGATGCAAGCTCACAGCCGCGGCCCCAAACAACACGGACAACGCGCCCAGTCTGACATTCTGTCCCTGTTTCTCTCCGCTATTGCTATTCGGAGAGATTCATTCCACCAAAGGGTTTCTTTCTCTCTTACTCTGCTAATTGTTTTGCCAATAATTATTGACTGCACTGCCCACCAAGGTTTTCTTAAATAAAAGCCATTCTTCTTCAGCCGTTCCCATTCCGCAATTGGGCAGTTTGTCTCTAATTTTCATATGATATTCAGACAAGTTACGTGGTTTTTCAAATTATGTCTGGTATATATTTTTTTTACCATGATGTCCCATCTCATCTCATATCCCTTCGTCATTCCAAGTGATGTTTCCATCTTCCTTCTCCAGGGCCTTTATTCCTTCATAGTTGTTTTTCTTGCTTCTAACCACTTGATATAACAGTTTCTTGTTGTTCTTGCTGTCTGGGAATAAGTTAGCTGGAAAATTTATACTGTCCAATAACGGACCAACAATATCTATATATATATATACATATATATAAAAAATAAGAGTTTGTCTGTACATTGCTCAGAATTTAAAAATAGTAGTATTTCTGTATCGGTCGTGTCCATAGTAATGAGGAAATGCATTTTTTCTTAATTTTCCGTCATTTCTGTCTGTCCGTGGCATATGTACATACACATGCACATTACGAAAAAATGGCTGAAGAGAATTTAATGAAAATTGGTATGTAAAGTCGGGAAATGAGCCACTACAATCTAGGCTATAAATAATTTTATTCACGCTGAGTGAAATGGTAGTTTAAGGGAAGGCTTAAAATGTAATTCTCAAATGTTTATGTTATTAGTGGTCCTATCAATAAATACCGCATCGTCGCCATAAGACGTATCTGTGTCAGTGCGACATAAAGCAAATGGCAAAAAATATATATATATATATATATATATGTATATAAATACCGCCACCCAGAAAACGTAAACACAGATGGTGGAACACAACCTGTGATGAAGCTATCAATGACAGAATCAAAGCATGGAATCAATGGAATGGACATAGAACAGTCGACAGATGGCAGAATTTCCTTAAGACTCAAAAACTGACCTCAAAAACAATCCACCGCGAAAAACGTGCATACGAGAAAAACAGACTCGCAGAGATAGAACAGGATTTCCAGAAAAACAACACTCGGAGTTTCTACAAGACATTTCATGAGGACTTATCAGGGTACAAACCACCAACACTAAGTTTTCGTCGACCTAACAGATCACTAGAGACAAACAGTAAAGAGAACAGCAAGATACTGGCTGACTATTTCCAAAATCTACTGAACTGCGATGCACCAATTGAAAGACTACAGTCTGAGAAACCTCCACCAAACCCAGACTCACAGCCCCCAACAACTCAAGAAATAAAAGAGAGAATCAAATCGCTCAAAAATAATAAAGCCCCTGGGAACGATGGCATAACTGCAGAAATGTTGAAAATAGGAGGAGATGACCTCATCAGAAGAATTCATACGCTCTTAACAGAAATATGGGAGACCATGATGATTCCGAAGGACTGGAAGAATGCCATTATCCATCCGTTACATAAGAAAAGCGATCGAGCGGACCCCAACAACTACAGACTCATATCCCTTTTACCAGTTATATACAAGGTTCTATCTAAAGCGCTATTAAACAGAGTAGAACAACAAACAGATCATTTGATTGGTGAATACCAAGCAGGCTTCAGAAAAGGTAGATCGTGTTCTGAGCAAATTTGGAGTCTGAAGACGATATTAAGGATACGCCGCAGTACCACCACATTTGTCACCTTTGTAGACTTTAAGAAGGCGTATGACTCTATCGACAGACAAACTGTTGTAGACATCCTAGGAGAGCTCAGTGTGGACAAGAAGACCACAGAATTAATCTGCCAGACTCTCACAGACACAACATCTCAAGTGAAGTTTCTAGGTGAACTATCAGAGCCTTTTGAAGTGCATACAGGAGTTCGACAAGGAGATGGCCTCTCCCCAATCCTTTTTAACTTAGTGTTACACAAAGTTATCAGGGAATGGGGAAAAGAAATCGAAGGTACAAACATTGGTACTTGGGGACAAAGAATTAACGTGAAGTGCCTAGCTTTTGCTGATGATCTAGCTATCTTTACCAAGACTAGTGAAGAAACCAGGTATGCCATAGAGAAGTTGCATGAGATAGCATCAAAGACAGGCCTCCAAATACCGTATGAGAAGACTCATATCATGGCTAATGGACACCAGAATATCCAAAGATCCCCACTACAGACAAATTATGGAATAATCACACAGGTCCCTTCCTTCAAATATCTAGGAGAAATCATTGTACCATCCAGATTGGACAGGAAAGCCACCAAACTCCTGAAAGCATACCAAATAACATGGAACCACTACAATAAAAGAGTGATGTCACGAAATGCAAAACTTCGGCATTACAAGACTGTTGTTCTTCCGGAAGCCTTGTATGCCTCAGAAACCACATCTCTAGGAGGCCACTCTAAAATTGATGAAATTGAAAAACAAGAACAAAAAATTCTGAGGAAAATATATGGCCCCGTTCATGTAAATGGTATATGGATCAAAACGAAAACTGTAGATTTGTACAAAGCAATCGACAAGTTCACCGATACTGTACGCAGGAGACGATTGAAATTCTATGACCACATCTGGAGAATGGACGATACTAGACGTGCAAAAAGATTGCTTGGTATAATTAATTCAAAGAAGGTCAAAATAAGCTGGTTCGAGGAAATAAAGCAGGACTTAAAAGAAATGAACATCACAGAAGATATCAGGGATCGCAAGGCTTTTGGGAATCTGGTTGCAAAGCACACTTTCACAGAAAAGGCTAAAAGAACCACAGGGAAACAATGGACGGAAGAACGCAAGAAACGGCATAGCGAGTTCATGAAGAGATTTAGGGAGAAGAAGAAAGGAAAACCATCATCAAGCTAACGAGTTCCAACGCGCTCTGTAAACGGGCATAACGAAGAAAGAAATACCGCATAACAGAAGTCAGAGAATTAAATTTACAATCATTTATATCTTATACATTTTTAGCATACAGGCTCTGATAACAGAGATATTCATGAATTTGAATTTTTGTTGCTCATTCCATATCAACGCTGAGCCACGAAAAAATGGGTAAACAGAATTTAACAAAAATCTGTGTGTAAACTCGAGGAATAAGGAACTACAGTCTAGGCTATAATTTTATTCACACTGGATAACATGGTAGTTTAGGGAAAGGCACCTAAAATGTACTTTTTAAATAGGTATGTTATTAGTCCTATCGAAAAGTACTACATTACGAAAGATTTATTCAATACAATTTCCGATCATTTATGTCTTATTCAGTTTTACCATACCGATTTCGATAACAGTGGTGGTGGTGGTGGTGGTGGTTATTGTTTTAAGAGGAAGACCAACTGGGCAACCATCCTCTATATAGCACTAATTAGAGAGAAAAACCCGAAGGAGTCTGACCCTTTGAAAAATGAAGGTATTGGCCTAAGGAAAAAAGGGCCACAAAGGGCGCGAAAATGAAAGACTCCCTATGCCTCCATATGCAATATTGTTGGGGTCAGAAAAGAACAAGAGTTGACCTAGGGAAGTAGGATAGGATAGGATAGGATAGGATAGGATAGGATAGGATAGGATAGGATAGGATAGGATAGGATAGGATAGGATAGGATAGATGAAAGTGAAGAGCCTGGCACAAGTAAGTGGAAGCTTTTTTTAATTTCTACACGTTGTTTAACGTCGCACCAACACAGATATGTCTTATGGCAACGATGGGACGGGAAATGGCTAGGAGTGGGAAGGAACCGGCCGTAGCCTTAATTAAGGTACAGGCCCAGCATTTGCCTAGCGTGAAAACGGGAAACCACGGAAGACCATCTTCAGGGCTGCCGACAGTGGGGTTCAAACCCACTATCTCCTGAGTACTGGATACTGGCTGCACTTAAGCGACTGCAGCTATTGAGCTTGGTGTAAGTGGAAGCAATGCCAGGACTCAGCTAAGGGCCCCGTGATCGCCAACACACGCTCCTAAATTCAGAGCACCCCTGGAGGCCATTTTGGTCACCTCTTATGACAGGCAGGAGATACTGTGGCTGTTATTCTACCGCCCCCATCCACAGAGGGATGATCATGATAAGGGAATTCATGAATTTAGATGAATTTAGACCGTAGTTGCTTAGTCCTTATCAATGTCGACATAGAAATATTGTTCAATCGTGTTAACAGGCAATGGTTTTTGTCATGATTGTCTTAAGGTGTAAAAAAGCATGGTCATCGATCCATATCGATAAGGAAAGTTGTGAAGACGGTCATAAAAATGAGAAAAATAATTAGGAATGATTGCTACCTTTTCTTTTTTTTCTTTATTGCTATTTGCTTTACGTCGCACCGACACAGATAGGTCTTATGGCGACGATGGGACAGGAAAGGCCTAGGAATGAAAAGGAAGTGGCCGTGGCCTTAATTAAGGTACAGCCCCAGCATTTGCCTGGTGTGAAAATGGGAAACCACGGAAAACCATCTTCAGGGCTGCCAACAGTGGGATTCGAACCCACTATCTCCCGGATGCGAGCTCATAGCTGCGCGCTCCTAACAGCACAGCAAACTAGGAATGATTGCTTGAAGAATAAGACAAGAGGAAGTCATAAAAAGAAAGGAGGATTCACTTTACATTAGAGTTGGAAGAAAACTAAATGTGAAGGCCTACAATATCTTGATTTGATTTTCATTTCCGTATTGATAGTTCACGTATGTATAGACAAGAAAAGGTTCCACCTTATCAATACAATTTTTATTGTAGGAATTAGCTTACAGGACTGGTTTTGTGTCAAGCATTAGTTGGTATGCCCTTTTCTAAAGGTAGATGCTATAGGGAAGCATCATGTCTTTTTTTTTTTTTTTTTTTTTTTTTTTGGTATTTGCTTTACGTCGCACCGACAGATATGTCTTACGGCGACGATGGGATGGGAAAGGCCTAGGAAGTGGAAGAAAACGGCCGTGGCCTTAATTAAGGTACAGCCCCGACATTTGCCTGGTATGAAAATGGGAAACCACAGAAAACCATCTTCAGGGCTGCCGACAGTGGGGCTCGAACCCACTATCTCTCGATTACTGGATACTGGCCGCACTTAAGCGACTGCAGCTATCGAGCTCGGTAGCATCAAGTCTGTGTCCAAATTGGGCATGTTGAATGTAAAATGGTTATATATTATAATTCAGGTACTTAGGTATAGAGCTATCTCTTTTAGGACCAGAATTTGTTTATAAAAACTAACTTAAGTCTAAATTACAAATACATTAAACACATTAAAATAAATATACAGTACATGTTAAAATCCTTTAAAATATTCAATATTACAATCATTATTATGTTCATTTTGTATTCATTATTTTAAAGGATTCCAACATATACTGTATATTTTAATTTAGATTTAAGCTTAAGTTAGGTTTCATAAACAAATTCTAGTCCTAAAAGAGATAGAACTATACCTAAGTACATGAATTATATTTTTTTTGCTAGTTGCTTTACGTCGCACCGACACAGATAAGTCTTATGGCGACGATGGGACAGGGAAGGGCTAGGAGTTGGAAGGGAGCGGCCGTGGCCTTAATTAAGGTACAGCCCCAGCATTTGCCTGGTGTGAAAATGGGAAACCACGGAAAACCATTTTCAGGGCTGCCGACAGTGGGGTTCGAACCTACTATCTCCCGAATACTGGATACTGGCCGCACTTAAGCGACTGCAGCTATCGAGCTCGGTACATGAATTATAATATATAACCTTTGTACATCCAACATGCCCAATTTGGACACTTAGACATGATGCTTCCCTCTGGCATCTTCCTTTAGAAAAGGGCATACCAACTAATGCTTGACACAAATGTAAAGGTATTCATGTATAGCTGATGATGACTGGTTAAAAGTCGAAACCGGTCCTGTAAGCTAATTCTTACAATAATAAAATTGTATTGATAAGAAGGCCTACAACATCGAAAGCTCATAAAATTGATCGACAATAACATTACATTGATTGTTTGTTGTGATGTTCTTTCTCTCTTCTGCCACCACTCATCTCCGACAGATGGGATTACTGCTGTGTACCAAGTGTAACAGCCTGCCTGAACTTCGGCAGTAAATGGTTGGGGAATTAGATAACTTTCTTCTTTAGCATACCGGGCGAGTTAGTCATGCGGTTAGGAGTGCGCAGCTGTGAGCTTGTATCCGAGAGATAGTGGGTTCGAACCCCACTGTCTGCAGCCCTGAGGATGGTTTTACGTTGTATCTCATTTTCACACCAGGCAAATGCTGCGGCTGTACCCTAATTAAGGCCACGGCCACTTCCTTCCCATTCCTAGGCCTTTCCTGTCCCATCGTTGCCATAAGACCTATCTGTGTCGGTGCAACGTAAAGCAACTAGCAAAAAAAAAAGCTTCTTTAGCATGTCATTTCTCTGGTTCATAAATTTTCTGCTAATACCGGTACATAACCCACTGATTCATCATAATATTCCAGCTATTCGATAACCTACTGTGAGGTATTGATTGGAATAAGCAATATGCATACTTAACAGAATAATGGCAGAGGAGTGTTCACAGCTGTTGCAGCCTGGTCATTCCAACTCTGGAACTTCGGACTACTGGATCGGCAGTGTAATACTGTTCGTTAAAAGTGAGAAAATGTGCTTCATTTGATCAAGTATTTCATGTGATAACATTGCTTTAATCGCAACATTCCTACTGACTTCATTGTAATGACCTATGTAGATTTCAGTTGGGGAAACCACAAAGACAGTCTTTCAGAGGATGTAAACGGCAGGTGGAAAGTGAGTGTCTGTCATTACAATGAAAACTGCCCACTTTATTGTGACTGATAGTAGGCATGAGGGCCTGCCATTACAATGAAAATTACCTAACCCAGTCTTCACATGATAAAAGAAGTTGGTGACTTCCCCACTGCGTTTCTGGGGTAACGTTAAGAGCTATGCAATTCAAGACAATCTTACCCGCAACATGTACACTACTTAACCTAGAATTTTGTATACAATGCAGAATTTCGTAGCGAAGCACGGGTACATCAGCTAGACGTGAGGAACTTCATCTTATTTGCCCGTATTGAACTGAGATCACAATTGAAATAAAAATCTTGTAGGTTCTACCTTGTTCAATACAAATACACTGTTGTTAGATGGTTTTTACAACATGTATTTCATTGCAGAATTAGTTTCGGCGCTCATTTAGGTACCATCATCAGTTGCATAATAAGTCAAGAAAAACTTGGAGATATAACAATATAAAACAACATATTGTTATAATTAACTCCTTAATATCTATCTAATGTTAAGTTTAAAAACTCTAATTTACAACGAGATAACTTTTGTAAGTCAAAAATGTAAAATCTCATCTCTGAGTGATGAGTTGTCTTCAGTATTCTGTGATGGCTATTTTTATATACACTCGTAAAAACAGAGTTCAAATACAATCTTAAAATTGAAAAATTAGGGCTGAACCAAGTCCTATAATGTTAAAATGTTCATTTCACATATGCATTGCAAGCCATTTATTGGATAAAAAACTCGTTGTGTTCATAAAATTGCTAAACTGCGCCTTCTTTTGAAGTATATTGATGTGTGAAAACGTAGTTCTTATGTTGTATATCTATTGGTGGGAACTGTGATTATTTGCCCTGATGTTAAGCGGGCATAGCCTCTCAGTTCAATACAACCCTGTAATGATGAAAGCCCAATGTTAACTGACAGCAAGAAAAATGTTAAAAACCTGATTGAATCAAACTATTCATGAAGCCGTCTCACCTCAACTGCTGTGTACTTGGCGCGGCGACTGCAGCACGAGTGTGTTTGCTCGTGTAGTGTATAATGTGATGAAGCGCTAAGGAAGGGGTATGTTTCTGGAACGTTGACAATGTAGGAGAGGGTCCGGGAGGCGTTGTGGACGAAGACAATAGAATGAAAAACTGTTACGTAGAGTTCTAAAGACGGACGAATTTTCTGAAATTCTTAGCTTGTCAAGTAATAGAATCAAGCAATCGTATAATACTTTGGGTTTCTCAGAAATTTCATTCAAATTTAGGTTAGCATTATAATACTGGTCTAAATGTATTAAACACGCTTCAGTAATGTCAAATCTCTGTCCCTTAGCTAGTGTTTCCATGATCTCAAGATCGTGATCTATGTCTGTGAATTTATGTTTGTATTCACGGACATGTTGGCCTACGGCTGAAAATCTATTATATTTCACAGCGTTGAAGTGTTCTTGATATCTGACATTAAAGCTACGTCCAGTTTGCCCTACATATCCGCTTCCAGTCTTTGCATTCGAACCTATATACCTATATACACCTGATTTAGAGTACTGTATGGATTGACCTTATTGACAGCTGATGCATTATGTAAAACTTCTGTACTTCTGTTGCCTGTTTTGAACACAATCCTAATATTACATTTCTTGAAAATATTTGTAACTCTATAAACCTCTTTACTGAACGTAAAGGTCGCGATTTCTTTTTCTTCCGGTTTGTCTTTAGTCAGGGTTGTGTGAGGGCGATGTTTAAATTGACTTATTATTCGCTCTATAAAATTCCCTTTAAAGTCGTTAGCCTTAGCCATAGATCGAATAATGTTCAGTTCCTTGTCCAAGTCTTGCTTGGGCATTGGTACGCTAAATGCGTGATTAACCAAGCTGTTATTTATTTATGAGCTACGGGGTGTATCGAATCCTGTCGTATAGTAACTGAAGTTTGTGTGGGCTTCCTGTAAATGCTAAAAGAAAATGAAGAGGAATGCCTAGTGATCTATAGGTCCAGATAATTAATGGATTTTTCTATTTCAGATTCCAAAGTAAATTTTATATCAGTATCTATTGTGTTGAGATTATTCAGAGTGGTAGAGACGTCGCATATGAGTTCATCCAGAATAACGAAAGCACCGTCTACATACCTGGAACAAAATAGAACATTCTTAAATTTGTCATTATAAATTATTTGCGTATCTTCTAAAAAATCTAGATAAATCTCTGCCAAAATCCCCGAGGCCGGTGACCCCATTGAAAGGCCATCCTGTTTATAAATGATATGATCAAATGTGAAATAGTTCTTGATGACCAGCAATTTTAAAATTGCCATAAAATCTTCGATTTCAAAAATTTGTAAAATCTGTAAAAACAACATTACAGATTCACTACAAATAAATCCACAAAGAAATTCGTAGAATTGATTAAAGAATTAGGTAAATTTTTATTACATGATCCCCACACAATACATTCTTTTGATATAGTAAACATGTTTCCAAACATCAAAACTAATAAATTGCTTCCTATCATTGCTAAAAATTTGAAGAAATAGAGGCTCACCTAACACAAAACCTTTAAAAAATCATGACATAATCCACAAGATTATGTGGAATCACTATTTGATCCAAGAACCATAATGAAAGGTGATTGAGAAAATGATGAATGCTCTCATCTAATAAAGCAAATTCCCATCGTACCAGAACTTTCAACTAGTGTTAAGGGATCTAGTTGGTAGTTTATGTAGAGCAAATAAAGATATTGACGTGACTGCCACTCTTCTTTCCTTGAAATCAGAACATGGACTTTTTGTGGAAGCTACAGTGAAGGCTTTATGGATCCCAGGCAGCAATGTTGATAGTGAGAGGTCATTTTCAACATATTGTAATATAATATTTGATAGAACAGCTCTGACTCCCAGTAATATCAAACTCATGTTATCTATGTCTTTTTCAGACTGATATGTAAAGTATGTAGGTAGGCTCCACTTTTTAGTGACAAGATAATTTTTTTCCCAGTAACCTTGCTTTGTAATATGGTTTTTCAGCAGAAGAATGACTTAGTGTTTTTGTACATATATAAATGTAAAATAAGTTTTACTGCAAATGTGCTATCAACTACCTCTTGGCTTACCTTCTATTGCTGTAAAGTGGAAATAAGAATTTAGCAAAATGATTGACAAAATAAAATAAAAATAGCGAAAAATATACCAAAATGGCATTTTTAAATGATGAAATTAATCAAAACTTTTCACCATGAATAGGTACCTCTAAACATCGTGTGTCTTCTAAGCAGTTATTCTTAATTCAAGTGGGACAGTCAGGTTCAAAAAGTGAGTTTCTTAAAGATATGCGCCGGGCAATGAGAGCTGCAAGCATTCCGTGGATAAACTGTAGGTGCCGTAATATTGTTCATTTCTTGGAAATTATTGCAAAAGGCGAGTTCCAGACTAGTCTACGCATTGAAAGAATTATCTGGATGAGTGATACTAGGACATATTGGCATCTGTGATATTCAGAACTTCTATATCCGGATCGCAGAAGATGAAACGACAGAAGCCTTGGGAAGCTATATTGACAACCTCATTGTTGGGAAATTGGGTCCAGAAGCCCCCTCCAAGTTGCACCTAAATGGCCTGTCAAAAATCCCATACCTCTGTGACCCATTGTGAGCGCTATATTGCATGATATCGCCAGTTACCTAACCGGACTACTTCAGCCACATACAGGACACACTGAAACAAACATTAAGGACTCAGGACATTTCACCCAACTCTTAAGGATCAATCCCTCGAAAGTACGAACTTAGTAAGTTTTGACGACATCACTTTTCACCAAGGTCCCATTAATACACTAGTGTCCAAAAGTTAAGCATAAGTTACGAGTAAGCAGGGCAACAGGAAATAGACCACAAATCGCACGACATATACACCTACCAACCTTGCATGTTCGCTCTGTATAGGAAAGGAGTGTTCCCTGCTTTGACTAGCAGCTTAATAACCGGAGGTAAACACAGCCAGTGCCTGCGTCCCATATTCCCTCAATCATGTTTGCCCTGTTATAGTGTGCGGAGTGTAGCCTCGTGGTGAACGTGACAACATAATGACACAACGACGCCATACGGACCCCGTTTTGCAGGGTAGAATACTCGGCCGCCTGGAAGCAGGCCAGACACAGACCGAAGTCGCGGTATCTTTGAATGTGTCATTTCCAGGCTTTGGAGAAGACTTCAAGACACAGGAGATGTTAGTCGTAGGCCAGTACCAGGTTGACCAAAGGTAACCACCCCACAGCAGGACCGATATCTGGCCTTAAGCCGCCCGACAAAATCGGAGTGCACCTGCAAGACAATTATTGTCAGCGGAGCTTGCAGCAGTCTCAGGGGTTACCGTTTCCCGGCAAACTGTGTACCGGAGGCTCAGAACAGCAGGGCTGTTTGCCTGATGTCCACCGGTGTGTGTCCCGCTCACTCCAGCACAGAGACAGGCCCGTTTACTGCGGAGCCGTCAACATCGAAACTGGAAACTGGACCCTGAATGAATGGAGGCATGTGCTCTTCACAGATGAATCCCGCTTCAGTTTGCAGAATGATTCCCGTCGCACATTAATCTGGAGAGAACCGGGTAGCCGATACAACCATAGGAACATCATGGAACGGGACCAGTATGGTGGTGGTGGCATCATGGTGTGGAGCGGCAGCATGTTGAATGGCCGTGCGGACCTGCACATCTTCATGGGTGGTCCGAAGAACACTGTTAACGCTCAGAGATAAAGGGATGAGGTACCGATACCACATGATCGACTCTTCAGAGGTGATTCGGATACATAACTGAGGTGCGGTTGGTCCAGACTTCCTCTTAATGGACGATAATGCCTGACCGCATCACGCTGCTCTGGTGGATGAATTTCTGGCTGGGGAAGACATTCATCGCATGGGCTGGCCAGCGGATCTGAAGCCTATAGAACAGGCCTGGGATGCATTGGGGAAGCGAATTGCATCCGGTCAGCCTCGACCAAGGACCCTCCAAGACCTTCGCTTTGCCCTTTCGGAGGAATGGGATCGACTGCCACAAGAGCTTTTGGACCATCTGATAGAGAGCATGCCACGTCTCTGCGAAGCATGTGAGGCCGTTAGGGGCAACCATACACCCTATTAACAGCATATTTTGTTGTAGAAGACAATGCCAAGATTTGTTAGTTGTCAAAGGTGTACCTTAGCTATCAGAACCTTCCTGACACTATTTGTTTGGACAAGCTGTGTGACATATGGTGTGTGATTCAGCTTCCGTTTGTTCAGCAATCCGTCTGACATTCCTATCAGGCGGTATGGCCTCGTTTAGTGATGATGCTTAACTTTTGGATACTAGTGCAGAAGTAGTTCTACTACTAGACCAGAAAATTACAGAAGACCTGTCAACAATAGCCTAGGATTTAACCCTCGAACCAGCAATCGTCAGGATCGCAACTCATTTCCCTGTTACTCAACCGGCAGAGTCGCTATCAAGATGCATTATGCCAGCGCTGACTAATTTCGAGATAGCGCCTTGACATTCAACATCTTTATGACATATCTTGCATCATGTTTAAGAGGAAACTCTACTCTATAATATAGCACAATTCTGAAGTTGTTCAGGGTGACAAGAGTGTGCGGTATACACGTGGAAAAACAAGAACGCTTTGCAGACGGTCATTCTGTTGTGCTTGCTGTGGTTGTCCGATGTGCATTAGCCTTCGTGGCACAAAATGAGGAAATTGTCAGGAAGTAGTGAAATTCATAATTGTTTGTTTGAACTGGACACGAAGGTGATAGGGACGTATTTTTAGAAGGAATTGACGATGAAATTGACAATAATTCGTCAAGTAGTGGCGAGTTATGAGCCTAGGCTAAGTGATTTTGACACTGATATTGACGATGATCTGGAACGCAATGAACCAGCCACTGGTGATAATAATAATGATGGTAAAGCAGTTGACCAAACAGAACCGAAGTGGACAAGAGTTTATCCTCCAGAGTCAGAAATAAAAGTGGAACAGAAGTTCAAGGTTCGAAAAGCAGGTGTGTGAAAATGCCCGCCGAGAAACAGTTCTCCTCTAACATATTTCTATTTGTTTTTCTCCAATGCTATCTGGAATGTTTTAGTGACTGAAACTAATAAATACACAAAGGAAATTATTCGAAATAAAACTAATTCCGGAAATATAACCCGTATTCTCGTCTGCAAAGATGGGTTGACGTTACAGTATCGGAATTGAAAAAAAAAAAATGCATTTCTCTAGTTGTAAATATGGGTATGAACACTAATAACAACATTGAAAAACAGTGGTGCACTTCAAAATCGCAAATATTTCCATTTTTCTAAAGTCATGTCACTAAAACGTTTCAACTGGAAAGAAATATTCTATAACCTGTTGGTAATGGTAATTTTTGATGCCTACACACTATATAGTTTGAACACCGACAAACTCCTTGAACGTGAGGAATTTATGGTTAGTATTGTCGAAGGTCTTTTTATAGATGAAGAAACTCTTCAAACATTCCACCTGGACCTTCAGGAGGAATGGGACATAAGCTGGTACGCCTCCCAGGGAAGAAACTGCGGTTGTGCCCTGTCTGTTCGACTGCAGAAAAAAAGGCATGCACCCACTTCTGGTGCCCAGGATGTAATTATGGTGTCCATAAACAGTACAACCATAAATTAGAACATTTTTGGAGGAATATGAAAGCAGGAAGAAAGAGGAGTCACCCCGAAGGTAGCGAGGATGAATCTGACTAAGTAGACTCACCTGTTGGTGCGGTGTGCTTGTGTTATTTCAGTTCTATTTTACTTAGAATACTTCAATGTAGTGAAACATTTCTACATATTTTTAATCAGCATAAAATTGTGCAAATTTTGTATATAGTAAAATCGTCATATAATATTACTTTTTACGTATAAGTTGCCCAAATGGTTTCTGGAGATGGTCTCTGATATTCCCAGCTGGTGTATGTGTAGCAGAAGCCACTCCTTCTGAATAAAGTCATGTTGTTGAAAGCGTGCCAAACCATCAGCTGATAACTAGTGTATGTTACGAGTTGTATTTCCGAATGTAATACATTGTGAGTAGAAGCATTCTTTTGATAACTGCGGCTGTTGAAAGCCAGAACCATATTTTTAAGTATATTACATGCTTGTTCTCTAACAAGGAAGTTTGCCGCATTTATGGATATCTACAGATGTGGCAATAATGCGTTTATTATCATAATGTTTAATTTTGTACGTTTGTTGTCTCCCATTTTTTTTATTAATGCATACCCTAGTTTGTTTTGTTTGGCATCTCTGAAAATCATGGAAAGCAAGTGGGGACATAAAAAATCAATATTATTGTTATTTGTTAGATACGTTGGCAAGGAAAACAATTGTGATTGGATTGCTTTCATCAGGTTTTAAACCTACTTATCTCCCAAAAAACCCATACTGACCCGAGTTACAAGATATTAAACGATCACTTTGTTAATGATCTTGCCTGCCTATATTAGGCCTAGCAACAACTGTGAATATTTAACTCAAGTAAACTTGTTTCCTCATCCTGAGGTGGTGCAGCTCTTTTTTAGACAGGCCCCCAGTGGAAGGGAGTTTCCTGTACCATTTTTACCGCCTATCAACTTTCCTTCCATTCATAAATCTCTGGCAATACGGTACCGGAAATCAAACTCAGATTCCCGAGAACGGCAGCTAATTGTGCTAACCATTACGCTGGCAGACATTCCTAACTACAAAACACAGACATATATACATGACTGATGTGTGCTTGCAATGCGCGTGTTGGACACAAAACTATTCACCTATTTGTGAGACGTCATCAGAGCTGCAGTAGGCAGACATTTCTTAACTACGAAACACAGATGTACCACATGACTTCGACGCGTGTTTTCTCTGCATGGTCATATGGACGAAACTATTCACAAATTTGTGTCATGTCAGAGCTGCATAAGGCTTGTACCCGCTTCGAAGCGGAATCGTTGTTCTTCACTAACGAATTACGTTGGGGGTCTTGTATGCAAGATTTATTTTCTCATTTTCTTCTTCCCGAAAAGCCAAAGGGGGATCTAATATGCGAGGGGGTCTAATACACGAGTAAGTATAGTATATCTTCAACTGAACTGCTTATCTAAAAAGGAATTTCAGGAAGAAAACGTACATCGTCAAATTCTCAAAGCGACCACGAAACAAGATAACTGTTCAGTACTTTCATTCTTATTCTTCCGCTTCTCCGAAACCTTGTGGGGTCGAGGGTGCGAACTGTGGCGCACATATGGATTTGGTCTTGTTTTACGGCTGAATGCCCTCGCTGACGCCAACCCTAGTGAAGGGATGTAATCATTATTGTGTGTTTCTGCAGTGAATGGTTGTGTAGTGCACCATCTGAATATAAAGAGGAAAGTGTTGGGACAAACATACACAACCAGTCCCCGAGCCAGGAGAATTAATCACACGCAATTAAATTCCCTGACCCGGCCGGGGATCAAACCAGGGACCCTCTGAACTGAAGGCCTCAACACTGACCATTCAGCTAAAGAATCAGACCTGTTTGTCACTTTCATCGCTCAATGCAACTGGAGTGATTTCTTACCTTTGTTTGAAGGGTGCCACCCTCTTCTGAAACGTAAAGAGATGGTTTCGTTTATTGGTCCTGTGAGTAGTAAGGGTAATATAGAATCAACCTTTGGCACAGTCCCATATGCCAAGGGAAGGCTGGATATTCCAGACACACCCGGTACCTGGAGTTGAGGCGCTAGTGACGTTTTGCCCAGTAGCCATTCATCACCTCACAATGAGCCGAAGCTCATGATTAGGAGAGGATGAAGACTCCGTACACAAACACACACTAAGAAAGCAAACATGCTACACGAGGCAAGATGCTGACTAGACAGTAAGACAAATGAAATGTCAGGGGGTTAGGATAGTAGAGGAAGAAATAGATATGAAGAAAAAGAACACAAACATCTCAAGCAACTAGGGTGATAATTTGTTAGTCTCTCTTTACTCCAAGGCCAGTCCAGAGTGGGAAACCCTGAGATGGCACAGCCCCCAAGATCAAGCACACAAGCTCCTCCTAGAGGGGATGGGGTCAGGTGGATGTGGACTCATGCATGCATCCATTGAAAAAATGTTGAAAGATGTGCCTGTTTATGTCTACATGATACACCCTTTACAAAGTGAAACAACTCTTCTTCACAAGGGGCTAGTCCCAGTCCACTTAGTACAAGCTGATTTGTTCAACAAGATCATCAGGCAGCCTGTTTGTTAAGGACATTAAGGTAATTAAAATACACTCCAGATGGATTGATTCAGGTAAAGGTCAATTTTGATTGCCCTTCTATTGATTTACTTATAGACAAGAAAACTCTAAAACACAAACTGAGCAACTTCACACTAGTACAAAAAGGAGATTGTTGTAAGCTTTAATATGACAACCTACTATACCACCCAACCACCAAATGGGAAAGAACTGGAAACTAAAATTATAAGGCATTTCAAAGACAACTGTACACATAATAATTCCCAAGATTGATTCAATGTTGTAACACAGAACTGCAGTATATAAAACAATGAAGAAATCTGTCTGGAAAAACTGATCTGAGAAACAGATTCTCCCTTTGGAAGTTCAGTAGACAATTAACAATTCTTAGAAATATGAAACATTACCATTACTTTTCAGTTCTACAGTCCACACTACAGTTCCAGACTAGCAAATCATATTTCAGATTGCACTTCTAACTGATGATTTTTAAGACATCCAAAGATTTCCTCAGTGAAAAGCAAGTAAGGAAGACAGGTAAAATGCAATGTATACTTTTCTCAGACAAAAAACATTAAATGTGAGACTGACATAAGATACTAAACATTTGTTGTTAGAGCTGATTTTTATTTTTTGTTTACAATAAATACGCAAATAATCTCCGCATACTTTTTAAAAAACTGAGGCACAAAATTGGGGTGCGGGTTTTATTTGTGTCAAGGTTGGCAAGTTTTCGATGTTGTATGTACAGTTTTGCTTTGTGTAACTGCAGATGGAAGAAAACTGCCATATTTATGGAAAAATATTCAGACTTTTAATTTAAAACTGCATTTACATTTTTTTTAAATAGTAATTTACAGAGTAATTTACATTCAAAATTTCTCTGTGTCACATGATAGAATGCGCCTTTCGGAACGTGCAGGGGTAGCTTTCTGCACTTTCCTTCACTTCAGTGTATCAACAGTGCGTTTCATATTTGCTAGATTTGAGTGAAATCTTAACTCTTTTGTATTCAGTGTTTTAAGAAACGCCACAATATCACGTAACAGGCAGTGTGCGGAGAATCAGAATCCGCGAACACTGGCGATGCCGACAGTTGGTAAAAAAGCGTGGCTCATAATTATAATCAATTCGCACACACCGAACAATACTATCAATGCCAATGTAACTGCATTGTTTTTTCTATGCCTAGACAAAATGGACATTTTTAAAGCAGATGGGGTCACTGCATTGTGTTGCATGCACAAGGAAGCAAAAGAATTCCTCCCCTCAATGTAGGAAAGCTTGATAAGCCACAATGTTTTAAGGGGTCGAATACTTTCCATGCAAGTACAAGGTATCTAAAAATGCAAATAGTACAGTAATCCAAAAAATAAAGCACCGGCACAGGGGAGCCACCATAATTTGTCCTCGTCTTTGAACCGTGTTTCTGTTTTTCTATCGTTGCTTGAGGTTATGTTTGCCACATCCAAGTGCATTATTTGAATACTGTAAATGCACCTTGTTGGATATATTTTGGAAAGATTTTTTTTTTCCCCCATGGCATTTGAAAGGTTTAAACTGTGAATCAATGTTAGTTGCATGCAGTCACGGGTCTTGAATATTTTGTGACGCGGCAAGGGATTGCATTTCTCAAGCACGAGTTAGCAGTTAATTCAAAATCATGTAAATCAAAGTCCGATTTTTATGTCCCAAAGGTTTCAAATTAACGAGGTTTTACTGTATCACAAAACTAACATCAGTGTTCGCCAGTGTGTCTGTTTCAAGTGTTTACATTTCACGAAAAGAATAATCCACCACCAGTCGTGTAAATATCTGAGTAAAAAGCGACTGCGTGTGAAAAGTGTTTTAGATGTGGAGTGTGACGAATTTGTAAGTAATTTAGGAGAGGATTCTAGTGATGCAAGAGGTAACGAATCTTCCGATCTAGGCTACAGGGAATCGAGCCTATTGCAAATTCAGATTAATGAAATACCCTGGCATCTGGGAGATAGTGGGTTTGAATCCCACTGTCAGCAGCCCTGAAAATGGTTTTCCGTGGTTTCCCATTTTCACACCAGGCAAATGCTGGGGCTGTACCTTAATTAAGGCCACGGCCGATTCCTTCCCATTGCTAGGACTTTCCTCTCCCATTATCGCCATAAGACCTATCTTCTGTGTCGGTGCGGCGTAAAGCAACTAGCAAAAAAAAAAAAAAAATACCTAGGCCTACTTTCTAATTTTCATGACAAATATCTTTTATGACAGTGATAATGTATTTTTATCATCGCAAATATGTTCAGGCAAAGCAGCTACATCTGTCAATTTACCCATTCATATTTGCGTAAAGACTACGTGGACCTCACAGAGTGATACGAAATTACTGTTTATGCCTAAGCTACTCTTTTGGTGGAAGGAATTTTAGTTCATTTCATTTTTTTCAAAACGATCCTTCCTACAATTAGGGTGCAGGGATTATTCGGTGGTGGGGATTATTCGCGTAAATACGGTAAATATTTTCAGCACCCACAACACTACCTTCATTCTAATACCCTTCTCAGTTCATCAGAAACAGAAAATAGATTTTTTTTTTAGTCCTAAATTCATCTCAATCTCTTGTAGTGTCACCTTGTGACACTCTTGTCAATAGCTTCACTGTGACTGAAATTTTGTTTTCCAAAAAATCATCAATATTTCAAAAAAAAAGTCACACTGATTATCATAATATGAAGTATGGCAAGTCAGAAGACTACCGAGCTTGATAGCTGCAGTCGCTTAAGTGCGGCCAGTATCCAGTAATCGGGAGATAGTGGGTTCGAACCCCAAAGTCGGCAGCCCTGAAGATGGTTTTCCATGGTTTCCCATTTTCACACCAGACAAATGCTGGGGCTGTAACTTAATTAAGACCACGGCCGCTTCCTTCCCATTCCTAGGCCTTTCCTATACCATCATCGCCATAAGACATATCTGTGTCGGTGCGACGTAAAACAAATAGCAAAAAAAAGTCAGAAAACTATATTTTAAAGCAGTTTTCTTTTCTCTTGAAAATTTCCATTTTTGCAGACACGAGAAATCACTTTTTAATCATCGTTATGTTAATAAAATGTTAACATGACAGTTCCCAGTGTCACCCATAGGTGCAGCTACTTGAAATGCATATAAAACGTTGACCATAATTCAATTCTAAGTCAGTAAGCATGTCTATGAGTTTGTACAACAGTATGGAATGTTAGTAAGAGAAAATGAACAATAAAGCAGTGTTATTCCTATGGAGCTCGATAGTTGCAGTCACTTAAGTGCGGCCAGTATACAGTATTCGGGAGATACTGGGTTCGAACCCCACTGTCGGCCGCCCTGAAGTTGGTTTGCCGTGGTTTCCTATTTTCACACCAGTCAAATGCTGAGGCTGTACCTTAATTAAGGCCACGGGTGCTTCCTTACCACTCCCAGCACTTTTCTGCCCCATCATTGCCATAAGACCTATCTATATCGGTGTGTCGTAAACAACTTGGAAAAAAAAAAAGGTGTTATTCCTTTAGTGATAATTGGAAATTAAACATATCTGCAAGCAACAGAGGGAGTTCTGCTTCTACCCCTCATTGTAAGTGTTGAAACAACTGTAAAAGGTGAGTGTATATTGCAAGTAGTATGTAATGTTGTAGTTCATACTTGTACGTAGATCATATTTGTAGTGAAGATCAAGGTGTCACCTGTAAGTAATAATGTGCATTTTGATTAATGAAACTTACAATAGTAATTTTTGTTTCTCACTCAACAGGTTGAAACAGCACAAGATTTTACAACTTCTCGATGAAGACCTTTGTATTAGTGGTGAATCTGTTACTGATATCACCCTCATACCCCTGGAAGTTGGCCATCAAATGAATGAGGGGAGCGATGACGGAGCTTCCTGACTGCAACGGCCAAAATAAATGTAAAATCTACAGTGTACACAGAAGAGGGGACAACAAAATCACCAGAAAATGTTTTGGAATGCATCAGTCCAAAGTTTCACAAGTAATATGAGGAAGGAACACTATCAGATAATGCCAATGACAAATAAAACTTCATTATACCTGAGAAAAACCGAGAAGTTCAGCAACAAAAACAGGAAATCGTATGACGATGAGGAGACCTTTAGTCATAAATCAGGAAGAGGTGACCAGGAAGAGATTACTACAATAAACTGGACTTGTCCACTGAGCACTGTCTTAAGCTTTTGTTTACAGACACTATTTTTGACATGAACCTATACACGTTGCAACGAAACTACACTCTCAATCTAACATCTCATTACTAACTGGGGATGGGGTAGATCGCCGTAAACAAAATGTGGACAGTCTTCGGATGGGACAGAGGAAAGAAATGGTGATTCCTCTTGTTTGATTTTGGTTTAGATAGTGCTTGTATGAATGCGGGGCAAATTGTGAAAAAATATTGGAATATGAAAGAAGTTTCACATATTGTCAGCTTCAAAGAGCAGTTGTCCAGACATATTGTGAAAAGTACGGCAAACAATTACAGAAGAGCTACGTATGCAGATCCTCAGTAACAAGCCACATTTCTCCTGTAGTTCTTAGTGCTGGTTTCATGGAGGAACATACTCGAAAAGATTGCTCTCAAAGAAGATATGGACTTTCTCAAAATTGTACAAGAATAATGTCTAAGAAATTTTAGGTTGGTTTACACATCCAGTGTCTGTGTGAATTCAACACAGGAAAAGACTAAATTATTTTGTAATTGTTGACCCTTGTCTGTCTGTTAGGTCATCAGCCCAGACTCTGGTTGGATCCTCAAAGAGAACCACCAAAGGCTATGCAGTTATAGAAAAACCATAAAAAACCAATGGCTGTACCAAAATGAGGCATACTAGGCAAGATGAGGAGTGAGGTAGTTTGCCAATGCTTTCCTCACAGGACCGGACAGTGATATTGTAGCACAACTAACCCTATGAGCAACACTTTTCATGACACTCAGACGAACTGGTTGTGCTCTGAATATCATTACTCAGCACTATCCATACCCCAGGAAGTCTCCATATTGTCACAGCCATGGATGAGACTGGGACTTCCGTGGAAGCTACACTTTGCTCTGGCCTGTGCCAAGAAATGGATGCAAAAGTACTGTATCCATCAGGAATGACAGCAGGCATTGTTGACCCTTATTCTTGCCATTTTTTATGATTTTCTTGTTCCAACTCACTTAAATGCTGATATACTTTATTAAGGCAAACTGTCAAAAATCAAATGTAAGCCTGTTACAATTCCTAGCATCACCTGTACGTGACACCCCTCAAACAGGCATAAATAATTAATAAAAAAACTTTTTTCTGTACTACCTCTAAAGATACTTCAAAGAACACATATCACTCAATAAAATTCCATCAAACACCATTCAATGGGAATTGGAGGATTAATAGACCAAGTGGTTTTCACAAAAGCTGCAAAATTACATTGTACTAAAGTCTATGAAGAATCTGCAATTACTAGCATAAGAAGTTGCCATATGAAGTTAAACAACATTTTAAAACTTTGGGAAAGCAGGATATTGAGAGTTATATCTTTCCTCATATTACCTTGCCGACTATCGTTCTAGTTTTGTTAACAAAAAGCAAATGTCTTTACCAACCCAAAAATTCAGCAGCCCCACAAATTCATTTTAATAAATACGGAATAAGAAATTCAATAGATGTAAATCGAGACAAGTAGTTACCTCTACTGATATATCATCAGAATAAATTTCCTCCTCGGATGATTCTTCTGACTCCGGCTGCTGTGCTAATGTTTCTGCAAGTCCACACGATTGTAACACAACAGAAAAAGCTGCAACAGAAAATTAACCGTATACAAGTTAACATATACTGCAATTTCAAGAATAATTTATGAAGACAGATACAGAAAATCAATTGTAATCTAGCTCTCATGAAAAGTATATAAATGAACGGTGGAATATCAGCTTATGGGATGGGTTTATAGAAATTGCTGAAGAGCATGGAAACAGGTAGTATGGAATCGTAGAGACCCACCCTATTATAACAGAGAAATTATTTTTTTACAACTGGCTTTATATTGTACCAACAAATAGGTCTTATGGCAATGATGCGATAGAAAAGGGCCAGGAGTGGGAAGGAAGCAGCTGTGGCCTTAATTAAGGTACAGCCCTAGCATTTGCCTGGTGTGAAAACTGGAAACCACGGAAAGCCATTTTCAGGGCTGCCGACAGAGGGGTTCAAACCCACTATCTCCCGAATGAAAGCTCACAGCTGCACGCTCCTAACCATACAGCCAACTCACTCTGTAAACAGAGAAATAACAAAGATTGATGGTGATAATGCTTGTTTAAAGGGGCCTAACATCTAGGTCATCGGCCCCTAATGGTACGAAATGAGATGAAATGTAATGACAATTTTGAAATCCAAAATCATCCACTGACCAGAATTCAAAACATGATGAGGAATGAATGGATGAATATGAATTTAAAACAATCAGTGGATCTGACCCGCAATGCCCCACCTTCCCACAAACTATCTTGAATCAATAATAGTATTGGCCAAGGGACTGCTTCCAAAGCACAATCCTGAATCAATGATGTTGATTGTCTAAAGGGATCCAAAATCCAGGTCAACGGCCCCTTATAAGGGTACTTATGACTGGTAAAGTAGAACCATGGTATTTCTCATGTTGCAGTACTAATCAAAAGTAGCGTAGACTCATGGTGCTCCACACATTGTGGTACTACTCACAAGTATTGTACGTCGGACAGGTAACGCAGACCTATGGTGTTTCTCACATAATAGTGCCGCTCATAGGCAACGCAAACCCATGATGTTCCTCACCTAGGTGTATTAATCACGCGCGCTGGTATTCCCGTGGTGTTCCTCATATAGTTGGTACTAATCATAGGCAACGCAGACCCAAGATGTCGCTCATATTGTGCTACTAACCAAAGGCAATGCCCAAACCCGTGGTGTTTCTCACATAATGGTATCAATCACGGGCAACGTAAGCCCCTGGTGTTCCGCATTTAGTGTTACTAATCACAGGTGCTGGAAACCCACAGTGAACCACTCTCTGCTGCTACTAATCACAAAACTAATGAGTACCTAACATGTGGTGCTACTCGCAAGTAAAGATGGCCCATGATGTTCCCCAACTGATGGTACTTATCACAAGTAGTTTCATGGTTCTGATTCAATCATCCCTTGGTCACAGCCTTTGAGTCACCTCTTACGACAGGCAGGGGATACCGAGGGTGTAGTCTGCATCCCCCACCACAGGGGGTATAAAAGAGATTAAGGAAGTGCAGCTTAGAAAGGAAGAGTTGGGAATGGTTGTGCAAGTAGGGAGAAATTGAAGAAACTTCCCAGGGAAATGAACTTAGCAATGAAGTCAGCTAAGGATAACATGAAGCCAACCATAATTGGTAGACATATGAATTTCACTGAAAAATGGAAAGGAATGTATAGGTACATAACAGATAATTAGAAAAGACAGCTGACAGCTAAATAAAAAGCTGGAATTGGTAAGACTTCAGGGAATACACTAAAAGTAATGGGTTGGGACATAGTACTATAGTGAGGTACTGATTACTTTTTGCAAGAAGAGGCTGCACCACATGAATGGAGAGTTGGTATAGTAGCTCCAATGTACAACAGAAAGGGTGATAAATATGGCCTGGATGTTGATGCCGTAAAAAAGTTTAAAAGTGCACTTATTCATAAATGACTTTAATAAATGACCTAAGAATTCGAAAAATGCCCTATAAAATGGAGAAAATGATCTTATAATAATAAACTCACCAACATTTCAAAAATGACATCTTAAGCTCAAACTGAAAAGTCAATGAAAACAGATTTCTAACACTTAACAAAAGGTTTATGTTCACTTTAGTCTGAGTTGCACTGCACTACAAATGTCATTCTGATGTTGTCAAATGTAAATGATATGTGTGCTTTATCAGCCAAGAAGTTTTGATATCTCGAAAAGCTGCGTTCAACATCAACTGATGTGATTGAAGCGTACTTGAAGTGAGAAAGGTCGTTGGCTGCTATATCTTCCTCAATCCCATCCATGCAGTAGTTTTCACCAGAAAGAATGTCCGAGATATTGCATAATGTTTTATACCCGGTGTTGATGATGATGATGATGATGATGATGATTATTACGATTCTTCTTGTTTAAAGGGGCCTAACATCGAAGGTCATCGGCCCCTCCCGGTGTTTTTGTAGAGTACTTTTTCAGTTTTGATGCAATACCCGCAGCTAATTTCGCAATGATTGTTGCTAAGACTAGTTTCCACCCAGTTGATTAAGGAAATGGAATCAACCATTTCTTCGCCTGTTTTCTCCAACGATGTGATTGTTGCTGTTAATGAGGCGAAATTTGATTTTATGAATGCCAAACTACCTTCAATGTTTGGTTCAGATAGCATGTCCTGGGCAAATTTGATTGCTGCAGGTTCTTCACTAACTTGAATTTTTTGCAGTAATACATACATGTGTTTAACCACGTGCCCCAGCATGTTATAATAGGTTGTGGAGGTAATGCAATGTCTGGAGCTTCAGCTCTGAAACGTGCCACTCACGAGGGTGCTTTTAAGAAAACTTTCTTAACGTTCGCTATAAGCCTATCTACACTGGGGCAAAGAGCCCTTACTTCTTCACAAACTCTGTGTAGTCCATGGGCAAGGCATGTAACATGGACTATTTTAAATCAATTAGCTGCTCATACCATACATGGTGCAGCATCAGTTAAAATAAAAGTACATAGTCATATTTGATGCCCTCAGGCCACAGGAGAAACATAGCACTATCAAACAGTTTTGATATGGTAGAATAATTTGTCTTTTTTAACACTTCGGTAGTCAATAAAAATATTTCACCTGGTGTATGTACTTCTAAAGTTCCGGTCACAACGTTTGGCTATATAACGCCCCATAGCATCTCTTCCCGCGAGTTTAAGATCTTACTTTGTTTAATGTGTCTTCGTAACACTGCGGCAAATAATTCTTGCGTAAAGTTGATTCATCTGGTATTTCTTGATTCACATGTTTTTCCAAAAATGCACCTAGAGCAATAGTTTTTAGGATCCCATGGGACATAGTTTTAAGGTTTAATGTGCTTACCGTCCAAATGTTTTCATCTAAGCTATCTTCATACAGCTGAAGATGACCACTAAGTGGTCGAAACATGTTCTGTGTGTGCTAATGTATTTTTAATTTTGCCCAAGGCAAAAAAATTAAGTATCGATTACGTGGTTCTTAAATTAAATTAATGTTGAATGTTCTGTATTTGGCGCACGCAGACCCAAGAGGGGGAACGCGTGAGCACTGGAAACCATGGAAAGTTCCATCCAAGGAGTGAGTGTGATAGAGATAACTGTGTAACGGGAACAGAAGAGGGCAGGTCTCGATTGCGTACCACGCGATAATACCGTGAGGGAGAAAATCGCGGATAACCAACATTCTGCACAGAAATGTTATGTGGGGAGCCAGCCTAATGGGGTTGGGGTGAGATTAAATTTGCATCTCGAATTATACTATGATTAGGAGAACAAATGACACCACATGCCTCTTCAGAATTATGTAGAGAGATTGTCCGGAAGGGGTATGGTAAGTATCCTGTGGAATTTAAATTACGCAGTAGTGACTCTGTCACATAAAGAAAGCGTCCCCACGCGATACACGGAACACATGGCCTGTCGCGGGGAATCCCACAATTGCTTTAAAGGCAGGGATGATGCTATGGATATTGCAAGAAAGTTTACGACCGGATTCGTTTCCGCATACAATCAAGATTCAAGGAATACATTTAGCTATCTCTCGAGCACACTGCTTCACTGATATTCGCAATATCAATGGAATAGACTGATATTCTCTCTGGGAGGAGTCTAAGGTCAGCCATCTTGTGACAGTCTTAATAAATAGACCATACAGAGGCGCACTACAGATCAGTCAGGAAATAATCTCGGAACTTGCTCCACGTCACTCATCACCAGAATCAGTTCCTCTCTGCGGAGGTGATTTGAGAGATATAAGCTCGTATTCAGAAAACATTTCACAAATGTATGTGCTTGAGAGCGAACAAATATGGAATAATTTCTATAACATTTAAAACGGTTTGTGATTATTGTGTAATAGATAATACACCATAACTTCTGTGCGTGATGGTAGCCCTGAGATCACTATAGAGTGTGATTGTAACATTAAGTTAACGAGTGGATAATATTCTGTGTTGGTGTAACAGTGTCTTCAGTGAAGAACGAGGTATCAACCATGTTCCAAGGAAACAGCTACCCAGCTCTGGACCCTTGGAACATCTATGATGATCGTTGCTTATATGGAGGTCTAAAGTCTCCCAGCATGGGCCTACCCGAGGCTCGAATGGAAGGCACCATGGAAGTATTCAGATAAGTACATAATCCCATTATTAATAATTATGAATACATAGCTTGTAAGTCAATAGTAGAATAGGATGTATTTTTTTAAATTATATTTAAGGGTTTAGCATAAGAAGCTTGTTGAGTGAGTTAATGTTAATTTGCTAGAAATCATGGGGAATCTGTGTAATTAATCCACTTAAATCATTGGGTTACAGTGAGCGTGTAATTAATTTTGGGAGCGGATCAGATGTACAGTTTTTTTGTTTTTTCAGAATAGACACTTTAAAACTTACTTTGTGAGTGCATTAGCTTAAAGATTAAGGTGATGGAATATGTAGTAGGCCTGTAATCACTGCATGTAAATAGAGCATAATTAATACATGTATTTTTCTTTTGAAGTAGGAATGCACTCGATACATTTTCTTTTAAATGTCAAATTAGTAGTAGATTTGTAGCATAAGGTCCTTGGATACAGATATGCTGTATGATGTATTATGAACAACGCTGGGATTCGAATCCACGACCTCCATTTAGATAGGGATTTCCGTAAGGAAGCATTTTATGTTAATTTCTCTATTCCCCTGTATTTTAAAGAAGTATATAATATTTCTTATATGACTGATCATCGAGTTTAAGAGCACTGTTTCTTTGTTATTCTTAGGTGTGCTCAGGTCGCGAACCCCGGTCTGTATTTCTGAGTGTGTCAGTATGAATTAAATAGTGGGAAGATCCCTTTTAACAATCTAGTTATTTAAAGTTGTGATTTGCTGTCTTACCAAAGGGTGTTGCTACGGTCATTTATATGAGAAGTTTAAAAGCATGTGATTTGTTTTCAATAGAATGAGATGTGTAGAGTATTGTGTGAGGTCATGCAGAGTTGAGATATTAAAAGGGGACTTGTGAGCGAAGGTATACAGGTGGGCGTGGTTTCCCATCTGTTTCGGCTGTCACTTTGAAATGTATGGCTGAGGGGAGAACAGTATTACGGTAAAAGACAGACCCTTGACCAAGATCGTATTTTCTGTCACAAGGGAGTTGTAAATGTGTTGATTGTTTCGCATACAAAGAAATTGTTCGGCCATAGGGCCAGGAGATTAATTAATGAATTTAGGTGATAGGAACCCTTTTCGCAAATAAAATAGATAGGGTTTTTCTTTCAGCAACCCATTACGATACCAGAAGATTCATGATTTGAATCCCAGCAGAACCAACGTGAAATCGCCTGGATTTTCTTTGACCTGGACAGATATATACACACATCCAGTGATTGAATTTGTATTATTGATTGTTTTTCTTTGTGTCTCTTGACTGCTTATGCAAGTGATCTGATTGATTGTTCTGAGTAAATTCTGGCTTGACTCGCGTAATGATGCTGGGCTCGTATTTCTCTGTCCCAAGTAGTGGACCACTCTATCATGTATGTAATTTTTTCTTTTCTTTTTTTTTTTCAAGAGGTAAAGGGGGCATTGACCACTCAACCAGTTTCGAAGGAAATGTCATTTTTTGGTTAATTTATGTATTTTGGAGTTATATGTACTCTGTGGTATGGTCCCAAAGACTTATGTAAACATGTAGATTATCTTATCTTAAAGTATTATTTTTATTTTTGCCGAGGACATTAAATTTTAGTTTGTTCCTATTGGAAGAATTTCATTTGCCGTAGAATAGTGCGTCCTGAATTTCCTCCACACCCTTAAGCCTGTAAACTAGATGTAAATTTCTAGATTTGGACAAACCATCCCAGCAGATCCAGCTGTCAAGATCAAAGGTGCAGAGAAGTGTGCATTTGAATCCTGCACAGGCCCTCATCTGTTTTCATGGATACTTGAACTTTGCTTTCACCGTTGCTTCATATTCCAGGCCAGAAAGGGTTCAGTATCATGTAGTCATCTCCCATACACTGGAACCATACTCTAATTGGGGTCTGACCAGAGACTTATACATCCTCTCCTTTACATCCTTCCTACAACATTTTCTAGTTCTTTTGCAGTTGCTCACAATACTGTACCTAATTTACTACTCTATGCTCTAGAAGAGCAGACCACAGCACATTTATTGCAATGTGATGCATGCTCAGCCTGCTTTACAGTGAAAGACCTGCTCAAGGCAACACTAATGCGTTTGAAGTGGCCAGCTTTTCGTCTTCTGCAGTCCAATCCTGTGACCACACAGTATCAATCTGCAAATAGCTATATCTATGATTCCAGTTCTTTACTCACATATATATAATACACCTACATGAAAACATGAAGGTCCAATAATACTGCCCTGTGGGACACCCGTCTTGATGATTACAGGATCAAATAACAGTTCTCTACTCTAATTCTCCAAGTTCTATTTTTTAGAAATATAGCCGCCCTTTCAACCATTCGTTTACAATAGGTTGAAAAGAATCCAACTAATCAATACATATTTTATTTGTGATTATACATACATCACAATGTGGTACCAGTTTCAACCACGTTCTAGGTCATCTTCAGCAACATATAATTAAATTTGACAAAGGTTTAACCCTTTCAGACCTGAAAGAAAACTGGCGGTGTAAATTTTTTTGTACGTCAAAAACTGACTAAAATGCTCTTAAATAGATATATTTTTAGCTTATTCTACAAAATAAAAATTAACATCTGAGAAAAAGCACCCACACAATTGTGCATGTCAGGACTTAATTCACTAGTTACAAAAAAGAAAAATTACCTCAATGCATGTGAATATACATATGTACATGATGAAATGTTCTATTTTACAGTGAGGAATAATTTAAAACAATTAAATCATTAAAACACAAGTAAATATTACATTTTCTACACTGAGGATGAGTTTTGCTTTTACTGGCCTTTTGGCAGCAGCGCATTGTCGTCGGATCTGAAAGAAAACTGGAGGTGTGAATTTTCGTTTGTACGTCAAAAACTTACTAAAATGCTCTTAAATGCATGTTTTTACAGTTTATTTTACAAAATGAGAACTTTCAGCTAAAAAACAGGACGCACACAATTGTGCATATCAGGACTTAATTCACTACTTGTATGTATGTTGGGTATTCAGCCCGAAGGCTTGTTGGATCCTCAATAGGTTCACCATTAGCTGTCATAGATAGCCTAGGTGTCACTGAAGAGGCGTACTAGGGAAATGAGAAGTGAGGTAGTTTGCCGTTGCTTTCCTCACCGAGCCAGAAATTCACTACTTACAAAAAATAAAAAATAAAAAATTCAGGTCAGTACATGTGAATATACACATGTACATGATCAAATGTTCTATTTTACAGTGTGGAACAATGTATTTTAAACAATTTAAATCCTATGCATTACATTTCTCACGTAGAATACGAGTTCTGCTTTCACAGTCCTTTTGGTGGCAGCACCCAGCACTCTTGCATGCATTGGCTGTAGGGAAACCTAGCCCGCACACATGTGCGTATCAACAATCAAAACCTCATTGTATTACGTACGATGTTGTAAGCTCACAATTTACGTTTGCTAAACAATTTACACACTTAATTGATTATATTCTGATATTCAGTAGAGCTTCTAGATTAATATGAATGCAATAAATAAATACTTATTTTAGGCATTACTGCTTCCCGCCATCTTGCCGATGAACTGTATTTTTAAACTCTTATTCCTGCCCCCTGGTGGTCAAGCGCTAAATAAAAACAACAGAAGTACATGCTACGTGTCCCGCACAAGCACTGTAGGATGCTAAATGGTATTATGTATTGAATAGGTGACAAAATAAACCATTTAGCATCCTACATAACGGACAACAATGATTTTTATCACTTGCAACAAGCACTGTAGTCCGGTCTAGGGCCAAGAAAACGTCAAATAAGCTCAGACATAAATAAAATACGAACCCGCACAATTGTGTGTACATGGTCTGAAAGGGCTAACTTATTGTTTCCTTGAAAGAATATAAAACTTTTTTCTTAAAATCTAATAGTGCACTTACTGAACCATTTTGGTGATATTGTGAGTTAAACATTTGTCAATTTTGATTATACGTGGCTGAAGATGATCTAGAACATGGTGGAAACTAGTACCACATTGTGATGTATGTATAATCACAAATAAAATATGTATTGATTAGGTGGACATTCTTTTCAACCTATTGTAATAGTAATTGTTCATAAATATGGACCAAACATTGACTTTCTACCACTCTTTTGTCTACTCAAATAGCCCTCACTTTTTCCGTAATTTCACATGATCTACCAAAAGTCTTGGATAAGTCAATAGTGATACACTCCATTTGACCTCCTAAAAACAAAATATCTGCAATTTTTATTTAGTGTATGGAAAGCAAAACATGCTTATGAGATAAAGGTAAAAATTAACTATATACATATTTACAAGGTAACTTCACAATTACAAGCTACTGTGGATAAGACACATGACAATTCACAGCCCGATAACCAAAGCATCTATCCATGCAAGTGGAGCTGGCAAGGAAGTCTGTCCAGTTCCCACGATCGGCTCGTTAGTTGCACTCGCACACAGTCTGAGCAGGGGCACCAGAATCATACTGGGAGGATGTAATCTTTCCCCACTAGAACGGGGAGTAGGCAGATTCCATGCCCAGAATGGATCCTATTCAATGTACTCCACGTTTTTCTTGAAAGAAACTAAAATCTTTCATGATGTTGAATAGTGGCCAGTGCTGCGGGTCGGTTGTTGATGTCCAATCTTCCTTCCACTGTGCAGTGGGGCAGAAGCTGCTTGCAGATAGCATCTGGGCACACCAGATTGGTGGAGATCTTGATTTAAGCCAATTCATTTCAACGGCAGGAATGTCATCATGGAGTTCGCTAGAATTTTATTATATCCCCTTATAAGTGCCTGTGTCCTATCTATATCTACATATCTGCTATATCTTACTGGAATTCAACAAGTTGAGCCTTACTGGAATAACCTTTCTTAAACCTGAACTGCCTTCTATCAAACCAGATGGTAATTTCACAAATGTGTCTAATATAATCATACAGAATGCTTTCTCAGAGCATACAAAGAATAAATGTCAAGTTGACTGGCCTATAATTATCCGCTTCATGTACACCGCCGCTATTATTAATTATTATTATTATTATTAATTATTAATTCATTTGGTATCGCTCCTTCATGCAAACAGTAATCAAACAAGTATTTCAGATATGACACTGTATCCCAAACCATAGCCTTTAACATATCCCAACTGCCTTTCTAGCGTTCAACTTTTGTATCTTTTTATAAATCCTGAGGAGATTATTAAGCTATTTCAGCAATGCATGACTTCTAGCTATTTCTTGTGGGATGGGCAATTTTACAAACAGGCGGATGGGATGGCTATGGGACGTCCACTCTTGCCAGTAGAGGCTAATTTCTTTATGGAGCATTTTGAAAAGGAGGCCATTGCTTCGGCACACGTCAAACCAATGATTTCGTGGTGGTATGTTGACGATACATTTCTGGTCTGGACAGAAGGTCCTGAGAAACTTTACCTATTTCTAAACCACCCAAATCAGCAGCAACCTTCAATGGTCAATAGGGCTTATGATTGTTCCACATGGCATAGCAGTGATAGCAACCTTCCTGGAGAGACAGTTATGTTATGCCATTAGGGACAAACACCCAGATCTTCTCAACATTGTCATCCTTCCACATGACATCCTTCCACATGACACCAGACCACATCCAGCAGAGGCTATACGGAGGCAATTTCAGCACTGGGAAGTACTGAAATACCTGCCACACTCACCGCACCTGTCTCCATGCAATTTTGACCTCATTCCCGACGTGAAAGAACCATTGCGTGAGAGATGGTTTGGGACATGAGAGGACATTGCCAACGCTGTGAAACATCAGACTACAAATTTCACACATAGTAAGGCGACTGGTATCTGACGTCACCCACATCATTGATTACTCGGATGACTTTAGGAGTTTACTCTACTCTGTGAGAATAAATACTGTATTTACGCGAATAATCCCCGCATTATTTTTTTTAATGTGAGGTACGAAATTGGGGTGCGGGTTTTATTTATATCAAGTTTGGCAACACGCTCCTGCTCACCTAGTTTTCGATGTTGGGTGTGCATTTATGCTTTGTGTAACCACAGATGGAAAAAAAACTGCCCCAGAAAACAATTCAGACTTTTAATTTAAAACTGCTTTTACATTAAAAATAGCATTTTACAGAGTGATTTAAATTCAAAATTTCTCTGTGTCACGACAGAATGCGACTTACGGAACAGGCAGGGGTAGCTTTCCGAACTTTCACTTCGGTGTGTTGATAGTGTGTTTCATAGTTACTAAGTTCGAGTGAAATCTTAATTCTTTTGTATTCAGCATTTTAAGGAACACCACAATATCACGTAACAGGCAGTATGCGGAATTGCAGAATCCGCGAACACTGGCGATGCCGACAGTTGGCAAAAAAGCATGGCTCATAATCATAATCAACTGACCGCACCAAACAATATTGTCAACGCCAATGAAACTGCATGGTTTTTTTTATGCCTAGCCCAAGTGAACTTTTTTTAAAGGATATGAAGTCACTGTACACTGTTGCAATTCTAACAGAAGCAAAAGACTTCCTCCTCTCGTCATAGGTAAGTTCAATAAGCCACAAAGTTTTAAGGGCATCGGGTACTTTCTGTGCAAGTATAAGGCATCTAAAAATGCAAACAGTACAGTAATCCAAAAAATAAAGCACCTGCACAGGGAAGCCACCATAATTTGTCCCCATCTTTGAATAGTGTTTTTTTCTTTCATCGCGTCAGGTTATGTTTGTCAGTGATTTATCCAAGTACATTATTTGAAGAATGTAAATGCACCTTGCTGGATACATTTCGAAAATAGTTCTTTCCGCCGTAATTGAAAGTTTTAAGCTGTGAATCAAGGTGACTGCATGCATTAATGGGTCTTAAAATACATTGTGACGCAGCAAGGGTTGGCATTTCTGAATTACGACAGAAGTGCTATGGCGGGAAATCATACAAGGACAGAGTTACTGTCCTGTGTTGCTATAGGAATGTTCGATAATCCATGATGTTTTAAGGGCATCGGGTACTTTCCGTGCTAGTACACTGGATCTAAAATGCGCCCAGGACAGTAATCCAATAAAGAATGTACTTGCACAGGGGAGCCAGCATAAACTTCTCCTCGTCTTTGAATCATTATTTCTTTTCCTTTCATTGCGTGTGGTTGTGTTTGCCAGTGAGTTATCCAAGTGCGTTATTTTAATACTGTAAATACACCTTGTTGGATACATTTTGGAAATAGTTCTTTTCCATGGAATTTTAAAAATTTAAACTGTGAATCAATGTTAATTGCAATGCAGTAACGGGTCTTAGAATATTTTGTGACACGGCAAGGGTTGGCATTTCTGAAGTACGAGTTAGTGGTTAATTCGAAATAATGTAATTCTAAGTCAGATTTTTGCGTCCAAACTACTTCAAATTAACAAAGTTTCATTGCATCGCAAAACTAACATCCGAGTTCATCGGTGTGTCTGTTTCAAGTCTTTACATTGCACGAAAAGTATTATCCATCATCGATAGTGTTAATATCCAAGTAAAAGAGACTTTGTGTGAAAAATGTTTTAGACGTGGAATGTGACGAATTTGTAAATCAAAATCAAATCAAAATCTCTTGATTTGCAAATGAGGTGTCTACCTCGGTGGCAAATGGTACACTAAAATACATTATTGTCAAGCACTAAATTTTAAATTAACAAGAGAAGAAAATTTTTTTTCTAGAATACAATAATATACAATTTATGCTAACATTTTTTTTTCGATTAAACAAACAGATCATCCTTAATAAATTTATATTGTTTACAAAATTCTACTTATAATATCTCCTATACTTACAAACATAGTCAACTCATATGCAGTATGTGGAATTACTTCAAATAATACTATACAACTGGTATAAGATTAAAATTTACACTGCATTTACTTTTTTTTTTGCTTACCCATTTTGGAACCTAAGTAGCATAACGACCTACTGCGTCTTAACCAGAGCCCCCTTTTGCCACCACTTTTCAGAGTTCTTGAAGTCGAAGTCCCCACTGTACTTCACCCGTACAGGCAGTCCCCTACTTCGGCTGTCCAAACTCCATGGACCAGGGGATGGAATTAATTTTTTTAACACACATTTTTTATTTACAATAGCCTGCACTGATCAAATGCCCTCTAACATTTCATTTATTTTCCCTGTTGCTGTTTATTCTCTTCTTGAATACCTGTACAGATTTTGGAAAAGGATCAAACACTACCCCTGGTAAACTGTTCCACTCCTTCACGCCCTTCCAAATGAATGAAAATTTACCCCAGTCGCTTCTGCTAAAATTCCTTCTAATTTTATGCTTGAGGTCAGTTCTGCCAATATAATTATTTTACAACTGAAGCCTCTCACGGATTTCTCCCCATGCTTCTTCTCCTGTATAGGCTCTATATAATCCTATAAGTCTAGTTTTCTCCCTTCTCTTACTTAAAGTTTCCCACCCAAGTTCCTCTAACATTTCTGATACACTACTGTTTCTCCTGAAATCCCCTGTTACAAATCTTGCTGCTTTCCTCTGCACACTATTTCTTTGATTAGGTATTCTTGATGAGGATCCCAAACACTGTTTGCATATTCCAATAATGGACGAACCATACTTAAGTAACTTTTTTCTTTTAATTCTTTGTTGCATCCTTTAAGTAGCCTCATTATGACATGTAACGATCTGTATGCTTTCAAACAATGTCATCAACATGACCCTTCAGTGCAAATTACTTTCAAATCTCACACCTAAGTATTTGCACTTGCCATCTTTTGGGACAACTACATCATCCAAAGTATATTCAAATTCAGCTTTAAAGCTCCTGTTTGTAAATGTTGTAACAGTTGATTTGCCTCCATTAACCTTCATATTATTTTCTTCAACACACTGTTGGATACTTTCAAGGTCCCTTTGTAATTCTGAACAATCCTCAATGTTATTTATTTCCCTATAAACAATTATATCATTTGAGAGAGGATTCGAGTGATGCAAGAGAAAACGAATCATCTGATTCACAGGGATAGGAGCCTATTGCAAGTTCAGATTAATGAAATACCTAAGCCTACTTGCTAATTTTCATGGCAATGAGCCTTCCTAAAATTAGGGTGCAAGGATTATTCGCGTAAATACGGTATTATGTAGCACAAAGTTTTCATGGCTGACAGTTTCCACTCTTTATATCACAAACTTGGTAAACCTACTCGACATAATTATACATTCCACAGCATCTTACGCTCCCCACTTCCATCTGTATGTTTCCATTTGTCTGGTAGATCCTGCATTCATACAGAAAAAGAAATAGCTGTCAGGACTTATGCCCCAACCCTCGTGTTATAACCGCTTTGTACATAATCATCAACATTTAATATAAAGATAATTCACTGCATGAATAACTACATGACAACTTACCTTTCTCAACAACCGTCTTGAAAGCAACACGCTTTCTCTTTGCATAATCTCTGTATTTCCTTTGTAATTCATTTACCATATCATCAATGTCTACATATATATCTGTTTTGTGATCTTCCAAATACTGCAAAAAGAAAAAAAGGATATAAAGTATACATAGAAATATAAGAATATATCTTAGAAAAACAGATTTTGTAAAACAGAACAAAAATATCAAGAAAAGTTATAGCATACAATCATACTTTCATCACTAAGCACAACTGCCCAAAAGGGGAATTTCAAGGTGTCTGGATGTTAAATTAATTGATTATATTATCGGAAGCTCAATACAAAAATGCTGCTGGATGGAAGTTTTAGTAAACTGCCCCTCATAAAGAATCATTTGAGATCCACTTAAGGAGAAGAGAAACAATTATCTACTTTATTGATAGAATATACTGTAAACTAGTAACTGACTTCAATTTCTCAGATATTATGGACAAATTTGTGACTGTCAGAGTGATAAAGTGATAAAAGACTTTTAGAGTTATCATTCAACATTAATATTGTGAGTTTAGGATCCAAGTAACCACAGCTGAAGGTAAGTTCTTGATGATGATGATGATGATGCTTAGTGTTTAAAGGGGCCTAACATCTAGGTCATCGGCCCCTAATGGTACAACATGAGAAGCAATGCAATGCAAAATTAAAAGTCCAAAACCTTCCACTGATCAGAATTCAAAACATGAGGATGAAGAATGAATGGATGGAAATGAATTTAAAACAATCAGTGGATTTGACCCGCAATGCCTCACATTCACAGAAAATGACATAATACAAGAGTATTACTGACCATATTACTGAATCGAGGATGCTTGCAGTCTAAAGGGGTCCAAAATCCAAGTCATCCGCCCCTCATAAGGGTACTTATCGCTAGGAAAGTAGAACCATGGTATATGTCATGTTGCGGTACTAATCAAAAGCAGCGTAGACTCGCGGTATTCCACACATTATGGTACTACTCACAGGTAATGAAATTCGCACGTGTAATACAGACCTATGGGGTTTCACAGATTGCGGCACCATTTACAGGCAACACAAATCTATGGTGTTCATCACAGAAGTATACTAACCACAGGGACTCGTACTATCTCGTGGTGTTCCTCATAGATTGGTTACTAATCATAGGCAAGCCAAAACCACATTGTTGTCCACCCATGCTGTCGCTCATATAGTGGTACTAATCACGGGTACTGTAAAAGCCAGAAGCGCACTCTGTTGCTACTAATCATAAACCTATTTTGTAGATGCGCAAGTAAAAGCGACCCATGGTGCTCCCCGTGTGGTGGTACTAATTACAAGTAGTCTCATGGTTCTAATTCGATCAACCCTTGGTTGGCCCTTTTAGTCGCCTCTTACGACAGGCAGGGGATACCACGGGTTTATGTTCCACAATATTCTCTGAGAAATTATTGAGAGACTAACTATCTGATGAAAAGGTCTGCAGTAAAGACATAGAATGCAACGACAGCTTACCTTCCTTTAAAGATACCTCTCTCACCACATTTGTCTCAACAGGGTGTCCACCAAATCCAGATTTTAAAACTCCCTGACATTTCCCTGTTTTCCAGACATAAAAACCAGTTTTTTCCCTGACACAAAATGACAAAAAAAAAAAAATTATAAAGGAAGTATCAGTAATATTAAAATACATTTTTTTAAGCAATTAATGTGCATATTAAATTTCAAAACTTGGAAGTTTAATTTAGTCTAATTAAATTCACTTTAAGTTGTTGGGTTTTTTTTTTTTTTTTTTTTTTTTTTTTTTTTTTTTTTTTTTAATGTACTACCATTATGGCTTCAGCGAAGAAATTTCTTCATAGCCACCAACGACTGTCGAGCTTCTGCCATCACCCTCCGCTTCTTTTCTTCTAATTCTTTCAGCAACAAAGCGGCCTTTTTCTTTTTTTTTTCTTTTTCAAAGAATCTTCTACTTCCAATGCTTCACGTTTCTCCTTTAGATTTTGAACATACAAAGCATGAGCACTCCTTGCAGCATGGAGCATGTTGTTTTTTTTTTTTCTAGGGGCTTTACGTCGCACCGACACAGATAGGTCTTATGGCAACGATGGGGTAGGAAAGGTCTAGGAGTTGGAAGGAAGCGGCCGTGGACTTAATTACGGTACAGCCCCAGCATTTGCCTGGTGTGAAAATGGGAAACCACGGAAAACCATCTTCAGGGCTGCCGATAGTGGGATTCGAACCTACTATCTCCCGGATGCAAGCTCACAGCCGCGCGCCTCTACGCGCACGGCCAACTCGCCCGGTCATGTTCTTATTAATGGAGACCTTTTCAATTCCACCAGGGTATGGGATAGCATCATATATTATTCTTTGTGCTACAAGTGATACTTGTAGCATGTTCTCAACTATAATTTCTTTATTAAAAGGAAAACCACGTTCAAGTGAAGCATTTCCAAGAAACATTAGTATAATTTTGATTAATGAAGCTCACTTTACTGTTTTCAAATTTACTGTTGGAAAAACAGTGCGAAGCCAAAAGTGATCTAACCTCTCATCTTTAGAAGTCAAAGAATTCACTTCTTTCAAAGTATCATTCTCACAAACAGAAGTGAACCCTCTTTGTACATGATCGGCTTCATTACCCAAGATCCATTTGTTTTCAACAAAGGCATTTAAAGCTATCCTTAGCAGCCTGCTGCTTACAGGCTACCTGGCTACACTTAGATCGAAACAAAAAATTAATTTAGTCAGTTTATATGCCAGCGGTGAGCAGACCCAGACAACAGCTGGAAACTGCACCTGATGATGACTATGATATGCCAACGGTGACCTTTCCAGTAACTTCTGGCATAAAGCTACCATTCCTCTTAGACAATCTGTGCGAAACACTAACACATCTCTATCATTTAATCCAGGAGTGCTATGAAGTGCTGCTTTAGCAGCAGAACCTATGTTAATTTTAGATGAAGGCAGAAGATTTTCTTTACTGTCGAAATTTGTTTTAAGACATTTTCTGAAGACTGCAGCAACTCAGACTTAACAAACCTTATCATGACTTATCAATAAAAGATTCATAAAGGAGTGATGCAAATGGAAGATCTGTCTGAAACTTTTAGGATTTCTTTTACTGCCATTTTATATGAATTGTGCACAGTATGGAAGCCACAAGATCCAATGTTCAACAAAATAGGAGCATCTAGATCAACATTTAATAAATTACCAAAATTCTGAAGGAACTTTTTATTAACATTTGGACCATCCATTGAAATTTGTAAGTTTTTTTAGATAGAGTCCTTGCTGTGCTTGCAAAAAAAACATTTAACAAATTTGAGGAGGTAGAGTGACCAAGAAACATGGAATCAAAATAAGAAGTGCATACTTCATTAGTATCGGGATTGAAACTATGAACTGCAAGATCCATTTGGTCCATCTGAGAAACTTTATTCAGTGACTCGTCAAACCCAACGGTGAAATGTGTGCACTTACTCAAGAACTTGTTTATGGAAATAGAGAGCTAAACCAAGAGTGATTCTATACGCAACTTTTGTTCTGTGCAGTTGAACTTTCAAAGTTGTTTCAGAGTCTGGAAACATTACTGGAAACGATCGTACACTAGCTTCACTGGCACGTAAAGAATGGTGTTGTATGACAGTATGCATGCACCATATAATCTCAGCTTTGGTTACTTGCTCTCTTGAAAGATAATTCTGTAGACATCTCGTCTCTAGTGAACCTTCCTTAATGGAAGAAGAAGTGGAGTCATATGTGATAAAGTTTGTTGTGGTAGCTGTGGCAGGCAGAGGGCAACTTGTGCGCGGCCAGGCATTATCTACTGAGTTTAAGTCTCTTGTTACTTCACTATTCGAATGTTCCTTTTTAAAATAACTTGAAAGGGATGACGAGAACTGGCTGAACTTGACACTACTGGCATGATCTTTCCTCCCATGTGACTTTTTAATGCCTGCTTCTCCATGTTGCTAACAGTAAATGTTGTTTTACATATTACGCAGATTACAATATTATGCAATATGCTGAAACTTTGTCTTGAGGCATGGGTTTCAACCATGTTCTGAAAGTACCATCAAGCAGTCACCTTTCATTAAACAAAGTTTCCTTGGCTTCGATGAAGATATTGTTAGCTGAAAAAAGAAGAAAGATAAGGATATTGTACAAAATCTTTTAAATAGTCCTAAATTCCACACAGCTTTCTTCTAAATTGACAGTCCGTAAAACCTGTGAGCATTGCCTTATCTATGCTAACAGCACTCTACTGCTTCAATAACAGCTGATGCAATATAACTGCGGCACACAGAACTCGTAAAATGTAATGCCGTACTACAAAAATCACATGCGAATCATAAGTGAAAACAAATTCGCAAATCCTCCTAACAATATCCGACACAAACAAGAATAGGTACATTATTAATAAGAATAAAAGAAAAATGATTCGCGACTAATGACTGGCATAGGAAGGATGTTATATGGCTGATCGAGACCACGGTGCCAATTTTTGCCGAGTCACATTCTTGCCACTTGTCTTTCATGAACTATACTGAGGTATGATACACAGACTAACTATATACTAACCAACACACGGATGTAAATACAATTCCATCTACACTGAACACTATTAAACCTATACCACACACACAGAGTGAGGTAGCTTAACCACGTGGTGATGTAGACAATACAACTGTCAGCCAGGTTTCGAAATTGCACTCAACCGATATAAATCGATATGAATGGCAGCTTGGGATTGGCTGGATCAAGACCGAATACGTCCAAACATACTTCACAAACTCAAAATCTCTTAACCAACAAACAACCCTCATCGTTTTTTTACATCACACCGACACAGATAGGTCTTATGGCGATAATGGGACAGGAAAGTCCTAGGAATGGGAAGGAAGCGGCTGTGGTCTTAATTAAGGTACAGCCCCAGCATTTGCCTGGAGTGAAAATGAGAAACCACGGAAAACCATCTTCAGGGCTGCTGACAGTGGGATTTGAACCCACTATCTCCTGAATGCGAGCTCACACCTGCGTGCTCCTAACCGCACGGCCAACTCGCCCGGTAACCTTCATCTCACAATGTGATGCCACTATTTTAAATCTTGTTCTGTATTCACAAAATTACACATGATATTACAAGCTACTAATCGTGCCTCAAAACTTCCGAACCCCTCAGACGAAAGATAGGTTGGAAACTCAACGTGGCGCAGCCCAAATGGTGTTACGATGCACTACACATTTACATAAGGCTTACCTACGTCAGTGCATTTAATAATAATAATAATAATAATAATAATAATAATAATAATAATGAGCACTTGAATGAGTATTAAGTTTAAGAGAATTTCACGCTTTTCTGCATTCAGTCAGTGTTTTGTGTCTGTTTTTACATTTTACGAGGTAGTAACTATCGCACAAGTCATTACATAGTAAACAAACACAGTCATCCGTTGGGTTGTGGAATTTTGTCTATATGCATATATTGTTATGGAAGCCATGCATTTAAGTGATTAGAAAAACTGAGAACGCAATATAGGCCAAATTCATCAAGCTCGCCATTTCTCAACAACACAATAGTAAGCAGATAAAAACATTGAAAATTCGATAAATCTATCATATAGCAATTGATATTATTGGTTACTTCACATTTATTCCTGGCATAAAAGACATGCCCTAGAGTAATGTTATAAAAACTGAAAAATGTGTTTATTTTACATGGATCTGGCAGAAGAATGAATTTCCAGAATTTTTCCTCAATTCTCTGACATTTCCAGGTTTTCCCGTTATTTCATAATCTATTATCTTCATTTCCGTATTGATTGGTATTATAATATAAGGAAAATTGAGAAGTTTCCACCTTATCAATACATTAATTTATATATAAATTAATTTATTGTATTTAAATTAAATTAATGTATTGATAAGGTGGAAACTTCTCAATTTTCCTTATATTATTTCCCGTTATTTATCGAATTCTCTGACATTTCCCTGTTTCCCAGGTTTTCTATATGGGTGGACACCCTGCTCAACCTTCCATGATGTAGAAAGTTCAATGTGTTCATCTGATCGAAATGGAAATTATCCTGCCAATAGGTGGGGGAAAAAGTTTGAAGAAATAGCTAGGAGAATACGCAGAAGTTGGTATTCGCAAAGAAGTCTATGATTGGGCTGGCTAGCCTATTTATTCAGAGTGAACTAAGAATATTTTCATGGTGAAAGCTAAAGTAGCCATTGTTAGATGAATTTGATGTCACGACTAGTAGTGTTGTTATTCACAAACTCATGGGTAAAAGAGGAGAAAAGATTTTTTTTTTTTCAATTTGCTTTACATCGCACTGACACAGATAGGTCTTATGGTAACAGTGGAACCGGAAAGGGTTAGGAGAGGGCTAGGAGAGGGAAGATGATGATGATGATGATGATGATGATGCCTGTTTTAAGGGGCCTAACATCGAAGGTTATTGGCCCCTAATGGAACGAGATGGACGACATGATCTATGACAGTTACAATTTTAAAATGTATCCACTGACTAGAGTTAAAAAAAGGTGATGAAAAAAATTAGTATGAGATTAAAACAATCAGTGGATCTAATTCGCAATGCCTTATTTTCTATTAAATAAAAGAAAATACAGGCAAAAAAAGGAATAAGGCATTGCCTGGTAGTACAGAATATATATATATATAATTTACGTTAGACGTTAAAATAACACATTAAAATACGCAACACAAACTAAAATGAAGTCAATGGGATAAAAGCGCAACTGACACAAATACACTAGGACAACATTACACACGATAAAACAGACCACTATCCCTCATAAAGCGGATGACGAGGTCTGCTGACTGCTGGTCATCTCGCAAGATAAGGGAGATTGTACTTGGGAGGTTAAGACTACGGCACAGATCGACCAGGTCCATACACTCCGTAAGGATGTGAACCACGATAAGATGATCGCCACAAGTACACACTGGAGGGAGTTCTCCTTTCAATAGATGGGAGTGAGTCAGGATACCGTGGCCGATCCGAAGACGACATAATACCACTGCTTCCCTCCGAGAAGCCCGAAGGGAAGTCCTCCATACCTTTGTTGTTCCTTTGATCGCTCTCAGCTGATTTGGAAGTGGAATGGCCTACCACTCCATTTCCCAATGGGACATAACCAGATGCCTCAGCTGAGTGCGAATATCACTTGCTGGAACCTTGAAAGGCAACGGGGGCAGTGTAACTGCCCCCTTGGCAGCCTGATCTGCTAATTCATTTCCCTCTACACCCATGGGCTTGGGAGCCACATAAACGTGATTCTGGTGCCGGCATCCGAATACCCGGCCAGCAGGTCCTGGACCCGCTGTATCAGAGGGTGCTGAGGGAAACAAGTATGAATAGACTGTAGCGGGCTCCAGGAGTCAGTACACACAAGACAGTGTGAACGCACATCGGACAGTGTGTACCGCAGAGCATCACAGATGGCATAGAGCTCTGCTGTGTATACACTACAGGTTTCCGGGAGAGCAAAAAGAAACCTATCAGTGTCGACAACAAACGCACAGCCCACCTTCGTTTCTGTCCTCCTTGAACCATCCGTGTAGACAACAACTGAACCTGGATATTGGCCAACAACGGACAGGAAGAGCCTCTGATAAATCGAAGGCTCCGTGTTTTCCTTCGGGCTAGTGTGTAGATCCAGGAATATTTCAGGTCGCCGTACTACCCACAGAGGTAACCCACTTGGTTGTCTGACAAGGCAAGGAACCGAAGGTACGTGAAACAATCTGTAATTGCTATCCAAGCGTATTCCAACTGCCTGTGTTGCTCGAGGACAAGCAGCGTACAGCAAACGGTTGCCATTGTTGAACACGCAAGGATAGCTTGGATGAAGTGGCAAATGTCGCAAATTTGCAGCATACGAAAGTAGGAGCTGCTGGCGCCTCAGGTGTAAAAGCGGCACACCAGACTCAGCGAGCAGGCTGGCAATGGGGCTTATACGAAAAGCTCCCGTCGCCAACCTAAACCCACTGTGGTGGATGCTGTTCAGCTCGGCAAGAACGCTTGGTCTTCCGGAGCCATATGCTGCACTGCCTTAGTCTAACTGGGATAAAACGTGTGCCCTATAGAATCGTAGGAGCACCGCACGGTCAGCTTCCCAATTAGTGCTGCTAAGAAACTTGAAGGGATTAGCCTCTTGGTGCATTGCACTTTTCGCTCCCGCACGTGTGGCTCCCACAATAATTTACTATCAAAAAGGAGCCCCAGAAATCTGTTTTAAGTGTCAACTACGGTAAGAGCGACATTTCCTAGATAAAGTTCAGGATGTGGGTGAAGAGTACGTTGAAGACAGAAGTGGACAACAGTGGTCTTTGCGGTAGAAAACTGGAAGCCACATTCTAAGGTCCACTGCTCCACTCTCCTAATGCCTTGCTGTAATTGTCGCTCAGCGACTGCCATACTACACGAGCTATAGTGCACAGCGAAATCATCCACATATAGAGACTGTATTACTGCTGAACCAGCAGCAACGACATGTTTATGGCAATCGCGAACAGAGCGACACTAAGAACCGATCCCTGTGGGACTCTATTTTCTTGAACGTGGTATTGTGAATATGTCCTCCCTACTCTGACACTGAATAAACGGAGGGACAAAAAATTCGCAATAAATACCAGCAAGTTACCTCTGAATCTCCAATGATGCAGGACTGAAAGGATACCGTATCACCATGTGGTGTCGTAGGCCTTCTCTAAGTCAAAGAAAACAGCTACCAAATGCTGTTTGCAGAGAAACGCATCCTGGATAGAGCTCTCCAGGCGTACCAAGTGGTCAGTAGTCGATCGAGCGGCTCGAAAACCACACTGTTACTCGGACAACAGTCCTTGTTTCTCCAGACACTACACAAGTCTGCGATTTACCATCCTCTCAAATACGACGACAGTTTGAAAAGTTCTCGGAATCACCGCTAGATGTCAGTGCTAGAGCAACGAGGTTCCCACGCAATAATCACACATCCTTTGTGAGTGAACACGTGGCGTGTCAGTGCTCTAGCTGCAGGAGTGTGGTAGTGACGACTCTTTGCTGTTGTTCCCGCGTAGTGATTTTTGACAATGGAAAAAAACTGAGATTCGAGCAGTGATTAAATACTTTGTAAAGAAAGGTATGAAAGCAAAGGAAATTCATGCCGACTTTCAGAACATACTGGGGGACTCTGCTCCTTCATTTTCAACTGTTGCCAAGTGGACCAGCGAGTTTAAATTTGGTCGGGAGAGCTTGGGTGACGATCCGCGTAGTGGACGGCCAGAAAGTGTTACGACCCCAGTATTGCAAAAGTGCATAAAATGGACATGGAGGATCGTCAACTGAAAGTGCGGGAGATTGCTGAAGTTGTAGGGATGTCTTCTGAACGAGTATATTATATATTAACCGAAGAATTGGGTATGAAAAAATTATCCGCAAGATGGGTGCCGCGGCTCTTGACATTGGACAATAAACGCACCAGATTGGAAATGTCCAAACAAAGTCTGGCCCATTTTCAGTGCAACCAACAAGATTTTTTGTGCCAGTTTGTGACTACAGATGAAACTTCGGTCCACTACTATACCCCAGAGACAAGACTACAGTCAAAGCAGTGGAAACATGCTGATTCACCGCCACCAAAGAAAGCAAAGGCAGTGCGTTCGGCCGGAAAGGTCATGGCCTCTGTTTTCTGGGATGCAAAAGGCATTCTGCTGATAGATTATCTTCCTACTGGCCAAAAAATTACGGGGCAATACTATGCAAACCTCCTAGACCAACTACAGGAAAAGATGCGCGAAACAAGGCCTGGTTTGGCAAGGAAAAAGGTCATCTTTCATCAGGACAGTGCTCCGCCGCACACAAGTATTATTGCCATGGCAAAACTTCATGAACTGGGGTACGAATTGTTGCCGCATCCACCTTATTCACCTGATTTGGCACCATCAGACTTTCATCTATTCCCCAAGCTGAAAATTTTCCTCGGTGGACGGAGATTTCTTACAAGGGAAGAACTGACAGCCAAATCAGAGAGGTATTTTGCAGGCCTGGAGGAATCTCATTTTCGAGATGGGATCAAGGCATTGGAACATCGCTGGACCAAATGCATCAGTCAACAGGGAGACTATGTTGAAAAATAAAAGCAGTTCCACCGAGGTAAGATAATTCTAGTACATTCCGAGAACTTTTCAAACCACCTACGTAGCTTACACAGGCAGTTTTTAAGACAAATCAGTCTGTAACTTCCTGCATACTTAGGATCTTTGTCAGACTTGAGGACAGGAATGACTACGCCCTCTCGCCACTGAGATGGAAAATCACCCTCTATCCAGATTCGGCTGAACACACAAAGGAGATATCGTAGACTATCATCACTAAGGTGTTTCAACATCTGGTTATGGATGTTGTCTGGTCCAGGAGACGTGTCCTTGCAAAGCGCTAAGGCGCTGCGGAGTTCCCACTCCGTAAAGGGCACGTTATAGTCCTCTGAAGCTTGAGTGGCAAAACTAAGGTGATGACGTTCTGCCTCCCGCTTCAGAGCGAGGAAATGACGATGGTAATTCCTGGAGCCAAACACATCCGCGAAATGACCAGCTAGATGGTTAGCAATCAAGAGAGGTTCAGTGACGACACTGCCTGCAATGGAAATTTCTGGTACAGAAGATGATCCTTGGATACCCGAAATATATTCACAATTAAGTATTTATTTATTTTCCACCTATTCGATACAATGATTGCTTAAGGCAATTTAATGGTTAAAAGTGGTACATGTTTCGTATATTATCAACATCTTCAGCCACATAACACTGTTTAGATGAAAAATATATAAATTGACAAAGTAAGATTATCAATCTTATGTTAATTTTAAAAACACGTACTCTAAAGCATTACTTTGTCAATTTATATATTTTTCATCTAAACAGTGTTATGTGGCTGAAGATGTTGATAATATACAAAACATATACCACTTTCAACCATTAAATTGGCTTAAGCAATCTATGTATCGACTAGGTGGAAAATAAATACTTAATTGTGAATCTATTGAAGTGCGATACGGACCATGAAGCTGATTTTATGTTACCCGAAATATGTCGAAGTTTAGTCCACACTTGAGATGATGGAGTATGTGATGTCATAGACGACACATCTTTCCCACGAAGCTTTCTTACTTTGGCGAATAAGAACTCTCGCCTTAGCGCGGAGTTTCTTAAATGTTACCAGGTTGGCCAAAGTAGGCTGCCGACGATAACATTTATGGACACGATGGCGTTCCTTGATACCTGCTGCAATTTCTTCGTTCCACCATGGAACGAGTTTTCGGCGAGGAGGCCCTGAGAAGGAAGGAATGGACTCCTCAGCAGCAGCAAAGCTACTTCGCCGTCTACGGTTCGCATGGTATTGGTGCTAAAGACAGCTAGAGACCTTAGCCAATCAGCATGTTTAAAAATCCATCGAGGGGCAGCCTTGACGGATTTTTGTTTCATCAAAGTAAGGATGATGGGAAAATCGTCACTGTCACAAAGATCGTCGTGTGTATTCCACCGAAACACCGGAACCAATGTTTGGCTGCATAGACTTACGTCTATGCGAGAATATGTGCCGTAACGTACACTAAAGTGAGTTGGTTCCCTTGTGTTCAAAATACAAAAATCCAGCTCTGTTACTAATGTTTCCAGCTCTCTTCCCCGGGGGGCAAGGCGTCTCAGAACCGCACATGGGGTGATGGGCGTTAAAATTGCCCAATAAGAGGAAGGGAGGTGGAAGCTGATCTATAAGATCAGTGACATCATTTATGTTAAGAGGATGGCCTGGTGGAAAATAAACATTATACACTGTTGCTATGACAGGCAGCGGAACGCGAACAGCTACAGCTTCCAGCGGGGTTCTTAATTGAACCTCTTCGCTGTAGGTATCAGAATGAACCAAAATACCAACGCCACCGGAAACCCGGTGAGCATAATGTCATTCTATCGAGTATAGTCGAAAATTTCTCAAGACCGTATGATGACCTGGTCCGTAATTTGTTTCTTGAATACAGACTATACTCGCGGAATATTCGCTAACGAGCTGGCACAGCTCAGCAAGATGCCTATCATAACCATTACAATTCCATTGTAACAGTGCCATATTGTAGGTGTGGACTTCTGAGATTTAGGTTAGGAGCATCGTAATGCTACCTAACCTACACTCACATCCCCATCCGAAGATGAAGATAAATGCTCTATGTGCATCACCTCGTCTGGTGACCTCTCAAGACCTTGAATTTCTTCGACGTAGTCCAGGGCTGGGATTTCTTCCTACGAGGGGAGCGCACAGGTTTTTCAGGAGGAAGACCCGCTGGCGCAGAATCAGGCCCTCCAGGTGGAGGGCGTGACGCCCGATTTGTAGGAGATGTAGAAGAACGCCTGGTAAGGGCACTCTTCTTCCCCGCCGTCAATTCTTGTTTCGACGGGCTGGGAGGTGATTTCCCAGCCCTGGTCGACGATGCCACCTCCGCCGGCTTACTCGCGGCTTTCGCCGCCCTCGTGGGGAAAGGAGACGTCGTCTTCTTCCCCTGCTGTGCCAGCGTAGGTTTCTTAGCCGGCATAGGCTTCTTGATGGTCGAAGGCCGGGATGGACCCGCCCTCGAGCTCGTTCTCTTTGCGGCGTTGCTCACAGGAGCAACTGTCGCCTTGGGAGCAGCAATCTTCTGGGAAGGTGTTGCAATGGAAAATGACGAACCTGGAAGAGACTGTGCTATCATGCTGAAGTCTAGTGTCTTGGCCAGTGCATTCAGAGAATTAAACTTACAGCGCGCTTCCTGGTAGGAAAGACCATCCAGGGTCTTGATCTCAGATAGGTCGGACAGTTCCGATCCCGAGGAGAATGAAGACCAGAGCAGTTAGTGCACTTGTACGGAGGTGTACACTCCTCCACGCCTTGAGCTACTTTCATACAAGTACCACACACAGACTGATTTGAACGAGATACCATGTGTCTGAATCTCTGGCATTGATAGCACTGCATAGGAGGCGGGATGTACGGCCTCACATCCCAACGATTAGTCGTTACCTTGACTTTCTCTGGCAACACTGACAATTTGAAGGAAACTATGAACGCACCATTGGCAAAGTCTCCACCGTTTACTTTGCGCGTAATGCGCCGGACGTGTGTCACGCTACGGTGCTTCATGTCTTCCATCAATTCATCGTCAGTGTTCAGAATAAGATCACGGTGGAAAATAACTCCACGAACCAGATTCAAGGTTTTGTGCTCTTCCACTTTGACAGGGATGTTGCCAAAGTGGTCGTGCTTAAGCAACCGATCTGCTTGGAATGCAGTGCTCGTCTTTAGAAGCAAACCACCACTGCGCATTTTCTTAAGGTCCTCAAGTTCACCGTATACACCATCAATGTGTCGACTGAAAAGAATCGATTTCACCAGCTTGAAATCGTGCCCATCGGTTCTGGTAGCAACCAGGAACCTAGGGAAGCTGGAACCCAGACTAATACGCTGTGCTTGTTCCCAAGGGGTTGCCCCTCTCAGGGAATCAAAAGTTAAAGACTTGGGTAGCGAACTACCCGAGGTGGCCGGTGGAAGTGGTTTCGACACCATGCCCAAAATCATCCTCCCACTCCGATCAGGGGTCTCTGTAGCCAAACCAAGCAGCTAAGGCAATACCTACCTAGTCATAGCCGGTATTGCCCGGGGTCCGATGTTGGACGATGCCTAATACGAGAGGACTGAGGCAATGAGCACGAGGACTCCCTTCAGTCACCCACAATAGCATGTACCCCACAGCGTGTACAGAGCACTAAATATAGGGAAAAATAAATTAAATAATTAATAAGAATATGTCCTGACATTCGGCTGTGTAGCGACCTGTGTTGTCAGGCGGATACTACTGCCCGGGTACATGACACTCCCACCTGCCGCTTCCTGGGTGGTTACTGACACGGGCTTTTGAGCGTAGTCGCACACGTAGGAGCTCCATCGCCGAGCAGCGCGCACATCAAAAATATTGAAATGGTCTACAAATGACCCTCGGAGAAACAATAATAAATAAAGAGGGGACCATGGCCACATGACCCTTTTAGTCCCCTTCTACAACAGGCAGGGATTACCTGTGGATGTATTCAGCCTCTCCCATCCACAGGAGGTCCAACACACTATACCAAACCGCAATCCATGTCCGCGCCTAGGTAGCCCCTTTTTCTCGCCTCTTACAACAGGCAGGTGATACCACGGGTGTATTCTACATGTGCGTCCCCCACCCACAGGGGGTAGCATGTTTGGTCCGCGAGAGGTATTTTATTTCCCTCAAGTCCGCCAGCAAGCCAGTTAGAACCCCTCTATTCGCCACCTGGGACGTGCCACGTGGGAGTATCACCTCTCCACCTGCTAAGCCAGCATAGCAGGTTCGTGGAGGAGATGGAAGGACGCAACCATGGCCTTAATTAAGGTACAGCCTCAGCATTAACCTGGTGTGAAAATGGGAAACCACAGAAAACCATTGTCAGGGCTGCTAACAGTGGGGTTCAAATCCACTGTCTCCCAATTGCAAGCCGATAGCTGCGTGACCCAAACTGCGTGGCCACTTGCTTGGTGAAGAAAGAAGAAATATGGCACCAGTATCATTTCATTATGAAAGAACTTTCTAACCGAGGAGATATTAATGAAGATTCACTCATCCAGTACACAACTGATGGTATTGATGACAACTCTGCGAATATAGTACTACTCTATGGTGCAAAGAATCTGAAGGAATTAAATAAATAATGTCACTGTTTTTATGTTGCACTAATTACTTTTGACGATTTTCGGAGAAGCCAAGAAGCCTGAATTTAGCCCGCACATGTTCTTTTATATGTCCATAAACCTACCGACATGAGGCTGACGTATTTGAGCACTGAAAGAATTAAAAGAGAAACTATATTGTAATGAGCAAGAAGAGTGTGAAGAACCATGAGGAGGATCAAATACACAAACCAGCCAATAGAGATAAGCCAGTGATGCAGAAAGCAAAACAGAAGTGGTTCAACTGTGGAGAACCATGGCATAAATCAGTGACTTACAAGTACAACAAAAAGAAACCAAACTGCTTTTGATGTAACAAAGTTGATCACAAATCATCTGAATGCAGTTCAGCCAGAATGCAGCAAGATCGACAAAGATCAACATAGTGCAACAGGAATTACACTAAGCCTCGAAACAAGAGATGTGGTTCACTGGTACTACGACTTTTAGTGCCCTAATCAACACCGGATGCCAGATAAACTTAATCCAAGAAGTTTCTTACAAAAATCTAGAAAACGTGACCTCAAAACTGATGTAGTTCTTATAAGCTTTGGTAATAACTACATAACACAGGAGTTTGCATCGATGATAAAGCTAATGAAACCGAGTTGTATGCTATGCCCTAAGACAACATGAAGACACAGGGGGGTCTCTTCCCGCATCGCGCTCCTAGTTTCTCTCCCTGGCCGCCTTCTGCGAGACGTCATGTGATATGAGACAGCGCTCGTCCGTCCTGCTGACACATATTACCACTACAGTCTAAAATGGTCATAACTTCTGAACCATTCATGCAAATAATGTCCTGACAAGGTTATTGTAATCCTTATAAAATACTGGAGGAGGTCAAATAATTTATTTTGATGAGGAACTCGAGGATAATATCAAAATATTTATTTAATTTTAAGGAGTTATATTTCTTACCGCGGACTATAGAATAAAATCGCTCCTAGAGGGCAGCCGGTTGGAAATAGGTATGTACCATCCAGGACTTTTTTGTAGAGGATTCTATGCTCTACAATTCGTACACTTACACTTGGGGTCTATCGTTGATGGTTCACGCAGCGTAAGCCGAGAAAGCAAGTGACCGACCAACATTTTTGTCTCTTTCTACGTGTTTACTGTATATTGGATCACGGATACATAATAATTTTATAGTGGTTCACTATGTGAACAGTGTTCGTGTTGTCAGTATCTGAAGTAGAACCACTGTACTGATTAAAATGCAGTCAACATATTATGGAAACGTGTGTGGCACTATAAATTGTCGGCATGTAAAAGAACTCCCGCGGGACAAAATTACGGCACCTCGTGTCTCAGAAAACCATAAATGTTGTTAGTGAGACGTAACACAAATAACATTATTATTATTTTGCATATTATAAAGACAACGACAACAACCATCATAGCCAGTTAGTTTGCTACTGTGATGGCATAACAATACTTCCTCATCAGCAATGCTTGGTAGTTGAAACACTTTGTAATAAACTCTTGAATATCTCCATTATTACAGCTCGTACGATAAAAAGGTGTCAGATATAAATGACTGAATGAAAATCATATTTTCTAAAATTATTGTTCTAATAGCCAGGCTGAGTAGCAACTCAAATGGTAGAGCGCTGGCCTTCTTAGCCCAACTTGGCAGGTTCGATCCTGTCTCAGTCCGGTGGTGAAGGTGCTCAAATACACAGTTAGTGGGACGGAAAATCCAATAACATTAACATTATTATGTGCTAATAACTTATATTTCTGAATATATTTCGAAGCTCGTGAAATAATACAGTATCCGTGATCCAATATACACAGTAAATACGAAGAAAGAGACAAAAATGTTGTGTGAGAAGAGACCTGTTACTGGATTTCGGTTATTTCAAAAGAGGGCCTCACACATCGCAGTCATGGGTGATTAAAACACATAGCCCAGTTCGAAATTTCATTTGGTGTGTTTCAAGGTAAGACTGTGTCCAGATGCAAAAACATAATGAAAACTCTTATTTCTATTGTTAAGTCAAAATTTCCAGTATTCCATGACAAAATAATTTGTCTCTACGTAAGGACCAGGACACTTATTAGGATATGGCATTTTAATGCAAAGAGTAAGGAGCTAGCACTGAGAAAATATGCCAATAAGAAGGCTAAGCTTTGGGCTGGTTCATCAATTAATCAAGTCTCCTGACACGTACGTTTTAATAATTTAATATAATTTCATAAAGATGTCGATATGATGTATATTTTCCTAGGCCATTTGATATAAATATTTACTTCATCAGGAAATAAATAAATTATTTTGAGTTGCATTGCAATATTTTATTTCTTATCGTATTATATGTCATGTATTTGATAGTTGAAGTTCTACCTGCTCAGCATGTGACGTAATTTAACGCATTTTCAAGTTTTTAAATCTATTGGAAGTGCCGTTACTTATCAAATCGGACTAAACCAGACTATTATTTGATGAAAGATTGAGAAGATGTTTCACAGGCAGGAGAACTCACAGGCTTGCTATACTGCGACTGTGTACCTTACTCGCTATCGTTCATATCGCGTGACATCATAACGCTCCAGCCAATGGAAGCTTCAACCGCCGGAGTAGCCTACCTTTTATTCTAGTTACCTTGATGAAGATGGAAGAAAATATTAGTAAAGAATTCCATAATTCTTTATGGAATTATATTAAATTATTAAAACGTACGTGTCAGGAGACTTAATTACTTTTTTGTTTCGTTTTCTGAGCAGTAATTTCTGAATTCCAATCATTGCAGTAATTTACCACTTCATTTATACTACCCTGCATGCTGGCAGGAATCAGTGTGAGTAGGAGGATGTCATCCACAAATATGAGACCTGGAATTTCTTGATTCTCAAGACTTGGGTAAACCCCAGGCGTGAAGCCTTTCAACTAAGAAACATCCTTTATGCACAATAAACACAAGTGTCAAGGACAACTTACATCTTTGATTCTGTCCTACTTTGGAGAATACTTCCCCAACTTTAATTGAGCACTTCTGAATATATGTTTTCTACTGCTCTGATCAATTTATTCAAGACCCCTGCGCTACCTATCTGCCAAAACAACCCATCTACACACAGAATCAAACAGATTTTTATTCCAAATCAATAGCAGTAATGTACAATTTTCTTCCTTTCTTTTTTACATATGTATCATTATTGTTCTCACCACAAATATATTGTCAGTTGTTTTTATCCCTTCTTTGAAGACTTCTCTCCATGATCAAGCCCCGTCTCTGCCCACTTTTCAATCCTTTTTGCCAGCACACCGGTATATATTTTATTTAAAGTATCTATCAACATTATGTCTAACTACAGGGTCTTTATATTTATGCTTGGCAGGGACTTTATCGCTCGAACTTGGCCGCCGATGACAGGCCACTAACGGCCGCTGGCGCGCGCGGTTTCCGACATTTATGCAGTTGCTGAGAGCTGAGCTCCGAGATAGTAGGGTGTTCAATGAAGCTACTGCGTACTGTATGTCATATTGTATAGTGTTTTATTGTGATTGTGTATAGTGCTGTAATGTATGTGAAATATTTGTTACGTGGACATGTGTATCTGCACAATACTTATATTAAGTGCAGAAAATCGTGCGCTAGGACAAAAGTTTCAAGCGAAATTTCCAGGGAGATGTATTCCAATCAAATGGACAATAAAACAACTGGCCAAGAGACTCAGACCTACAGGTTTAGTAAACAATAAAAATAGACGTAAAAGGTCGTTATCTCTTTACTGAAGCGTGTTTAGTATGAGGATCATAAAAATCTGTGGCCCCCTTGTAGCCCAGATTTAACAGCACGTGATTTTTATTTGCGGGGAATGTTAAAAAATTTAGTTTATGTGAACAACCCTCACACACTAGATGAACTAAAAGACAATATAAGAGTTGCAATTGCATCCATCAGTGCTGAAGAACTTAGTAGAGTAACCGAAAACTTCATTAGGAGATGCCGATTATTTCGGCAGCGCATGGGGAACATTTTCAGCATAAACTGTAAAAATGGTGAGTAAAATGCATGATAATGGATTATAATGATTTTTGAGCATAAACTGTAAACATGGTGAGTAAACTGGATGAAAATGATTTTGAGCACCGTATTCTGCCGTACATACGCACGCGCGGTAGCCGGCAACTGAACCGTCACTGGCGGCCAAGGTCGAGCGAGAAAGTCCCTGCCAAGCATAAATAAAGACCCTGTATTTGGGTTTGATTTGTCTCCTTTCTTCTCACAGATTGGGCAAATCACTCTTTCTTCCCAAGATTTTTGACGTTACCTCCCTTCAAATATTTATTAATTTAACAATGCTTTCTAGGATATACCTGTTCCTCGCCACTTGCTTCCAAACTTTCCTTGTGTTTCCCCAAGTAGCTCCTGGTTTGCCTTTCCTACTTTTCTCTAAGACCTCTCTTTTCTATCGATATTTCCTAATCTAATGAAGGCGAAGTACATTCCAGACCTACGAATATTCACTCCCCCTTTTATTTTTGGTTTCCACCTGTCTTCACCACCCAATAATTTCTTATAGTATTCCACCCAGTCAGCACAAACTATTTCAGCTTGCTGAGCATCTTTCTGCTGACCACATATCTGCTAATTGTACTCCACATGTTCCCACTTTCATTATGTTTAGAATTTCTATTCAACTCAACCATTCAAAAGCCATTCGAAATTTTCTATAATAAAACAAATATCTACATTATTTCCTCTTAGTACAGAATACATTCTCTTTCATTGTCTCCCCCATGTTTCTTGTATGAACTCAATGCTTTCATTACTTAGTACTTTTTTATGTCTACAGTCATCATTCACCCTTTGCCTATTTTTCTCTTTTCCTCTTTTACCCGCATCTTCTCTCCCACCACCTTAAAACGGTCTTCTAATAATTTTACTGCCCCCTCCCCATTTAGTTATTCTCAATCATTAAGTCTATTCCAATTTCCACTATTTTACAAGTTTCTCCATCATAATAATTCGTAAACTCTTTCCACCCGTATTTAGTACAGATCTTTCTTTAAAATTTCCTGTGCGATTTGTTAAGGCACTACCAGTACTCCCTCTACATTCTACTCTAATAACTTAACTGGTGTGACTCCCCCCAGTCCTCAACCTTTATACTCTTAATCACAGGCAACTCATTTCTTGAACAAAACACCATATCAATCATACTATCCGCTGTCTCTGTTATGTATTTCAGGTTCCCCTTTTCATCCCCACATCACTACCCATTCAAAATGTATAGCTGTTTAGTACCACACAACTCTCAACAACTTTTCATCATTTTCATTTAAAAAAACTTATCTTGACTATCTTTTGAACATATATTTTCTCCACATAACTGCGTCCTCAAGTAATTGCTAGTGCTAACTCATTGAAAAAATATTTTTTTGCAAATGGGGAGGTTTCAGGAGGATCGTTGACGAAACCAATGCATAAATCTTGCTCAGTTTCTTCATAAAATTTTGCTTTTAACCCAATTAAGTTCCTCTATGTCTAATTCAATGTGTTCTGTTTTATTCAGAAAGGTTGAGGTAAGACTTTTTTTTTTGAGAAAAACTGATCAGCAAAACGGTTTGCTTCGGTAGCAATTTCATCCCATAAACAGTCATGAACGATGTGTTGAAAATGTCTAGAGGGGAAGGATCGGGAGGTAGGTTCCTGTTTATGGTGGGATTTATTCCAGAATTTCCTGTATAACTGTATATGGATGGTTTATCACCTGGAGCGGTGCGGATGATGTTATTCATGACTGGCTCGAGAATAATGATGCTTAGAATCAGAATGAAAGTATGCAAAGTGAAAATAATTCATCTTCAAATGGTATTGGTGAAGGTGAATCTGATTCTATTTCCGAAGAGGCATCGCCTTTTAAACTTTAAAGTCTGATTTCATTAATTTATTTTTACTTCTGAGACTGACTTTTTATATGTTTGAAGTACTAGCAACTGTTTTTCTTAATTAGCACTGTTAGAAATGTTCTTCCTTGTAACATTGATCTATATTAAATGTTTTTGTGTGTTTTAAAATATGTCACCTATTAGGCCAAGACATGTGTCATCTACTGGGAATCTTGATTTGAGGGGTGTCACCTATAGGGACTAATGCTAAACGTGAGGATAAATTTATCAAGAGTCAAATGAAGAAAATGGAAAATTAAACCCATATTCCAGCAGGAGATAGTCCACGGCACTTAAGCTAGTTTCTTGTTCAATAAAACAGCATTATGTGTAAGCCAAGTTCTTGTTTTGCCATTTTTTTTTTTCTCTTAAGAGTATCACTTATAGGTACCTTATATGAAGACATACCAGATCCCTCCACACAGCGATTTGTACAATTATAAGCTGCACAAGGGTTCACTATCCTTGAATGATTTTCCACTCCACACAATGCTCATTTCCTTTAATTCCAGGTGGAACATAGGGCATCGACGAAATTTCTCCAGCTTGTTCTATCTGCTGCCAATGCTTTCACCTCCCTCCATGTCTTGTTAACTCCAGCAATCTCCCTACCTATGGTTCTCTTCCAGGTAATCCTCGGTCTGCCTTGCGTGCGACTACCTTGTGGATTCCAGTTCAATGCCTGCCTTGTGATACTTTCTTGTGGTCTTCTCAGGGTGTGCCCAATCCATCTCCACTTCCTTCTTATTATCTGTTCCTGTATGGGACTTTGACATGTGGCCTTCGGCCAGCATATTCTCATAACATAACTCAAACAACGATTTATAAAGTCTGTAACCTTGTGGTAATGTCTTTGGTCACTTTCCAGGTCTCACTTCCATAGAGTAACATAGATTTAACATTTGAGTTGAATATCCTTAGCTTAGTTTTTATACGAATGTGAGGGGATCTCCATATTGGTAAAAGCTCCTTTAACTTCATACATGACCCACCACATCCCTTAAAAGCACCTCCATCCTGGCTTATCATGCTTCCTAAGTAGCAAAATTCCTCTACGCTTTCTATATCCATTCCATCTAGAATCAAGCTAGAATTGTTACGATGGTTTATGTGCATTTCCCTACGGTAGTCTTTTCGTTATTAATCTTTAAGACTACTTCTTTAACTTCCATTTTTATGCCATTCATTTCGATTTCCATGTCCTGAAAATATTCTGCAAGAAGACAGATTGTTTCACTGCTTGTGCAATCTCTTGTTGTGTTGGTGGTTCTACCAAGATGTCTGGATCCTCCAAAATGGTTTCAACTTCTTCAGTTTATGTTTCCTCACCAAGATTGAGTACTTCCATGAAGTGGTATCTCCATCTTTCCAACTATTGTGTCTCAGATGTCAAGACTACTCCGTTTTCATCTCTGACTGGTTTGATGATGATGATGCTTGTTGTTGTTTAAAGGGGCCTAACATCTAGGTCATTGGCCCCTAAGGGTAAGAATGAGACGAAATGTAATGACAAATTAAAAGTCCAAAATCCCCCACTGACCAGAATTCAAAACGCGAGGACGAAGAATGAATAGATGGATGGATGGATATTATTCTAAATATTAAGCTGTTTAAGGTCCAAGCTTATTTCTCACGCCCTGAACGCCTTTAAACAAGAAAAACTGTGGGTGTATAATCACTTACCCCTTCTTCTGTAATGATGTAAATCAGTTAAAGAAAAGGTTAGTTAAAGAAAAACAACGTTATGTGTATGTTCATCAGTTGCTATGGTAGCATTGAAATGTCAGACACTCAGTTTTTTTCTTTTAAACCCACTTTCCCTTTAAATTTTTCCTAAGTATTTACTCTCCTCTTGTTACAGACATTACACCACAAGCTCTAATCAACATCCAAATACCTTCGAATTTTGCTCTTTCAAGCTAAGATAAATATGACTACAGACAGTCGAATACCCTTCCTCGCTTCTAAAATGTACTTAAAGAAGACTGTTGTCTTTTCTTAACATAAGAAATGAACATCTTTAACAACTTTAACAGTCTAGCAGCTTTACTTTTTTTCTCCACTAGGAGTGATCAAAAAAACACTTTTCTACTTCATTATAAACATCAAGCCGTTTATGTTCCAAATTATTTTTCTTACACCCTCAACAAGTATCAGGCGCATTAAACCAGGTTCTATTCAGCACTCTAAGGAACATAATCTTGTAGAACTTGTGACATGCAGCTTGATACCACAGTTCTAACCAAGGACATTCTTATAAGTTTATGTTAACCCTGCAGTAGTTAACATACTGGCTGACTGTGGGTCCGCACGTAGATATTAGTAGATTTAATAGTTGTTAACATGAAACTAACAATGTAAATAATACATTTTTGAAGTACAATGACTAATTTAACATTATGTTAATCATTCTAAAAGTATATACAACAATCACAATATCGAATGTTTATAGAACAATGTTAAAGTAATAATCACTTTATTGACCCAGGAAATAGCCACAAAATAGGTTGTCAATCACAGATAAACACGTAATACATTAGACATAATAGAGAATTAACTTTTTTCAGCATATTTTAGTCACTGTCTACATTCTCCAAACATTCGGAGCACACAATTGTTGCATGTTCGAGACACAAGTATTTATCACACTTCTTGCAACTGTACTTGGTAGGTCTGTTCTTTTTCCTGTCAAAGTAAGCACAGCGACCCCTGTGGTGGCTAGAATTCTCAAGAAGGCGTCCTTTAGGTTCAAGTTTGAAAATTTCACAGATCCTTGACGGCATATTACTGGGCTGATTATTTAAGGCAGCTCGGTTTCGCACGTGTTCTGCAACAAGTTCATAGGACAAGTGGCGAAGGAACTCCCTGCGGGGCATGGGGTTGTCAGGATTATTTGCTGTATGAATTACCACACAATTAATTGCCCCAACATTCAGCATCGAGTAAAATATTACCATAGGCCATCGGTGTGTGTGTGTCGTGCACAGTTATAAACAGAGCCTATCTTGTCCATCATGTCTACACCACCTTTGCTTTTATTGTACGTAACTATCATTTCTGCCTTGCCAGTTTCTTGGTCAATAGCATCATCATGATGGAGGCTAGATATAACTAACACATTCTTGCCCTTCTTCGGAACATATGAAACCAATGTACACGATTCCCTGAAAGCAAACATGTTTGACTTCTCCGGACGTTTTGGCTCTGTGAGCTCTGGTGGCAATTCCCTTTAGTTCTTTCTGATAGTTCCTATTAAAGTAAGTCTGAACTCAAGTTTGAGTGTTTCAATCAATGGCAGACTGGTAAACCAATTGTATACGGTGACATTTCTACCACTTCCTTTGATTGAATTACACAGTCTTTGTACTACAGCAGCTGGAGCATTACTTGCAGAATATGGTCCATCAGGTTGTGTGCCAACATACACTTTCATATCCAATGTGTAATACATCCTGGCATCACATAAAGCAAATATTTTGATTCCATATTTGTTGGGCTTACTCTGTATACATTGCCTAAACCTGCAGTTTCCTCGGAAAGCCTCCCAACTTTTCATCTAATGTCACGTATTCAAATGGAGTGCAGGCAGATTTGCAATTGGTAACAAATAGTTTGAATATGTTCCTCATAGGAGCTAATTTATCATACTTCAGCCTTTCTTCTCGTGTTAACTTATCAAAACTCAATAATCTGAGAAGGAAACGAAATCTACTCAATGACATTGTAAGTCAGAATATATCTACCCCTGTGACATCAGTCTTCCACAAATCTTTCAGATTGAGGCGATTAGCTTTCAGAATTCCCACCAGATACAGCAAACCAATTAAAGCTTGAATTTCGGATGCGGTCGTGTCCCTGCAATTCTATCCCTAGCATATTTACCTTTCTGAGATTGAATCATTAGGTTAGTATTTTGTCCTAATGCATTTATGCCTTTGCTGGCGAGATGTAGTGTTTACAGTGCACTATGTCTTCTGGTATGGGCTATATCAAATTTGTTACTTTCATTGACCTGTCTCAGTCTCATCCTTGGCTTTGACAATATGAAAGTGACTGAGGTATGAGTGATGCTAGTAATACCATTGCTTATGCAGCCAGTCCCTGTTATGAATGGTGTGAAAATATCGCTCATAGGGTTGGTTGGTGCATGCATTTCAGTGGGCTTGGCAGGATGATATGTAATAGCAACGGCTGGCTCGGTGAGGAAAGCAACGGGAAACTACCTCACTCCTCATTTCCCTAGTAAGCCTCTTCAGTGATGCCTAGGCTATTTATGACAGCTGTTGGCGGAGCTGCAGATGATCAAACCAGCCTTCGGGCTGAATACCCAACATACACTAATGCATTAATTACTTCGTCTGTAAAAAAGTACTTCCAAATTTGAAGAGGAGTTTTCAGTTCCCTTGCTGCGACCTTCATGCCAGGAAGGCACTTTATCATATTTTCTGGCCTTGTTCGTACGTTTTTGCATGGTGCGTGTTTGTTCCATTTCATGACTTGATCTTTACCTATATACACTGGACCATGTGGTAAATAAACACTCCTGTCACCCGTCTCATCACTGTGAGAAATATCTTGCTCTGTGTCTGAGTTTTCACTCTGAATTTCCACTTCATCAGTATCTTCCGCACTTTCACTTTAAACAACACATCATTCTCTGAACCGGTTTCTGCTAGAACACTGTTTATCAGTTTTTGCAGTCTTTCAGCCTCTTACCCAAGAGGAAAGAGAAAGATCCTTAACTTACACAAAGCACTATCAATATGTTTGAGAAGCACAAATTGTGACATAAAACCCTACAATTGAAGTTCTACTACTTACAAAAATAGTCCTCTTACAATACTTATATAAGCAGCAACAATTAGCAATCTTCAACGGCAATAGTCGCGCGGGACTGTGAGTCCGCATTACCTATTTATTTCAATAGTACCGCACAGAATGAAGCGAAACGAGAGAATGAAGCATGGGAACTGTTGACAGGAAGATATTGAAATCATGTGACTCCTACAGTCAAAGATGAGCGGAGGAAAGAGAAAAGTAGCAGTGTGCGAATTATGAGCCCCCGTGCCAGCACTGCAGGGTTAAACAAGCACCTGCATTAGTGTCCTCATTTTAAAATTTGTCAGAGCAATCAGGACCTGATTATTCACCTTACAGGTTTGAGATTAAGGATAAAAATGCCCTTATAAAGGGCAAAACATGTCCTTGTAATTAATATGATAAGATTTAATTCTTAATTACTAGATCTCTCTTTGTATAGAGAAGATAGAAATTAAAACACTTGTAACATTCTTTCTCTTTACATACATTTCAATACGGACCAAACATGAGAATTATAATGTGTAACATACCACTTAGTCAAGCAGCTCATCTCTTTTCTCCCATGTCTTCCCAACCCAAACTTTCAACATTTTTGTAACGCTACTCTTTTGTCGGAAATCACCTAGAACAAATCGAGCTGCTTTTCTCTGTTTTTTTTTTTTTTTTTTTTTTTGTTTTTGTTCTTTCCAGTTCTTGAATCAAGTAATCCTGATGACAGTCCTACCTTCATAACCATGTTCAGATATCTGTACCCTTTATTTACAATCATATTTATGTGATTACCCCAAAGAAGATCTTTCCTTATATTAACACCTAGGTACTTACAATGATCCCCAAAACTTTCACCCCATCAACACAGTAATTAAAACTGAGAAGACTTTTCCTATTTGAGAAACTCACAACTTCACTTTTCACCCCATTTATCACACCACTGCTTACTGTCCATCTCACAACATTATCGAGGTAATTTTGCAGTTGCTTACAATCTTACAACTTATTTATTACTCTGTGCAGAATAACATCATCTGCAAACAGCCTTATCTCTGATTCCACTTCTTTACACATCATTGATATATACAAGAAAACATAAAGGTCCAATAATACTGCCTTGAGGAATTCCCCTCTTAATTATTACAGGGACAGATAAAGCTTCACCTACTCTGAGTTCTATTTTCTAGAAATACAGCCACCCATTCAGTCACTCTTTCATCTACTCCAATTGCACTCATTTTTGCCAGTAGTCTCCCATGATCTACCCTAGCAGATCATCCATGAGGCTAACTTCAGCTGTTCTAAAATCACGGGACTGTATAGTTATAGCAATGTACAGCAAGATCGTCGGTGTATATAAACTTTCTAGCATTTGTGGAAGGTAGGCCTGTCATGTATAAGTTGAAAAGCAATGGGGCAAGGACTGAGCTGTGCAGTAATCCATTGTTTAGTTTTTGTAATGCATACTCATCACTAATAAGTGACGTTAATTATAATTATAATTATAATAATCATATGACCTCTGCTACCGTCTACAGGCATTTTGGTTTGACATCATTTAGGCTGTCTGCATATCAGTTTCGACGTTTCACTTTCCACTACCAGATGACAAGTGAAACCAGCACTCTATTTAGTTGACCTGTGGTTAGATTTTAAATAATTTTGTGGGATAAACCCCCAAATGTGTTACCAGAGTTCTTTTACATTCAGTATCGTACAACATGGAGTGTCGAATGGACTTCTTTCGACCTTCAAAAATCCATCTCCAGCATCTGAGTTTGAACTCGCAATCTTAAGATCTGGGGACCGAAACTAGAGCACTGATCCAATGAAGGAAATTTTCGTACAATTTTGAAACATAATAAACTATTTATATTCACTAGTTGACAGTGTTAATAAACTGTATTACTGTTCTCGGAAGTGACTCCTTTTTATTGCCACCTTCACATTTGCTTACACATAGAAAAAATAAAAACGGTCTGCACATAAAACATAATAAAGTAAACTTGTGTTCTCATCCCCAGGAGGAGCAGCTCTTTTCGGGTGCACCCCCAATGGAGGCGAGCTAAGAGTGGCATTTTAACCACTTACCAGCCCTCCTGCCATTCTTTAATCTCTGGCAGTACCAGGAATCGACCCGGGCCTTCGAGGACGGGAGCTAATAGTGCTAATCGTTACGCTACGCAGGCGTAAGAAAAGGCTAGGAAAACAATGGATAGGGAATCTGCCACCTGCGTGACTGCCCTAAATGCAGATCAGTATTGATTGATTGAACCTAAACCAATCAAATGCCTTAGATAAGTCAATCACGATACAGTCCATTTTACCTCCTGAATCCAGGATATCTGCCATATCTTGCTGGAATCCTACAAGTTGAGCTTCAGTGGATTAATCTAATACAATAAGAAAGAATTATTTCCCAAAGCTTACATGCAATGCACGTCAAACTGACTGGCCTGTAATTTTCAGCTTTTATCACTCTTTCCTTTATACACAGAGGCTACTATAGCAACTCTTCATTCATTTGGTATAGCTCCTTCATGCAAACAATAAACAAATAAGTACTTCAGATATGGTACTATATCCCAACCCATTGTCTTCCGTATATACCCAGAAATCTTATCAATTCCAGCGGCTTTTCTAGTTTTCAACTGTTCTATCTTACTGTAAATGTCTTTGTTATAATAGGTCAATTTTAATACTTCTTTAGGTTTTTGTTTTTTTTCTTGCTATTGGCTTTACGTCGCACGAACACAGATAGGTCTTATGGCAACGATGGGACAGGAAAGGGCTAGGACTGGGAAGGAAGCGGCCAAGGCCTTAAATAAGGTACAGCCCCAGCATTTGCCTGGTGTGAAAATGGGGAAACCACAGAAACCCATCTTCAGCGCTGCCGACAGTGGGGTTCGAACCCACTATCTCCCGAATACTGGATACTAGTCGCACTTAAGCGATTACAGCTATCGAGCTCGGTCTTCTTTAATATTAGTCACCTCCTCTATCTGGACATTATCATTGTAACCAAATACTTCTGCCTTTTGAAGATCCTCGCATACACACTTCCCTTGTTCATTAATGATTCCTGGAATGTCCTTCTTAGAACCTGTTTCTGCCTTAAAGTACCTATACATACTCTTCCATTTTTCATTAAAATTTCTATGACCGCCAATTATGTTTGCTATCATGTTATCCGTAGCTGACTTCTTTGCTAGATTCAAATTCCTAGTATGTTCCTTCAATTTCTCATTCCTTCCACAGCCATTTCTAACTTTATTTATTTCCAACCTGCACCACCTTCTCAGGCTCGTTACTTCTCTGTTATAATATAGTGGATCTTTACCATTCCTTACCACCCTTTTCACATTCCTTAACAATTGCTTTAAACCCCTCCAAGAGTTTGTTTACATTTTTATTTACCGTTTTCCACCGATCATAGCTGCTTTTAAAAAAACTCCCTCATGCCTGTTTTATCAGCCATATGGTACTGCCTATTAGTCCTAATTATAAACCTTCCTTTCCTTCACATTTATTTTTAACTACGACAAAAACAGCTTTGTGATCACTAATGCCATGTATTACTTTGGTTTCTCTATAGAGCTCATCTGGATTTACCACCACCACATCCAAAATATTCTTCCCTCTAGTTGGTTCCATCACTTTCTGAATCAGTTGCCCTACGCATATTATTGTCATTTGTTGGTCATGCTTCCTGTCGTTCGCATTACCTTCCCAATTGACATTTGGTAAATTGAGATCACCCACTACAATCACGTTCCTTTCCATATAGTTTCCCCACAGAGCTGATTATCGTATCAAATACTTCTGAATCAGCGTCAGCGTTACCCTTTCCTGGTCTGTACCTTCCAAAGACATCAAGCTGCCTATAATCTTTAGAGATGAGCCTTAAACTTAGAATTTCATGTTTGTCATCTTAAACTATCAATCGTAGCTTACAAATTCTTCTTTCGCCAGAATGAATACCCCCCCCCCCCCCTCCTACCATCCTATCCTATCTCTACGATACACACTCCAGTTGATATAGATGTTGATTCCAATCGGGAGCTTGAAATATTTGTCCGAATGAGTAAATTTATAATACCAACATAAATGATCTTGGTGGGTGTGCTATGTACCAACTGATGAGCCCAACATAGCACATGGGGGCAAAACGCTGGCCACCAGGAATGAGTTAGCTGGAAAATTTATAATGTCCAATCAATCAATCAATCAATCAATCAATCAATCAATCAATACCGATCTGCATTTAGGGCAGTCGCCCAGGTGGCAGATTCCCTATCTGTTGCTTTCCTAGCCTTTTCCTAAATGATTTTAAAGAAATTGGAAATTTATTGAACATCTCCCTTGGTAAGTTATTCCAATCCCTAACTCCCCTTCCTATAAATGAATATTTGCCCCAGTTTGTCCTCTTGAATTCCAACTCTATCTTCATATTGTGATCTTTCCTACTTTTATAAACGCCATTCAAACTTATTCGTCTACTAATGTCATTCCACGCCATCTCTCCGCTGACAGCTCGGAACATACCACTTAGTCGAGCTGCTCTTCTTCTTTCTCTCAATTCTTCCCAACCCAAACATTGCAACATTTTTGTAAAACAGACCATTTATGTTGGTATTATAAATTTAATCATTCAGGCAAATGTTTCAGGTTCCCAATGGGAATCAACATCTATATCACCTGATGGCCAAGCAGGCATCAATTTTTCAATAATGAGACAAAGTCTCTCATAGTGCATTGGCACTGCCAGTGGCTCCGAAGTAGCCTACACAGTGGCCTCCATGGTATGCACTAGCCATACGTCTTGGTGAGTATGCTATGTACCAACTGATGAGCCAAACATATAACACGGGGGCGAAATGCTGGCAACCAGGAATGAGTTAGCTGGAAAATTTATAATGTCCAATAACGGACCATTTATGTTGGTATTACACACTCCAATTCCGTGAGAAAATTTCTGAATCTATTATATCTTTTCTCAGCCATGATTCAACTTCTATTACAATATCTGGTAAGTATATGTCTATTAAATTACTTCCGCTTAGCGGAATTTTGTGCATAAATTGACAATTTATCATACCGTGTAGTGCCAACTTTATACTATACATAACTTCAAATTACACGGCCGGTGGATCGTTACGAGGTGGTGACTTTCATCATGTCTGAGAAGTGTACAACCTCAGCAGAAACAGATCGGTGCGACATCTGCAAAAAGCAAGTCACCGATGGAGACAAAGCTGTCGAATGCGAGATTTGTAACAGATGGCAGCACTTCGGTTGCACAGAAATGACTAAAGGGGAATTTGATATAATAAAAAGAAGACACTGCATGCTAACTTGGCTATGCAGTAAATGCAAATCAAAAATAAAGGCAATCAATATGGAAGAGGAACTGCTAGATAAACTATCGACACTTATTCAAATTATAATATAGCCTAGTCCGTGAAGAATAGCTTAGAGCAACAAGTAAGGGAAGAAATGCACAATGCATTGCGGAAGGAATTCAAAACTCGCAGATCTTCAGTAATTGAGTGTTAGGCGCCGAGTCCTCCCGAAATACAAGGGGAAGGATCATCTTCGAATATCGGACCACCGAACCCGCATTCAGCAATGATTACAGATACTATAACCCCACATCGAGGAAAAATGGGACGTAAGGCATGTGTGGGAAATGATGGACCCGTAATAGAGCCACAGCACAAAAAAAGAAGAAATGAGCTTCAAATCTTTGGAAAAAGAGAGGAAAGAAAAGAAGGAAACTAACTCAGAAGGGGAAGGGAAAGCCAAAGAAGACAGGGATCCCCACGAAATTACATACAAGAGAAAACACCGTATTGAAAACGACCGTGAAAGGGACATAACTGACCCGGAGGAAAACGACAAACCGGAGGAAAGTACTAGTAACGTTTATGAAAAAATAAAGAAAAGGAAAGCAGACCAACAAAGAGAAACGAATTGCAGGAACTTAGAAGATACCAGAGGAATAACAACACAAGAAACCCTTGAACACAAAGAACGCTCACGGAAGGAACCAGTACGAGGTACAAGAGAAGGAATTATGAAACTGAAAGTGGCGGAGAGAATTGCCTGGTTATACACAAGAAGACTAGACCCAGACACCACCGAGGCAGATATCGTAGACTACCTAAGAGAAAACGAAGTGAAGGGTAGAATTTACTGTGATAAAGTTAGTGAAAAACCCGGTTCAAGAGCATTCAAAACAGGGATTCCAATGATTGATCTCAAGAGAGTTCACAAAAGTTCCTTCTGGCTTCTAGCGTGTTCTGCTGGCCCTTTCGGCAACCCTGGATGTTTAGAGGCTTGCAGCAACGCTATTAACATCATGAACTGGAATGTTCAAGGATTAAGAGGTGCCCTGAACCTACTGACGAAGAACATAATAGTAAAGTACGATATCTGCGTATTGACAGAAACCTTCATCATAGAACATAATAGCATCATTATACCAGGATTCTACCGCTTTGAGGTAACAGCAAAAATGCCCGGAGGAAGCGGAAGACCATCAGGAGGAGTATCAGTATTGGTTAAACCCCATCTCACCCCCTGTAAACAGCTAATGGGAGAAGATAACATACTCGTCGTACGGACTAAGATTGGAGTAATTTTGGCAGCGTATTTCAACCCTGAATGCTCCGCAATGGATATTATTGACAGTCTCGGCATAGCGGTGAACAAGATAAAAAAGGATGAGAGAATTATATTAGCAGGTGATCTAAACTGTGCCATAGGCAAACAGGGAAAACCGGGGAAGTTATGGAGTTCCTACAATCACAAGGTCTAAAGCTGCTACCGACAATCCGACTGCACGAATGTCTGTCCAAACAGAGGGAGTACTATAGATCTCATCTTTATTAAGGGATTCAAGATAGTTCGCCCGGCTAAACCAGTTTGCTCAGAAGAAGCCGTCATGAGAAAACACATCCCGGTCAGCGCAAAGATCATCTCAAATATACGCAAGACTAAAGAAGAAATGAAAGCCAACACCTTGGCAAGAAAATCGACATTGAGAAAATAAAGGCCGAGGCTACTCAAAAACGATATATCGAGAACTTGATCGAGAAGGAAAATTTAGATGAAGCAGCTCTCTCTCTATAAAGACTCCTTAAGGCAGCGGTATTACCGCGATCTGAAAGGAAAGGAAAACCCTGGTTTGACAAAGAATGTAACTTACAAAGAAAACAAACGATAGTCACTCCACAAGGCTAAGAATATAAAAACTACAGAAGTACTCGAGGAATATAGAGCCAAAAGAATGGTGTACAAAAAGCTCTTGAAAAAGAAAATAAGTGACATCGAAAGAGAAAAACAGAAAATTATAGAGGAAGCCAAGAGGGATCCATATACAGCACTACACCCCAAAGAACGAAGATTCCAGCCAAACATACCAATGGAAACTTGGGAGGAGCATCTGCACAAGGTCATCTGCTCGAAGGAAACCAGGCCTCAGTTCAGACAGCCAGAGGTCTGTCATGAGACCCAGCCTTTGACAATACAAGAAGTAAGTTGGGCCATCAGTAATGCTAAGCAAAACAGGGCTCCAGGTACAGATGGTATTAGGAATGAGCACATTCAAAAGACAGCGACAGAAACTATATCTACCTTAATAAGCATCTAGAACTAGGCAGAATACCAACACAATGGAAGAAACCAATAAAGCCTTTATACAAAGGTAAAGGAGACACAGCGACCCTAACTCCTGCAGAGGAGTAGCCTTAGAGTCGACAGGCCTAAAATTGCTAACAAGAGTCCTGACCAAGCGAATAGAGGGAATGACAGATCCATTGCTACCCGAGGAACAGTTCGGGTTTAGAAAAGGAAGGTCCACTATCAAGGCTATGGAAAATCTGCTAGGACACATCAAATCTACGTTGGAAACACCAGGAGGAAAACCCTACGTGATATTTGTAGACTACTCGAAGGCTTTCGATTTAGTGAACAGGGGTATCCTAGTCAAGAAGCTGGAGAAACTGACCGGAAGATCCAACATGACAACGCTTATATCAAATACATTAGCGGAAAATTATATACAAATGGATGATGGGATGGACGTATCAGAGTAGATACCACAGATAATAGGGGTCCTACAAGGAGATCCACTGAGTCCAATCTTGTTTAACGCCTTCACATGTGATGTAGGAGTAAAGATAAAAGAAAGTACCAATGTGAAAATGTATATCTACGCGGATGACATGGCGATCGCTTCAGAGAACGTCGATGAACTGCAATGAGCTACGGACTTACTCGTGGAATGGGCAGAAGAAAACGAAATCTGCATAAACGAGGATAAAACAGAAATGATGATTTTCAGGAAGGCTGGTAAATTTGCAGAGGCTGAGCAAATAATGTGTAGAGGATTGCGTCTAAGAAGAGTAAATCATTTCAAATATCTAGGTCTAACTCTGCAAATAAGTGGGCATTGCTTCCGAATACACATCAGATCCAGGATGGTTGCTGTGATCAGAGCAGTGAACAACATAGGGAATATTGCCCTTATTGCAATAGAGACAACTATGCAGCTATTTAAGGCAAAGGTAGTACCGGTGCTGACATATGGTCTTGAACTCATAGGAGAGTACCTTACTTATAAACAACTGGAGGAACTGGAGAAAATCAAAGCTCGCTACCTCAAAAGGGTCCTGGGAGTATCAAAGTCAACCCGATCACGGTTGGTATATGAACTATTGAGGGAAACGTACCTGATAGAGGACTTTCGGAATGAGCTGATACTGCAAGTTAATGCGGCAAGCCAAGAAAATGGAAATTTAGGATTCCTTCTACACTACCTAAGGCATGATGAACAGAAGGTGGATGGGTACAAATTACCAGCTGCGCCATATCGCAACAAGAACGGCGGTCCATGGTTTTCATTTTAAATTGTGCTCAGAGAAGAAACTCCATGACCCAAGTGATCTTGTGTGTGCAAGCTCTGTGGTCAAATCTAGGGGCGATATCATATATAGAGGAATGCTCCAAGAGAAAGTGCTCAATCAGTGAATTTGTGAAAGCCTGATAATGATAGTGAACTCTGCCTGAACTAAGCAGGTGTGGATGTATATATGTCATTGTATTCTTGTTTTTTGGCCAGTGGCTGCATTAAAACATTATTATTATTAAATTACTTCCTTTCTTTACACTACTACTACAGTTGAGCACTAACATTTTTATGTCATCCCTACTTGACATCCAATTCCCTGTACCCTTATCACCGCTCCCTATGTCACCCCGTTTCCCTGAATGTACTTCCCTGCAACCTTTCTAAACAAATTTTCTAACTTATATGTACCACTGTGGTTTAAGTGAAGGCCTACCAACCCAATAGGATCTAGAAACCTCACTCTCAGTTTCCCACTTACCCACTCCATAGTCTCATTTAAATCCCCAATCACCTTCCAGTCAGCATCCCTCCATTATTCTTCTCACACTCTCTCTCTCTCTCTCTCTCTCTCTCTCTCTCTCTCCAAGCCCATTTTTTTTTTAATACCATGTGAAATACCTTTCATCAAAAGGGGGGTAGCAGCCTTTCGGTAGTTGCAAGGGCAGCAGTCCAGATGATTGACTGATACGGCCTTGTAATAATACTCAACATGCCTTAGCTGTGTTGATACTGCTACACGGCTGAAAGCAACAGGAAACTACAGCCGTAACTAACTCCCGAGAACATGCAGCTCTCTCTGTATGAATGATATACCGATGATGGCTTCCTCCCGGGTAAAATATTCCGGAGGTAAACTAGTCCCCCATTTGGATCTCTGGGTGGGGACTATACGAGAGGGGGCGATCATCAGGAAGATGGATACTGACATTCTGCGAGTTGGAGAGTGGAATGTTAGAAGTCTGAATCGTTGTGGTAGGTTAGAGAATCTGAAATGGGAGATGGATAGGCTAAAGTTAGATGTAGTTGGTATAAGTGAAGTACGTTGGCAGGAAGAACAAGATTTTTGGTCAGGCGACTACCGAATTATCAACACAAAATCAAACAGGGGAAATGCAGGATTTGGTTTAATAATGAATAAGAAAACAGGGCAGTGGGTAAGCTACTATGACCAGCATAATGAAAGAATTATTGTCGTCAAGATAGACACCAAACCAATGCCCACCACAATAGTGCAGGTCTATATGCCTACTAGTTCAGCGGATGATGAAGAAATCGAAAGAATATATGAGGAGATAGAAGATTTAATACAATATGTAAAAGGTGACGAGAATCTAATTGTGATGGGAGACTGGGAATGCAGTGGTAAGCCAAGGAAGAGAAGGTAGTACAGTAGGAGAATTTGGATTGGGACAAAGGAACGAAAGAGGAAGTCGGCTGGTTAAATTCTGCACTGATCATAATTTAGTCCTTGCTAATACTTGGTTCAAACACCACAAACGACGGCTGTATACGTGGACGAGACCTGGAGACACTGGAAGGTATCAAATAGACTTTATTATGATTAGGCAGAGATTCAGAAACCAGGTGTTGGATTGCAAAACTTTCCCAGGAGCAGACGTGGACTCTGACCACAACTTGTTGGTCATGAAATGCCATCTGAAGTTGAAGAAATTGAAGAAAGGAAAGAATGCAAAAAGATGGGATCTAGACAAGTTGAAAGAAAAGAGTGTGAGGGATTGTTTCAAGGAACATGTTGCACAAGGACTAAATGAAAAGGCTGAAGGAAACACTATAGAGGAAGAGTGGAGAGTCATGAAAAATGAAGTCAGTAGGGCTGCTGAAGAAATGTTAGAAAGGAAGAAAAGATCAACTAAGAATCAGTGGATAACTCAGGAGATACTAGACCTGATTGATGAACGACGTAAATACAAGAATGCTAGAAATGAAGAGGGCAGAAAAGAATACAGGCGATTAAAGAATCAAGTGGATAGAAAGTGTAAGGTAGCTAAGGAAGAATGGCTGAAGAAGTGCAAGGATGTCGAAGGCTGTATGGTCCTGGGAAAGGTAGATGCTGCACACAGGAAAATCAAGGAAAACTTGGAGAAAGGAAATCTAGGTGTATGAATATTAAGAGCTCAGATGGAAAGCCACTTCTAGGGAAAGAAGACAAAGCAAAAAGATGGCAGGAGCATATCCAACAGTTGTATCAAGGTAAAGATGTAGATAATTTGGTTCTGGAACATGAAGAGGTTGTTGATGCTGATGAAATGGGAGACCCAATTTTGAGGTCAGAGTTTGACAGAGCTGTGAGTGACCTAAATAGGAACAAGGCACCTGGAATTGATGACATTCCCTCTGAATTATTGACTACCTTAGGAGAAACCAGCAATGCAAGGTTATTTCATTTAGTGTGCAAGATGTATGAGACTGGAGAAGTCCCATCCGATTTTCGGCAGAATGTTGTTATACCTATTCTCAAGAAAGCCGGTGCTGACAGGTGTGAAAACTACGGCACCGTTTAGTATCACATGCCTGCAAAATTTTTAACACGTATTATTTACAGAAGAATGGAAAAACAACTTGAAGCTGAGTTGGGAGAAGATCAAAAGAAATGTAGGAACACGTGAAGCAATCCTGACTTTACGTCTGATCTTAGAGGATCGAATCAAGAAAGACAGGCCCATGTACATGGCATTCGTAGATCTAGAAAAGGCATTCGATAATGTTGATTGGACCAAGCTATTTATGATTCTGAAGATGATAGGGATCAGATACCGAGAACGAAGAATTATCTACAATCTTTATAGAAATCAGTCTGGAGTGATAAGAATCGAGGGCTTTGAAAAAGAAGCAGCAATCCAGAAAGGAGTGAGGCAAGGCTGCAGTTTGTCCCCTCTCCTTTTCAATGTTTACATAGAACAGGCAGTAAATGAAATCAAAGAGAAATTTGAAAAGGACATGTGAACTGCCTTGTTTTTATTACTTGCAAGGTTGATGGTGGTGGTGCTTTCTACTCAAAACCTGTAACTTAGCATAGCTTACTACAATATATGGAACAAAATGAATCAAACTAATAGCTAGAATACAACCTTAAATACAGTTGTAATTAATATATACCGGTATACAAATAGCATACCTCTTGAAATCTTGGTATACCAAGAATTTCTTTCATAATGCTGTGAAAAGGTGTATGGATACTCTTGTAGTAGCCCGATTCTCAGAAACACGATATTATTGTTCGTCACTAGACCATCGGCAAGCAAATAAAGAATGTGAATATCATCACACCCCAAACACTCATGCTTGATAAAATGTATCAACAGTAATTTACCTGTTTAACTCTTGGCACCAGCAATGGATCAGAACAATATGGGAGCTGTTTATAAGTTTTCTTTGGTCGGAAATTAGTTTTGAACTTGTAAGCATTTTTTTTCATATCACTAGGTCCTTGTATGGCAATAATTTCTGTTGAAGCATTTAACTTCCCCATCACGTTCATACTTTACCGACAACCCACAGAAGACTGTAAACAGAATTCGCGGACTTCAAGTTACTTAAAGCTCAGCGCATGAACATTTTCAAATGTTAACAAAAGATCATCGAAATCGGCTTGATTTGAGCAAGGAATCAAGGATGTGAGGTTGTGAGTACCGGGGTAACCACAACATGACACTAAGGGAAATCATTGGCGATGTGAAGTAATCATTGAAAATACTCTCTACTGAATCTACCGTTCAGTCATATTGTTTAATGAATATTCAGCTACGGAGGGCTATTATATTGGCAACAATTTGTAAAGAAAAGCAACGAAAGAACAGCGTAGCAATTCAAGAGAGAGGGAGATTGTCTCATTGTATTTTGTTCACTGTTGGTAGCAATGTTCAAGAACTTGTGCTACTTGTTATGGTGCTCTCAACGCAATAAATGTATACCAAGATATTCTGTAATCTTCCAACAACAGTGTGTATACCGTTTGCTAAGAGCCACACTTTATTAATTTAATGTAGAATATATATTTAGCATTCTCTGAGAATGTTTGTGTATTTTTGTGACGGAACTTAACCCTACATTTTTTCGCCAGTCTGTGAACATCCGGTCTTTCAGTGGCAGAAATAGCAAAATTACGTATTTCACCCCTATTCAAGAACAAATATGATGGCTTTAATGTTATTGAATTAGTTTTAAATTTTGAATACATTGAGTTGAAGTGTAGAACTGGAACATTTAGGAGCCATCTTCACTCACATCCACAATTAATCATTTGACCTATTGTGTACAATCATTTCGATATGTATATCTCATTCGATGGCATAATTATGTATAGGTGTAGGTTTTAATTTAATAATACATTTATTACAGCCAAATAGCCATGCACAGAGTATAACATTTGATCGATTGTTTAATTTGTGGAGACGTGCGCGGAACTGCTTAAATTTCAAGCTACAGTACTGTTCTTTACTATATTTTTTCTAAGACTTTGTACGATTTTTGCACTTGTCATGATGATGTATTTCACATTTTCTCTGGCACACGCGGTTTTCATTCGGTTGGTGGAAATACGAATTTTCACCGAATTTATGGTGGAATCAGTGGACAGCTATACCTCTAACAACTAAAGTTGCATTCTGAGAGCTAGGGTTGGAGGGAGAAGCATTGCAGGTGCCATTTCACAATGTGCCACATTCCAGCATTCCTTTCTCTTACCCCTCGCTTCTGCTTCACTTGTTCCCTCGTTCATTCTGACTGCTGTGATCTGTTGAACACTATCTGGCCAGGTGGTGTCGTCCCATTTGCGATCACTCTTATCAGTGATATACAATCAGTTAGGTTACTGTGAGGGAATTCCTTACTGAAGGACTGGTACAGGACTCACATAAACCTTTTATTTAGAGTTACCTGATAGTTGTGGGTGTAAAGGCAGTTAAATGAGTTTTAAGAAGTAGGAGGTATTAAAACTTGAATTTTACACTTTCCAATTTCAAAACAAAGGATTTTGCTGTAACACTCAACTTCTTGATTTATGAGTTTCATATTCGTATTGACAGATTACACATGTACAGATGTTCAGCTGAGGCCATTTAGGGCCGAAACCGGTACTGTAAGCTAATCCTTACAATAAATAGTATTGACAAGGTGGAAACCCTTTCTTCTCTGTACATGTACACTTAACTTCTTCGACAGTGCTACCCTTTTTGAAGCAATTGTAGCTCATCTCATACTTAAAAGTTAACTTACACTTTCTTATACAATAGGGAACAATATTTTAAATTAATGTTTACATAATGCTCAAACTGTTCAAGTATTCATACTGAGACGTTAAGTAAGCAGCTGCTCAAAATATAATTAGCCTGCTTTCCTCTGTCTGTATGTATGTCTACCCCTCAGTCTCGTTTCTTGATACCGGGTCGGGATGAGATGAGATTAATTTATACAGCATGTTTCTACGGCCGGATTCCCTTCCTAGCACCAACCTCAATTGAGGAGCTAATGACGACGAAATGTGTTGCGGGGAATGAAATTGGGTAAGGGATGCGAGGGCTCAGCTCTGGGCTATGGATAGGAACTGTACCAGCATTTGCCTGGAAGTGAAAATATTAAACCACAGAAAACTATTCTGAGAACAGCCGACGGCGGAATTCGAACCCACGCATTTCCCAAATGCAGAGCTTGACTTCATAGCTGTAGCGTGTTAAAACACGTGGCCACTCAGCCTACTTTCACCTATATAAATAAAATTATAATTTTTGTCTGTACGCTCGGATTAGATGTACAAGATTCCAGAACTTAATGTTAAGTAAATGTTTAGATTAAAATAAGTTGAAAAAATGATAATTCTATTATGATAGCGTGAAAAGATGATATTGCATTCAGAAAATAGTGGGTTTGAATCCCATTGTCAGTAGCCCTGAAGATGGTTTTCTGTGGTTTCCTATTTTCACAACAAGCAAATGCTGGGGCTGTACCTTAATTAAGGCCATGGCCGTTTCCTGTCCCATTGTCGCCATAAGATCTATCCGTGTCGCTGTGACGTAAATCCAGCGGTAAAACAAACCCATGTCACCAAACATCCCTGACTTTTCCATAAATTTCTATAGGAGTATCCATTATATAAAGTATAAGGTTTGCCTTTCTTCGTCTCATTGACCTGTATGTCATAAGTAAGCACGCAGATAGCATAACAACAAAAGCTACATCAACGATGGATGTCTACAGCCAGAATAATTATAGTATGTTAAAAAGTATAGACTAATATTACCCAAAAAAACGTTCAAGAGAGAGGGTATGGGTTGGGAGAATTCTTATCACACAGTTGTGTGGAGTACGCCCTAATTAGCAGTCCCCTTACTGCATTGACGTTGGAAAACCCTGATAGGCAGCTGATAATTTTACAGTGATCACAAATGGAACATGAACTGGTCTTTCTTCACATTCTTGTTTTCCACTATAATGGGAGTGATCACAAATGGGACACAACCGGCCTGATAAGGTCATACAGTAGAGCGCTGGTCTTCTAATCCCAACTTAGCAGGTTCGATCCTGGCTCAGTCCGATATTTGAAAGTGCTACAGGACGTAAAATCAATAACATTATTATTCTTTAACAGGGGTGTTACCCATAGCCTGATAAATCCTTCAACATGCCCTTTGTCCTATACTTTGTCTCTGTACACCTTATTGGCATAAATATAGGACGTAAAACAATTAAGAAAAAGTGAGTTCAAGGGGAAAAGTGTGCATGGGGAGGACAGGGAGTCATAAACCATGTGTACTCTTTTCCACACCACCCAGCAGTAGAGTACCTGGCGCGTTTTTTTTTTTTTAAAGAGTGATATCCCCAGTAGGACTAATCCACTGACGGTGTTCTTAATCATTTTGTAGTGGCTCAATCCCTTCCATCTCATCTTCGCTGCTGCTGCTGTCAGGGCTTGAATAGGAGCTAGAACTGGTGGAACCTTCCAACCGTATTATAAGTTCGTCCACCTCGTAGTCCAAAGTCATCTCCTTTTCTATAGTAGTTTTAATTTTCTTCTCCATGTGTGAAACTGCGTTTTTCCAGTCTTCGGCAGTTTACTCGATTGATTCCGTCAGATGTAAGTCTTTCTACCTCTGCCAGGTTGAATCGCTTGTTGTTTACCGCAACATAACCTTTAACTTGAGACCATATAAGTTTGTTAGGGTTAAAATGGCAGTGGTACAGGGCAACCTTATGACGTCATGACCCTGCTCTTTGGCGATTTCATCAACGTGATACATTGGTATTCTAGATTTCTTTTCCCTGATGAGGCCTAGAAGAATTCCCTTCATCATTTCCTTGTTTGCTCTGACCCCATGACGAACTAACCAGTCTATCATTTGTCCTTCCGACTAGCGTTAGTTGGGGCCTTATCAAGCTGGACACTGTGGTAGTGAGCATTGTCCATCACTATCACGCTGTTCGATTTGATGTTCGAGAGTAGCTGTTCCTCAAACCACTTTCGAAATCTGTTGTGGTCCATCTCTTCATGGTAATCTCCGTCTTCCGGGATCTGAAGAGCAGTAACACGTCGGTCACAAATCCATCCGCTGATCTCGTGTGGAAGACAGTAATCCTCCTCCTCCACTTGGTCCTGCAATCATTCCCTTAAGAGAGTCGTCGGTCCATCCCTTATTTCTGGTATGGCCAGCATTGACCCATGTCTCATCTAGCCACACAATAGACATTAGATCCCGCCTTCGAATATTCTGCAGGAACATACTCCTTAGACCTACTACATCACCTCTCTCCAACAGCAGCTTCCTACTGTTGAGTGTTTTATATTCAAAACCAAGCTTATGTACCACTTTCAGTAAGGAAAAATAACTGCCTTTAAATAACTTGTTCGGAAGTGTAAATAGCAGCTTTTGAATTGTTGGTTGTTCCCTTCTGGAGTAGTAGGAATATGTGTGATGGTGAATAGCTTTCTCTTTAAACGGATCCAGCTTTGCAATTCTGGAAGTTCTAGGCTGCTTCTTTCCAGGCATAGACGGTTTAGATGACCCCTCTTCTGAGTTCTTATATTTCTCAATCATAACTCTTGTCACAGTACTTTTGCTAACTCTAAGGGCTTTTACAGTGCATTCCTGGACTCTCTGGAATGGAATTTAGGGAACACTCCTTTCCAATAAACTCATAGCTCCTCTTCAAAGAATTCCTTGCAGCACATATCATTTTTCTTCTTTGGTGATGAATTGTCACACCATGTCCGGCGGTGTTTTTTTCACGCGGTGGACGAGTCCTGGGTCTCCCTCTCCCTCGAGAAGTATTCATCGTACTCGAAATATAAATTAAAATACAATGATTGTACGTAAATAGTATTTTAAATACAGTTAGATACTTACTAATAGCCACAAAACAGAAACAGAAATAGAATGTCACTTACACTGAACTGCTTGCGACAAGATCTAACTCAGAAGTGAGAGGTTTGGCAACTCCAAGCAAGACGAGCTGGCCGGAAGATTTATCTCCATGGCAACCGCAGTCGTCCCACCCTCATTTCCATGGCAACCATACCCCCACTCCCTTTATCCCGCCACGGTAGGAAGTAAACGGACCTCCTTCTAAGAAATGTCAGAATCCAACTTTAGTTATTAGAGGTATAGACATGTGATGGTGCTTCCTAATTCCTGGTTGGGACCCCTGCCAACTTCTATCCATCATAGCATCCAATGCATAGAACTCTAAAGAAGTATTGGTTCTTTTTTCCTCCCTCTGTTAGATGTGTTCTCCCATTATGGTGTAACTTAGATGATAGTAGCATTTTATTTTGAATGTCCTCAATAAAGGTTTCCTTTGCTACCTCGTGATCATGCTGATTTTGATATTGCCAAAATTAGTTTTAGATATTTTGTTTTGACTGAGTCTATTACTGTGAGTTCTGACATTTTAAGGTGTTCCCATATCACCCCAGTGCCGCATGTAACTGTTGGCATTATTTTTGCCATGAATGGTTCCATTGCTCTTATTAGAAAGTTTACTTAGGTCCATTATACAAGGGCGAATCATAAAGTAAGTTACACTAGCTCGCTGCATGAGCATGTCGTGTCCATGGCCAATGCGGAGCAAGCTAAAGTCACTGCTGACACGTCCAATAGGAAGCTTGGTGTGGTATCCCGTCGTGTTGTACGTGCAGAGTGGGCTAGGTTCAGTGGCATGTCAACTGGATGTTCACTCTGAATTGGAAGTGCGTGAACTATCATATTTCTACGGGTTAAACAGCTCACTTGCACAGACATTCATCATGAAATCACTGCTCTATATGGTGAGCGTGCAATTTCTCGCCCAGGTATTGTAAAATGGTGTAAGTAATTTGATGCCGGATGCACGGATCTAACGGACGGATATCGCGAAGGCAGGCCCGCAACGTCCAGTAACTTATCATTGGAAATGTTGACCGTGTGGATGGGATCATTAGAGAGAATCGGCGCATAACACTGCAGGAAAATGCCAGCATGCTGAACATTTTGTATGGCAGTGTGTTCTCCATTGTTCACCAGCACCTTGGATTTCATAAACTGTGTCAAAGGTGGGTCCCACATCTGCTCACCGATTTTCACAAGGGACAATGTTTCCAATCGTCACTGGCATTTTTGCAACAATATTCTTTGTAGGGCAACAAGTTTCTGCAGTGAATCATCATAGGGGATGAAACGTGGGTCCACCACTTCAACCCTGAAACAAAGAGAACACCGGTGGAATGGGTTCACACCAGTTCACCACCACGAAATGTCAAGATCCAACCTTTAGTAGGAAAGGTAATGGTAACAGTGTTCTTTGACATGGAGGGTGTGGTGCACATAGAATTTTTGCCGAAAGGCACGACAATCAACTCGGCTTTGTATGTCAAACGTTGACCAGTTGCATAAGGTAATTAAAGAAAAGGGACGGGGAAAATTGAGCGCCAGTATAATTTTGTTGCACGACAACGCAACACCTCAAACGGCCCGCCAAACCTTCAAACTGCTCCAGCGATTCAAGTGGGAGGTGGTATGGCAACATCCTCCATGTAGTCCAGACTTAGTGCCATGCGATTATCATGTGTTCGGTAAGCTGGAAAAGGATCTCGGTGGATGACGATTCTGAAACGATGAGGAAGTGAAAGCAGCTGTCTCCAGGTGGTTTCATAACGCTGGAGGTGATTTCTACACATCTGGAATCAAAAAGTTGGTTGACCGTTCCGAGAAATGTTTTCGGAGGACTATGTGGAAAAGTGAACTTACATTGTATGTTGTCATAGCTGTGTTGCCTATGTGTAGATGGTTCCATAAATGGCTAAAACTTGGGAAGTGTAACTTACTTTTTGATTCACCCTGGTACTATATATTCCTCATATAGCAGTAGCTGTTCTCTGTCAAACATGTATTTTGAAGGATAGTCTGGTCGTCTGTAAGGTGATCCCTATATACTCAGAATAGTTAACTCATTGCAGTTCCTCTCCGTGCAGAGATATCATGTCTTCTGCTGCTATTCTTCCTCCTTTTCTGTAGATCATCATGACAGTTTTCTTTCTGTTGATTTTGCAGTTGTTTTCTTTTGCCGAATACTCTAGCTGTTCTACTGCTGTTTGTAGAGCTTCTCTCTTACTTGATCCTAAGACCATGTCATCGGCATATAATATTAACACAGTGTCAATGCTTATATTGTGTTGATTACATCAGCTGTTGTACAGTAATGTTCATTAGTGCTGGGCTCATTGAATCACCCTGCAGTAGGGCCTGTTCCATTTGTTTGTGTTATTGGGCTTGACATGCATATTCCATCGTTTAATACTATTGTGTTTTTTGTTAGGATTTTCCTGGTATTTTGGACCAGTTCTACCACATACAGGTAAAATAGCATGTAACTTGCCCTCTGCGTAAAAGGATATTTCCGTTCGACCACTCCCAGGTAGCGCTATCGGCAGCATAACTTGTAGTTACCAAGCGCGTAATTTATCAGCCACTTTGAAGGTCCGATAAGACTTTACATACCGGGTGAGTTTTCTGTGTGGTTAGGGGTGTGCAGCTGTGAGCTTGCATCCGGGGAATAGTGGGTTTGAATCCCACTGTCGGCAGCCCTGAAGATGTTTTTCTGTGGTTTCCCATTTTCACACCAGGCAAATGCTGGGGCTGTACCTTAATTAAGGCCACGCCCGCTTCCTTCCCATTCATAGGCCTTTCCTGTCCCAACGTCGCCATAAGACCTATCTGTGTCAGTGCGACGTAAAGCAAAAAAAAAAAAAAAAAAACTTGCTGGGCAAGTTTTCAGAGCTGAACATTATTAGCTGTATTTCTGGTGATGTACAGCATAAATTGCATTAGTATATTGATAAAAGCATGATACCATAACAGTGATTGGTATTGTATTGCAGGATTTTGAACATGCGTCCCTTGAGTTGTAACAGTCACACCAGCCTCTCGCATCGACAGCATCAGGGACACTTATTACATACCTGCCAACTTTCCCGATTTAGGTGGGAGACTCCCGATTCTCGACAGTTTTTCCCACCTCCCGATTATTCTATTATTTCTCCCGATTTTAGCTTATTTTTTGGTGAACTTCACTTGTTTTCAAATCCCGCCATTTCAGCTTTTTTTACGCCAGTCGCCGGAAGTCCTTCGCTCATTGGCCGCTTTCAAACGAAATATCGACGTTTATTCATGTGAGAAATGTGCGCGAATGTGCGATGTTTATTGAAACCTGTATATCGCACGTGTATATCGATTGTCAATCTCCCGTTCTCGCTTGCTATGTTCGTGCTGTCATTCCATTCTCTTTGGTCGATTCTAGAGACTAGTCGCTAGATATTGAGTCTTTCTTAGTAATTTAGTGACAAATTTTCAATGATAACGACTCAATGTAAATAAAATAAGAGTTTTGTCTGTACATTGCTCAGAATTCAAAAAGAATGATATTTCCGTACCGATCGTGACCATACTAACAAGGGGAAATGCATGTTTTAATCTTCCGTAATTTCTGTCTGTCTGTATGTATGTGCATGGTCATCATGGGAAAACTGATGAAGATAATTTAATGAAAATCGGTATATATCGTCCGAGAATAAGTCGCTACAATCTAGGCCATAAATAATTTTATTCGCGCCGAATGAAATGGTAGTTTAGGGGAAGGCCTAAAATTTCACTCTCAAATATTTGTTATTATTGGCCCTATCGATAAATACTACATAACTAAAGTTATATATATTATTAAATTTCCTATCATTTACGTCTTATTCATTTTTACCGTACTGGCTATGATACAGAGATATTCATGAATTAGGATGGTTTTTTTTTTTTTGCTAAGTCCATATCAGCGCCGAGGTACGTGAAAATGGGTGAACAGAATTTTATGTAAAGTCGGAGAATAAGGAGCTGCAGTCTATGCTATAAATAATTTTATTCACTCTGTTCAAAATGGTAGCTTAGGGGAAGGTGCCAAAAATTTAATTTTTAATTACTTATCTTACTGGTCATATTGAAAAGTACTACATAACAAAAGTTATAGAGAATACAATTTCTGATTATTTGTGTCTTATTCAGTTTTACCGTACCGACTGTAATGATATTGTTGGTGATGGTGATTAAATTGTGAAGATGATTATAAAAATGAGAAAAAGCCATGAAGGAACAATCGCTTAGGTAACACAAGAGGTTGTCATGAAAGAAAGGAGGACTCACTTGACATTAGATGCTCTAATATCACAGATTCGGAAGAAAACTAAATGTGAAGGCCTCCAATATAGAAAGCTCATAAAATTGATCTACAATAACATTACATTGACCATTGTTTTTTGTGATGCACTTTGTGTATTCTTCTGCCATTTATCTCTGATAAATGCGTATCGAGTATAACAGCCTGCCTGAATATTGGCGGGAAGTAGCTGGGGAGTGGGGAGTTAGATCTATCTCTTCTTTAGCATGCCATTCTTCTGGTTCATAAATTTTCTGATGCTACTAGTACGTAACACACTGAATCATCATAGTATTCCAGCTATTCAATCCCTGCTCTGAGGCAGTGATTGGAATGAGCAGTGTGCATACTTAAACGGAATAATTACAGGAGTATTCACGGCTCTCTGCAGCCTGGTCATTCTAGCTCTGAAACTTTGAACTGTTAGATCAACACCGTAGTATTTCTCGCTAAAAGTGAGAAAATGTGCTGTTTTCATATTATTGAATATTTCATATGACAGCATTGTTTTTAATCGCGACATTCATACTGGCATCATTGTAATGACCTATGTTGACTTCGGTTGGGAAAACTATAAGGACAGTCTTTCTGAGAATTCCGTAGTGAAGCACGGGTACATCAGCTAGTTATTTGATCCAAATAGCATTGCGCTTCGCATAATCACGCGGCCGCTTGATGCAATACTATATTAATCTATGCATTTGCTAAGCAATGGCATCTAAGTGCATGGCTGATTAACACGTGGAGCATGAGTTCATACTATTTTCAGTAGGCTTATCAGAGACCATCTCACTCACATACTTCCTGTGAGGGAATAAAGATGTGTAATTTTTAGCCTTGTAGCCTCGTATAGCAACTGTCGGGCTTTGAGACAATAAGTGTTATAAATATACCGTAGGCTTAGTACTGTATTGCGCAAAACATGTAGAATAAGCAGTTTTGACCAATTGTATCTCCTGATTTTTCCTGATTTTCATATCAAAATCTCCTGATTTTTGGTTTTGTAAAGTTGGCAGGTATGATATTATATGTCAAGCCTTCGCAAAGAAACTCTACAAGGATACAAAATCAAAAACTATTTGGAAATCATCTCAAATGGGCTTTAATTTTCTAATTTTAATTATCAGTTTTCAGACACCAGGTATAAGTTACTATATGTATCTGAGCTGGCATTCTTAGCTATACACGTGTCCTGTGGCACACGACAACACGTTCTACAATGACTGTCGGCTGAGAAATCACGGTACGAAGTGGGCCATTCGCCAACGCCGTGTCCCATCTATCGTTCGCTACGTGCGCAGCACAGCGGCGCATTTCACATCATGAGCATATCTCAGTGACGTCAGTCTACCCTGCAATTGGCATAAAGTTCTGACCACTCCTTCTTGGTGTTGCATTTGCTCTGTCAGTCAGTGTACTATATAAACTTCTCAGGGACATGTTTCACCCCTTCTTAAGAGCATCATCAGCCTGCAGGCAACCTTAAGGTCAAATCTCTGAAACCTTGTCTATCCATACCAATGGTTTATAATGAAAGTTCCTTTACACATTAAAAACCTCTTAAAATGAATATGCTACACTTATACTACAGTGGTCTGCCAAATTATTATACTCAGATTGAAAATATATGGATTTGCTAACATTTTGGCAAAATAAACATATTTCTGGTAGTATTTCATGCATTTTCTTTATTTCATTTGTATTTCACATATTCTATTTACCATTTTCCACAGAAAAAGCATTTTCTTAACTACAATTGTCTTTGTAATGATCAAACGTTTAGTATTTTGTGAAGCCACCCTTAGCTGCAATCAGTGCAGAGACCCTTCTTAGCATACTTGTAATGCATTTTCTTGCCCATTCCTCCATATATGGGCTGTTCCAAACCTCATTAAGTCTTCGTAGGAGCATGTTCTTGCTTGTAATGACACCTTGTTTAGTAATTTCTTTTTCCAGCGCCTTCCAAATATTTTCTATTGGATTCATGTCAGGCGAGTTGACTGGCCAGTCCAATATATTAATTTTTTGATTCTGTAGGAATGCTGTTACTGGTTTAGCCTTGTGGCATGGTGCTGAATCATTCATGGAGGTAAAATCATTTTTCGGGGGCCATTCTGAAACTTGAGGCAAAAGTTCATTCCTTACCACCAGCTCGTACTGATCCTTCCGCATTGTGCCTTGAACAATATACAGAGGGCAAATAACCTTGCTGCTAATCACAGACCATATCATTATGGAGAGAGGATGTTTCACCCGTTCTACAACACATTCTTCTTTGAATTTTTCATTGGTGCAGCATCGGACAAACTTGGTTATATCATCAAGGATCTGTTTCAAAGATTCATCTAAGAAGCAAATGTAAAAATACAATGCCAGTGTAAGAAAGTATTAATCAATATTATCTTACATCATGAGAACACAAGAAATTGCGTGTACAATTTTACAAACCTCATTCCAATCTTCCTCTGACCAATTTTTGTGATCCTTAGCCCACTGAAGCCTTTTTTGTTTCACAGCAGTTGTCAACTTTGGTTTCTTTAAAGGGCAGTGGCACTTTAGATCCACCTCTTTGAAACGCCGCTCTAAAGTTCTTTTCGGTAAAGCAATCCCAGCATTCCGAATTTTATTGGTTAACACTTTAGAGGGTGTACGATGAATTTTCGTTGCATAATTGCAAATTTTTTTATCAATTCTGGGCGAAGTTATCCTTTTTCTGCCACACCGACCTCTGCGGCATGAGTCTCGAGGTGTGCTTGTTTTCATTTTTTTGGCGATATCTCTCACCGATGACCGTGAAACCCCACAATTGATGCAATCTGCCATTGGTTAAACTGACAGTGGGGCAATAATGTAGAAATTGTGGCTTTCTTACGAAGGCTTAAGTCACAAAGCTTCCCCATCTCAATTTGTAGGTTAGAATCCCTAAACGGAGAATAACAATGGATTTAATGCATTGTTCCACACGGCTTCTTATTAATTACTCCGCATTCCTTACTGTAAAAGTAACTTGTAATTACAAACATTAAAAGAGAACATATAGACCGCAATAACCATAGGACATCAACGAACAATAGTAATACAAAACTTGCGCGTCAGTAGTGCTGAAGTTCCAGCCTGACAAACAATGATACGACACTATTTCAGGACTTGCCAACTTCTTATTATATGTAGCAGTCTCCAAAGAATAAATAACTCATGAATGGGCAAGCTGTAAAACTAACAATGGAAAATATAACAGCTTTGCTCTTCAAAAAGGCAATTACTTGTTCTGAGTATAATAATTTGGCAGACCACTGTATATACACACCACTCCTCCTTTACCGCACAGGTATAACACCAGGAATAGAAGTGGTAGTCAGGCAGAGGCTGCCGGAACAGTCAGATCTACCTAGCACAACCTTGACGAGTAAGTTACTGCACAATTGATGTATTAGATACTCAAGGTTTCTTTTTAATACACTTGCTTCAAAATACTAATTCTAACTTCTCTTATATTTCATTAAAGACAATTTCTCTTTCTAAGCCTAATAATCACATCAACAAGAAAGATTATTCACACATGACTGTTTGTAAACGCTAAGGACACTATTTCACAGTTAAGCAGTAGCCTCAGCCTGGAATCTTGACACTGCTTCACGCTACAGAAAACATACGATCGTATATTTTTATAATTACAACATTTTAATAACACTACTCAATCTTATCCAATTTACTATTAAACATCCAGCTGTTGTTTATAATTAATTTGACATTGATTTTTATCACAATCAGGTACATTGAACATTTAGGTCAAATGTACCTAAGGAAGAGTTCACTCTGCACTCAAGACTGTTGCTATCCCAATGGTCTGTAAGTTATGATGAAAAGGATCCATTTTAGCTTTGGACTTTTTTAGAACCTTGAATGAACAGCACCAATAAGTTTTTAATTTTCATGTATACAAAATACCATCAATTCTCGATACTCATAGTGTGTAATGTGGCATCTTTTTACAAGATAATTGTAGCGTGTTAAAGTTTTTAATTTTCTGGTGTACAAGATACCATCAATTCCTGATACTTATAGTATGTAATTTGGCATCTTTATAGTATAAGTGTAGCATATTAATTTTAAGAGGTCTTTAATGTGTAAAGGAACTTTCATTGTAAACCACGTTTGGATACACAATGTATCAGACATTTGACTTTAAGGTTGCCTGCAGGCTGATGATACCCTTAAGAAGGGGCAAAACATGTCCCTGAGAAGTTTATATAGTATTATGTAAATTTCAACCACATAACACGTGACATGTATTGAATAGGTGTTGATAATAAATAAATTATTTTTGTGATAATTTTGCTTATAGTCAGTTTCAATCATGAGAGTTGTCACTTGCAAATTTCAAGTATATTAAACAAATACAATTTTTGTTATAAATTTTGAACTATTCTCTTCTCAAAGTAGAAATCCTGAGGGAGGCTATATATTACATGAGTACGGTTTAGCATCAAACTTCAAACCAATTTAGGCCTACTAAAAGTGATAACAGTTATTAAGTACTGTATATTGGCATACCAGATCTTGTGACGGAAGTTGTGGAGGAAACACAAAGTATTCCTTGTAACAAAGTGCATGGCTAAAACTTCTGATAGATATTTGGTTACACTTCCATACCCGACAGGCATACTTAGGAAAGAGAAAAAGTATATAAAAATATCCAGTGATACCTTAAGTAGTAAAATGGAGAGATCCTTCCTTTATGCTTGCTATAGACCAGAGGTGCTCAGCTGAGCGCCCGTTGAGGCTAGCCTAGTGCAGCCGGCTTACGTAACAAGCATGTGTCACAGTGCAGCGAGAGAGCAAACACACTTTGCAGGGAAGCGAGGGAGCATTGACCTTCGATTGTGATTATAAAGCTCTGCTCCACTACTCAGCATAGTTTTGATCGGGATACATTGTTTAAAATAAAACTATATAATTGCAACAAAATAAAAAGCTGACCTTTTCAAGATATTCCGGTTTCAATTATACTGCGCTCGATACAGTCAGTCAGTTTTATTTTCTTATATTTATTCATTCAAAGAAAACTGACATGTTATAATGTTTGTGTTACCATCTACAAAGGTACAGGATTTAAGCGTACAAGCTACGATTTAAAATTCCTTGCGTGGGAATGACAGTATTTTCATTTTTATTTTTTTTTTAAGTAAAATTCCTGTTACTCATTAAGCAAAAATTAATATAATTACATAAAGCAACAATTATTTTGCACAGTGTTGTAGTGTTGTGTGACTTTTCCTGTTCACCGAATTTCTGAAAATACACACACTTACTCACTCAACTGCCTTCTATGGAACATGAAGATCCCGTGCCGATTTCACAAATTGCCTCCACTAAACTCTGTTTTGGGCGAGTTCTTGCCAGTTGTTCACATTCAGACGTCTACATAGCTTGAAGATTTCATTTTGCCAGGAGCTACATGGTCTTCCCACTGGTCTTTTACCTGTTAGTTCTTCTTTAAAGATTCATAAGACCATCCTATCATTTCCCATCCTTAGAAGATGACCAGCCCATTGAACTCTTCTGGAATATTGATGATGTTGATTATTGGTGCTTGCTATGATAGTGCGTGTATTTCTTTATTTGATCTCTTATTCCACGTTTGAGATGTAGAATCAAAGTATGATCCAAAAATTTTCCTTTAAACTTTATTTTCGAAAACCTGCAACTGATGATGTTTTTTTTTTTTTTTTTTTTTTTTTTTTTTTTTTTTTTTTTTTTTTTTTTTTTTTTCTTAAATTCCATGATTCTGACCCATAGGTTAGAACTGGCCTGATGACAGTATTTTCAGTTTTGTACTTCTCGTAATAAATGTTACGTGTAAGTTCTCATTCATTTTTAAGATCTTTCTTGGACTCGATGTACCATGCTGTAGAAGGCTGCTTTCTTATGGGATAATGGATATAACAAATCTTGTTGTGTAGTGTTAATTGTGTGAGTTGGCTTTCTATAAATGTGGTAGCTGAGAGAGTTTGAATCTCTGTATGTATGTTCAGTCCGTCAGCGATTCCGCTGGTGGGATCCTCAACAGCTCTGCCATCAGCTGTCATAGATGGCGTAGGCATCACTGAAGGGGCGTACTAGGGAAAATGAGGAATGAGGTAGTTTCCCGTTGCTTTCCTCACCGAACCAGAAGTTGCTATTACATATCAGTCTGCCAAGCCCACTGAAATGCATGCACCAACCTACCCTATGAACAATATTTTCACACCATTCATAGCAGGGACTGGCTGCAGAAGGAATGGCATTACTAGTATCACTCATACCTCAGTCACTTTCATTTTGTCAAAGCCAAGGATAAAGCTGAGACAGATCAATGAAAGTAACAAAATTGCTCTAGCCCATACCAGAAGACATAGTGCACTGTAAACACTAGGTCCCGCCAGCAAAGGCACTTGAATCTCTAATAAGAGTTAAATATAAAATATCACAGGCTTGATTAGATTCTGACTCTAACGTGAATTTGATATGTGGATTAAGGGTGTTCATATTAGTTAAAGTGGAAGCTGCATCTTCAGTTCTATAATCTATGATGACTAAAATTCCATCCACATAACTGGACCAAAAGCTAAAAATTTTGTTGTATTCTAAATTGTCCAACTAAATTTCTGCCTGTGGTCCATTCTGTTGATAAATTATATTATCTAAACTAAAATAATTATTGTGTAGAACAATTTCTAATATAGAAAGAAACTCCTGGATTTTCTGTTGGCTTAATTTACTGTGTGCATTAAAATTATTTTTTAATGATATCACAAAGTTCATTAATTGGTATACTTGGATACATATTGATTCTATTAAATGAATGAATAGATAGGTTTGAATGGATTTTTGTGGCAGCTTTGACTTCATTTACTAATTTAGTAGTGTTCTTGATTGATTTGTTAGCAAGAAAAGTATAATTACTCCTGAGAAATTGTTGGATGAATTGAGACACTTTGTATTGCAGACTGGGCCTGAAGTTGACTATTGGTCCCATGGGAATGCCAGCCTTGTGAATTTTAGTTAATGCTCTGGCTTCAAGTAGCCCGGGATTCATATTAATAAGTTTACTGCATTCTTGGTCCGATAGCAAGAAAAGATATCCATTCCCTAGTTCCTCTTCCGTTAACAAAACTAACCTATTTTGGTGGAAACTTCAGGTGATAGCCTATCTTTAAATGTTTGGTTACCCATTCTGCCTCGCTCCTCAGTATAGGTGGATCACTTTCTGAGACACTCAAGCTGATATTTTGTGAAGATGAGAAGTTTACCATCATGAAAGAGCTAAAGTCTATGTAGAGAGTATTTAAATCCTCCAAATTCTAACCTTCATATTTAATTCATTTTCAGTTTTCCTTTTTAATATATTTTATTGCTCCTCAGACTTGTATATGCTGTGCTAGGATTCTTAGGACTCTTTTTTAGCTTAGGCCCCTACTATTCTTTACTCAATTCACAATATAAGTGATGGAGAGGAACAAATAGGTGAAAATCAAGTCATATATAGAATCGAACATCAAAAGGAACAAATAAGCACAATGACATGCCATTTTAGGAAGCAGCAGAAATGAAAATATAAAACAAAAGGACGAGGAAAATCTTCACATCTTCATACACTGCTGCCTTCAAATATATTGGCTCTCTTCACATAAATCCCAGTTTATCACTTATAATCATATTTCTTTCCTTTCTTCTTATCTCACACTTACCACATGAAGATTAAAAAATTTATGGCCCATGTGGTTGTTGAAGCTCATCCTATTGATGAAGCTGGGAAGTAGAAAAGAGCCCATCAAGGGCTGAGAAGAAATTGATATCAAAAGACCTGGTATTGATGAGGAGGAGAGAGCCGCTCTATCTGAAGACAGCAGTGTATGAAGATATGGAGACTGACCTTGTGTTTTGTGTTTACTTTCTATTTCTCTCTTTTCCCACACTGACCTGTCATTGCATTTATCCTATTACGTGTTCCTTTTGATTTTCCTATTGTTTGTGTATGTTTTTTACTTATTACTAAAAAGCCTATTTTATGCTGTTATTTAATATCTTTGGATAAGTCTTCAGTGTATTGTTGTTTTTTTCTTTTTCTTTTTTTTTTTTTCTAGATTGTGTTATAGTCAGAAGAGCTCTACGCAGCCAAAAGAAGCCACTAAGGTTCAGAATTATGTTTTCCAACGCTATTTACGCTTTGTACAGACCTATGAAAAGCTGCTGGAAAGCAGATTTCCAACTGCAATGCATGTATATAGAATTTTTATGGTGGGAATCAAAGAATTCTATGCTGACATGAAGTCCTTCTTCAGAATTGTTAAAAAGGTGAATGCCTCGCCTGAAGGATTTAAGAGTCTCACATTGCAAGAAATTCATCTCTATTATCAGATGCCTAAGGATATGAAGAAAGTTGCTCCAGTGCTGATCCTGTCAGCTTTACCATTTGCTAATTACATTATACTACCACTGGTGTGAGTATAATTTCTGTGTTTAAGACTAAAACATCTTTAATTCTCAAATACTGTAAGTGTAATTTCTTAATTCTCAAGTAATGAACATGATATAAAAAAAAATTTATCTCATTATAAGGTTATCCATTCAATTTCTGTATTTGTTCTTTAGTACATACCTGTACTTTTAATGATAGATAGCATGAAAACCGTAATGACATCTGAGAAGCAGATGTAACTATATGATCACTATTTTCAAAATGTTTTTTCTTTACTCCAGCCACTATAACTATGTCAGGAATTTCATATTGAAGCACGAAGGGACAAGATAAATCTAGCAGCAGACTGAAGTGGATTAAAGGAAAAACAAAAGGACAAGGACAAAATCCATGTGGGTACTCTCCTCCAAAACCCTCATTCTTCTAGATCTACTTCTTAACCCCTAATGAGTTCATTTCTGCTTCATCAGAAGAATGGGTGTCCCTGTTTATTGAGAGAACCATTTCTGTGTGATCTTTATTCTTGAAACCATTTGGTGGTTATTATTGTTTTAAAAGGAAATACAACTGGGCAACCATCCACTCTTAACACTAATGGAAGAGGTGCAAACATTGGAAACATGAAGGTAATGGTGAAAAGAAGGGAGGGGCCATGAAGGGTGTGAAAACGAAAGACTCCCCAAGTCTCACAAACATAACATCGGGATTGAAAAACAAGAAGAGTTAACAAGAGAGGTCAGATGAGAAAGATGAAAGTGAGGAGCCTGGTACAAGTAAGTGAAAGCAATGCCAGACTCAGCTAGTGACCCCAACTCACACTTCCAAATTAGGAGCCCATGGAGTCCTCCCTTTTAGTCACCTCTGACAGTAGGTAGGGTTATACCATGGATGAATTCTACTGCCTTCATCCACCGGGGGTTGGGGTGTGGATATACATTCTTTCATTTGCTTATTCATTGTCAGTTATATATATAATAATTTTTCCAGTTATATTATTTTAATTCTCATCAACTTACCCAGCAAAGCAGAAAACTTGGAGTGATAACATAGAAATGGAGATTATTTGATGTCAAACCTGGAGAATTACAAGCTATTAGAAAACTTGACTAAGAAGTGTTCTCATTTACAGTCCTCTGTGGTAGTGCTGACACTCCACTTTCTGACCTCACCAGTCTGCTTAGCACTACTGTACTCTATCCCCATGTTAGTTCTTTTGTGCATCATATAACTACATTTTCAAATTATATGGATGTAATACAGCCATCCACATATCTTTAAAAGATTAGACAAAGTTATGAATGATGTTTTTTTTTTTTTAATATACATTCAAGTTGAGCCTCTGTGGATGTGGTAACAGCCAATTTAATTTCCAGTGTCTAGATGCTGTTCACCTGCCAGCTTTGACATCCTGCCAATATTTTGTGAAGCCATCAGTCAGTGCCTTCTTTCACTCTTCTGTCAAGTGACCCCTTCTTCTTGAGTTCTGCTTTAAACGCCAAATAATTTTTGACCAACTGTCTAAATTCTGCCCCTGTTATTGACCTTATTTTCTGGATGCTGATCTCTCAAATCTTTTCACATTCTTCAGACCATCCCAACTTTGCTACCTTTAGTGTTATTAAATGCCAGATTTTCTTAGTCGGTCATCATTTATACAGAATATGTGCCTGTAGAACAGCAATCTCTTTTAACTGACGATCTAACAGGTTCTGTTTTTATATATATAATTTCACATTAGATCTCAATTGTCAACCCATCTGTTACCTAAAATCTTTTGAAATGTCCTGCATTCTCTTTTTTTGCAAACTGGCACTTGTCCCTGTATACTCATAGTCACTGTGAAGCATATTTAACAGTTGTACTGTAGTGTCTAAGCTTGACTGTTATACTCAGTGTCTTTATAGATGTTTTTCATCAATGATATGCCTGCTCTAATTACCAGTTCTTGGCATTGATTGATTTTTTTTTAAATGTAGTTTCAGCCACTTAGTTAATACAAAGGGCACTAGGAAAGTTTTGCAATACGCAAAAACGGTTGGCTGGACACTCCTGTTATGGTGAGGGATGAAAAGAGGGGTAAAAACCGGTCTAGAAGACAGCAAGGCGCGACCTTCACACCAGTTGTTACCAAGCAGTGGGATTGAAAGCAAGTTAAGATGTCAGTGTGGTCTAAAGGTGAATATAGCGCAATTATCCACTACAATTTTGCTCATGGATTAACTGTTGACCAGTGCCTGGAGGAAATTACTCCTGTACTGGGGAAATACTGTCCACATCGGACAACAATTTTCCGCTGGTACAAAGAGTTCCAGGGGGGAAATTTTGGGGTTGAAGACGATCCTCGTTCTGGGCGACCGTCTGAAACAGTGACTGAGGAAGACATTGAAGCTGTGAGGAAAATGTTGCATCTAGAGAGGCAGTTGACATATCGGCAGGTAGAAGAGACCCTCCACATCCCTGCACCAGCTATTCATTCAATTTTACATGACCATCTCCATCTTATAAAGGTATGTTCCCTTTGGGTGCCCCATTCACTTTCAGAGGAACAAAGGGCACATCAAGTGAAATGGTGCCGAGAAATGCTAAAACAGTTTGAAAATGGGACTTCGCGTAACGTCAATAGCATCATTATAGGTGACAAAACTTGGCTTTATTATTACGATGTCCCAACAAAATCCCAGAATAAAGTGTGGCTGTTTGAAGATGAGGGTACTCCTGTGACTGTCCGAAAGTCAAGGTCAGTGAAGAAAAGGATGATTGCAGTATTCTTCACTAAACGGGGCATCCCAAAACACAAAGGACAGTTACCGCGAAGTGGTACTGCGAGACTTGTCTGCCTCAGGTCATCCAGGCTCTGAAGCAGCTCCATCCAAGGTCACGGCTCAGCACTTGGCTCTTGCATCACGACAATGCTCCAGCACATCGTGCTAGTGTAACAATGGATTTTCTTGCCAGATCAGGTTTGACTGTGCTTGATCACCCTCCATACAGTCCTGATCTTGCCCCACATGACTTTGCACTCTTCCCAAAAGTGAAGATGAAGCTGAAAGGGCGGCATTTTGCATCCGACGAGGAGCTTCTGGCAGCATGGGATCAAGAGTGTGAAAATGTAACTGAAGAAAAGTGGCCGAGTTGGTTCAGTGACTGGTTTTGACGTATGGAGAAGTGTATTGAGTGTGGTGGAAATTATTTTGAAAAAGTCTAAAGCGTTCACTCACATTGCAAAACTTTCCTAGTGCCCTTTGTACTTGTCAGCCTTTCTGGATTTTCAATATTTTTTCATCATGATGGAAAATGCAGTTGTTTGCTCAGACCATTTTACACCAAGTTATCTTCTCATTCTTTTTGAAAGATGCTTTAACCCGTGTATCCAGGTCCTGAACATATTTCTTTTTCGAACCAGTGTCTCATAGGCATAGGCCAGATCCTCCTTCACTGCAGTTGTCCATGGAGTGGTACATTTCATAGTCATGTGAAAATCAATTCTTCAATATATTCTGGTGTTAGACATTTGAGACAGATGTGTGTAAAACATAAGATAGCACTTCCTTATGAGAAGGGAGAGCTTTTCAAATTTAGAGTACAGCTCCGCATTTGACCTTAAGTGATATTCACCCTCAAAATATTGACATGGGTTGAGTGTCTTTCTTAGGAATTTCATTTGGATGCTCTCTGCCTCACCGTTGTGAGGGCCAAGTATTCAGCAGTATATAAGGCTTCCAGGTATAACTACTGTTGAGTAGTGGCAGTATTTGGCTTGCCATGAAATCTGGACTAATAAGTGGATTTGCAGAGGTGAGAAACTGTTTCCATGCATTTAGTCCAATATTTCAGAGCTTCATTCTCTGATGCATTATAGGAAATTATCTCTCTAAAATACTTAAATTGAATGCAACATGTGATTTTTCCATATTTGGGTATCGAGTTATGCAGTGGTATTATGGCGGTCAGACATCATTACTTCAGTCTAATCAAAAGATATCTGATATCAAGAACAGATATTAATCATGTTCCTCATTGACATAGTAAACTAGATTAAATTAAAAATGAAGCAGGAATAATTATAATGGGAGATTTTAATGCAAGAGTGGTTGAAAGAAATTCAGTATACAATAGAGAAATAGATGAAATATTAACCCTTAGCAGACAATTTTTTTCTTATGTAGTCCTGCACTAGTCATATTTTTTCCTTCAAAAAAGCTGTATATTTACAATGAAGGTATAATGAAAATACAAAGTCTGACTCACAATATTATGAATTAATTTATCAATCTATATACACACTATAAGCAATAAACATGTAGTTAAAATACGGTTTGCCCCTTTCCTACTTACATTTCTTCTCCGTGTGGTACTTCTCGAAGCAAATTCCAGGTTTCTTGGTGCAGGTATTGCAAAAATACACTGTTTCTCTTCTTCCGCCCTTTTCCTGCCTGTTGCTGCACACAGCACAATCTTTGGAATTTCCCGTTGTGTTTGAATATATGAAGTGAGGCTTCCCATTCAGCGTTCTTCTTCATTACTGGTTGATGGTCGTCCTTTGTTGTTGACATTTCGGTTACGGACATCACCAACCAACTCTCGTGGCTTTTCCTCAGTGGCTTCTGCTGCTGTGATTTCCTCTCCATGTTGAATAATAAGCTGTTCACCACACAGACATCTAGCAACCAGAAGAAAAGTTTACGCCACCATTTGCAAGATTTCTTCCCAAAATTGTATGTTGACGTATAGTTGGTCATTGTAATCATAGAGCATTACAGGCTTCAGAATAGGATCAACATCCTTCCTACATTTAGGTGTGTATTGCTTTATGCTGATGTGCCATGTACTCAACATTGACACAGTCCTTTTGTCCTTCCATGAAAGAGCAACCATGTTATCCTCCTTCTTGAATGCCACATCATGCTTCTTCATCTTCTTCAAAGCGGTTGATTTCATTTAAGTTAGCTGTCCTTTCCTGTTTGTATTCACTGTTCCCGTTATGTGAAACCCTATTTCAGTAGTTCCTCTGTCAGATCACAAATGGTATAGAATCTGTCAGTGTAGATGTGGAAGCCAGCAGTACCATTGATATTCTGAAGCATCTGTTGACATAACTGAAGATCAATTCTTGTTGTAAATAGATGATTCAGATGTGTTGGTGCATTTGTTATGGGAGCACCGTAATATGGAATGAATGAGCATACAAATTGCTGCCTTTGAATCTGCTGCTACAAATGTGCGCCGTCCCCACTTACTTGGTTTCTGGGGATTGTAACACTTGAAAATGATGCGTCCCTTGAAGCCCACCGTACTTTCATCTATAGAAATATTATGCCCTGGAACATAATACTCTCTAAATTTCCCTTCCAAATAGTCCACTACATTACGTATTGTATCGCCCCTGGTTTTAGTAGCAGCAGAACTAGGAGGGCACACGTGAAACATCCAAAAAATGGTTGGAAAATGGTCTCTGGAAAATACACCTTTGAAAAATGAGCATTTGTCTTCCCAATCTTCAGCAAAATAATCCTTTATATCTGGTTTAGGATTCATGCCCATATTGAGTACTACACCGAGAAAAGCCCTCATTTCTGCGATTGTCACATTAGTCCAATTAGCCCAGGTGCTCCTCTCCCTCTATGGTATATTAATTTGTATTTTTTTTCTCTTGCATAGCGGTTAGTCTCATCAACTATTTGTTGTACCAATTCTTCCGTAAAAAAATTGTGTTAAAAAAAATTTAACTGGAGTAAATGGTTTCTTACCTGCGGGAGGTAGGAAATCGCTAATTAGAGTGTGTTGTTTCTTTACAAAGTTCGGATCAGCTGGGCGATAAACTTTCCAACCATTGTCTTGTTCACTACTATTTGTATCTCTTTCATTCTCGCTTTCAACTACTTCCATTTCACTAGAATTGTCATCATCACTCTCAGAAACATCAAACTCACTGTCCATAACTGATAATTCTTTATTCCTGGTGTCAAATTCATCTAAAATAAACGAGCTATATCAGACGAAGTAGCACTACCCTATCTGTGCGCCACCATTTTCACAGCTGACTAATGTAAACAGCAGCTCGTTCTTTATTTACCTGTAAAACTCGTAAAACAAAGTTTTAACGCATCTAGAAGGCTGACATTCCTAAAGGTTCTATACGATAACTATAGATGGCAGCAGCATGCATAATTGCTTCATACGTTTATATGTTTACCCTGGAAACAGCTGGCAGATATATCCCGACATACGACCAAAACAGGAAACTGATGTCAGGAAATGCCTGACAATTGTCCGCTGAGGGTTAATAGAAGGAAATGTGTGGAGTAGAAGAATTATACCGGGCGAGTTGGCCGTGCGCGTAGAGGCACGCGGCTGTGAGCTTGCATCCAGGAGATAGTAGGTTCGAATCCCACTATTGGCAGCCCTGAAAATGGTTTTCCGTGGTTTCCCATTTTCACACCAGGCAAATGCTGGGGCTGTACCTTAGTTAAGGCCACGGCCACTTCCTTCCAACTCCTAGGCTTTTCCTGTCCCATCATCGCCATAAGACCTATCTGTGTCGGCGCGGCGTAAAGCCCCTAGCAAAAAAAAAAAAAAGTAGAAGAATTATACATACTGAATGGTGGGTGGTTGGGTGATGAAACGGGGATTTTAACGTATATAGTTGATTCAGAAGGGAGTACCACAGATTTAATCATGGCCAAGCTGAATGGCTCAGACGGTTGAAGCGCTGGCCTTCTGACCCCAACTTGGCAGGTTCGATCCTGAGTCAGTCCAGTGGTATTTGAAAGTGCTCAAATACTTCAGCCTTGTGTCGGTACATTTACTGGCACATAAAGACCCCCCACGGGTCTAAATTCCAGCACCTTGGCGCCTCCAAAAACCGTAAAAATGTAGTTAGTGGTATGTAAAACAAATAACATTATTATTACTATTATATTATTATTATTATTATTATTATTATTATTATTATTATTATTATTATTATTAGATTTAGTTATCAATCAATCAATACTGATCTGCATTTAGGGCAGTCGCCCAAGTGGCAGATTCCCTATCTGTTGTTTTCCTAGCCTTTTCCTAAATGATTTCAAAGAAATTGGAAATTTATTGAACGTCTCCCTTGGTAAGTTATTCCAATCCCTAACACCCCTTCCTATAAATGAATATTAGCCCCAATTTGTCCTCTTGAATTCCAACTTTATCTTCATATTGTGATCTTTCCTACTTTCCTACTGTCTGTCTGTCTGTATGTATGTATGTATGTATGTATGTATGTATGTATGTATGTATGTATGTATGTACACGCATCACGAGAAAACGGTTCAAGAGAATTTAATGAAAATCGGTATGTGAAGTCAGGGGATGAGCCTCTACAATCTAGGCTATAAATCATTTTACTCACGGTGAGTGAAATGGTAGTTTAGTAGTTTAGGGGAAGGCCTAAAATTGAATTCACAACTATTTATGTTATTAGTGGTCTAATGAAAATAGGTATGTGAAATTGGGGAATAAGCCGCTACAATCTAGGCTATAAATCATTTTATCCACGCTGAGTGAAATGGTAGTTTAGGGGAAGGCCTAAAATTGAATTCTCAACTATTTTTGTTATTAGTGGTCGTATTTTAAAGAAAATGGGTATGCAAAGTTGGGGAATAAATTGCTACAATCTAGGCTGTCAATAATTGTATTCACGCTGAGAAAAATGGTAGTTTAGGGGAAGGCCTAAAATTTAATTCTCAAATATTGTTGTTGTTATTAGTAGTCCTATCTTGATGAAAATCGGTATGCAAAGTCAGGAAATAAGTCGCTATAGTCTAGGCTGTAAATTATTTTATTCACGCTGAGTGAAATGGTAGTTTAGGGGAAGGCCTAAAATGTAATTCTCAAATATTTCTTATTAGAAGTGTAGTCGATGAATGCTAGATAACTAAGGTTATATAGTATTAAATTTCCTATTATTCATGTCTTATACATTGTTACCGTACTGGCTATGATCACAAAGATATTCATGAATTTGAATTTTTGTTACTAAGTCCATATAGCGCCGAGTAACGAGAAAATGGGTAAACAGTATTTAATGAAAATCGGTATGTAAAGTCGGAGAATAAGAAACTACAGTTTACGGTACAAAATCTTTTATAAATCACAGAGTCGAAAGAAAACTAAATGTGTAGGCCTACAATATAGAAAGCTCATAACACTGATCAACAATGACATTACATTGACCATTGTTTGTCTTGATGTGCTTAGTGTCTTCTGTTTACCCTCACCTCCGGTAGATAGGATTACTGTTGCGTACAGAGTATTTTTCATTTGATTTCCGTCGCACTGACATAGATAGGTTTTATGGCGACGATGGGATATGAAAGGGCTAGGAGTGACTTAGGCCTTAATTAAGGTACAAGCCCAACATTTGACTGGTGTGAAAGTGGGAAACCACGGAATACCATCTTCAGCGCTGCCGACAATGGGGTTCGAATCCACTATATCTCGGATGCAAGCTCACAGCTGCGCACCGCTAACCACACGGTCAACTCTCCCAGTCGGACAGAGTGTAACAGCCTGCCTGAATAT